>NC_080087.1:66960564-67617231 GCF_950005125.1 Chionomys nivalis
TCAGTGAACATAGGGTGTAAATGTCTCTGTACTTGGGTGTGGAGTTCTCAGATTATGTATCAGGAGTGATATTACTGGGTCTTACATTAGTTCTAGCTTCAATTTTTCAATAATCTCTGAGCTGATTTCCACAATGGCTTTATTAATTTGCCCCTTGCCCTCCATTCTCAGTGCGTAGGCTTCCTTTCTCCTAATCCTCTCTAACATTTGTTTTCTGGTTAGTTGATGACAGCCATATTTCAAAGCAGTTTTAGTTTGTGTTTCCATGATAGAATTTTTGGGATCCCAAAGACTTTTGCAATATTTACTGACTCTATGTGTATTTATCTTTAAAATGTGTCTATTCAGCTCATTTGCCCACATGTTAATTGGCAGTTTTAGTTGCTTGTTATTTAATTTCTGTGATCTTTGGTAAACTCTTGGTACAAGTCCTTACTTAAATTGTTGATGGTATAGATTATCTACCATCAGTTTGTTTTCTGTGTCTACTGCTAATTTTTTCATAAGAAACAATTTGTATTCATGTAGTCCCATCTGTTCTGTGCCTATGCTATTTGCATTCCTTCTGATCAACCAGTCCTTGCTCATCCCAATATCCTGATGGACATTCCCCATATTCTCTGGATTTCTATGTGATTTTAGTTTTTTTTTTTAAAGATTTTTGATCCATTTTGAATGGATTTTTGTAGAAATTAGAGATAAGAATCCAATTAAATTTTTGTGTTGGATTGTTTGCCAGCACCAATTGTTGAAAAAACAACATTTTTGTACTATATCTTTTTGCATCCTTTGTCAAATATTCTGCATGCTTAGCTTTCTGGTTTTCTTCCTGGGTCCTCTACCATATTCTCGTACCCTCATCTGTTTTTCATGTGTATACCAGGCTGTATATATGACTATAGCTATAAAATATAATACCAAAAATAACACACGTGTAGCAAATTTCTCCATTCTGTCTGTCCCAGATCATTTCCCAGAGGGCAAATAATTCACATGAACTTATGATCTGTAATTTTGAAACTATTTTTATATTAACACATGAACAGAAAATATGTTGATGTGATACCTAATTTTGGAGAAGATGAACATTATATATTAGTGACTGAGGGTTCCTGTGTCATGTAGGAACTATATGTGAGAACTGTCTATTTCCTTAAATATTGTTTATAATAAGTACATACTGAAGTACATGGGATAATTGTTACAACATATTAGCAAAATGTACAATTAAGAGACCAAGCTAGGTTTTTAATATTAAGTAATAATTTGTTCCTACAACTTTAAGCACACAGAACATGTGCAGAACATGGCTTGCACATGTGCCTTCATCCTACTATGAAAATGATGGTCACGAGTGTAGATTCATATTGCAATTGTTTTAGTTAAGATTTATATTGCTCTGAAGAGACCCTACGGCTATGGTACCACTACTAAAGGAAAACATGTAATTGAAGTGGCAAGTTAGAGTTTCAGGGGTTCAGTCCATTATCATCATGGTGTCATATAGGAAGACAATCTGGAGTAGTAGTGGAGAGTCCTACACATGCAGGCAGCAGGAAGTCAACTGAGTGTCACACTGAATGAAGTTTTAAAAAGAAGTCAAAATCTCCCCCCACTGTGATGCACTCATTCCAGCAAGGCCATACCTACTTCAACAAAGCCACACCTCCCAAAAGTACCATTCCCAATGAGGGCCAATTGCATTCAAACTACCGCAGTAGTCTACTTGTATTTCTCTTTGGTGATTAATATCCTTGTGATGCACCCATGTGTTTGTTGACAGCTGCCATCTGTCTGTCTCAGGATATTTGGTGCTCACATCACTCGCTTGGTTAGGATGTTTAATTGTAACTTCCCAAACTAGAGAGATTAGTGTTTCAGGGTTTTTGGTTTTATTTTGTGTTTTGAGACAAGATTTCTCTGTGTAGCCCTGGCTGTAGAAGTAGCACTGTAGGCCAGACTGGCCTCAAACCCACATATATCCACATGCTTCTATCTCCCAACTGCTGGGGTTAAAGACACATACCACCACACCTGACCTGAGATCAATATTTTTATTTCTCTTTATCTTTTTCCCCAAAACAAGATCCCACTGTGTAGGCCTTTTTGGCAAGGACACATTATGTAGCATCATGTGGAATGCATCAGGCATAATGTCTTGGAATTTACTGATTGATGTACATAAACCATCACAATTGATGCAGAAAGAGCATTCCATATGATTGCTTTGCTCTAGTCAGTTCCTGTGGCAGTCATGGCTCTACTCCTCTACCCTGAAACTCCAGTGTTTGAAAGTAGAAATCTGAGGAATGAGCACTGACCACAGGTTTGTACTTACTCCTGACTTGTGACTCAGATAAAATATGTCACCACTATGCATTTCCAGAGAAATAAAGGAAGAATCATAAACACTAACCTGAAATCTCTTAGACAATATAGCATAAGTACTAAAAAGGAACACAATGAAAGCTTTAAACTTAAGATGCAAAAAAAAAAAAGCTAAAATATCCCCCTAGTCTGTTTTGAGGTCTATATTTGAAACACATTGAAAAGTGATAACATTTTCTACAGAATTTCATATTTACATATTTACAGAATTTCCTTTACTGACAGGAAATCTATGATACTTTGAATGCATCCACAATTGCTAGCCTTAGGTGTACATGCTAGCTACAACTTAAATATCATTTCTTTTTTTTTTTTTTTTTTTTTTTTTTTTTTTTTTTTTTTTGGTTTTTCGAGACAGGGTTTCTCTGTGGTATTTTGGAGCCTGTCCTGGAACTAGCTCTTGTAGACCAGGCTGGTCTCGAACTCACAGAGATCCGCCTGCCTCTGCCTCCCGAGTGCTGGGATTAAAGGCGTGCGCCCCCACCGCCCGGCTTAAATATCATTTCTTATGTTTTTGGACATTGTAGTTGAACTTTCTTTTTTGGGACCACCAACTCTTCAATAATGACACTGAGAATTATTATTGATTATGAAAGCAGAGATCTTAGCTTAGGCTTTGTCTCAAATAACTCTTATAATTCAAATAACCTGTTTCAATTAATCTACATTTTGTCATGTGGATTTCTACCTTTCTTTCCTTCTTTCCTTCCAATCTGCTCTGTGACTCTTTGGTGTCTCCTGCTGTGGGACAATGGTCTTGTACACTGTAAAGGTTTGTCAGTTGTACTGGTTTAATAACATGCTGATTGTCCAGTAGTCAGGCAGGAAGTATAGTGAGGGTGACAGGCAGGAAGTATATGTGGAGTGACCAGAACAGGAGAATTCTGGGAAGAGGAAAGGGTCAGTCTTCACCCCAATACAGAGGAAGCAAGATGAGAATGCCATACTGACAAAAGGTACCAAGCCACACAGCTGACACAGACAAGAATTATGGGTCAATGTAGAATGTAAGCGTTAATAAGAAGCCTGAGCTAATAGGCCAACTAGTTTATGATCAATATAGACCTCTGTGCATTTCTTTGGGACTGAACAACTGCGAGACTGGGCAAGAAAGAAACCTCTACCAACAGTCTCCCTCCACACCAGATTCTTCCTGAGTTCATCTCTTTCCCTAGAACTCCTGCCTAGCTATTGCTCATTCAACTTTTTATTAAACCAATCAGGTACATTAGGCAGACCTTCATGCAGTATAAACAAATATCCTCTAACAGGACTTCCGTCAATTTTTTAATTCTTCAGAAATGAATTATTCTTCAAAATTTCTGAAATTGTTATTTCATTCTAAGTTGGCATATTCTTGTTTATTTTGGAATTTTTAGAATATCTAAAAAACTGTGGATTTTTCTATATGCTTGATAGTGGCTCAAAAATGCTTACAAAATAAATTCCATAGATTGCCTGTTCTTATAATGGTAAAATTGATAGTATGCAGTGTTATTAAATTCATTGTTACTGTGAAAAAAATGAAAATTTGTTGCCTATGAACTCAACCATGAAATCTCCACTTTCCATTTTCTACCACTTTGCTATATAATGGGATGGCATGGGTCCTAGGTTTCAAACACGCAAACTGAGAATCTTGTAAGGCAATAGAATCCACAGAATTGATTGAGTGGCAGTGATCTACAGGTACAGGAACTAAAGCACATTCCATCAGAATGAATTTTCTTTCTGAGACATGTACACTAGAATCCCGAGGGTCATAATCACAGCACCCAAAATACATAGGAAACTGTGTCCAGACCTTAAATGTATGTTTTGTGAATATTGCTTGTAAGCCTGTTGTGTCATACTGTTTTCAAAGAGTTAGATAATACATTATAAAATGTAAATGTATTAAAATCATCTGCTTAATTGTCTTCATCATTTACATCTCCAATTTCCTCAAGCCTACTAACCTCAAGGAGAGCACTCTGTCTGGTAACACATTGTCAAACAACTATTTTATTTCAGGGTCTGCTGACATTCAAGGATGTGACTGTGTACTTCTCCCAAGAGGAGTGGGAATGCCTGGACACTTCTCAGAGGATGTTGTACCTTAATGTGATGTTGGAGAATTACAGCAACCTGATCTCTGTGGGTAAGAACATTGTTCTTGTAGAACTCTTAACTAATCCCTTGTACATACTGGCATTATAGGTTGTAAACCCTCTGCTAATCTGTATTGGAAAAAAACCAAACAGGATACTAGGCAAAGTTTGGTAGTAGAGAAAAAAATGTTTTCATGGTATTTGATTTTTTTTCTTTTCATTTTCCATGTTAGTCTTGTCAAACACTCCTCATTTTGGTTCCTCAATGCATTCAGAAACTTAGTCATATATTATCTACATCCATATCTTAAAGCTCCATATTCACTGTTGAATTTGACATGTTTGGTTTTTTGTTTGTTTTCTTTTCTTTTCTATTGTTTTCCGAGACAGGGTTTCTCTATATCTTTGGAGACTGTACTGGAACTTGCTCTGTAGACCAGGCTGACCTCGAACTGCCTGCCTCTGCCTCCTGATGCTGGGATTAAAGGTGTGTCCCACCACTGCCCAGCCTGAATTTGACATGATTTTAATTGTGAGAAAAATCTCAAGATGTGAAACTTTAAAATTCCCCTACAAATACACTGAAGATTCTGACAGGAAATACAAGACAGAAATTATTCCTAGATTCTTCTACTTTGCATTCCCTTCATATACTGAGAACAATAATGTGCCGGGCAGTGGTGGCGCGTGCCTTTAATCCCAGCACTCGGGAGGCAGAGGCAGGAGGATCTCTGGGAGTTCGAGGCCAGCCTGGTCTACAAGAGCTAGTTCCAGGACAGGAACCAAAAAGCTACAGAGAAACCCTGTCTCGAAAAATTAAAAAAAAAAAAAAAAGAAAGAAAGAAAAGAAAAAAGAAAAGAAACAATATTGTGTTAGACTTCTGTATTTTTCTAAACATTCTGGGATGGATCATGGGCCGCCTCATAGGACACGTGAATTGTAGGCATGGTAGCTCTGGAGCAAGTGAGATTCCCCCGGAATGTAGAGAGGAGAAGGTACAGTAGGGTGGGCTAGGGAATGAACAAGATGATAGTGATGGCTTTGGGTGAAAGAGAAAGCAAGAACTGAGAACATTTTTGCAATATTCAATTCCACTTGAAAGGATTTCTAATCATATAACTTAGTGTAGTTCCTGATCCCAGGACGCATCCTGTCTGTTGTAATGATTAGAAAAGGTACTTATTACACCTGAATTATGATGTAAATATTAGTACAAAATGCATTTTATTTGACTATCCTGACATCAGATTAGAATAATTTTATGAATAATGTGGGTACATGATGTAGGATTATTCTTTAACCAACATCCTTGATGTCTACTTTTACATTCCATCCTTTGTTTTCTTCCCAGAGGAGCATAAAGAGACATCCTTCTGGAAAATACTCTCAGGAGTTGGTGTATAGACTAGACTTGAGAATAACCCCATGTGGAAAGTTAAAAACAGCAGTGTGTTGACCTCAGACAGTGAAGGATAGAAGTAAGCAATAGCTGCCCATGACGGCCATGCTTCAGATGAACTGAGCCTCTTGTGTCTGGCAAAATACTTACTTTGCCTCCATTCCTTTTGAAAAACTTCATTTGTTTTTCTAGAGAGAAAAATAAATGCTGTAATGCATTTAAGTAAGAATTTTAATGTTTAATGTATTTGGGTCTTCTGAACAGTAATCTTTAATTCCTATCACGAAGTTAAATACTGTGAATTTGGGATTGGATTAAACTGTACTCACCAATTTCTGAGAAAAAAATATTTAAACATAGAGAGACAGATTAAGAATTGAATTTATTAAGAATTGAATCAATCAATGAGCTTAATCCCAAAGCTAATTTTTGATTCTCAATTTTCTGATCTATCTTATGTGTAAGGTATTTTTTTTAAAGGAACAGATATCTATTATGATTCAAAGATCTTTGAAGGCTGTCATGGTTTTGTGAGAAATACATTCAGTTACAGTGAAAGGGAAATATCTCAGTAGTTTCTGGTTGACTTATTTTAACCCAGAACTTAGAGAGACAATCATTGACCAAATAGTTAATCAAGTAACAAGCCCCATTAATATGGTTGTACTTATTTTCCAGAGAACTATTACCTATATGATCATACCCAACAACACGTGAATACTGAAAAGCAGACTTGTCAGTGTGAGGAGCTTGGCAAAATGCTTCATGATCCCTCCACATGTGCACTTTATAGAACAAGTGTAACTACAGACAACTCTAATAACTACAGACACAACAGGTACAGGGATGCCTCTATTGATTCATCAAACCCAGAAAGACATGAAAGCATGCACACTGGAAAAGAACCTTGCAATTCTAAAGAGTCTGAGGCATGCTTAAATTTGTGCTCCAACATTACCCCAGATCAGAGACTTTACACTGCAAAGAAAGAGCACAGACAGGGAGAATATGATGACTATTTTGACACTACAGGCAGTCTTTTGCAACAACCAGTCTACATTGGAGAGAAAACACACCAGTGTGGAAAATGCAGGAAATGCTTCAGTACTGCCTCAAGTCTCACTGTACATCAGAGAATTCATACCGGGGAGAAGCCTTATAAATGTAAAGCATGTGACAAATACTTTAATGTGAAGTCAAATCTCATAAGACATCAGAGAATTCATACTGGAGAAAAGCCTTATACCTGTAAGAAATGTGGCAAATCCTTTAATCTGAAGTCAACTCTTACACTGCATCAGAGAATTCATACTGGAGAGAAGCCTTACAAATGTAAAGAGTGTGACAGATCCTTTTATGTAAAGTCAGATCTTACCAAGCATCAGAGATATCATACTGGAGAGAAACCCTACAAGTGCAAAGTTTGTGAAAAATCCTTTACCCGGTTCTCAACTCTTAAAGGGCATCAAATACTTCATACTAAAGAGAAATCTTACAAATGCAAAGAATGTGATAAGTCCTTTCTTGAGATATCACATCTTAAAAACCATTACAGAATCCACACTGATGAAAAACCTTACAAATGTGAAGTATGTGACAAATTCTTTACTCTGAACTCATATCTTAGAAGCCATCAGAGAGTTCATACTGGACAGAGACCTTATATATGTAAGGAATGTGACAAATCCTTTACACTGAAGTCGACACTCACAAAGCATCAGAGAATCCATACTGGAGAGAAACCTTATACATGTCAAGAATGTCACAAATCCTTTACTGTGAAGTCAACTCTTACAAAGCATCAGAGAATTCATACTGGAGAGAAACCCTTCAAGTGCAATGTCTGTAAAAAATTCTTTACCCAGCGTTCAAGTCTTAAAACACATCAAAAACTTCATACTGGGGAGAAATCTTACAAATGAAAGGAATGTGGAAAGTCCTATCTTGAAATAATACATGTTAAAAACCATTACAGAATCCACACTGGTGAAAAAATTTATAAATGTAAGGAAAATGACAAGACTTTTTTACAGTCTCAGATCTTAGAAAACACTGGAAAATTCATACTGGCAAGAAAGCTTACAAATGTGGAGAATGTGACAGGTCCTTTATCCAGAATTCATATTTTGAAGACACCAGAGAGTTCATACTGGAGAGAGATATTACAGATGTAAGGAGTGGGGCGAATCTTTGTCTACACATTCAACTCTTAGAGAACATCAGAAAATGCATACTGAAGAGATACTGGGTAGGGAATGTGAAAAATCTTTTAATACATGCTCATATATTAGACAACATCAGAAAATGTTGAGAGAGAAACCTTATGTAAGCAAAGACTGTGACCTATTCTTTAACTACATTTCACATCGTAGAAAACATCAGAAACTTTCTATTGGAGAGAAACCTTGTAAATGTCTGACATGTGACAAATCTTTACATGCATGTAAAACCTTACAACACATCAGAGAATTCTCACTGAAGAGAGACATTACAGATGTACAGGATGTGACACGTCTTTTACTGGCTGCTCATATCTTAGAGCACATCAGAAAATTCATACTGGAGAGAAACTTCACAAATGTGTTGGCTTTGGAATATCCTCTGTCCACCTTTCAAATGTTAGAAGACATCAGAGACTTCATACTGCACAGAAAACACCATTATACATCAAGTGACATAGCATTTACATGGTATTCTTGACTTATAAATTCCAAGTATACATAATAGAAACATAAAGATAAGGAACATGTGAAAGCCTTTAATGAAGTGTTAAATCTTATAAAATATCACAAAACTTATATTGAAATAAAATCCTGCAGTATGAACTATGTGAATTATTCTTTATGTGCATGGGTGCTTTGTATATAAGACTTTCTGTGAACTGTATGTTGGTCTGATATCTGTAGAGGACAGAAGGGGACTTCAGATCCTTGAAGGTGTAAATAAAATAAAAACAGGTGTGAGCTATTGTGTGCATGTTGAGAATTTAATGCTGGTCCTCTGGAACAACCAGTGCTTTGCCCACTAATCATCTTGCCAGTCCCTAAAAATAATTGTAATAAAACCATTTACATTGTTCAACATTCAATTATTGATAATAATACCATGCAAAGTGATAAATGTCTTAAATCCCAGCATTTAATGTCACAGGTATGCTCACAAATAGCTTTAAAATCCCCAAGGTCTTTCTTGGGTCTCCATGGGGCATAATATCAGCACTCTGGAAATAGAAACTGGTGGATCTCTGTGAGTTGAAAATGGTTCATAGTCCAAAATCCAATACAAACGGCTACACAGAGAAACTCCATCTCAAAAATGAAAGCAATAAAAAAATTTAAAGAAATACTTGAGGGCATGATTTCATTTTGACATACAGAAGGTAAATAGGAAGTATTTACTCTACCAAAATAATAAATCATATAGCTTTCATTAATGTTGTGGGGGCTGTGGGTCTCTTCCCACAGCCCGGCTCATGGCTGCCTAGCTAGCTTATGCCCCGAAATAAAAACACACAAATTTTATTCTTTTAAACACTGCTTGGCCCATTTCTATTCATGTGTGTAGCACCCCAAGGTGCGCTTACCGGGAAGATTCTAGCCTACGTCCATCCTGGGTTGGAGCTTCATCTCGCCTGCTCTGGAGAGGAGAGCATGGCATCTGTCTCTCAGAGGAGCTGCCCTGCATCTGAACTCACTTCCTCTTCCTCTCAGCATTCTATTCTGTTTATTCCACCCACCTATGTTTTAACCTATGAGGGCCAAGCAGTTTCTTTATTACTTAACCAATGAAATCAACAGATTGATATATGACACTCCCACATCACTTCCCCTTTTTCTGTTTAAACAAAAAAAGGAAGGCTTTAACTTTAACATAGCAAAATTACATATAACAAAACAGTTATCAAGTAAGAATTACAGTTACAATATTTACATCTATTTTATCTTTTATAACAAAGGAAAACTATAACTAACTATTCTTCAACTCCATCAAAGACTCCAGAAAGATACAATATTACCTAAGCAAACAAGAAATAAGCAACTTACAAAACTCTAGAAATCACAGAGACATCTCGCTGCCTGGACAGTCACCCAAAGTTCCTCTCTACCGTTGGGGCATCCATCTTCGGCCTAAAGGCCTGTGGTATCCAGAGACATTTCCATGAAGCAGGAAATTTCAAAGGCAGTTCAGTCACTATCTGTTGTATCCTGCAGAATGTCCCGCAGACTCTTTCATGAATCAGGAACCCCGAAAGATCATCTCACCTTTAGGCAAGTTCAGTAGTCCTCTCTCTGCGGGTTCTTTGTGTCCAGTTTATGCAACAGTCCAGGCAAGAGCAGTTTCTTGCCCAAATGGCTATCAAACTCCATAAGGTGCCTCTTCGATGCCCATCTTCTTCTTGAAGTAGATTGGTGCTGCCAGGAGCAGACGTGTCTCATTGTTATGAAAAACCCTAAGTTATTACAACACTTAAAATGCCATATTTTATAATCTTTGAAAGATATGAAGAATGCCTATCTAAAATATATCTATGTACATCTAGGAAATCTAACTAACATGACTACAAGCTTGACTATTATTGATAATTATCCCTTAACAACTATATACATTACATTTTTAAGTGAACTACACAATCACAATACCTTAATCAATATCAGAAATACATATACATATAATAAGATTGACCTTAAATTAATATCAGTAAACCAAGATTCATATCAATGCAAATTATTCACATCTATATCATCTCCCCCTTTAAATGTAAAAGAACATTTATAAACAATATATGGGAACATGGGCGCAGTTTTTTCTCTCCAAACTGCTTCCTGCTGAATGGGGGCGCTGTTAATCAGGTCTTTCATGGTATAACCTGTGTGCTAGGTTCCTCTCAGTCGGCAGTTGAGCAAAGTAATTTTTTGAAGGTGTTCACAGCAACCCTTCAGGAGGGCGTGGTCTATCATACCATATTGAAATAGAAGCAATCCAAAGAGTCTCATCCTCTGTGAAAACAAAAGAAGAAACTCTTTTCCAAAGTATCATATCCTTAGATCCAAATTCTGAAGTCAAGGTATTTTGAAAATATCTATCTTGGATTAGTTCAGCAGCATTTATAAACAAATATCTTTTAGCAACTGTTGCTCCTTCCTCAGCATTCAAACAATTCAAACAGAGCATAATAGCATATAGTATCAAGATTCTCGTTGTGTTTTCCATCTTTGTGCGGCTTTATTTTAACCTCTATTTTGTTTATTTTTACTTTTATTTTATATTCTGTGTATCTTTGTCCTGGAATAACTCTGTAGACCAGGCTGTCCTTGAACTCTCAGAGATCCCTCTGTCTCTGCCTCCCAGGCATTGGGATTAAAGGCCTGTGCTATCACACCTTGAAGTCACAGAGGTCAATCTCCCTCTGCCTCCCAAGTGTTGGGATTAAAGGTGTGTACTACCACACCCAACTACTTCCTTATTTTTGTTTTTTTACTTTTAAGAACTTTAACTTTCAGTCTGCATATATTTTTAAACACACTGTAAATCATTTAAAGTTTTTTTGTCTTTGAATCTCTCTTTACTGTATCTCTCTCTTTTTCTGACCACACGAGCCTTTAAATTACTGAGCAATATGGGTAGGATTAAAGCCGTGGCTTTGCCAGCTAAATCCAGGCCATTCCTTAGCTTTCCAGCCTCATGGCGGAGGTACCGGCCCTGGCAGGACGGACCAGAATGCCAGCATTTTAAAACAGCACAACTTTTTTTTTCCTGCTATGTCTGAAAACAAACAAGCATGCAGTCAGCTTTTATCAGTACCATTTAAGTGTTTCGTGGCAGGACCTCTTAATGAGCTGCAGGGTTTTGCAGCTGAAGCTGAGTCAGGAAGCCTCTCTTAGATGAGAGCGCTTGCTTGCCTCTAGCAGGCAGAGCAGACCCGAGAAATTGTTGCTACCAAGAAAACATGCTTTACTCTATTCTTTCCCAAGCTTTCTCAGGCTTTCTGTAGATTCAGTGCCCCATGTCTGGGCGCCATTCTGTTGTGGGGGCTGTGGGTCTCTTCCCACAGCCCGGCTCATGGCTGCCTAGCTAGCTTATGCCCCGAAATAAAAACACACAAATTTTATTCTTTTAAACACTGCTTGGCCCATTTCTATTCATGTGTGTAGCACCCCAAGGTGCGCTTACCGGGAAGATTCTAGCCTACGTCCATCCTGGGTTGGAGCTTCATCTCGCCTGCTCTGGAGAGGAGAGCATGGCATCTGTCTCTCAGAGGAGCTGCCCTGCATCTGAACTCACTTCCTCTTCCTCTCAGCATTCTATTCTGTTTATTCCACCCACCTATGTTTTAACCTATGAGGGCCAAGCAGTTTCTTTATTACTTAACCAATGAAATCAACAGATTGATATATGACACTCCCACATTAACTTCTGGGAGACTCTCATAGAGGTCAAAGAGACTCATGGGACTCTCCCTCAGCCATGATGAAATGGTAATTGCCACAGTCAAACAGTTGCTTTACTTAATACCTTCTGGACAGTTATGAATCTATGCATTAATCACTACCAACTGCAAAAGGAGACTTCTTTAACTCAAGTTGAGTGCAGAAACATTCATAAATAAAACAAATATTTAGAGCACAGATTAACAAAAAGAGAATTAACAAAACATCAGTAGGTTCTCTCCTTGGCCTTATAACTCGCAAGATTGAGTTTTTGACCATGGAATAAATTTTTCTCTATTAATCAGGCTTCTAATACAATCTGGAAAGACCTTGGTTATGCCTATAATCAATCATGCAAGTATTGCACCAGTACAAATAACTTGTAAAGTAGGGTGGTATTGAATGATACAGGATCCAAGGACAAGTAAGACCACTGACACCTTTTCTTTGCCAGCAGGTTATGAAAGGGAGCCAGGAGGGTCTCTGTCTCTGTCTCTGTCTGTCTGTCTGTCTGTCTGTCTCTCTCTCTCTGTGTGTGTGTGTGTGTGTGTGTGTGTGTGTGTGTTTTGTTTGGGATGACTCTCAGGCATCCCTAACTAGTAAGTCCTAGACAGATAATTAGTACTTGGTACAGAGAGTTCCATTTAATACCACCATGAGTGGGAGGAGCATTATTTACCTATGTGGGATACCACTGTTCAATGTTTAAAATTATACTTCCTATTAGTTTGTAAGATAATGGGATTTCATGAGGCTGCTTCCTGCATCCTTCCTTTTGGTTAACCCATCCACTCCACCTCTTTTCTTCCTACATCTCCAATTGAACATCTAGCAAACATTGTCCCATACTTTTATAGCACTGTGTTCTACGGTCCTCTTTTATTGTATTTTTTACTTGGGTTGCAATGTAAAAGGTTCTCAAGTACTTTCTTCATGCACAGCGCATTTGGTTTGACCTTATACGAGTCCCCTCTCTTCTCCATTTCTGCACCACAAATTTGAAATATTCTGCTCAGTTTCTAATTTCATATCACCTATATTCTACTTTTCATCCTCTCTTCCTGTATTTCCCCACAAAAGGTCCATTCCTGGATTCTTGGTTTCTACACATAATGTTGCTTGAACACAAAAAGCAACAAGTTTAAAGCTAGGGCCCACATTTTTATTAACCCATGTGTAAGGGGATGGACATCAAAGTTGATTCTGTATGCTAGATACACTCATATAGAAACATATAAAGCAACAGTGAACATGGTGGGCAAGTTGTCATTGGTAAGATGACAAGGCCTTGAAGTACATGCCCAAAAGAGTTTACTGTGAATCAATTTTCTCTGTGATTCAAATGCCTCATCTTGTAGGATGTTCTTGAAAACATAGGATATTAAGAGATATAAAGAAATAGGATTCTTCAAGGTAGTAGTTCTCAACCTTCTTAATGTTGTGATACTTTGATAATGTTCCTCATGTTGTAGCGTACACACAATGTAAAATTATGCTTATTCTACTTTATAAGTATAATCTTACTACTGTTATGAATTATAATGTAAATATCTGATATGCAGGATATTTTATATGTGACACTAAAGGAGTGCTGACACAAGTGTTGAGTATCACTATTATGGAGGAAGGTGAAATATTCCATCCTGTAGAGGAAGTCAGAAACAGAAAACACAGAAGCTCTAAGAAGTCACAGAAACTGGTAACATTTTACTAGTGCCCACTTGCCTAAAGCATATATAATCAATAAGGTATGCCAACACTGTAAGACAAGCTGAGATACACAAACGATGCTCAGATGAGCCATGAAGCAGACACCAGTTAATCTGCCTGGACCAGACCAAACAAGACAAGACAAGCTGCTTGGAGGAGGTAGTACCTTACCATGCAGGTTTTTATTATTCATATTCCATTTATCCAAACTCAAAACTTTCCTTAAAATTTTATTGTATTTTATTTTTATTTATTTAATATTTTATTAAAAATTTCCGCCTCCTCCCTGCCTCCCATTTCCCTCCCCCGCCCCTCCCTCCCCTCCCACTCCTTTTCCAGTCCGAAGAGCAGTCAGGGTTCCCTGCCCTGTGAGAAGTCCAAGGTCCTCCCCTCTCCATCCAGGTCTAAGAAGGTGAGCATTCAAACAGACTAGGTTCCCACAAAGCCAGTACATGCTGAAGGATCAAAACCGAGTGCCATTGTCCTTGGCGTCTCAGTCCGCCCACACTGACCACCACGTTCAAAGAGTCCGGTTTGATCACATGTTCCATCAGTCCCAGTCCAGCTGGCCTTGGTGAGCTCCCATTAGATCAGCCCCACCGTCACAGTGGGTGGCGCACCCTCTCGCGGTCCTGATTTCCCTGCTCATGTTCTCCCTCCTTCTACTCCTCATTTGGACCTTGGGAGCTCAGTCCGGTGCTCCAATGTGGGTCTCTGTCTCTATCTCCATCCATCTCCAGATGAATGTTCTATGGTGATATGCAAGATATTGATCAGTTTGGCTGTAGGATAGGGCCATTTCATGCTCCCTCTCCTCAGCTGTCCAAGGACCTAGCTGGGGACATCTCCTTGGACACCTGGGAACCCCTCTAGAGTCAAGTCTCTTGCCAACCTTAAAATGGCTGCCTTAATTAAAATATATATTTTCTTGATCCCATATCCACCCTTCCTCCATCCCAACCATCCCATTCTATTTCTAATAGAATAAAATTTCATAAATCTTCCTAAATGTCTGCTTCTGCTATTCTCTACATACATATAATGCAACTGGTCTTGTTGTCCCAGCCCAGTTAAAGGTCAAAGCTGGCTTTTGAATGGAGGGTGCCTCTTTCCTTCTCTAAACCCAAGAATGCTTATTAAAGTGTAATTCAAAATCTCTGTGTCATGTCAGAAGAGTCACCTGATATGGGACAGAAGAAAAACAAGTATTTAAGGGCCATTTTATAGACACTATTCTCATAAAACTTTGGTTATATATTGACTTTTAACCACTTTTCTTAATGTGTAAATATTCTATAGGTTATATAATTAATATATATTTAAACTTTTTTAGATATTAAAATTCACATAGCATGCAAATTCTAGAAAAAAATCTCATCTACCTTCATGTACATTATTTCAGGTTTGAGTTTCTGTCAATAGTTTTCTGACATGAACCATGACCATGTCTAACAGAGAATGTTAAAGTTTCCATAAGGAGGATGGGACCCCACAATTACAATTCCTCCAGGACTATATTATTAATCTGAAAACCACCACCTAAAGATTGGCTTTTGTCCTAAAAACTGCTCAGAATGATTTCAAAGTGACTAGTTTGAGATGATCCAGCCTCACAGACTACTCTGGTGGGATTGAGACAAGTCTTGTAATTTCCCATTACACACAGACTGGACAAAAAATGACAAAACTATCTCTCCCAGGACTTGACAATTAGCCCAAAGTTTTCTTTTCCGGATTTCCTAAAGATGCCATTTTCCCCAAGACATCAGTAAGTAAATTTAAGAATATGAAGTCCACATTCACAAGAGGTAGGGTGAGTGGTATTTGGTCATTCAATGGGTTATGGATATTTGTAATTGTTTAGCAGGGTTTGTTACGAATTATATTGGTAACCTGTCAGGAGGAAAATTGAACAAGAGAAATTAGATTCAGAGTTCTTGTTTTGAAAAGAACAAAGGGGGTATAGATATAATAGAATTAAAGGGTAGATTATTGAACCTACTCTGAAAAAAATGTGAAGATATAAATATTATAAGATAGAAAGGTAGATTATAGAATCTGCTTTTAAAAAGTAACTATTAGTATTAAAAATTGGACTGGACTTTAGTATATTGTATACATACTTAGTATATTGATACAAATTTGAGATTAATTTTGTTAAAACATACTATAATAGGTTTTTAATCTTGTTCAAGAAATCATATCTATACAGCTTATTTAACAATGTAATACAAATTTCTAGTTCTTTAAAATTATTATTACCAACTCTTTAGAGTAATAAGAAAATGTAGGTTATCAAATTAGTCACCTGTTACAATTAAACTTGTAGTCATATTAGGTATGTTTTCAAGGTCAATGAGAGATGTATTTTAGGTATACAGGACATATTCAAACAATTCAGAGACCAGGTGTAGGTGCTGAGGAGTTCCATCTGGATCGGTGAGTGTGTGCTATCCAGGGGCGGACTGTCCCAGAAGAGAGCACAAACCCCCTCCCCCAGCTCCTGCTGCAGGGCTTTCTTTCCTACACACGACCCCCCCTCCCCAAGCCTGCCTTGTCTCCAAGGTCCTTTGCTGAGGAACAGCTTCCTGCTCCTACACTAAGGCTACCCACTCAGAGTGGTGAGTGCCTACCTACCGGGCAGGCCTCAAGAACCCCCGAAAGGGAGCGCAGGCACCTTCAGCTTGTGCTGCAGGGTCGCCTGTGTTCTACTCAACCCTGCCCTACCCCCCACATTCGCCCTTTTGTCCACGGGTCATAGGACTACCAGGCATCCATGTTTTGGTGTTGAGGAGTCCATCTGGAAGGGAACGGTTCTTGCTCCTACACTGAGGAGATACACCCAGGGAGTTAGTCAAAGCAAAGACTGGACCAAGACACCAGGCCTCTCCTGGCTCCATTTGAAGGAAGAGATGGGCAGGCGCCAATGCAAGAATTCCTCCAACAACCTGAAAGGCAACATGACATCACCAGAATCCAGGAATCCCGAAATAAGAATTGTACACCCTATTCCAGAAGAATTAGAAGAATTCGACTCAAAAGTGAATTATATGAAAATAATAGAGGACCTTAAACAGGAGGTGAAAAACTGCCATAATCAATTAGAGATTACAAACAAAAAGGTTGAGGAAATGAATAAATACCTCAAAGATACCCAAGAAAACCAAGAGAAACAAGAAAAAGCAATCAAACAGGTAAGGGAAACGGTTCAAGACTTGAAGAATGAAATGGAAGTAATGAAGAAAACACAAACCGAGGGAAGGATGGAGATGGAATATTTGGATAAACGAACAGGAACTACAGAGACAAGTACTACCAACAGATTACAAGAGATAGAAGAAAGAATCTCAGACACTAAAGATACCATATAGAAAATAAACACACTGATCAAAGAAAACAGCAAAACCAACAAATTCTCATCACAAAACATTCAGGAAATCTGGGACACAATAAAAAGACCAAACCTAAGAATAATAGGGATAGAAGAAGGAGAAGAAGTACAGCTTGATGGTCCAGAAAATATATTTAATAAAATTATAGAAGAAAACTTTCCCAACCTTAAGAAAGATATTCCTTTGAAGGTCCAAGAAGCATACAGAACACCGAATAGACTGGATCAAAAAACAATCTCCTCGTCATATAATAATCAAAACACAACACATACAAAATAAAGAAAGAATATTAAGAGCTGCAAAGGAAAAAGGTCAAGTTACCTATAAAGGTAAACCTATCAGACTTACACCTGACTTCTCTATGGAAACCATGAAAGCCAGAAGGTCCTGGATAGATGTACTGCAGAAACTAAGAGACCATGGATGCAAGCCCAGACTACTATACCCAGCCAAGCTTTCGTTCACTATTAATGGAAAAAACAAAATTTTCCAGGATAAAAACAAATTTAAACAATACGTAGCCACAAATCCAGCCCTACAGAAAGTAATTGAAGGAAAATCACAACCCAAGGAGTCCAACAATGCCCACAATAACTCAGACATCTAATGACCCTTCACCAGCACAACTTGAAGAAGGGAAACACACAAACTCTACTACCAAAAAAAAAAGAAAGAAAGAAAGAAAAAATGACCGGAATTAACAACCACTGGTCATTAATATCACTTAATATCAATGGACTCAACTCACCTATAAAGAGGCACAGGCTAAGAGATTGGATATGAAAACAGGATCCAACATTCTGCTGTTTACAAGAAACACACCTCAACCACAAAGACAGACATCTACTCAGAGTAAAGGGCTGGGAAAGGGTTTATCAAGCAAACGGACCTAAGAAACAAGCAGGTGTGGCCATACTAATTTCTAACAAAGTTGACTTCAAACTAAAATCAATCAGAAGAGATGGAGAGGGACATTTTTTACTCATAACAGGAACAATTCATCAGGATGAAGTCTCAATCCTGAATATCTATGCCCCTAATATAAAAGCACCCACTTATGTAAAAAGAAACATTACTAAAACTCAAGGCAGTCATCAAACCACACACACTAATAGTAGGAGATTTCAACACTCCTCTCTCACCAATGGACATGTCAATCAGACAGAAAACTAACAGAGAAATAAGAGGATTAAGGGAGGTAATGAATCAAATGGACTTAACAGACATCTATAGAACATTCCACCCAAATAGGAAAGAATATACCTTCTTCTCTGCAGCTCATGGAACCGTCTCGAAAATTGACCACATACTCGGTAACAAAGCAAACTTACACAGTTACAAAAAAATATTAGTAACCACCTGTGTCTTATCAGATCACCATGGATTAAAGTTAGAATTCAACAACAATGCTATCCCCAGAAAGCCTACGAACTCATGGAAACTGGACAGTCAACTACTGAACCACACCTGGATCAAGGAAGAAATAAAGAAAGAAATTAAAGTCTTTCTTGAATTCAATGAAAACGAAGACTCAACATACTCTAACCTATGGGACACTATGAAAGCAGTGCTAAGAGGAAAGTTCATAGCACTAAGTGCCACAGAAAGAAAACGGAGAAAGCACACATTGGAGTCTTAACAGCCCGCCTGAAAGTTCTAGAAAAAAAGAAGCAGACTCACCTAGGAGGAGTAGAAGACTGGAAATAATCAAACTGAGGGCTGAAATCAATAAAATAGAAACACAGAAAACAATCCAAATAATCAATGAAACAAAAAGCTGGTTCTTGGAGAAAATCAACAAGATTGATAAACCCCTATCCAAACTAATCAGACGGCGGAGAGAGAATTCGCAAATTAACAAGATCAGAAACGAAAAGGGAGACATAACCACAGACACAGAGGAAATTCAGAGAATCATTAGATCTTACTACAAAAGCCTGTATGCCACAAAATTGGAAAATGTAAAAGAAATGGACACTATTTTAGATAAGTACCATATACCAAAGTTAAACCAGTACCAGGTGAACAATCTAAATGGACATGTTAGTCACGAAGAATTAGAAGTTGTTATAAAAAACCTCCCTACCAAAAAAAGCCCACGTCCAGACCACTTCAATGCAGAATTCTACCAGAACTTCCAAGAAGACCTAATATCTATACTCCTTAATGTATTTCACAATATACAAACAGAGAAGTCATTGCCAAATTCCTTTTATGAAGCTGCAGTTACTCTGATACCAAAACCACACAAAGACACAACCAAGAAAGAGAACTACAGGCCAATCTCACTCATGAACATCGATGTGAAAATCCTCAATAAAATACTGGCAAACCGAATCCAAGAACACATTAGAAAAATTATCCATTATGATCAAGTAGGCTTCATCCCAGAGATGCGGGGCTGGTTCAACATACGAAAATCTATCAATGTAATCCATCATATAAATAAACTGAAAGAAAAAAACCATATAATCATTTCATTAGATGCTGAAAAAGCATTTGACAAAATTCAACATCCCTTTATGATAAAGGCCTTAGAGAGATTAGGGATACAAGGGTTGTACCTAACTATAATAAAAGCTATTTATAGCAAGCCGACAGCTAACATCAAATTAAATGGAGAGAAACTCAAAGTCATCCCACTAAAATCAGGAGCACGACAAGGCTGTCCACTCTCTCCATACCTCTTCAATATAGTGCTCGAAGTTTTAGAGATAGCAATAAGACAACATAAGGGGATCAAAGGGATTCAAATTGGAAAGGAAGAAGTTAAACTTTCATTATTTGCAGACGATATGATTGTGTACATAAGCGACCCCAAGAACTCCAGCAAAGAATTCCTACAGCTGATAAACACCTTTAGGAGTGTGGCAGGATACAAGATCAATTCCAAAAAATCAGTTGCCCTCCAGTACACAAAGGATAAGGAAACAGAGAGGGAAATCAGAGAAACATCACCCTTCACGATAGCCACAAATAGCATAAAATATCTTGGGGTAACTCTAACCAAGGAAGTGAAGGATCTATTTGACAAGAACTTTAAGTCTTTGAAGAAAGAAATTGAGGAGGATACCAGAAAATGGAAGGATCTCCCTTGCTCTTGGATTGGGAGGATCAACATAGTAAAAATGGCAATTCTAAGAGGGCAATTTATAGATTCAATGCAATCCCCATTAAAATCCCACCAAAATTCTTCACTGATCTTGAGAGGACATTAATCAACTTTATATGGAAAAACAAAAAAACCCAGGATAGCCAAAACAATCTTATACAATAAAGGAACTTCTGGAGGCATTACCATCCCTGACTTCAAACTCTATTCCAGAGCTTCAGTATTAAAAACAGCTTGGTATTGGCATAAAAACAGAGCAGTCGATCAATGGAATCGAGTAGAAGACCCTGATTTTAACCCAAAAACATATGAACACCTCATTTTTGATAAAGGAGCTAAAAGTATTCAATGGAAGAAAGAAAGCATCTTCAACAAACGGTGCTGGCACAACTGGTTGTCAACCTGTAGAAGAATGAAAATAGATCCATATCTATCACCATGCACAAAACTCAAGTCCAAATGGATTAAAGACCTCAATATCAGTCTGAACAAACTAAAGCTGATAGAAGAAAAAGTGGGAAGTACTCTACAACATATGGGCACAGGAGATCACTTCCTACGTATATCCCCAGCAGCACAGACATTAAAGACAACATTGAATAAATGGGACCTCCTGAAACTGAGAAGCTTCTGTAAAGCAAAGGACACTGTCACTAAGACAAAAAGGCAACCCACTGACTGGGAGAAGATCTTCACCAACCCTGCAACAGACAAAGATCTGATCTCCAAATTATATAAAGAACTCAAGAAACTAGACTTTAAAATGCTAATTAACCCAATTAAAAATGGGGCACTGAACTGAACAGAGAATTCTCAACAGAAGAAATTCAAATGGCCAAAAGATACTTAAGGTCATGCTCAACCTCCTTAGCGATAAGGGAAATGCAAATTAAAACAACTTTGAGATACCATCTTACACCTGTCAGAATGGCTAAAATCAAAAACACCAATGATAGCCTTTGCTGGAGAGGTTGTGGAGTAAGGGGTACACTCATCCATTGCTGGTGGGAATGCAAACTTGTGCAACCACTTTGGAAATCAGTGTGGCGATTTCTCAGGAAATTTGGGATCAACCTACCCCAAGATCCAGTAATACCACTCTTGCGAATATACCCAAGAGATGCCCTATCATATGACAAAAGTATCTGCTCAACTGTGTTCATAGCAGCATTATTTGTAATAGCCAGAACCTGGAAACAACCTAGATGCCCTTCAATGGAAGAATGGATGAAGAAAGTGTGGAATATATACATATTAGAGTACTACTCAGCAGTAAAAAACAATGACATCGCTAATTTTGCATGCAAATGGATGGAAATAGAGCACAATATCCTGAGTGAGGTATCCCAGACCCAAAAAGAGGAACATGGGATGTACTCACTCATAATTTGTTTCTAGCCATAAATAAAGGACATTGAGTATATAATTTGTGATCCTAGAGAAGCTAAATAAGAAAGTGAACCCAAAGAAAAATGTACAGTCATTCGCCTGGATAGGGGAAGTAGACAAGATTGCAGGGCAAAAACTGGGAACTTGCGGGTGAGGTGGCATGGGGCTAAGGGGAAATGGGGTGAGAAACGTGAGAAGGGGAGGATGGGGGGAACTTGGGGGAATGGGATGGTTGGGATATAGGAAGGGTGGATACGGGAGCAGAGAAATATATATCCTAATTAAGGGAGCCATCTTAGGGTTGGCAAGAGACTTGACTCTAGAGGGGCTCGCGGGTGTCCAGGGAGATGTCCCTAGCTGGTACCTTGGACAACTGAGGAGAGGAAACCTGAAATGACCCTATCCTATACTGATGAATATCTTGCATATCACCTTAGAACCTTCATCTGGCGATGGATCGAGATGGAGACAGAGACCCAATTTGGAGCAACGGACTGAGCTCTTAAGGTCCAAATGAGGAGCAGAAGGAGGGAGAACATGAGCAAGCAAGTCAGGACCACGAGGGGTGCACCCACCCTCTGTGACAGTGGGACTGATCTATTGGGAGCCCACCAAGGCCAGCCTGACTGGGACTGAATAAGTATGGGTTGAAACTGGACTCTCTGAACATGGCGGACAATGAAGGCTGATGAGAAGCCAAGGACAATGGCACTAGGTTTCGATCCTAATACATGAACTGGCTTTGTGGGAGCCTAGCCTGTTTGGATGCTCACCTTCCTGGACCTAGATAGAAGTGGAAGGACCTTGGTCTTTCCGCAGGGCAGGGAATTTGGACTGCTCTTCAGTATCGAGAGGGAGGGGGAATGGAGTGGGGGGAGGAGAATAGGAGTGGGATAGGGGGAGGGGAGTGCGGGGAAGGGGCAATATGTGGGAGGAGGGGGAGGGAAATGGGAAATGGGGAGGAGGTGGAAATTTTAATTAAAAAAGAATAAAATAAAAAAACAATTCAGAGATCTACAGAATATGGCATTTAAGATTTTTTAATAACATAGGTTCATTTTATGACAATGAGACATGTCTGTTCCTGGTAGCACCAATCTTCATGGGAAGATGATGGGCATCAAAGAAACTCCATATGGAATTTACTTTTTTTGTGGCAAAAGCTAGTCACTAGGTAAGAAAATGTCCTTGCCTTGACTACTGACAGTATGCTGTCCTAACTGGACAAGCAGGACACAAAGGAGAGTGACTGCCAAACCTTGCCAAGACAAGGTGAAACCGTCCTTCAAAAATCCTATTTTAATAGAAAAGCCTGTCAAATATTCTAGACCTTTAGGCTGGATATGTATGCTCCAACATTGCAGAGGAACAGTGGGTGCCTGTCCAGGCAACCAGCTATTTCTGTTATTTCTCACATATTTTGGAAATCACTTGCTTGCATATCCTGTTTACTCAGTTAATATTATTAACTTCTAGAGTCTCTGAGGTTATTGAAGACCAGATAGTTATAGTTACAGTTTTCCTTGTTTACAAGACTCAGAAAAGAAAGCCACTAAAGAGGTGTAAAATGTAAACGGTTGAGAGACATTGTAATATTATTTGATAATGGAAATTACATCAGAAAGTGAATTAGATACAACCTTTTGGACTCACCATGATAGAATAGATAATGGAATATTTTCTCTAAATTGCCTAATGGATTAGGCATTGATAATGTACTTATTACCTGTATATATTGAATGTAGTTATTGTGCTTATTGTACATAGTTTTTATTATATTAATCATACTCTTTTTAATTTTAGACAAAAAGAGGAAATATAGTGATGTTTTATTTTTATTTTAATAAATAAAGCTTGCCTGGAGATCAGCGTGCAAAGGTAGGCACACTAGTCAGCCTTATAGATCAGGCAGTGATGGCACACACCTTTAATCCCAGCACTAGTGAGGAATATAAAGTGGGATGAGACATGAACTCACTCTTTTCAGTCTGAAGTTTCTATAGAGGTAGGAGCTCTCTATTGGATGACTGCTTCTGATTTTCTGAACCCCAATATCTGTCTCTCAGTTTTTATTACTCATGTTACACCTGGAGGAGGTACTAAGTGACTTGAAAGACACTTCCAACCTCCCTTGAGCTGCCTACAATCTATGTTGTGATCCCCAGGTTTCCAGCTTCATTAGTTATCACCCTCACAAGATGAAACAGCTGACATTGAGTCCTTTCTGCTTCTATAAGTAAACCCTCACCCACACCCAATAAAGTCACCCCAATAAAATTCATTGGTCTACTTGATTTTAGAAATGGCTCAATGGTTAAGAGCACTGTCTGCTCTTTCAGAAAACTCACTTTGAATTCCTAGTGCCCTCACATGGGCACTCAATCTACATTCTTATCTCTAGGGTATCCAATGCCCTCTTCTGGGTCTGCTAGCACTAGGAGCACACGTGGTGCACAGATATGCATGCAGACAAAGCACCCCTAATAGAGAAAACAAACAGAATCTCACTGGTTTACCAAGACAGACATTATTGGTTCTAACATTTGGATTTCATTGGTTCCCTATCTCTTTTAGTAGATGGTTGCCACTGTTTGTCACAGAAATAGTGTCACACATCAGTGCAGTAATTAGATAGCAGACTAGTTTTCCTTCTTTTATTTAGTCATTATTTTGAAAACACCAGACTGACTTCATAAGTTCATTCTCTAATTGTCCTAATTCTCAGTGTTTGATCTCCTTTCCCAACATTTATACCAACAGTAGTTATCATTTCTGTTCCTGATTATTGTCATTGTAGCTAGGGCAGCATGGAAACTTAAAGGAGTCCTAGTCTGCATTTACCTTACCAAATAAGTATATACTTGTTTGTTTATTTGGTTTTAGTCTGGGTTTGTAATTGTTTATTCATTTGTTTTATTTTAGTTTCACTTTTTTAGATTTATAATTTTGAACTTATTATATAATTAGGACATTTCTTTTCCCACCGTCCTTTCTACAAATTTTTCCATATACCGTCTATGCTTGCACTCAAATTCATGGTATCTTTTTCATTAATGTTTCCTGTATACATAAATGTCTATGTGTATACATTCATAATTGTAAATAAAATGTTCAGTCCATATAATGTCAATTGGATGTGTGTTTTCAGTGCTGACCATTTGGTATTGAATAACCAATTAGTGTGCTCTTTCCTGGGGGGTACGATTTCTCCTGCTCCAAGCATCCCCCAGTAGCTATAATTCTCAGTGTAGGGTTGAGGCATTGTGGAATCCTCCCCAGACACTTTTGGATGTTCATTGTTCTTGTCTTTATTCAGCTTATATTTGGGAGGTCATGTTGGTAAGATTTTATAAACAAAGATCTAGCATTGCTAAGTGTGATGGTTATTCTTGGTTGTCAACTTGACTACATCTGGAATGAACTACATTTCAAAAATGGAGGGCACACTTGTGAGAATATTTTTGTTTCTTTTGAATTAACTGAATCCACTCCTAGTTTGGAACATTGAGATATGAAGATGCCATTAACCCACATCTTGAAACTAAAGGACACACACCTTTGGTCAGAATAGAGAGGCTCCATGATACATATTTAATCTGGGCCACACCTTCTTCTGAAAGCCTTTTGAAGGACATGGAAATAGGAATCATTTTGCTCATTGTTTGTTTGTTGGCTCATTTTCTTAGTAGCACATTCATTTCTTCACTGGCATTGGACCCCTACTCCTTTGGGATTCCTGCATATATAGAAGACCAGCCAAGACATCCAGCCTTGTAAACTAAGCAACTAACTGGATTTTTGGACTTTCTGTTACAGCCAGCCATTGTTGGATTATCTGCACAGCAGCCTGTAAGTCATCCATATATATATATACGTGTGTGTGTGTGTGTGTGTGTGTGTGTGTGTGTGTTTCATTCTATAAGTTCTGTTGCTCCAGGGAACACTGACTAGTATACTAGGGGACACAATCTCACACCAAACTCTCTGGTCCTCTGCCTCTTTTAATCTTTATAGACCCTCTTCAAAAATGATACAGGAGTGTTTTAGAGATATATTCAGTGGGTCTGGGCTGCACATCTCTGCATTTTGATTAGTTGTGGATTTTTGTAGTGGTTTCTGTTGAAAAGAGATGCTTTTTTGATGAGGGGTGAAGAATAAGCTTACCTGTGGGTTCAAAGACAAATGTTTAGTTACTTGTTAGTGATTATAGTGGATTAGTAAAGTGGTGGTTGCTTGTTGTCCTCCAAGATTCATGTCTTTACCAGCACCAGTCAGAAGCTAGATTTCCAGTGCCAGTCATGATTTCTCTTTTGTTAAGAGGGTCTTAAGTCCAATAAAAGAGATGTTGGTTACCACCAAGGTATACATGCCACTACTACATTCTTATGTCTATTGTGCCAGAATGACAGTTGATGTGGTTCATAAGCATTATAGCTGGCTAGGGCTGTTGTTTGGCTTCCTCCTTTGGAACCTTGCAAGGTACTTCTGGAACCATGAACATTACTCCTCAGGGAGCAATTTACTTTATTTTGAGACAAGGTCTCCGATATTCCAGCTGTCTGAGACTCACTATGTAGACTTTGCTGACACTGAATTCAGAGTTCCCCTTGGCAATGTCTCCTGAGTGCTGAGTTAAAAGATTTGCCTGACCTTGTCAACTATGCATAACTTTGTATTATTATGCCTTTTTTTTTGAGATAGGGTTTTCTGTGCATTCACTCCATAGAGCAGTCTGTCCTGAGACTCATGGAGATCTGCCTAGCTATGCCTCCTGGGTGTTGGGATTAAAGGTGTGTGTCTCTACCACGTAGCATGGTATCATGTCTTGACAGTTACCCAAGGTAACTGAACTGCCTACATGATAAAAATGAGAGATCCACTGAATCTCTTGTTTAAAAACTTCTATTACACTACATTGAAATTTTAAATGAAATAGATGGATTTCAAGGTGAATATAACACACCAAATTTCAACAACATGAAATAAATATGTAGACAGACCATCAGTAGCAATGTGACTGAAGCAGATATGAAACACCACCCTTAATACAACCCCATAACCAGATTGACAGGATTATAACAAAATTTCAGAGAAAAACTAACATCAAGGATACTTAAAATACTTCTTGACATTCGGGCAGTGGTGGCACATATCTTTAATCTCAATACTTGAGAGTTCAAAGCTAGCCTGGTATTTGCAGTTCCAGGACAGTCAGGACAACACAGTGAAATGTTGTCACAAATAAAATAGATTAAAAAGAATCTTCTTGATGCAAAAAAAAAGAAGATTCCTTCTGACTCTTAGTATTACTTAATATTAACCAAATTATAAGCAGGCCTTCATGGCATTCTCCATTAATTCCAGCATTATGGAGGCAGATATAAGTGGATCTCAGTAAATTTGAGGCCATCATTGTGTATAAAGGGACTTCTGGGAGAGTCAGTGCTGTTACACAGAGACACCCAGTCCTGAAAAAATTAAAAATTAACCTCAACAAATATTGATACAAGCAGAAAAAAAAACTAACTGATATGGTCATTTAAAAAAAAATTCTGAACTGGGCAGGATGGGTTGCAATTTAATCCTAGCATACCTGAGGCAGAGACAGGAAGATCTCTGAGATTCTGAAGCCAGCCTGGTCTACAAAGGGAGTTCAAGAAAAGCAAGGGTTACAAAGAGAAAACCCAACTGGAAAAACAAAGGTAACTTTTATCTATTATTAACTATTTCACACTCACATACATATATATGTGTTTATACACACATAAGTGTGTGTGTGTGTGTGCGCGCCTCAAATACTATTTACTTTCACTTCCTACACGTCTACTATTTTAGTCCACAATTCCAACAAATGTCTCTGTTGTGTTCATCTCTATTGATTTTGCTTGGGATCCCCTGAAATTAACCAGGCCCATCTGTGATACTGTGGATTTGGAGCTATGTGTCGGAGCCTACTGAGCCCAGCAGAGGACTACAACTAAAGACAATGATTCTTCCACAATCCATTCACAGCCACCATTTGAGAGGTAAAGAGTGGGTCCTGTGAGCCTTGCCCTTTTCTTGACTGATGGTGGTCTAGTGTGAGGTCAACGCAGGTAAGTGCAGTTGCTGTTGGTTACTGATTACAACAGCTGTATGGAGTCTAGAGAATGCTGTGTCTTAGCTCTTCCTCCTCTTTCTCTTCTCATTCCTCCTCATTTTCCTCAGTGTTCCCAGAGCCATACATGGGATGGTGTAACTGACGTTTTTAGGCCAAGAACCACAAACCTTAATTATTTTCTGCATCTGGTACAGCAGAAGTTTCTGAATTCACCTCCGCCTTAAAAAAAAAAATCTTTTATCTCAAAGCATCCTTAGCATGCATCACAGAAGACAAACTTGTTTCTGAGTGAGTAAAAGAGAAGACCACCATCTAGTGGTGAGAGCAGTACAGCGCGGGAGGAACTCACCGGTGGGCTATTGGGAATAGACTCACCACGAACATAAGACACCTATTTCTTTTCAAAATCCAAGTTCCTGAAATGATTCTCCCAAAATCAAAATGTAAGAATTTGGTCTGGGCTTCTTTTGTTTGTGTTGGCGATGGGAAGTTGGCATCTTAATTTAGCGTGTTATCGTTTGGTTAAGTATGTAACACGGGAGTCTGGTAGTCAAGTCGAGGTTAGGCTGCCTGTCTTTTATCTGAAGGTTCAAAACTCACTGTGGGGTCAGACACCCGGATGCAGCGTCCTCCTAGATTCAGTTCTGGTCTAGGCTGGCAGCAAGCGTGAGGGGAGGCTGTGCAGAGCGGGTCCAGGGCAGCCTGACAGCTGGCGCTGTGTGGATGGAAGCCTGAGACAGAGAGGGAGGGACCGGTCTCAGTGGGACGGAGACTCTGCTGGAAAAGCGTTTGGGAGGGTGTGTAGAACTTGAGTGTTGGGGAACAATAGAGATGAAGAAGTGGGAGGAATTAGAGTAGTGACGTAAACGGAAGCTGGGAAACAATGTAAGAGGACCCGGAAGTGGAGTGAGGCGGCAAAACCGGAAGTGTCGAGTGTCCATTCCATGTCGTTACTAAGGGGCCTGCACCTTGTGGAACTGCGTGGTGCAGACCTGAATGCGGAGGACGCGGCGGGTGTCACGGGGACGCGAAAACTCCCGGGAGCCGCAGTCGCCGCGGGGCGGCCTGGGAAAATCAGCAGCGCAGTGGGGGAACCGCAGCCCGGCGGCCCTGGAACCTCCCAGGTCAGAGGAGCTGCGGGGCTGGGACCCAGGAGGGAAGGACCAGGGGTGAGAGCAGTTTCTCTGCTGTTCATAAGGAAGCCGGCTCTGAAATTCTGCTGTGGATGTCTTCCCTTGTCGATAAATTTTACATAATAAGACTGGACCTGATTCTTTTTTTATTGATCTTCATTCCAAAATGTTACTATAAAAATAATGTAGTAGAGTATTTGAGTTTATGTGTTGATATTTGCAAACACGGTTCTCTTTGCTACGGTGTAAAGGGCCAGGCTTTTTAAATTTGTGTTTATCCCGGCTAACTTCCACGTTAAACCACTTCCCTATTCAACAGAATGGCATAGAATTAGGGACTTTGACTCTTGGAGCGCTTTTATATATTCGTCAAGGAAAGAACGCCTGCGAATGTAATTGAATCGGAAAATATAGTTTTTTGCAATTTCCATAGCTATGACTGTAAACATATAAAAGAAAACTTCTTATCCACCATTATTTTTTCATCTGAGATATATGGACTCTAATGTAAATACAGCTTTCTGAAAAATGTTTTGACATGCTTGGAGGCACACACCTTTACCGCCACCACTGGGGAGGCAAAGACGGCCAGAGACCTCAGTGAGTTGCAGGCCAGCATGGTTTCCATATTGAGTTCCAGGACAGTCAGAGCTTCATAGTGAGACCCTATGTCAAAAAAAAAAAAAAAAAAAAAAAGATAATATGCAACTTAGAGCCTGAAAAAGCACAGTATGCTTTTTTTTTATGGTATTAAGTCACCATATTTTAACAGTTAGAAAAGGCATTAAAAGCCACGTGGTGGTGGTGGCAAAGCCTTTAATTCCAGCATCTGGGAAACAGAGACAGGTGGATCTTGGCATTTCTTGCCAGCCTAGTCTACAGAGCAAGGTTCAGGATATCTGGGGCTACACAGAGGAACCCTATGTTGGATGCATCTGAGGGGAAAAAAAAATGAAAAGGTATTATTGTTTAGGATAGTACTAAATGCATCTCTAAATAATTATAATCACTCATCAGAAAAATGTCTACAATAGTCTTTTCTTTCCTCTCCTTATTCAGAGAAAAGCACTCTGTCCCTAGATGACCAAACTGCTGTTCTTCTGCTCTTTCTTTCTCTCTTTCTTTCTTTCTCTCTTTCTCTCTTACTCCTCTTCCTCCTCCTTCTCCTCCTCCTCCTCCTCCTTCTTTTTCCTTTTCTTTTTTCTGATTCTTTTATTTGAGGTCTGAATTAATTGCCTGGCTCAAAACTGACCGTGAAGACCAGGTTAGACTGGAACTCATAGTTCTACCCACCTCTGGCTCCTCATGACTGGCATTAAAGGTGTGCATCAACACAACCTTTCTAACTGTTCTGTTTTATTTTGTGGTCTGTTGACACCAGTGGTGTGACTGGACTTCTCCCAGGAGAAGGGTAATACCTGGACTTTGCTCAGAGGTCTTTGTACAGAGACTGGATGTTGCAGAGTTGCAGCAGTCTGGTTTCTGTGGGTGAGAATAGTTCGCTTGTAGTCTCTCTTATTCCTCCTTAGCGTTTCTTGACAAACTACTCTGCAAGTGTGTGTCCCTTTGAGAGGTATGAGGCTTCCGTCATATTGGGTCCATGATAAATTGAGAACATCACTAGTGTATAATAATCTCATACCAATCATTCAGTTCCATTTCTGTCCCTGAGATTTGACGGATCTGTGACTAGAAGTGGCATTCAAGTGACACTAATTGAAAATGCTTTCTAAATATTTTGAGTGTTCTGACCCCACAGGACAACTGGGGAATCATTTGTAGAATCCTTTATTTAGTTTTCTCTTTATCCACAAGAGCAATTCTGTGTGAGAAATGTTTGTGCTTTCTGAAGAATCTTTCTCATGTGCAGGGCTCACTGATCACCCAGACCTGCTCACCTGTGGAGCAGAACAAAAAGGCCTGAAAGGTGAAGAGGAAGGAGAGAGTAGCTAAGGATCCAGGTATGGTAGAGAGATTGATAAAGAGATGGGAAAGGACTCAAGATAATGTGTAAGTGGGATATACAAACAGTTTGCCACATTCTGTTTCACTAGAAAAAATTCCAGAGACTGGGGAAGATCTCCTCGGAATTGCCCTACTGTGTAGGCGGAGACTGCTTATTCGTTTCCCAGGTGCCCAGACCCAAATATAATTACACAGAAACTATATTAATTACAACACTTCTTGGCCAATTAGCTCATGCATATTTCTAGCTAACTCTTAACATCTTGAATTAACCCATTTCTGTTAATCTATGTCTCGCCATGAGGTTCTCTAGCATCTCTCCTTTGGCAGCTAAATGGCATCTCTCTGACTCCTCCTTCTTTTCTTTATCTCTGCTTGAAATTCCTGCCTTGCTCTATTCTGCTCTGCCATAGGCCGAAGGAGCTTATTTATTAATCAATGATAACAAAACACATTGACATCATACAGAGGGAAATCCCACATCACCTCCCCTTTTCTGACTAAATAAAAAGGAAGCTTTTAACTTTAACATAGTAAAATTACATATAACAAAACAGTTATCAAGCAAGAATTGTAGTTATAATATTTAGTCCATTTATATTTGTCAAATTAAGGAAAATACTCTATTATTTATCCTATCTTTGTGAGTCTAAAGTTTTATATCTAATCTATCTTTTATAATTATAACTATCTTTCTTAAACTTTGTCAAAGACTGCAGAAGGATATAATATTACCTAAGTAAACAGGAAGTGCATTGTAAGCAACTTCCAAAATACTAGAATTGACAGAGACATCTCACTGCCTGGACAGTTACCCAAAGTTCTGTATGTTGCAGCATCCATCTTCAGCCTACAAAATGGTGCCTATGGATACTATGGGCCTGTAGGCTGAAGATGGAGAGTGCCTGTGAGTGATGAATAGTAGTTATAGGTTCTTCTCCAAGATCCCTGACTCCTCTAACCCCGCTGAGACTGGCTAGGTTTCCATTACTAGGCATGATTTACCTCTTCTTGGAAGTGTCTTAAGTTCAACTAGTAAGCTGTTGCTTCCCACCTAGATATGTGTACCACTCTTGCATCCTTATAGCTATTGTGCAGTGCAGATCTCTGTTGTGGTTCCTAAGTATTGTAGCTGGATAGGACTGTCGGTTGACTCCCTCCTTTGAAAGTGTGCATGTTAACTTCAGATACCATGAAAGATAGTCCTCAGGCAGGAAGTCAAAATTCTGATCCATCTTGAGTCCTCTGGGGTCTGTGACTGAAGTGCATAGCTTCTTTCACTCACCTTCTACCTCTGGGAAGCAACCATGAACAAGTGCACTAACCTGTAATGTTTTGGGAGTCTCTTGGACAGATCTGACCAACAATTTCAAAATAGACTTCTGGTGTTGGTGGTTTTGTTAGAAAATCTATGAATCTTATGGGAACATTATTGGCTCAGATGGGAAATTTTCCTTTATATTCTAAATGTATATGCTTACACAGATTTACATGTATTGTAGTCATATTTGGTGGATGAATAATAATATGACTTAAACATCCTTACTGTTATTTTACCCTCCTTCTCTGTTTACATCTTTCCCTTTTCCATAATTAAATCCCTCCCTGTTTTTCCATTTTCCTTTTACATCACTTATTTTGTTATTCCCCTCTCATTTACTCATCCACACTCCACAGCACTCTCTTTTTACTTTGTTTGTTTGTTTGTTTTGAGGTTTTTTTTTTTTTCAAGACAGGGCTTCTCCATATATCTTTGGCTGTGTTAGAACTCAGTCTGTAGATGAGCCTGGCCTCCAACTCACAGAGATCTGCTTGCCTATGCTGGGATTAAAGGCATGAGCCACCACACCTGGTCTCTTTTTATTTTTCTTGTTACTACAGTCATTCCAGGTTGTATACTGACGTCTGAAGATTTGGAGCTAGGAACTTCCTATGAGAGAGAACATGCAATGACTGTCTTTCTGGGTCCAGGTTACCTCACTCAATAGGATCTATTACAAGTCCATCCATTTAGCTGCAAAGCTCAGGATTTCAATTTTCTGAACAGCTGAATACTATTCCATAGTGTATGTGAACCACATTTTCACTATCCATTTGTCAGATGAAAGACATTTAGCTTCTTTCCATTTTGTAGCTATTGTGAGTAGAACAGCAATGATTGTGACTGAACACGTATCTGTGGAGTAGGATGTTGAGTCCTTTAAGCATATGCCAAGGAATGGAAACAGCTGGGTCATGTGTTTGAGTTGTTTAACTTGACGAAATATTATTTAATTGTAGATTCTTCATAATGATTTCCAGGGTGGATAGATATTTCTTGCTATGGTTTTTATTCCTTATGTTTTCATTTTTGATATTGTTGTTGGTTGGTTTAATAGTAATATTTCTCTGCTCTGTGAGAATTAGTGATTTGTTATTTTGCCCATGAATGATTATTTCCTAGGTCTCCTGTATTTATCTATTCTTCTCATGAAATTTATTATTTCCCATAGTCTCATGGATAAATCCACTGATTCTCCTGTATAAATTTTGTCTCTATTTATTGTCTGCAAAGCTTAGTGAAATCAAACATGTTAACTTGAAAATATCTTGAAATGCAATTAATGTCTCCATCAATTTTAAGATAACTTCCTGGATGCAACAATATTGTTGATGGTGATTTTCTGTTCAAGCTTCAAATGTCGTTCCATGCTCTTGTGGATTTGGAATCATTGTCTGAACACCTGGTCATATTCTGTTGCTTGGGTCTTTTCAAGCAGTTTGTCATTCTTCTCTAACAGCTTTCAGTATTAATTTTTGCACTTTCTTTTTGACCCCTTATATAAAAGGACAGCAAGCCATCTATTCCTTGATCCTGAAAGAAAAACTCAAGAAAAACAGAAAGAAATGGCTGATTCTCCAGTAAGCATGTCCCAGGTCAGTGATCCTATCCACTTTTTTAAATAGAAATGTTATATATTCAGATATTCCAACTCTTTTAATTTTTTGCTTCTGAAAATTGTTGAATTTTATTATGAAAAATATTCAAAGAAATAACAACAAAATCACACACTGCAATTAGCCAGACCTAAAGAATGGGCAATGTACTTTTATGCGGTTAGAGTTGTCATTGGGAACAGAAGCTCTGCGGCCTAACATGGGATTTTATATTTTTGTTATTGAATATATTTTTATGAATTTATCTACCATGAAAAAAAAATCTGTGGCAGAATTAGAGCTAGAAAGGCAATTAGCTTTATATCCTGTGTCATAACATGTGATCATTACCTGTATTTAGTCCTACCTGAACCCTAGTATTTAACCTGTCTTGTTCTCTTTTCTCCATGTTTTACTGTGCCCACATATACATTGTTTCCATATACACATAATATTGGCTAGATTCCGCATATGAGGAAAAATGTGGTTTCTTCTATCTGATGCTGTATGGCCTCATTTAATATTACACATTTGAAGTCCCTTTTCCTGCAAATTTTTATTACATGATTTTCTTTAGCTAGATAGTATTCCATTTTATATAAATACCATTTTCATTATCCATTTATCTTTTGATAATTAGATAGCTTTTAATACTTTGCTGTGGTGAATGCAGAAGCAGTAAACATGGGTGTAAATATCTCTATATTGGGGTGTAGAGTTCTACAGCTATGTTTCCAGGATTAATGTTGCTGGGTCATATGTTAGTTCTCTCTTCAAGTTTTTCAATAATGTACAAACTGATTTCCATAATGACTGTATTAATTTACATTCCCCCACATACACCAACAGTTTATGAGGCTTCCTTTCTCTCCTCATCCTCTCTAACATTTGTCAGATTGGTTGATGACAGCCATTCTCTACCTGGAGTGATGGAGTATTTCAATGTAGTTTTAGTTTGTGTTTCTGTGATGGCATTTTAGGGATCCTGAACACTTTTTTCAGTATTTATTGGCCATTTGTGTATATGTCTTTGAAATCTGTTTTTCAGTTCATTTGCCCATTTGTTTATTGGCACTTCTATTTCCTTGGTATTTAATTTCCATAATTGTTTGTAAATTATATATATGAGCCCCTTTCCAAAGTGTCACAGGTACAGATTTTCTCCTGCTCTGTAGGTGACTGTGTGCTCTGCTGATTGTTCCTTTTGATGGACAGAAACTCTTGCTTTTCATGTTGTCCCATCTATTGACACTTGGGTCAGTTCCTGTGCTGTTGGTGTTCATTGTAATCAATAAGTCCTTGCCCATCCCAATATCCTCATGGGTATTTCCTAAGTTTTCTAGGTTTCTGTGTGTTTCTGGTTTTAAATAAGGATTTTGATACATTTTGAATGGATTTTTATATAAATGAAAGATGAGAATCTAATTTCATTCTTCTCCTCAATCCAGGTTTGCCAGCACCAGATGTTGAAAAGGCAATATTTTTTCTTAAAAATAAGTTTGTTTTTTTTTAAGATGCTGTTCAATACATTTATTCATGGATTTTCATTTATGTCTTAAGGTAGTCAAATTGTTGAAACAAAATATCTTAGCCTGAATGACATAAATAACACAAATATATTTCTTATACTGTTAGTGATCAGAATGACGAGATAAAGGTAGCATATGGCCAAGTTCTGTTATGGACACAATCTGTTTTGAAAAAATTGTATCTACCTTGCTATGGCCTAAATAATAAAGAGAAAGGATTGTCTCATCTCCTGGACGGCTTATAAAATGACACTGATACCATCAGGCAGACCCTACACCCATACCTTTTTGAAATCTATTGAATTCTAAAAGCCAAACTTCCATACAAAATTACATGGGGATTAGGATTCTTCCATATGGTAGTGACATAAGCGTTTAGTTTATATCAGTAATCATATGGGAATCTCAACCCATGCTATGGAAATTAGATGATTTATTCAATTTTTAAATATACTTATGTATAGTTATTCTTCTGCCACCTACCTATTGTATATCTATCCATGAAATTACCTAAGAACTTCAAAGAACAGAAACATGAAAGTTAGCGTAATATATATTTGACTCAAATATTTTCATTATTCCAATCAAATTAAGATAAGCATTGTAGATTTTTGTTCTCTTTTGTTTTTCATTTAAAGAGAAAATTCTATTTTCTTTGCTGCCTCCCACATTGTTAGATAGTGAAGACAGTCACAGATGTAGAGTTTGTGAGATGATTATAAAAAATTTAAATTGACATCAAAGCTGATTTATATTTTGCCAATATTAGGAAAAAAGAACAGCACTTTTTTTTTGGTTTTTCGAGACAGGGTTTCTCTGTAGCTTTGGAGCCTGTCCTGGAACTAGCTCTTTTTTTAAAAATAAGTTTTTAGCCAGGCGGTGGTGGTGCACGCCTTTAATCCCAGCATTTGGGAGGCAGAGGCAGGTGGATCTCTGTGAGTTTGAGGCCAGCCTGGTCTACAAGAGCTAGTTCCAGGACAGGCTCCAAAGCTACAGAGAAACCCTGTCTCGAAAAAAAAAGAAAGAAAATAAGTTTTTATTTTTCTGTATCTACCTTTCACACTTGGAACATCACCCACAAAGGAAAATTTAAAAAGAAATAAAAAATAGAAAAGTAAAAAAAAATAATTTAAAAATTACAATAATAGCCAGGCAGTGGTGGCACACTCAGGACACAGAGACAAGTTGCTCTCTGTGATTTCAAGTCCCACCTGTCAACAGAACAAGTTCCAGAGCTGACTCCAAAGCTACAGAGAAACCCTGTCTCGAAAAACAAAACAAAAAGCAATAGTAATGATAATAATAATGCAAAAACAAACAAACAGAAAAGAACACTTTGTTCTTTCGTCTTTCCCACTTCTCCCTCATCTCTTTATTTGTCTTGTGGCATTGGGAGCTGTGCTGTGGCACTTAGTAGACCCTTTTGTTCAAACAGCTTTATTTGCAGTTGTTCATTCTATATTGAGTTGTTGGTCATATTTATTCTGGTACACCATCGGTATTGGACCTTCACCAAAGCACTGTCCAACGTCATCGTGATCCTGAGTTTATGGTTTGTCAGGACCACCCCCTTCACTCATTCCAGGAAAGCATAGAGGGTAAATGTTGGGGTGGCCAACTCAAAGCACTAGATGTGTACCTGGGAGGTAGCTCTGTTCTCACTCTAGAATTCTGGTACCACCTCTCTCAGGTAATGGGTGGGACCAGCTTTCCCAATTGTTGGTGGGGGGTGTCTCCACAATGAGTGGCAGAGCCATGTTCCTCAGGACTCTATTCCAGGGCCTGTGAAGAACAAGGCCAGTGAGGAGCATTGCTGGCTTAGCACAGCCCTTGTACTTCAACAGGCACGGTTTGCATGGGCCCCTGTAGTAACACATGCCATGGACATCAACACCGACCTCAACTACAGCAGGACCATGGGCCCAGACATGGAAAAGGCCATATTTTTGTAATGTATCATTTTGCCTCCATTGTCAAGGCTTTTTGCGTAGCTTTATGGTATTCTTTCTCAGGTCTCTATATTATGTTATTCTCCAGTCTATTTGTATAACTAAACCTGACTGTCTTTATGACTACAGCTATACAATATAATTCCATAAATCTACACCTATAGTACTTTTCTCCATTCTGTCCTTCCCATATTAGTTACTTTTTCCCAAGGGCAAATATCTCACATAAACTTAGGACCTGTAATTTTGAAAATATTTCCACTTTAACACATGAACAAAACATATGTTGATGCCTAACTGCTGTAGAAGGTAAACTATATCTTTATTAGTGAGTGAGGACTCCTGTGACATATAGGCTCTATTTGTGGGAACTGTCTCACTTCCTTGAATATTGGGTATAAAGGGAACATACAGAAACACATGGGATAGTTGTCACAACATCTTAGCAATATGTGCAATTAAGAGATAAAGCTTGGTTTTTAATGCTAAATAATACTTGGCTTCTAATATTAAATATTTAAGTGCAGTGGAAAGTACAAAACATGGCTTGCATATGTGACTTGGTTGTACCATAAAAATGATGTTCTTGGGTGTAGATTAAGATTGTAGTCTGCTTGCATTTCTCTTTGGTGTTTAATATCACCATGTGTTTGTTGAGAGCTGCCATCTGTTTGTCTCAGGAGAATTGCTGCTCACATCACTCACTTGGTCGGGATGCTCAATGGTAACTTTCCAAACCAGAAGTTTTTTGTTTTTGTCATTTTGAGACACAGTTTCTTTGTGTAGCTCTGGCTGCTCCTAGAACTAGCACTGTAGAGGCTGAGAGGTTTGCCTCTGTTGCCAATGCTGGGATTAAAGGCATGTACCTGGCTTGAGATCAGGATTTTTTATTTCTCTTTTTCTTTTTTGCCCCAAACAAGATCCCACTGTGCAGTTCTTTCTGGCTGGAACTCATTATGAAGCATTATGTGGAATTCATCAGGAATAATGTCTCAGGGCATTGACTGACTGATGTGCATAATCCATCACATTTGGTGCAGAAAGAACATTCTTCATGATTACTTTGCCCTAATCAGTTCCTCTGAGAGCAATGGCTCTGTTCCCCCACCCTGAAGCTGCAATGTTTTAAAGTGGAGATTTCAGAAATGGGCTTTAACCCTCAGGTTTGCTTTTCTATTTCTGAATCGTGGCTCAAACAGAATACATCACCACTTTCCATTTCTAGAGAAATAAAGGAAGAACCATGAACACTAATAACCTAAAATCTGTTAGACAATACAGCATAAGTAATAACAAGAACACATTGGGGACTACAAAATTCAGATACAGTAGCTCAGATTTTCTCATGAGCCATTACATTTGCAGAACACTGAAAGGTGACAATAATTCTCATAGAATTTAATATCTTCATTAACTTACAGGAAATTGATGTCATTCCAGACTGCATCCACAGTTACTACACTTATGTATACATGCTGAGCTGCAACTTAAATATTATTTGATGTTTTTGGACTTCCCTCAATTTTTACAACACTTTTAGAGTAAAATACTCTTGAAATCCTCTGAAATTGTTAGTTGTCTAAGTTGCCTGTCTAAGTTTCTTTCTTTCTTTCTTTTTTTCTTTTTTTGGTGTGTGTGGGGGGGGGTTCCAAGACAGGGCTTCTCTATACCTTTTGAGGCTGTCCTGGAACTACACCCTTTGTAGACAGGCTGACCTTGAACTCACAGAGATTCATCTGCTACAACCTCCCAAGTGCTGGAATTAAAGATATGTACCACCACAGTCCAGCTCCTGAGGCCAATTTCTTAAGAAAATTTTAGATTTTATCAAATGTGGCTGATGTGGATTTTTCTATCTACTGACTACTGGTGCAAATATTCTTATAAAAATAATCCCATAGGGGCTGGAGAGATGGCTCGGAGGTTAAGAGCACCGGCTGCTCCTCCAGAGGTCCTGAGTTCAATTCCCAGCAACCACATGGTGGCTCACAACCATCCGTAATGACATCTGGTGCCCTCTTCTGGCGTGCGGGTATACATGGAGGCAGAATGTTGTATGCATAATAAATATATAAATAAATCTTAAAAAAAAAAAATAATCCCATAGACTACTTAACATGTTGATGTTAAAATTTACAGTGGGCAGTGTTGTTGCACTCTGTTATTATGAAAAAAAAACAACAAATTTCTTTGCCTATAAAGTCTATCATAAATTTTGTCTTTCGTACATGCCCCTTTTCTCTTTCATAGGATGAAATTGGATCTAGAGTTTAAACATCCCAACTGAGCCTATTAGAATATAGTCATGTAAGGCCCAAGTACAGAGAGAATTGATTCATGTCAGTATTTTTAGCATGGTCTACAGGTCCTGTATTTAGAACATATTTCTTCCTCACAAATTTCCCTTCTGAGATTTGTACACTGTGATCCTCTGCAATATAACACAGGATGCATAACAGATAGACAACCATATATAGATCTTGTGTGTCTTATTGCAAGGATATGCTTGTGAGACTATTATGTCATCCTGTTTTCACAGAATTAGAACATTCATTATAGAATGTGACTATATTAGAAGTCATCTTTCTGAGGAATTGTCTTCACTCATCTCAGGTTTCCTTAAGTCAAGGAAAGCACTCTGTCCAGGATCACATGGTCAAACTGTACTTTTTTGTTTCAGGGTCTGTTGACTTTCAGGGATGTGACTGTGGACTTCCCTCAGGAGGAGTGGGAATGCCTGGACTCTGCTCAGAGGGCTTTGTACATTGATGTGATGTTGGAGAATTACAGCAACCTGGTCTCTGTGGGTAAGAACATTTTGCTGTAGAATTCATAATTTCGTCCTTTGTATGTACCTACTTCATAGGTTATAAACTCTTTGTTAAGCTCTCTTGGAAATAATGGGAGACCAGGGAGTGTTTGGTAGTAGGAAAGAACTTTTTCATGCTATTTAACTTTTTCTTTTCATTTTCCATGATAGCGGTGTCATGCACCACCCCTCAGTTGGTTCCACAATGCATTCTGAAACTTAGTATGGTATAAAGTTTATACTCATATCTTAAAGTTTCATGATTTTACTTGTGATAAAAAGTTGAGATATGCAAACTGAAAGTTCTCCCTAAATACGCTGAAGATCGTGACAGGAAACAGCAATTGGAAGTCATTCTAGGATTCCTCTACTTTTTTTCTTCATGTACTAAGCACAATATTGTGTTAGACATTTGTATTTTTTCTAAAAATTCTATCATGAGTCATAGGCTGAACCACAGAACATGATTATTGTATGCAAGGCCTAGTCACCCCTCTGGAGCAAATGAAATGGCCCTGGGATGTGGAGAGGAGAGAGTAGCCACAACTAGAATGGGCTAGTGAAAAAGAAGGACAACAGTGATGACTTCCAGTGAAAGGGAAAGCAAGAGCTAAGAATGTTTTTGCAATATTCAATTCCTTTTAAAAGGATTCCTGATCATTTCACTTAATATAGCGTCCTAGTCCCAGGATGAAACCCATCTGTTGTAATAACTGTTAAAAGGCATTGTGTCTATTGCCCCTGAATTTTGGTGATAATACTAGTACAAAATGCAATTTTATTTGACAATGCTGACATCAGATTGGAATAATTTTACAAAATTTTAAATCTAAAGGGAGTCCATTAAGTAGGATTATTCTTTAATTGCCATCCTTGTATTCTTATCCCCGTGTTACATCTTTCATTTTATTGCCAGTGGAAAATACACAGACACCCTTCTAGGAAATACTCTCAGGAGTCAGTGTACAGAGTGGACCTGAGAATAGTCCTATGAGGAAATTTAAGAAACACAGCAGCGTGTGGGGGTCAGGCAGTAGAGAATAGACGTAAGCAATAGCTGCCCATGACAGCCCGGCCTCAAACAATCTGAGCCTGTCTGTCAGAATACTGTCTTTGTATCCATTACTTTTGAAGAATAATGTTTGGTTTTTTTTTCTCAAGAAAGAAATAAACCCTGTGGTGTTTTTAAATAAGACTTTAATCTTTAAAGAAATTGGATCTTCGGAACAGTACTCCTTATTGTCTGTCACTTAGTAAGTGTAAATACTCTGAACCTGGGATTGGATTAAACTCTTCTTCATCCATTTCTGAGAAGAAACACTTAAACAGAGTCATATATTCTAAATATAATTAGTCAGTGAGCTCTATCTCAAAGCTAATTAGTGATTTCTAAGTTCTTGATCCATCTTTTCCCATTAGACATTTTCTATAATGATGGGATATCTATTAATTACATACCATTGAAGCTTGTCTGACTGCTTTTGTGACAATAGATAAAATTATAGTGAGAGAAAAATATTTAAGTAGTTGCTGGTTAACTTAAGAGAGAACTTAATCATTTATCAAATGTTTAATCTTCAAACAAGTTCTATAATCTGAACTGTATTCATTTTCAGAGAACTATTACATATGTGATCCTGCCCATCAACATGTGAAGACCGAAAAGGAGTCTTCTCAGTGTAATGACCTTGGCAAAGTGCTTCATGACCCCTCTACAAGTGCTTTTTATAAGACAAGTGGAACTACAGAAAACTCTAATAACTACACATGCAGTAACCCCAGGGATTCGTCTATTGACTCATCAAACCTAGATAGACATGAAAGCATCCACACTGGAGAACCTTCCAAATCTAAAGACTGTGAGAAATCTCAAAATTTGTGTTCCAGCATTAGTCAAGATCAGAGACTCTACACTGCAAACAAAGAACACAGGCAGGGAGAGTACGATGACTATTTCAGCTCTACATGCTGTCTTTTGCAACAACCAGTCTACATTGGAGAGACACCATACCAGTGTGAGAAATGTGGAAAATCCTTCAGAACCGCTTCACACCTCTCTGTACATCAGAGAATACATACTGGAAAGAAACCCTACAAGTGCAACGATTGTGACAAATCCTATAACCAGTGGGCAAATCTTAAAACACATCAAAGACTTCATACTGGGGAGAAACTTTGCAAATGCAAAGAATGTGGAAAGTCATTTCCTCAGTCCTCAGCACTTAAAAGCCATCAGAAAACGCATACAGGAGAGAAGCCTTACAAATGTATGGAATGTAACAAATCCTTTGCCCACTGTTCCAGTTTCAGGAGACATCAAAAAATCCATACTGATGAGGAACATTGCAGTTGTCAAGAATGTGGCAAGGTCTTTCATCAGCTATCACATCTTAAAAGCCATTACAGACTCCATAGTGGAGAGAAGCCTTACAAATGCAATGAGTGTGACAGATCCTTTCCTCACTATTCATCACTTAGATGGCATCAGAAAACTCATTCTCTAGAGACATTTTACAAATGCAAAGAATGTGGTAAGTCCTTTCTTGAAATATCACATCTTAACAGACATTACAGAATCCATACTGGTGAGAAGCCTTATAAATGTGAGGTATGTGACAAATCCTTTACTGTGAATTCAACTCTTAGAACACATCAGAAAATTCATACTGGAGAGAAATCATACAAATGTATGGAATGTGACAAATCCTTTACCCGGGACTCACATCTTAGAAGACATCAGAGTGTTCATACTGGAGAGCGACCTTACAGTTGTAAGGAATGTGACAAATCTTTTACTACATGTACATATCTTAGAGAACATCAGAAAATTCATACTGGAGAAAAACCTTACAAATGTGGAGAATGTGACATGTCTTTTATCCAACGTTCAAATCTTAGAACACATCAGAGAGTACATACTGGAGAGAAACCTTACAGATGTAAGGAATGTGGCAAATATTTAACTACACGGTCAACTCTTAGAGAACATCAGAAAATTCATACTGGAGAGAAACTGTACAAATGTATGGAATGTGATAAATTCTTTACCCATAACTCACAGCTTAGAACACATCAGAGAGTTCATACTGGAGAGAGACCTTATAGTTGTAAGGAATGTGACAAATCTTTTACCACATGCTCATATCTTAGAGCACATCAGAAAATTCATACTGGAGAGAATGTCTACAAATGCAAAGACTGTGACATGTCCTTTCTCCAGAATTTTAGTCTTAAAATACATCAAAAAATTCATACTGGAGAGAAACGTTATAAATGCAAAGATTGTGACATATTTTTTAATCAGATTTCAGATCTTAGAACACATCAGAAAGTCCATGCTGGAGAGAGACCTTACAAATGTCTGGAATGTGACAAAACCTTTACCTACATGTCTAATCTTAGAACACATCAGATAGTTCACACTGGAGAGAGACATTACAGATGTAAGGAATGTAACAAATCTTTTACTGGCTGCTCATATCTTAGAGCACATCAGAAAATTCATACTGGGGAGAAACTTCACAAGTGCAAAGACTGTGGCATATCCTATACCCACCTTTCAAATCTTAGAAGACATCAAAGAATTCATACTGAAGAGGAAAATACTGTTGTAAATCATGTGACATAGCATTTATATGGTATTGTTTACTTACAAATCCCAAGAATATACATTATAGAAACAAAGACAAGAAATTTGTGAAAGCCTTTAATGAAGTCTTAAATCTTATAAAATATCACAAATAAAATTCTGCAATAGTAACTGAATTTTTGTTTGATTTTATTTTTGAGACAGGGTTTCTCTGTAGCTTTGGGGCCTGTCCTGGAACTCACTCCGTAGACCAGGCTCTGTGTCTGCCTCCCAAGTGCTGGGATTAAAGGCATATGCTACCACTACCCAGCTTTTAAAAATTGTGTAGCCTAGGCTGGCCTCAAACACATGATCCTCCTCCCTCCACCCTTCACCAAATCCTGCCAGTATCTACCATCTCAGCTATGAATTATTTTTAATGTCTGTGGGTGCTTTGTCTACAAGACTTTCTATGTACTACATGTTCGTCTGATGCCTATGGAGGCCTGAAAAGGGCATCAGATTCCCTGAAACTGAAGTTTTAGACAGTTGTGAGGAATTTTGTGTGTTGAAAATTGAACACAACACTCTGGAAACAAAGCAGTCTTCTTACCCTCCAAACCATTTCTCTAGTCCCTGGGAATAGCTGTAATAAAAAACATTTGCCTTGTTCAAAAATCTGAAAATTGATAATAATACCAATTAAAAACATGGTGGTGCATGTTTTTAATCCTAGCACTCAGGAGGCAAAGGAATAAAGATCTTTGCGTCTGAGGTTATCCTGGGCTACATAGTGAGTTCCTGGACTACCAGGACTACATAGACCCTATATCAATAATGATGATGATGATGATGATGATGATGATGATGATGATGATGATGATGAAATTACTAATGTAAAAGAAATGTGACACAGTCTTTAGTTTTCCTTCTAAATGTGCTGTACATCGCAAAATTAATAGTTCTGAGTGTAATGGTAAAAATAAAAATGCTTCCTGTCCCTGAGGGGTGCAGTCACAGAAATGCTGCAGGTCCCTGAGCAGCAGCAGGCAGTGGGCAACATTCCCAAAGGCAGCCAGTTCCAGGCAGGGAGCAAGTCCCTGGCAGGGAGCCACACAACAGGTAAGAGACAGAGACATGGATAGGCACGCCATGCAGAGTGAAGTAAGATATTTATTTAGTGGGTTATGGAAGGGAAGGAGAAGGGGGACAAGGAAAGAAACAGAAAAGGAGGGGGAGTAGGCAGGGCTTGCCTCTTAAAGGGATAACAGACCATTATACTGAGAAACCATAAAAAAGTATACCTTATATAATCTGTATGTCTTATTGTTCTTGGAAATTACAGTCACCAAATGCATTGAATTTGTAAAGTCCTATACCCACAAAAGAAAACAGAAAATGCTTTAATAAAGTCTCATTTTTTGTTCACTTTCAAAATTCTTCATTCTGGTGTCACACCTTACAAATAGCAGAAGATAGAAACTGTAAAGATAGAAGCTGTGCATGTAACATTACAGGCATGACAAACAGTTTAGAAATCCCAAGGTGGTGCCTGCCTTTGTTGAAGAAATTTAGCAGAATCACTATATTGGGTAAATACTGGAATGCAGAGCTGTTTTCTAGAAGCACCCTGACCTTGAAGAATCCCCGTGGAAAACTGATTGTTGGCTGGAGGGGCCTTGTAGCCATCCCACGACTTTGGTCATAAGATGCCTCGGTCACACCTGAGGCTCTTGTATTATTGTGTATTGCAAAGGATACATGATAAAGTATACTAGAGTCTTGGGGGTATGCGATGCTCTTCTTTAGTGAGGCATGTGAATTATATTAGGAACCTTGATATGAGGAAATACTTTGTGTAACTTTCAATAAATACACTTTTGTACAGCTGTTCTGGGTTCAATCCATCAGAAGAGGCTGGACCTTTCTGCTACCAAACTGCCCTTAAATTTCATCTTGGAGTGCCTTCTCTCTTCAACTGACTATTTGGTGCACCCTGGCATTTGGTGACCAATGATGTGGGGCACGAGGAAAGAAGGGTCTAGGCACCCCAAGACTGGAGATAACGTATGCCCAAAGTAGTAAGCAAGACTCCGGGGTAGGGTTGGAACATGTAGAACTTAAAATCTCCATCTCAGGAGCAGCAACAAATAAAATGGGTCTTGAGACAAAGGTATCTCCGCAATAGAGAAAGGTGAGGCAGAAAATTAATGGAAAAAGGAGAAATGTTTAATTTTCCCAATAGAAAAGGGAAAAGGTGAAGTCAAGTCCTAGAAAAGAAAAGTCCTCATAAACAAAAAATAAAAAGGAAAAAAGACCCTTCTCAGTAGAAACAGAGAAAGAAATTAAGAATTTTTGACTCTCAGCTCTCAGGCTGCATTCTGTCTGTCAACTCTTTCAGGATCAGCCTGCCAGCAGAGAGCAGGGGCATCTGAATTACCAAAAATAACTGGCAGGACTTCCCTGCTGTACCCTGAGCAAGCACAGTCAGCCCAAAGCTTAGAATTGTCTTGTTTATGTGCTTAATTTTGGTTAAAATATTTTTTGTTTCCCTCAAGAGTGAGAATAACTCAATATTAAAGGTCCCTTAATGGGAAATTTTTTTTTCTCTAGTAATGAGAATAACTCATCAATGAGCCCTTCATGGTAGAAAGAAAAAATTAAAACAAGCCCAACTTCTAGTAAAAAATGATTTTACATAGGGCATATAGTACTAAGTCAATGCTGTTTGAATTACCAGAGGTTTTAGTCACTCATTGTATGGAGGATATTCTCTTCTCTTAATTGTCTAATGAATGATTAATATTTATAATAAATGAACTGAAGAGTCCAAGAATAAGAAAATAAAGATATAGATCCCAGAAATATGAGTGTAGAAATAAAGAAATAAAGTTGTAAGCCTAGGAGAACGAGAACAGACTGTCAGCAGTTTTCTCAGTGGCTTGAGGATTAACTATTAACAGTGGGTTATTTCACTTTAAAATCCGTAGCTCTATTTACAAGGTCAAAGCATCTCTCTGCAAACTGAGAGCCAGCCTATGGATATGAGCTGAGTCAACTTTTAGGAAATAGATATAGGACCTCTGGGTTATGCATTATCCCTGCTATGTGAAACTGGCAGCATCAAAGGAAAGACCATGGGGCTTCAGTAAACACTTAAAAGTACCAGGGAAGACAATAGATTAAGTGCAAACACTAATTTAACTAAAAAATTCTGTTAATAGAGATTGTAAAATAAGGCAATCTGGGCAGTCCTGTCCAGACACAGAAGAAGCAAGATGTGACTACACCACTGAAAAAGGTACTGAGCCATGTGGCTAACACAGATAAGAATAATGGGTTAATGTGAGTTATAAGAGTTAATAAGAAGCCTGAGCTAATGGGCCAATCAGTTTATGATTAATGTAAAAAACTAAGGCAATCTGTATCTAAATTTTAACTTGAGATGGTAAAAATTCCTTTGTTCAAACCTAATGCTTGGTGCCCCTACTATAAAAGGATGGGTTCAACAACCAGCCTCTGCCACAGCCTAACAAACACCATCTCTGGCGGTTGTGTCAGCTAGCTGATAAGCTTCTGTGCCCCATGGTATTTTTTTTATTTTTATTTTAAATCTGCTTCTGGATTTCCTGGAATCTGGTTTCTGGAATAAAGTTTGCTTCTGGTTTATTAGACTTTGGTGGTCTGTCCACATCTTTGTGCACCCCCCACAGATCCAACAGAATTTAAAACAAAATTCATAATTTCAAACTATAATATTGGGTATGCTCTTCTTTGTTTACCATTACTGAGAATATGGTTCTGCTCTTTAAGTTCCTTTCTGGAAATTATTGCTTAAATTCTTTTGTTTTTTTTAAAGTTTAAGCTCCATTTTATTTTTCCAAGGTGTTCTCTTCTGTCTTTATGACGCCACTTCTTCACATGGGCTTTGGTGGAGGTCGTGGTACAGCACCAGCAGGTCTAAATCGTGGTGGGGTGTTCCGTCCTTCCGAGCTTCCCGAGATCGATTCCTGACTACCTTGCTATGAATAGCACAGCTCACACAGTAATGCAGCTTGACATAGAGTTTGGGGAGCACATAGGCATCGAAGACACTTGCTTCGGATATGTCCCTGACGGCAGCCGCCTCTACGATGTTCCGAATGATGAACTTAATGGCCTTGTCCTTGGGCACACAGCGGGCGCAGTTAGTGCAGCAAATTGGCTGCACATGGCTGCGGCCCTTTTTGGCACGACTGTTGTTTCTCCTTTTTTTGGTCATCTTGGAGCCAAGTCCCAAAAGAGGTATTGCTTAATTTCTATAAAAATGTAACACCTAAAACAGCAGAGTGTAGCTTATTAAATAATGTCACTACTAAGGTAAAAGTTCATAAAAATTATTTCTTGGTGTGGGAGAATTGTATTATGTCAATCATGTTTTAAATAAACGCTGATTGGCCAGGCAGGAAGTAGAGGTAGGGCGATGAGAACAAGAGAATTCTGGGAAGGAGGAAGCCGATTCCTGCCCAGACCCCTCCCCCTCAGAAGCAAGATGTAACCTACCCGGCTGAGAAAGGTACCGAGCCATGTGGCTAAAGTAGATAAGAACAATGGGTTAATATAAGCTACAAGAGTCAACAAGAAGCCTGAGCTAATGGGCCAATCAGTTTATAACCTAATGTAGACTCTCTGTGTGATTTTTTTCTGGGACTAAATGGCTGGGGGACCGGGTGGAACAGAAACTCCAATGAGCCTGGCCTTCATGTTACAGAATGGTGCCCATGTGGATAACTACATCCACAGAAAGCCTGAGAAAGCTTGGGAAAGAATAGAGTAAAGCATGCTTTCTTGGTAGCATCAGTTTCCTGGGTCTTCTCTGCTTCCTAGAGGCAAGCAAGTGCTCTCATCTAAGAGAGGCTTCCTGACTCAGCCTTAGCTGCAAAACCCTGCGGCTCTTTAAGAGGTCCTGCCACAAAACACTTAAATGGTGTTGATGAAAAGCTGACTGCATGCTTCTTGTTTTTCAGCCATAGCAGGAAAAAAAATTGTGCTGTTTTAAAATGCCAGCATTCTGGGATATCCTGCCAGGCCCTTTGAGGCAGGAGATCCCGCTACAGAGAGAGCATTTGACTGTGGAACTGTTCACACTGGCAAGGACCTTGAACCGCCACAGAGTTGTGGCAATAAAAATGCCTCTGGCGGTACCTCTGCCATGAGGCTGCAAAGCTAAGGAATGGTCTGGGTCTAGCCGTCAAAGCCACGGCTTTCATCCTCTCCTTAGAGACTCATAGTCAGAAAAAGAGAGATAAACATTAAAGAGAGATTCAAAAAAAAAAAAACTCTAAATGTTTTACATTGTGTTAAAAATATATGCAGGCTTTTAAAAAATGGGTTAAGTACTTAAAAATAAAAAAGAAAGAGTAGTTTGGGTGTGGTGGTACACACCTTTAATCCCAACACTTGGGAGGCAGAGGTAGATTGACCTCTGTGACTTCAAGTTGTGGTAGCACACGCCTTTAATCCCAAAGTTTGGGAGGCAGAGGAAGACAGACCTCTGTGAATTCAAGGTGTGGTGGCAGACACCTTTAATCCTAGCACTTGGGAGGCAGAGGCTAGTGGATCTCTATGAGTTCAAGGACAGCCTGGTCTACAGAGACCAATGGAACCAATCCAAGCAAAGATAAAAAAAAAAAAAGAAGGTGGAGTCTGGGAGATGCCAGCAGCTGCCAGACAAGCAAGATGTGAGGCAACAAGCCATGAGCCTCATGGTAAAATTGTAAAATAAAATAATAGAACTGGGTTAATTAAAAAGTAAAAGCAACACTAAAGCTACACAAAGAAACCCTATCTTGAAAAATCAAAAAAAAAAAAGGAAGGAAGGAAGGGATGAAGGAAGGAAGGAAGGAAAGAAAGATGGAAGGAAGGAAGGAAGGAAGGAAGGAAGGAAGGAAGGAAGGAAGGAAGGAAGGAAGGAAGGAAGGAAGGAAGAAGCAAGAGCTACATAGTAAATCTGAGCCATCAGCCAAACATATATATATATATATATGATTTTCAAGACAGGGTTTCTCTGTAGCTTATGGTGCCTGTCTTGGAACTAGCACTTGTAGACCAGGCTTGTCTATAATTCACAGAGATCCGCCTGCCTCTGCTTCCCGAGTGCTGGGATTAAAGGCGTGCGCCACCACCTCCCGGCCGAACTTTTATAATTAATCCAAGTCTCAGAGTGTATATTCAGGCTGGCAAACAGGAAAGAAACCTCTAGTTAAAACTGGCATGAAAACCTGAGGCTCTTGAATTTCGATCATGCCCAAGAAAATTAAGAAAAATAAAGTTTCTGAATGCACAGACACAGAGCCACACTGGGCTTCCTGGTCTCACAGTCCCATGCCAAACAGCAGTGCAGAGACATGTCGCCTGCGAGATGGAGCCGGGCACCAGCTGCTGTGAACTCAGCTGCAGGTTTGCAGTTTCAAACAGGCCAATCAGCTCCACACTGTGTGGCTGATTTAGCTATTGTTCGTACAGACAAAAAGTTTGGGGGTAGCAGCATTGCGGGGATGTTATACTCGTTGTTACTTCCACTTTAGAGAGCCTTAAAGGTTTTTGCCTTTAAGACTTCCTTCTATGGTTCAATGAAAGATGCCACAAATAGCTAAAGGGGGGCTACAAATCTGTAAAGATTTGAGGGGTAAGAATTCTACTCACACTAATGTTCCAAAATCCCCGGGCAGTTCCCCCAGCAGCTAGCGGCGGGAAATGCTGGCAAGTCCCCGGTGGGCTTCCAGAGCAGCCGTCAGCCCCGGAGGATACCCAGCGCGTGGGTAGGGACACGTGACAGACATATCGTATTAATCAGAACTGGACATTTATTACTTAGAGGAGAGAGAGGGAGAGAGTGAGAGAGAGAGACACGTGCGAGCACACCAAGAGGAGACAGCAAGAGAGATTCAAGATGGTGGGGCAGGGGTCAGAGGTCGCTGGGAGTGGGTGTGGCTTGTCCCTTAAAGTGACCAGAGACCAAAAGAATAACAGTCTTATCCTCTGGAGCTGAGTTAGGGGTGGTAAAGACCAAAAGAATAACACACACCAGGAATCAACCATCCATATTTTTTGGAGGGGGTTTTTTTTGTTTTGTTTTGTTTTTGTTTTTGTTTTTCGAGACAGGGTTTCTCTATGGCTTTGGAGCCTGTCCTGGAACTAGCTCTGTAGACCAGGCTGGTCTCGAACTCACAGAAATCCACCTGCCTCTGCCTCCCGAGTGCTAGGATTAAAGGTGTGCACCACCATCGTCCGGCTCCATCCATATTTCTTTATTCTTATTTCTTCTCTCTCATTTCCATCAATTCTCTCTTGCTCTTTCTTCTACATTGTTCTACACTGTCCCTTGCTCGACCTATTACAAATGTTCCCAGTCATATATAAAACCAGCAAGTCCCTACCAGGTTCTAGGAATTCTTTTGCACTCTAGAAAATCAGATAAGGGTTTTCATACACAGAGAGAGAGAGAGAAGAGAGAGAGAGAGAGAGAGAGAGAGAGAGAGAGAGAGAGAGAGAGAGAGAGAGAGAGAGAGAGAGAGAGAGAGAGAGATCTGTGGGACTGGCTAGTACATGTCTGGTGAACTCCTTAATGAAGAAAATTAGGGCCGGGCGGTGGTGGCGCACGCCTTTAATCCCAGCACTTGGGAGGCAGAGGCAGGAGGATCTCTGTGAGTTCGAGACCAGCCTGGTCTACAGAGCTAGTTCCAGGACAGGCTCCAAAACCACAGAGAAACCCTGTCTCAAAAAAAAAAAAAAAAAAAAAAAAAAAGAAAGAAAGAAAATTAGTTAATAAAGGAATTAAATCATCAGGGAATTCTTGCGGGTGTGGGGGGAGGTTAGGGTGCCACATTATTAGGTGATAGATAAAAGAGCTAAAAAGGTTTATTTTCAGTAAAATTATGAATAGGGCATGGATTGTATTTTAAATCAGTGTGCCAATTCTTTTCTCCCAATATGCCTAGAGACTGTGAGATAACTAGGCACCCTAGGGGAAGCTGATGACTCTTAATCAGCACATACACCAGACACTGCAGTTTCTACGGGCCTAGGTCTGGAGTTAGACTTACTATTCTTAGTGAAGAAGTGACCCAGGCCTCTAAATTATCAGTTCTGGGCTATGCTGTACTCAACTGTTCTGATCGTGGGTGTTGTGAGGTAAAACCAGAGAAGCAGCTTGGGCAGGTAGTAATTCTATGTCCTTGGAGGTCTGTGAATATCTCAAGTGGTATGTTCAATGTCTGGACTCAAATGTCTGCTCATAAAGACATACTGAAGACCAGCTGAGACATCCAACCTTGTGGACAGAGCATCTAATGGATGCTTGAACTTTCTGTTTACGGGCATCCATTGTTGTATTACCTGGACAGCAGTCTATAATATGTATGTATGTATGTATTCTATTACTCTAGAGAACACTGATTAATACACCACGAGATACAATCTCCCTGCAAACTCCCAGGCCCTCTGCCTCTTTTAATATTTATACACCCTCTTCAGAAATGATCCTTGGGCCTAAGGTGTAGAAGTGTTTACAGACATATCCAGTGGGCCTAGGCTGCACAACTCTGCATTTTGATTACTTATGGATTTTTGTACTTGTCTCTGACTGATGAAAAGAGATGTCTCCTGAATGAAGGGTGAAGACTAAGCTTACCTCTGTGTACAAGGAGAAATGTTTAGATTTTTTAAAGAGATTATGCTGGTTTAGTAAAGTAATTCCTCCAAGATTCATGTCTTCAGCAGCACAAGAAGGTAGCTAGATTTTCAGTATCATCCATGGTGTCTGAACTCTCTTTGTTAAGAGAGTCTTAATTCCAATGAAAGAGAAGTTGGCTACCATCAAGGTGTGCTTGCCACTATTGCATCCTTAGGACTTCCATGCTGGGATGACAATTGATGTGGCTCGTAGGCACAACTAGCTAGGACTGTTGGTTGTTTCCCTTCTTTCAGACTTTGCATGGTGCTCCCATGAATGCTATTCCTTGGGGAGCAATTTACTTTGAGACAAAGTCTCTGTATTTTCCGCTGTTCAAGAGTCACTATATAGAGCTTGCTGGCCTTGAACTCAGAGTTCTTCTTGTCCATGCCTCCTGAGGGCGGGGTTAAAAGGCTGGCATGGCCTTGCCCAACTATGTATTACTTTCGTTATTGTTTTTGTTTTTGTTTTGTTTTGTTTTGTTTTTCGAGACAGGGTTTCTCTGTGGTTTTGGAGCCTGTCCTGGAACTAGCTCTTGTAGACCAGGCTGGTCTCGAACTCACAGAGATCCGCCTGTCTCTGCCTCCCAAGTGCTGGGATTAAAGGCGTGCGCCACCACCGCCCGGCTTACTTTCATTATTGTGTCTTAGTGTTTTGTTTCATTTTTTGAGACAGGGTTTTGCTGTGTAGCGTTAGCTGACCTGGAACCTACTCTGTATCACAGGCTGGACAGGAAATCCAACTGTCTCCACCTCAATAGTGCTGGGATTAAAGGAGTGTGTCACTACTACCTGACCTGACAATTACCCAAGGTAACTAAACAGCTTACTTGACAGAAAAGAGTAACCACCTGGATCTCTTGCTCATTCACATTAAAGACTTCTACTACACTAAACTGACAACTCTAACTGAAATAGATGAGTTTTCAGGTTCATATAACATACCCAGTTTCAAAGCATGAAATAAATCATGTAAACAGAAGTATAAGTAGCAATGAGACTGAAGAAGAATAAAATGCCCCCTTAAATAAACATCAGGACCAGATTGACAGGATTCCATTAGAACTCCAAAGAACCAACAGCAAAGCTAACTACAATACTATTTGACATTAAAAAAATTTCATGACTCTTAGTATTACCTGATATTAAACCAGATAAACTGAGCATGATGGCACATGCCACATTCTAGAGACAGAAGTAGATTATTCTCAGTAAGTTCAACGCCACCCTTGTCTGCCACGGAGTTCCAGGACAACCAGAATTACACAGAGAAAACATTTTTTTAAAAACCAACAAAACAAACAAACAAACACCAACAGATAATGCCAAAACCTGAAAGAAATCACAGTCTGATGTGGTCATTTAAAATTTTCTCTGAGGGACTGAAGAGATGGCTCAGAGGTTAAGAGTACTGGCTGCTCTTCCAGACGTCCTGAGTTCAATTCCCAGCAACCACATGGTGGCTCACAACCATCTGTAATGAGATCTGGTGCCCTCTCTGACCTGCAGGCATACATGCAGATAGAACACTATGTACACAATAAATAAATAAATCTAAAATAAAATAAAATTTTCTCTGAGTGCAGGTTGGGGCACGCCTTTAAACCCAACTCTTTTCAGGCAGACAGATTTCAGAGATTTCGAGGATAGCTTGGTCTATAAAGCTAGTTTCAAGATACATAGGATTACAGATAGAATCCCTGTCTCAAAAAAAATCTATTTTGCCAGGCAGTGGTGATGCATGCCTTTGATCCCAGCACTTCAGAGGCAGAGGCAGGCGGATCTCTGTGAGTTCGAGGCCAGCCTGGTCTACAAGAGCTAGTTCCAGGACAGGTTCCAAAGCTGCAGAGAAACCCTGTCTTGAAAAACAAAACAAAACAAAACAAAAAAAATCTATCATTAACTATTTTACACTCACAAACACATATATGTATAATACAAGTACACTCTGTATATGTTTGTGTGTTTGCATCTCAAACAGTGTCCACTCTCACCTCCTACCTCTCTACTGTCCTGGTCTAAAATGCCAACTAATCTCTCTATTGTGTTTATCACTACTCATTTTTCTTGGGATCCACTGAGACTGATCAGAGACATCTATAATTCTGTGAGTCTGGATCTGTGTGTTGGAGCCTGGTGGGCTCAGCAGGACTACAGCTAAATGCAATGATTCTTTTCCTCCAATCCATCCATAGCCAACATTTGGGCCCTATAAGCCTTCCATTTCCTACACTTGTTATATATTTTGCTTGAGTTCTGACAAATTAAGCTTGCCTGGAGATGAGAGGGCGGAGTTAGTCACTAGTTAGCTATAGAAGCCAAGTAGTGGAGGATCACACCTTTTATCCGAGCATTTGGGATGCTCATGCCTTTAATCCGAGCACTTAGGAGGTGGAGACAGGAATATAAAGCAAGTGGAGACAGGATTCTAGCTCCCATTCGGTCAGAGGATCTGAAGAAGTCAAAAGACACTGGTGACTGCTCCTTTGCTTCTCTGATCCTTCAGCATTGACTTCGATATCTGACTCCAGGTATTTGTTGATAATACTATTTAGGGTCACGCTTCTTACACTGATTGTGGTCTAGTGTGTGGCCAATGCAGGTAAATAGAGTTGCTGTTGGTTACTGATTACAACAACTGTGTGGAGTCTAGAGCATAGCATGTCTTACCTCTTCCTCCTCTTTTCCTTCTCATTCCCTTTCCTAGATCTCTTCGTCAATGTTCCCAGAGCCATAGACAGGATGGTGTAACTGACATTTTCATTGCTGGAACCACATTCCTTACTTATTGTTTCTGCAACCGGGACAGCAAGAATCTCTGCATTCGCCCTTGCATTTTTTACTCCAAAGAATTTTTCGATATTTTATCTTAAATCACCTTTAGCATGAATCACCCTAACTTGTTTCTGAGTTAGTAAAATGACAAAGCCACCATCTAGGGGTGAGATCAGTACAGCTCAGGAGGAACTCAGCCCAGGGATGTTAGCAATGAACTCTGACTTCTTGAGACACCCAATTCTTTTCAAAATTCAAGTTCCTGTATTGTCTCTCCCCAAGGCAAAATTGAAGTATTTGGTTTCGGCTTCTCATGTTTGTATGTTCACGATGGGACGCTAGAATCTGAATTTAGCCTGTTATGGTTTGGCGTTACGCTGAGTGATATTTTGTTTGTGTTCTGACAAGGCTTGTGTGGAGATCTGAGTGCCAAGATAGCTATAGAGGACATGCAGAGGTGGCACCCACCATTAATACCAACTCTTGGAAGGAGGAAGCAGGGAAATCAGTAGTTCATCGACACACTGGGCCACAGGAGATAGAACCAATCAAAAAGAGAGAAACAGCTGGGCAGTGGTGGGGCACGCCTTTAATCCCAGCACTAGGGAGGTGATGACGGGGATATAAGGCAGGAGGAGATAAGATCTGGGTCCCATTCGGTCTGTGGATTCCTAGAGGTAAGAACTTTCTGGTGGTTGGCTGCTCTGCTTCTCTGGTCCTTCAATGTTCACTCCCGATATCTGACTTCAGGTTTTTATTGATAAAAGTAATTTGGGTTGCGCTTCAGGTGTAAGCATGTTGTTGACCAAGAGCCTACTACTCAAGTCGAGGTTAGGCTACCTGTCTTTTATCTGAAGGGTTCAGAACTCACTGTGGGGTCAGACACCGGGATGCAGCGTCCTCCTAGATCAGTTCTGGTTGTGGCTGGCAGCAAGCCTGTGCGGAGGCTGTGCAGAGCGGGTTTAGGGCAGCCTGACAGCTGGAGCTGTGTGGAAAGCAGCCTGAGACGGAGTGGGGTTTACAGGTCTCTAATGGGACGGAACACCTGTCAATCAGAAAAGATTAGTTGAAAAGAATGGTGCAACTGGAAAACTAAAAGAGATCCCCGTGGTAGGCGGGTTTAGGGGAAAAAACAGGTAACCGGAAGCGGAGGTATTTTGGGGCGGGGACAGGAGGAGCAGCTGGGAGGAATCAAGCTGAAGTGACTGCAATTCCAACATTCCTTGTTTCACTCGGGGAATCCTGTGGTGCAGACCTGGGAGCGGAGGAGTAGGCGGGTGTAGCGGAGACGCGAAAACTCCCCGGAGCCGCGGTGGCGGCGCCGGGCGGCCTGGGAAAGTCATCAGCGCAGCGGCGGGAACCGCAGCCCGGGGCCCTGCAACCTCCCAGGTCAGAGGAGCTGCAGGGCTGGGACCCAGCAGGGAAGGCGCAAAGGGGTGCAAGCAGTTTCTCTGCTGTTCAGAAGGAAGTAGGCTCTGAAGTTCGGTGTAAATGTCTTACCCTTGTCTGAAACATCTGTTTGTGGTATTTTGATGACATTCACGTGGTCATTGCAATTGGACAGGTTCTGCATCTGCTACTGTTGTACTTTAGGCTGTTTTGTCAGTTTTCTCCCACTCCCGTGATGCGGTTGTTTATGTGGCTCTGCAGTGCCATTTGTTGTGTTTTGTTTTTTGGGTTTTTGGTTTGGTTTGGTTTGGTTTTTCGACACAGGGTTTCTCTTTAGCTTGTCTATAGCTTTGGAGCCTGTCCTGGAGCTAGCTCTTGTAGACTAAGCTGGCCTCGAACTCACAGAGATCCGCCTGCCTCTGCCTCCTGAATGCTGGGATTAAAGGCGTGCGCCACCACTGCCTAGCCTGCAGTGTCACTTGTAATCACAGTAGGATAGCAACTTTTCCCTAGGGTTGCTCTGTACCCAGGGAATTTGTGTCAATATGAATTTTAGGTTTCTCTTTTTATATGAAATAATGTGGGAAGGTTAAATGCCATGGAGTTTGAACTGGTCACACAAACCACTTCCAGAAATATTGCATGTTTCACAGTATTATGTTCCCTTTCATCTGTGTGAAGCATCTTTCCATGTTCAGTTAGTACAAGGATTTTTAATTTTGTTTTCACTCTCTTTACTAATTTTGATTGCTAGTCAGGTTTTTGGTAAAGAATCTTTAAGAGAACAACAGGTGCTCTGAAGCATTGAGCCATCTCTAGCTGCCTATTAAGTTTAATTATGTGAAGAACAGTAATAGAAAATATTATAAATCTTTTTATATAAAACATCTCAAATTTTGACTTTACACATACATTTATTATTTCTTAGTAACCTTTTCTTTCATTGTTGTTGTATGTTTGTGTGAATTCCTAGACATAAAAATATAACCTACTCAGTCTGTATGTTTTCAGGGATGAACATTTGGTGTTGGATAACCATATGGTGCCCTCTTCTCTGGGGGAGACTATTTCTCCAGCTCTCAGAATTCCTTCATATTTGACTAGGGTTGAGGCCTAGTGAGCTTTCTCCCTTCCATGTTAGCATGTCTCTTAGGGTTGTCCTTGTTAAGCTCATATTAAGGCAGCGATTTTGTAAGATTTGATGCGTGTAGCTTCTCTGACATTTCTAGGAGACATAGTCTCACAGCAAATGTCCTGTATCTCTTTGGCTCTTACGATGTTTCTGCCTCTTTCTCAGTGATCCCTGAGCTGAGATAAAGGAGTTAGTTGTGTTGCTTATGTGTCAGTGCGGACTGAGCATCACAAGTCTTCATTTTGACTGGTTGCAGTTTTCTGTAATAATCTCCATGTGTCCCAAAAGAACTTTCCATGGTTAGGGGTGAGGACAACATTTATCTGTGTGAATAGGTAAATTTTTTAGAATTTAGTTTGTTGCGGGAGGTCCTTCTGCTCCTTCAGCCAATAGCTGCTGAGATACCAGCCCATTGGGGCGTGGTCTCTCTCCCTTTAAAAAAGCGGCCACTTCCCTCCTTGCTCTCTCTTACTTCCTGCTCTGCTTCCGGCAACTAGACTCCCTTCCTGATTGCGCAGAGGGCTGTTGTCTGGGACGGTGATCTGTAAGTTTTTTCCCCTTTAAATAAATAACCATTCTATTAATCATAATTCCAAACTAGCGTGGGATTGTTTGTGATTTACGCCTTTGCCTTCATCTGGCGCCCCATGTTGGGCGAATTCTGTTGTGGGAGCTGCAGGCTGCATTCCTGCCACCTAGCTCCCGGCCGCCTGGCTAGCTTATGCCCCCAAATAACGACATACAAACTGTATTCTTTTAAACACTGCTTGACCCGTTTCTATTAATGTGTGTAGCACCTTGAGGTGCTCTTACCGGGAAGATTCTAGCCTACGTCCATCCTGGGTCGGAGCTTCATTGCGTCTGCCCCAGAGAGCAGAGCTATGGCGTCTGTCTGAGGTGTCTTACCTCACTTCCTCTTCCTCCCAGCATTCTGTTCTGTTTACTCCACCCACCTATGTTCTAACCTATCAGGGCCAAGCAGTTTCTTTATTAATTAACCAATGACCTTCCTCCATTATTAGTTAGCAATTATGCTAATTTAATGAAGCTGTTCTCCTCCACGATCCCTGACTTCCCTAGCCCTGAGGAAACTTGCCAATTTTCCAGTACCAGGCATGATTTCCCTCCTGTTGAGAGGGTATTAAGTCCAATTAGAAGCTGTGGTCACCACCAAGGTTTGTATGCCAGTCTGTACCCTTAGCACTAGCATGCAGTGTAGATCAGTGTTGTAGTTCATAGGTGTCATAGGTGGGTAGGATTGTTGGGTGACTCCCTCCTTTAGAAGGCTGCATGTTGCTTTATGGGACCATGAAAGCCAATCCTCAGGCAAAAAGCTTTCAGGTGATATCCATCTTGAATTCTCTAGGTTTTGTGTCCGAAGTGCATGGATTCATCACAGTAGGGACTCAGCTTCAATCTCTGGGAGTCCACCATGGACAACAGCAATAGCCTATAATATTTTCCGTGTATCTTGGACAACTGTGACCAACAACTTCTAAGTAGGCTTCTCGTGGCTGGTTTCAGTGGTTTTTTAGAAACTCTATGGCTCCAGTGGGGATCGTTATCAGCCCAGATGGGAAGTCTTCATTTACAACATCAAAGTATGCGTTTACACAGACATATATGTATTATAGGCTATTTGGAGTAGATCAATGATAGTAAAATTCTTTATGACTGTTTAGACATCCTTACTGTTATGTTAGTTACCCTCCTTTTTTTTTTCTTTTGCTGATTTTTTATGACAAGGGGGAACAATAATCAGCAAAGAGCAGGCAGTTTACTCAGAAGTCAGCATCCAAGGTGAAAGAATTCTCTGCTGAATTTGAAATCACCCCCATCCTCTGATACTCGCCCACTCGCTTCTCAAAGAAGTTTGTCTTCCCTTCTAGTGAAATATTTTCCATGAAGTCAAACGGATTTTCTACTTTGAAAATCTTGCTGAACCCTAGCTCCAGCATAAGCCTGTCCACCACGAATTCGATGTACTGCTTCATCAGGGTGTAGTTCATCCCAATGAGCATCACAGGCAGGGCCTCCATGAGAAACTCCTGCTCTATCCTCACTGCGTTGATAATGATTTCTTGTACTCTTTGCTCCGACGGCTTGTGTACCAGGTGCCTGAACATCAGGCAGGCAAAGTCACAGTGTAAACCCTCATCTCTGCTAATAAGCTCATTGGGAAATGTAAGGCCAGGCATCAGTCCCCGTTTCTTGAGCCAGAATATTGACGCAAAAGAGCCAGAGAAGAAGATCCCTTCCACAGCAGCAGTTCTCCATAGGTAGCTTCTTTGTCCCCAATCCAACGCAGGGCCCAGTCAGCCTTCTTTTTCGCACAAGGCATTGTCTCAATAGCATTGAAGAGATATTCCCTCTCTTTGGAATCTTTAATGTAAGTGTCGATGAGGAGACTGTACATTTCAGAATGTATGTTTTCCATGGCAATTTGGAAGGCATAGAAACAGCGGGCCTCTGTAACCTGAACTTCTTGGCTAAAGCGCTCCACCAGGTTTTCATTGACTATGCCGTCACTTGCCGCAAAGAAAGCCAGGACGTGAGATATAAAATGTCTCTCATCAGGTTTCAGCGCTTCCCAGTGTTGAATATCCTTGGAGAGGTCCACCTCTTCAGCCATCCAGAAAGAGGCCTCGGCTTTCTTGTACATCTGCCAGATATCATGGTATTCGATGGGAAAGACCACGAAGCGGCGGGGACTTTCTCTCAGTAAGGGCTCATCCTCAACGCTGGGCTTAGTAGATTCTTTACTTTCTGGTTCGGCCAGGTCCAGGAAGATTCTCCTCGCAGCCTTGCTCACCAGGATGCGGGTCCCGCTGAGACTCGGGGGCGTGTTCTCCTTTTTGGACAGCTTGAGTCGCTTCAGCGGCTACACCCTCAGCTGCTGCTGGTCCGTGATGGTGGCAAGCAGGACGCGGGTGGAGAGCATGGCGAGCGAGGGCAGCGGCCGAGGCGACGGAGAGGGTGGCGGAGTGGCTAGAACCCGGAGCACCTGCCCTCCTTTTCTTTATGTCTATCCCTTTTCCATAATTAAATCCCTTCCCCCGTTTTCCATTTCCCCTTTCAGATCACTGGTACCCTGTTATTCCTGTCTCTATTGCTCCCCTAGATCTCACTGTAATCTCTTTTTCTCTTTTCTGGTTACTGCATTCACTCCAGGTTGTGAACTCACATCTGAAGATTTGGAACTAGGAATTTCCTATGAGAGAGATCATGCAATGCCTGTCTTTGGGTCTGGGTTACTTCATTCAATAGGATCTTTTTTAGGTCTAAACATTTACCTGCAAAACTCGTGATTTCAGTTTTCTTTACAGGTAAATACCATTGCGTATTGTATATATACCACATTTTCACTATCCCTTTGTCAGCTGAAGGACATTTGGGTTGTTTCCCTTTTACAGCTATTGTGAGTAGAGCAGCAATGAACATGGGTGAGCAAGGATCTGTGGAGTAGGATGTCAAGTCTTCTCAGCAGTCCAAAGAACAGCTTCAGTGGAGTTCAGTTCCCAAAGAGGAGGTGTGGAGTCAAGGGGGAAAGAAAGGGATGAATGCACATCTGAAGGTCCAGCAGCTTTCTTGTTCTCTCTCTACTTGTGCAGCCTGTGTGTAGGCTAGGTGCTCGTGCAGTTATGTTAGACAGTCTGAAATAATTTTTACCTTAACCATGTTGCATGTAGAATCATTTGATGTTCAAAATATTTCATAATAATCATTTAACTGGCTGATTATAACATTTTTCTGTTCCTCAGTTCTATAGTAGAGGCCTGTACTTTTCATACACGTCCAGAAAGGAAGACCCTGGCATCTCTTTCCTTTTTCATAAACCCACACTATTTCTATTTCCTCTGTATAGGCTCCAGTATATAGGGCAATGAATATACTTGTGACATCTTGAATCCAGAGCTGAGTTAAGAAATTTATCAGAATCTTCCCAATTGGTACCACAATCCATGGGATGCAAGGAAGACTCTTCTTACTGGGACTCACCTGTCATGGCATGACCCCACCCCCCTTTCTTCAAAGTTTTCTCTCAAAACCATACATTTATTTCTCTAGGGTCTGCATAATCAGAAAACTCCCCATTTTGCAAACAAACATGGATTGTTACTTCCCATTTCTCCTGTTTTTATCTATTCTTCACATGAAATTTATATTTTCCCATGTTCTTATGGATGATTCCTCTGACTCATCTGTACAATTTTTGCCATTGGTGTATTGTCTGTGGTTTTGCTTTGTTGAAATGAATTGCTTTACTTTGTACTATACTTTGTATTTTGTCTTGAACTGTACTTTTATCTCCACCAATTTTAAGGTAGAATTTTTCTGGATGCAACAATATTATTGGCAGTGACACCCCCCCCCCCAAGCTTCAAATGTCATTCCATGCCATCCTGGATTTGGGATCATTGACTAGAAACCTGGCCGTAGTCTGTTCCTTGGGTCTTTTCACATGTTTTGACGTTTTTCTTTAACTGCTTTCAGTATTAATTTTTTTTTCTTTTTGACCCATTATATGAAAGGGCAGCGAGTCATCTATCTATTCATTATTCCTGAAAGAGAAACTCAAAGAAGAGAAACAAACAAAATGGCCGATTCTCCAGTTAATTTGTCCCAGGTCAGTGGTCATGTCCCTTTTTATTTTATGTATGTATGTATTTATTTATTTATTTATGGTAGAAATGTTATAGTTTGAGACATCAGAAGCCTTTAATTGTTTTAACTTTATTATGAAAAATGTTGCAAAAAACAAGCAGACAAAAAAATTACACACTGAAATTCACCAGACCCAAAGTCTATACAACTCAATGTACTTTTATGCAGTTAGAGTTCCAGCCTCACAAGGGATTGTATATTTTTGTTGTATAACTTATTTTTGTGAACATATTTACCATGAAAAAGAAAAAAAGTTGACAGAATTAGAACTAGAAAAGGAATTATTTTTATACTTTTTTATAACTTGTGTTCATTACTGTATTAGTCCTAACTCAACCCTAATACTTAATGTTTCTTGTTCTCTTTTTCCATGTTCTACTGTGCCCACATATACATTATTTCCATATCCACATATTATTGACTAGATTCTGCATATGAGGGAAAATACGGTTTCTTCTTTCTGACACTGTATTACCTCACTTAATATCACATATTTTGAGTCTATCCATTCCTGCAAATTTTTATTACATGCATCTCCAGCTGAATAGTATTTTTTCACTTTATATGTATACCATTTTCATTATCCATTCACCTGTTGATTGACAGTTAGGTTGATTACAATAGTTTGCTTTGGTGACTACTGTAGCAGTAAACATGGGGTGTAAATATCTCTAAATTGGGGTACAGAGTACCTTATGTAATGTCCAGGAGTGAGAAGCTGAGTCTTACATTAGTTCTCTCTTCATTTTTTTAAAAATAATCTCCAAGTTGATTCCCAGAATGGCTGTATTGATTTATACATACCAACAGTTAATAAGGGTTCTTTTATCTGAGGTGAGGCAGTATTTCAAAGTAGTTTTATTTTGTGTTCCCATAATGACATTTTAGGAATCCTAAACACTTTTGTAATAATTATTGGCTGTTTGTATATTTGTCTTTGAAAGTCTGTCTTCAGTTCATTTGCCCATTTGTTGTTGGCAGCTTTATTTCCATGTTACTTAATTTCTGTCATTCTTGGTAAATTCTATGTTTGAGCCCCTAACCCAAGTGTCACAGGTATAGATTCTCTCCCATTCTGTGGGTGTCTGTGTGCTCTGCTGATTGTTTCTGTTGATGTACAGAAACTCTTTGTTTTCATGTTGTCCCATCTGTTGATACTTGGGTCAGTTCCTGTTGGTGTTCTTTCTAATCAAATAAGTCCTTGTCCATCTCCATATCCTCATGGGTAGTCCCTGTGTTTCCTTAGTATCTGTGTTTATGGTTTTAAATAAGGCTTTTGATCCATTTTAATGGATTTTTGTACACATAAAGATAAAAATCTAATTTCATTTTCCTGCTGGATCCAGTTTTACCTGCACCATTTGGTGAAAAGACCATATTACTCTAATCTGTCTTTTTGCCTTCTTTATTATTTAGTGGACATACGGTATTCTTTCTGGATCCTCTATAGTATTCTGTTATATTCCTGTACAATTGTCTGCCTATACCAGGCTCTCTTTAGGACTACATCCGTACTGTAACTCAGTTATGACTACATCTCCTGTAGCACTTTCTCAACTTTACTCTCCCCGAGTTATTTGAGAATAAATATCTCACATGAATTTATGACCTTTAATTTTGAAAATTTCTACTCTAGCATATGAACAAAAATATGTTTAAGCCCAATTGCTGTAGAAGATGTAACTATATCTTTATATATTAGTGTGTGAGGATGTCTGTGGCATAGAGGTTCCATTGGTGGGGTCTGTCGTATTTCCTTCAATCATGTTTATAAAAAGCACACGTTGATGAATCACAAAGACTAGTTGTCACATCTTAACAATCTGTCAAATTAAAAGAGACCTATCTTGATTTTTTAATGCAGTATATTACTTGGATCCTAGTACTAAAAATTTAAGCACATTAGACAGTGCAGAACATGGGTTGATGTTGCCATGAAACTGATGTTCTTGAGCGTAGATTCAGATTGTACTCTATCTGTATTTCTCTTTGGTGTTTAATATCACAACAGTGATGACATGTCCATGTGTTTGTTGGCACTGACTGTCTCAGAAGAATTGCTGCTCACTTTGTTAGGAAGCTCATTGAACTAATGAGAGTTCAGTACTTTTTATTTATCTTTTCTATCCCCCAAACAGGAGCCCACTGTGCAGCCCTTTCTGGCTGGGACTCATTATGTACCATTTATGGAATACATCAGGAATGAAGTCTTAGAGTGCTGACTGATTGGTGTGCATCAACAATCACATTTGATGCAGAAAACTTTTCTTCGTGATTGCGTTGCTCTAGTCAGTTCCTCTGGCAGCCATGACTCAATTCCCCTACCCTAAACCTGCAGTGTTTTACAATGGAGATTTGGGGAAAGGGCTGTGACCTGCAGGTTTGCATTTCTATTCCTGATTCATGGATCAGACAGAATATGTCACTCCTATGCACTTCCAGAGAACTAAAGAGTCATGAAACTACTAACCTAAAATACAGCATAAGTACTAAAAAGAACGCATTGAGCTCTACAAAATTCAGACACAGTAGCTCAGATTTTCTCCTGAGCCATTCTTCTGTGGTATATTTTATTTGCAAAACACTGAAAATGGACTATAATTCTCACACAATTTAATGTCTTCATTTACTCACAGGAAATCGATGTCACTTCTGAATCCATCTAGTTACTACACTTAACATGCTTACCTGCAACCGAAACACTATTTAATGTATTTTCAGACTTACCTCAATTTTTATAACTTTTTGGGAATGAAATATTCACCAGAACTTCTTGAGTTAAATTTTAGATTTTATCAAATGTGGCTGATGTAGATTTTTCTATCTGCTTGCCAGTGACTCAGATATTCTTATAAGAGTAATCCCACGGACTACTTCGTCAAATGTTGTAATGTTAAAATTGATAGTATACGTTGCTGTTACACACATCGTTACTGTGGAGGAAAAAAACAGTTGTTTACTTATAGATTCAGTCGTGAATTCTGTCTTCCATATCTATTCCTTTTGTTTAGTGGAATGGCATTGATGGAAGGGAGTTTATACGTACTAACTAAGCATGTTCAAGTACAATCATATCAGGCTGAAACATGCACAGGATTGATTCACTGTCGGTACTTGTTGTAATAGGAGCGGCAGGGCTGCGTCCCCGGCACCCAGCCGCCCGCATGGCTAGCTTATGCCCCAAATAATTACACGGAAACTGTATTCTTTTAATCACTGCCTGGCCCATTAGCTCCAGCCTCTTATTGGCTAGCTCTTACATATTGATCTAACCCATTTCTAATATTCTGTGTAGTACCATGAGCTGGCTTACCAGGGAGATCTTAACCTGCGTCTGTCTGGAGTGGGAGAATCATGGCGACTCCTGACTCGGCTTCTTTCTCCCAGCATTCTGTTCTGTCTACTCCGCCTACCTAATTTTCTGTCCTATTAAAGGGGCCAAGGCAGTTTCTTTATTACTTAACCAATGAAACAACAGATAGAAAGATGACCCACCTCCATCATTTCCCCTTTTTCTGTTTAAACAAAAAATGGCTTTCACTTTAACATAGTAAGATTACATATAACAAAATGGTTATCAAGCAAGAATTAAAGTTACAATATTTATATCTATTTTATCTTTTATCATAACTAAGGAAAACTATAACTATAACTAACCATTCTTCAACTCCATCAAAGACTCCAGAAGGATATAATATTACCTAAGTAAACAAGAAATCCAAAACTCTAGAAATGACAGAGACATCTCACTGCCTGGACAGTCACCCAAAGTTCTTTTGTACTGTTGGGGCATCCATCTTCAGCCTTCAGGCCCATAGTATCCAGCAGACATTTTCATCAAGCAGGAAATTCCAAAGACAGTTCAGTCACTTTCTGCTGTGTCCTGCAGAATGTCTCGCAGACTCTTTTATGAGTCAGGAACCCCAAAAAACCATCTCACCTTTAGGCAAGTTCAGCAGTCCTCTTTCTGCGGGTTCTTTGTGTCCAGTTTATGCAACAGTCCAGGCAAGAGCAGTTTCTTGCCCAAATGGCTATCAAACTCCTTAAGGAGCCTCTTCGGTGTCCATCTTCCTCTTGAAGTAGATTGGTGCTGCCAGGAGCAGACGTGTCTCATTATCATGAAAAGCCCTAAGTTATTAAAACATTTAAATGCCATATTCTGCAGTCTTTGAAAGATATGAAGAATGCCTATCTAGCTGAAATATATCTATGCACATCTAGAAAATCTAACTAACATGACTAAAAGCTTGACAATTATCGATGATTATCCATTAACAACCTATATACATTACATTTTTTAATGAACTATACAATCACAATACCTTAATAAAGATTAGAAATATGCATATACATATAACAAAATTGACCTTCAAATCCACACCAATGCAAATTATTCATATCTATATCATATCCCCCTTTAAATGTAAAAGAATATTCATAAACAATATTTGGGAATATGGGCGCAGTTTTTTTCTCTCCAAACTGCTTCCTGCTGAATGGGGGCGCTGTATTCAGATCTTTCATGGTGTAACCTGTGTGTCAGGGTCATCACAGTCGGCAGTTGAGTGAAGTAATTTTCTGAAGATGTTCACAGCAACCTTTCAGGAGGGCGTGGTCTATCATACCATATTGGGATAGAAGAAATCCACAGGGTCGCATCCTCTGTGAAAACAAAAGAAGACCCTCTCCAAAGCATCATATCCTTAGTCCCAAATTCTGAAATCATAATACCCTTATATCCATTCTGGTTTAGCTTGGCAGCCCATATAATGAAATGTCTCTCTGCACTTAGCTCCTTTCCAGTCAAAAATTTTAAAGAAAGCACAATAATACAAAAAATCCATACTCTCTGTGAATTTTCCATTTTTACGTGGCTTATTTTTCTTTATTTCTTTTCATCTATAACTATCTGTACTCTGTCTCTATAAAGACTTTATCCCCCCTTTTTAAGGGCATTAACTTTATTCTTCATATATATATTTTTCTCTCTCTCAAGCCTACGTACATTCATCCAACAGTGTCTGAATCAGTTCTATTGTGAATCTGTAATTTTTTTTAGTATACAGGAGCATTTTTTAAAATATTAAGCAGTTCTTAAAAACCTAAGTTGCACCATTTAGAGGTATTATGGTACTGCCTGTGTCCTGCCCAGTCTAAACCTTAACTGCGCTGTTATTATGGTAATTACGGTAGTTCCTGCCTGAGACCAGCAGAGTGTCGCATGGCGGAGCTGAGCTGCTTCTGCATCAGAACCATTTGGTGCTCCTGAGTCACACACAGTTCCAGGCACACAGCCTTCCACATTGCCATCAAGCAAGCCGTAGCACTTTACTCCAAATGCTCCATTCAAAAGCTCTGTCTCCCGCAGGAGCCAGACAGAGATTGCAATGGCGGCACAGCCCAGAAAGCCGGCATTTTAAAACAGCCAGTTTTTTCCTGCTGCTGAGTCAGGACAATTTCTTTGCGGCACGCAATCCACAAACAGCAAAAATCTGTCTTAAATTTTCTTTCTGTCCTTTTTAAGCCCTCTCAGGTTTTACGTGGAGTTCATTAGCACGTTGGGTGCCACTCTGTTGTAATAGGAGCAGCAGGGCTGCGTCCCCGGCACCCAGCCGCCCGCATGGCTAGCTTATGCCCCGAAATAATTACACGGAAACTGTATTCTTTTAATCACTGCCTGGCCCATTAGCTCCAGCCTCTTATTGGCTAGCTCTTACATATTGATCTAACCCATTTCTAATATTCTGTGTAGCACCATGAGCTGGCTTACCAGGGAGATCTTAACCTGTGTCTGTCTGGAGTGGGAGAATCATGGCGACTCCTGACTCGGCTTCTTTCTCCCAGCATTCTGTTCTGTCTACTCCGCCTACCTAATTTTCTGTCCTATTAAAGGGGCCAAGGCAGTTTCTTTATTACTTAACCAATGAAACAACAGATAGAAAGATGACCCACCTCCATCAGGTACTTTAGCATGATCTATAGGTACAGCAATTAAAGCACATTTCCTCATTACCATTTTCCTTCTGAGACATGTACACTGTGATCCATGGGACACAAACACAACATCCATACCAGATAGATAACCTTGTCCAGACCTAAATGTGTGTCTCTTTTCATGGATGTGCTTGTGAAATTACTTTGTCATCTTGATTTCAGGGACTTAGAACATTCATTATAAAGCGTGACTATATCAGAAATCATTGCTTTGAGTAATTGTATTCACTCATCTACACCCTAATTTCCTCAAGTCTCCTTATCTCAAGGAAAGCCTCTTTCTAGGATCACTTGGTCAAATTGTACTTTGTTTCAGGATCCATTGACATTCAGGGATGTGATTGTGGACTTCTCCCAGGAAGAATGGGAATGCCTAGACTCTGCTCAGAGGACTTTGTACATTGATGTGATGTTGGAAAATTACAGCAGCCTGCTGTTTGTGGGTGAGAGCATTTTTATTGTAGAATTCCTCAATCATCCTTTTTATGTACCTAATTTATAGGTTTTAAACTTCATTAAGCTGTCTTGGAAACAAAGGAAAGCCTGAAAGTTTGGCAGTAGAAATAACTTTTTCATGGAATTTGATTATTTTCATTTCCATGTTAAAGGTGTCATTCACCCCTCACTTTGCCTCCAAAATTAATTCAGAAACCCAGTGTAGCATATAATATTTCCATACATACCTTAAAAACCGTGTCCACAATTGTAACTTACATGGTTTTGTGAGAAGACAAACTCAAGATAGGTGATCTAAAAATTTTTCTTTAATATGCTAAAAGACTCTTACAGGAAATAGCAATTGGAAATACTTCCTAGATTCTTGTACTTTGTGTTCTCTTTGTGTATTGAGCACATCTTTTTGTTAGATGTCTGTATTCTTTCTAAAAGTTCTAGCATGGGTCATGGGCTACCTTACAGAACATGTGGATTATTGTGTGCAACATATAGGCCTGGTCACCTGTCCTGAGCAAATGAGATTGCCTTGGAATGTGGAGAGGAGAGAGTAACTATAAATAGGGTGAGCCCTTGAATGAGCAAGACAACAGTGATGGCTTCCAGTGAAAGAGAAAACAAGAACTGGAAATGTTTTTGCTATATTCGATTTCACTTGATAGGATGCCTTGATCATTAGTAGAGTGGTTCTGGTCCCAGGATGCAACCTGCCTATTGTAACTGTTAGAAGGCATTGTTATATTATACCTGAATTATGATGACTTAATAATAGTATAAAATGCAATTTTATTTAACTATACTGATATCAGATTGGAATAATTTTATAAACCTTAAATATAATGTCAATCCATGAAGTAGGATTATTCTGAAATTGCATTCCTTGCATGTCTATCTTCATATTACATATTTTGTCCCAGTGGCAAATACACAGACACCCTTCTGGAAAATATTCTTAGGAGTCTGTCGTGCGCCAGCTTGAGAACAGCCAAATGAAGAAAGTTAGGAAACACAGCAGTGTGTGGAGTTCAGACAGTAGAGGATAGAAATAAACAATAGTTGCCCATTTCAGCTCTGCCTCAAATGATCTGAGCCTCTGGTATGTGGCAGAACACTAGCTTTCCATCCATTAATTTGGAAGAATCTAATATGTTTTTCTGGAGAGAAAAAACATTTGATGCTTTTAATTAAAACTTTAATCTTTAGAGGTATTGGGTCTCCTGAACAGTACTCATTGCCTATCACTTAGTAAATATAAATTCTCTGAACCTGGGATTATATTAAACTACATCAATCTCTGAGAAAAAATATTTAAAAATAGAGACATGTATTTTTAATATAATCAATCAATGAGCTCCATCCCACAGCTAATTGCTAATGTCTCAATTTCCTGATCCATCTTCTGCCATTAGACATTTTCGATAAGGATGAGGTATCAGCTATATCTCAGACCCTTGAAGCCTGTCTGTTTGTTTTTTGTGAAGATACATTCAATTACAGTGAAAAGAAAATATCTAAGAAGTTGTTTATTAGATTATCTTTAGTAAGAACTCAGGGAGACAGCCATTTATTAAATGTTTAGTTTGGATCAAGCCCTATTAATCTGAATTATACTTATTTTCAGAGAGCTATTGCATATGTGATCCTGTCTGTCAACATGTAAAGACTGCAAAGGAGTCATTTCAGTGTAATGAGCTTGACAACGTGCTTCATGACCCCTCCACATGTGCAGTTTATAGAACAAGTGAAACTACAGAAAACTCTAATAACTACACATGCAGTAATAACAGGGATGCTTCCATTGACCCATCAAACCCAGATAGACATGAAAGCATGCAAACTGGAGAAAAAACTTGCAATTCTAAAGTCTGTGAGAAATCATTAAATTTGTATCCCAACATTACTCAAGATCAGAGACTCTACACTGCAAGATCAGAACACAGGCAGGGAGAATACTATGACTCTACATACAGATTTTTGCAACAAAAATTCTCCACTGGAGAGACACCACACCAGTGTGGGAAATGTGGGGAATACTTCAGTGCTGCTTCAAGCCTCACTGTACATCAGAGAATACATACCGAAGAGAGGCCTTACAGATGTGAAGAATGTGACAAATGTTTTACCCGGCCTTCAACTCTTAGAGCACATCAGAAAATTCATACTGGAGAGAAGCCTTACAGATGTGAAAAATGTGACAAATCCTTTATCCGGCAGTCAACTCTTAGAACGCATCAGAGAATTCATACAGGAGAGAGGCCTTACAGTTGTAAGGAATGTGGTAAATCTTTCACTACATGCTCGGACCTCAGAACACATCAGAAAATTCATACTGGAGAGAAAATTCACAAATGCAAACACTGTGACATGTCTTTTCTGCGAATTTCAACTCTTAGAAGACATCAGAGTGTTCACACTGGAGAGAGACCTCACAAATGTCAGAAATGTAACAAATCCTTTATTGACATGTCACATCTTAGAGCACATCAGAGAAATCATACTGGAGAGAGACCTTACAGTTGTAAGGAGTGTAACAAGTCTTTTATGAGGTACTCCCACCTCAAAGCCCATCAGAACATTCATACTAGAGAGAAACAACAAATGCAATGACTAACATATCCTATATCCATTTTTCAAATTGTAGAAAGTTCACACTAGGGAGAAAAATGCCATTCTCATAATATACATTTTTTTGATATTTTTTCTTATAAATTCCATCAGCATGTATAATATGCTACAAGATAATTTTTGTATATTGTGATGATGGGTCTTTGCCACATTTTCCTCTGATTGGTTGAATAAAGAGCTGAGTGGCTGCCAGGCGGTGGTGGCACACGCCTTTAATCCCAGCACTCGGGAGGCAGAGGCAGGCAGATCTCTGGGAGTTCGAGGCCAGCCTGGTCTACAAGAGCTAGTTCCGGGACAGACACCAAAGCTACAGAGAAACCATGTCTCGAAAAACCGAAAAAAAAAAAAAAAGAGCTGAGTGGCTGATAACTAGGTAGGAGAAAATGGGCAGAACTTCTCAGAAGAGAGAAGAACTTGGGATGAATCTGGTGTGGCAGCAGATGACAGCAAGTCTTGGGAAAAGTCAGATGTACAGAATGGAGGAGAGGTAAAGAGCCAATTGGCAAAATGTAGGTTAATAGAAACCTGATACTTTAAGTTATAAGAGCTAGTTGGTGCTGTAGGAACCCCTTCAGCCAATATCCTCTAAGATACCAGCATGGTCTCTTATCCTGTAAATGCTCAGGTAAAGCAACACTTCCTCTCTTCCAGCTGCTGGATTCAGTTCCTGTTCCCCATTCATGCAGAGGACTGTGATATGTGAGTCTACCTCTAAATAAATAACCCTTTATTATATTCAATTTGGAGGTAGTGTGGAATTTCTTTTTAACGTCCATCTTCATTTGGCGCCCAACCATGGGAACCAGTCTACCCTTTTTAGTACCAGCTGCGTTGTGCATTGGGCACTGACTATCCCCGCCCACGGCTCCAGCTGGCACTTAGACACAGCACATTGCTGCTCAGCACTCCCCAGCTTATGACCCATACACTGCTGCTCAGTACATTACACACTGGCCCACATACTGCTGCCTGTGATCCCCATGGCACACAACACAGTCCATGAAACACACTGACAGAAAGCTTTGGGTTTTCTTTATCTAACATGTGCAAAATCAAAAACTGGGATTGTCCACTGCTGCTTGCATTCCTCGGTCATGCAACTGCAACACCTGCTGGCCAATAGTGATTATTACACATACTCCAAGTCACTGCAATTGTCTCATGACAGGTAAGATCTGAAAAGCTACAAAAATTACCAATAACATACCTATCCAAGAGTTCAATAATTATTTTGCATATGCTTATGTGATTTTCTTGATATATCCCTTTAATTGAATCGAGGGATTAGTTTTGATTTTCAAATTATCACATTAAATATGGTTTGATAACACAGCCAAGGATGAGGCACTTTGGGAAATGATGTAGTCTTCACAGACTAATAATGAACAGCTAGTTGGGGAAATCAACATTTTGGAGATGGATATCATCAGTTTGACAGACAAAATGCAGTCAGTGTAGAAGGATGCTGAGACATTATTGAGACATTATTTGAGAGATTTAGTGCTGCTGAGTTTAATAATCAGATTATGTTGAAAAGTTATTATAGATTAACAGATAAGGGAAGGTAATATCCACAGCATCAAAATTATGTCCAAGGATGAGATGTTATCTTTTTTTTTTTTTTTTTTTTTTTTTTTGGTTTTTCGAGACAGGGTTTCTCTGTGGTTTTGGAGCCTGTCCTGGAACTAGCTCTTGTAGACCAGGCTGGTCTCGAACTCGCAGAGATCCGCCTGCCTCTGCCTCCCAAGTGCTGGGATTAAAGGCGTGCGCCACCACCGCCCGGCTAGATGTTATCTTTTTTTTTTTTTATTCTTTTTTAATTAAAATTTCCAACTGCTCCCCGTTTCCCATTTCCCTCCCCTCCTCCCACACATTGCCCCCTCCCCCCACTCCCCTCCCCCATCCCCACTCCTATTCTCCTCCCCCCACTCCATTCCCCCTCCCTCTTGATACTGAAGAGCAGTCCAAATTCCCTGCCCTACAGGAAGACCAAGGTCCTCCCACTTCCATCCAGGCCCAGGAAGGTGAGCATCCAAACAGGGTAAGCTCCCACAAAGCCAGTTCATGTATTAGGATCGAAACCTAGTGCCATTGGCCTTGGCTTCTCATCAGCCTTCATTGTCCGCCATGTTCAGAGAGTCCAGTTTCAACCCATGCTTATTCAGTCCCAGTCCAGCTGGCCTTGAAGAGCTCCCAAGAGATCATTTCCACTGTCACAGTGGGTGGGTGCACGCCTCGTGGTCCTGATTTCCTTGCTCATGTTCTCCCTCCTTCTGCTCCTCATTTGGACCTTAAGAGCTCAGACCGTTGCTCCAATTTGGGTCTCTCTCTCTCTCTCGATCTATCGCCAGTTGAAAGTTCCTGTGCCATTCTCCTTGGCCTCTCGTCAGCTCTCATTGTCCGCCACATTCCGAGAGTCCGGTTTTATCCCATGTTTTTTCAGTAGCAGTCCAGCTGGCCTTGGTGAGCTCCCAATAGATCGGCCCCACTGTCTCAGTGGTTGGGTGCACCCCTCATGGTCCTGACTTCCTTGTTCATGTTCTCTCTCCTTCTGCTCCTCATTATAACCTTGGGAGCTCAGTCCGGTGCTCCAGTGTGGGTCTCTGGCTCTATCTCCATCCATCGCTAGATGAAGGTTCTATGGCGATATGCAAGATATTCATCAGTATGATTATAGGATAGATTCATTTCAGGTTCCCTATCCTCAGGTGCCCAATGAACTAACTGGGGACATTGCCCTGGGCTTCTGGTAGCCATTCCAAGTTCAAGTCTCTTGCCAACCCTTAGGTGGCTCCCTTACCTAAGGTATGAGTTTCCCTGCTCCCCTATCCAACCTTCCTTTATCCCCAATCACCCCGATTCCCCCAGTTCCCCTCATCCTCTCCTTCACACTTTTCTCTCCCCATCACCCCTCATCCCCATCCCACCCCACCCCCAAGATTCCAATTTTTTGCCCATCAGTCATAAAAATATGGAACGCTTCACGAATTTGCGTGTCATCCTTGCGCAGATGCCATGCTAATCTTCTCTGTATCGTTCCAATTTTAGTGTATGTGCTGCCGAAGCGAGCACTAGATGTTATCTTTACTAGACAAATTTCATACCTTTGAATCCTCAGTGAGGACATTAGAACAGAACACTGGACAGCAGATTCAGACTTTACAAAAGGCAGTAGTAAAAAGATTTGAAAAGATTGAGGAATGTTTCTAAACTGGTAAGCAGGGAGAGAAGGTACAAGGACAGAATTTATCCTCATCAGTACATGCCATACTCTGGGATGACCTACCCAGAGTCTTAACTGCCTATCCAGTAATTCCCTCTGAAAAACAATTGCCACAAAGTACCCTAAGGTAGTCACAGAATATACATGTGAACCAATACATATGAGTGATCTAAAAGATATTAAGCAATAGTATCTTATGGACTACATTTGCCATTTGTTTGGGAAATGGTGAAAACATCTGTTTCAAGAAATAAGGCTACCCCACAGTAGCTTCAATTAAGTACAATGGTCCTAGGAGACAAAACTCAGCTGCTTTGGAAGTGTTGTTGGAGAGAAGAGGCAATTTTAGAACAACCAGGGAAAGCAAAAGGATTTGAGACTTTCCAAGATCAAATTCTTGGCGAGGGCCATTACCCCAATCCTCCAGGACCAAGCTGTCTACAATGAACGTACTTTGTCCCTGTATAGCACAGCAGCTTTAAATGCTTGGGGAAGTATTCAGGAACTAGGAAAGTGAATTGAATCATATATTCAGGCTAAATAGAGCCAGAGAGAACCCTTTAGTGGCTTTTTACAAAGACTAACTGAGGCTGTACAAGTAGGACTGTCAGATCAGAAGCTAGATGTGTACTTATTGAATCTTTGGGTTTTGAAAATGCCAGTTCAGGATGGAAAAAGATCCTTGGGCCTTCAAAGGTTAGATTATCACCAGTAGATGAATGGATCTTATATACAATGAATGTTGAGACATTTGACTACAGTACCGAGGCTTGTGTAGGAGAAGAGATTTGCAATGTTATAAGGAGACACCAAAATGCCAAATGTTTTAATTGTGGTAGAATAGGACATCTGAGAAGGGATTGTAGACAAGCAATTCCTAGGGATGATGTTTCCTCTATGAATGGCAAAAATAGGCATTCTAGGTCTCCTGGTATATGTAGGAGGTATGGCAAAGACCAACATTGGACCAATTAATGTAGATTGGCAAAAGACAGATAAGGCAACCTGATACCATTGGAAAACTCCTGGGGGGGTTCCATGTCAAATGTGGTCCAATTATTCCCGGTCACTGTGGATAACATGTCTCACCAGGAAAATTAAAAAAATCCAGAGCCTACTGTAAAAAACCATAATGTTCTGGATGATAGAATAGACATGGAGGATGTATAAAAAAACAGTAGGAAGTAAAAAACATATATTTGGTAGAGTTCTATAAATGATCAAAGACTACAGCTAAGAGTGTATAAATGATATTGTAATTGATGGATTAATAGGTACAGGTGTGGACATAAGAATCATTAACTCAAGAATTTTAGCATCCAAATTGGACTCTTCAAGAGGTAAAAATTCAAGTCTTGGGAATTGGAACCCTATCTCATGTGAAACAAAGCATGAGATGGGTTGAATACATAGGGCCAGAAAGACAGAAAGAAAAGTTGAGATCATATGTAGTTAATATTGCAATGAATTTATGGGGTTGTGACTTGTTGCAGCAAAGAATTGCCAAGATTAGCATTTTTGCAGTCCAAAAAATTCATGTTTCTGGGAAGGATATTATAAGATATTACAAACAAAGGTCACCAGCCATTCACCATATACAAGAACACAAAGAAACTAGCAAACCTTCAGAGATACAAATGTCCCTGGTTGTAAAACGATTACCTGAGAAACCAATATGGGAGAAAAAAACGGCTTTTAACAGAAGAGAAATTAAAGACTTTACAACAGCTGGTACAGGAGAATTAGATGCTTGCCATATTGAAGAATCAACCAGCCCTTGGAATTTTCCTGTATTTGTTGTAAAAAAGAAATCTGGTAAATGGAGAATGATGACAGATCTCAGAGCTGTCAATAAGGTAGTTCAACCTATGGGCCCTCTACAATCTGGAATTCATCTGCCTTCTCTATTACCAAAAGGATGGCCTCTTATACTTATTGATTTAAAAGATTGTTTCTTCACTATACGTTTACAAGAAAAGGACAGAGAATAATTTGCCTTCACTGTGCCTACTTACAATAATTCTCAGCCTACTAGGAGATATCAATAGACAATCCTCCCACACAGAATGCTTAATTGTCCAACTCTGTGCCAATACTTTGTAAGTCAGCTTTGGAAATAATATGTAAATTATTTCCTAAGTCTATAATTTATATGGATGACATTTTGTTATTCAAATGCAAAGATAAATTAGAAGGAATTTCTGAAGAAATAAAGACAGTTTTACCTAAATGAAGATTACAAATTGCTCCTGAATAATACAAAGAGGAGATTCTGTCAATTACCCAGGTTACAAAATAGGTTTACAGAAAATTAGAACACAAAAGGTACAAATTAGGAAAGACTGACTGCAGACTCTTAATGACTTTCAAAAATTGTTAGAGACATTTCCAGTCTACAACAGATTGTTGGAATAATACCTGATCTAATAATTCATTGAAACAAAATCTTACATGTTGACAAAGACCTAATTAGTCCCAGGGAATTAACAGCTGAAGTGAAAAATGAATTTATGATCATTGAAAAGACATTATAGGAGGCACATGTGGATAGGGTGAATCCAAATCTTAATTGTATTCTAGCCATATTGCCTTCCAAACTTTCCACTATGATGTGGGAAGGTCATTGGTTAATTAATAAAGAAACTGCTTGGCCTCATAGGTTAGAACATAGGTGGGTAGAGTAAACAGAATAGAATGCTGGGAGGAAGAGGAACTGAGCTCAGACTCCATAGCTCTCCTCTCTGGGGCAGACGCAATGAAGCTCGGACCCAGGATGGATGTAGGCTAGAATCTTCCTGGTAAGTGCACCTCGTGGTGCTACACACATTAATAGAAATGGGCCAAACAGTGTTTAAAAGAATACAGTTTGTGTGTCGTTATTTGGGGGCATAAGCTAGCCATGCAGCCGGGAGCTGGGTGGTAGGAAGTAGCCCGCAGCTCCTACTACACCACTACAAGAATTTTAAAGCAGAGGGTAGATATTTGCTTAGAAAGGATCTTTTAACCATATAAACCAAGTAAACTATTAAAGATTTATGTGTAAAATACTCTGAATTAATTATAAAAGGAAAATTGAGACTTCATTAACTAGCAGGTATAGACCCAGCAGAGATTATAGTGCCTTTTACTACTGATGAAGTTAAACAATTATGGGAAGACAATAAACCATGGCAAAGAACTTATGCTAAATTTTTGGGAGAAATTAATAGCAATTATTTCAAAAGTGATAGAATTAACCTTATAATGAGAACTACTTGGATTCTTCCCTGAATTGTAGGTGACACACCAATGAATGGAGATGGTACATTTTGTGCTGATGCAAATAAATCAGGAAAGGCAGGTTACAAATCAGAAGAACTAAGTAAGGTGAAACAAAGTCCTTATAATTCTGTCCAAAAGGCAGAGTTACATGCTATTATGACAGTACCAAGGGATTTTAAAGAATTTATCAATATAGTTATTGATTCGCAATATGCAGAAAGAGTTGTTTTGCCTATTGAAACTGCTGAATTTATACCAGATAATACAGAATTGACTTCATTATTCATTCAGGTTCAAGACATAATCAGGAATAGGCTTTGTCCTATATACATAATACACATCCAATAACATAACTGGTCTGCCAGGTCCTCTAGCACAAGTTAATGCAGAAATTGATTATTGATTGGAAGTATGCTAAAGTGTAGTCTGAGGTTTTCTGTTCTGCCCGGGTCCTGCAATCATTTAGTCCCAAAGAAATGATACAGAGGTCTATATTAGTTATAAACTGATTGGCCTAGTATCTCAGGCTTCTTATTAACTCTTACAACTTATATTAGCCCATTATTCTTATCTGTGTTAGCCACAGGGCTCAGTACCTTTTTCAGTGAGGTAATCACATCTTGCTTCTTCTGTGACTGGGCTAGGACTGCAGAGGAATGGGCTTCCTCCTTCCCAGAATTCTCCTGTTCTCATTGATCCACATCTACTTCCTGTCTGGTTGTTCTGCCTATACTTCCTGCCTGACTACTGGCCAGTCAACATTTATTTAAAATATAATTGACAGAATACAGACCATTGTCCCACACCACTAAAGGCCTCATAATTTTATAAAGATCATCATGTCAATATCAAAGATTTAAAGAAAGAGTTTCCTGTTATATGGCAACAAGATAAGGAGATTATAAAGAGATGTCCTACTTGCTCTTTCTATAACCAAATACCATTACCTGCAAGGAGTAACCCAAAAGGTACTTAATGGAATGAAATATGGCAGATGGATGTATTCTACTTTACAGAGTTTAGAAAATTAAAATATGTACACCACACCATTGACACTTATTCAGGTTTTCAATGGATAACTGCCTTAAGCTCAGAAAAGGCTGATTTGGTAATCACACATTTATTAGAAGTTATGACCATCATGGCTTTACCTGCACAAATAAAGACAGACAATGGTCCAGCATATGTATCTAAGAAAATGAAACAGATTTTTTGTTTATTATAATATAAAACATATTATAGCTATATCAAACAATCCTACAGGTCAGGCAGTTATAGAAAGATCAAATTGAACTATAAAGGATATGTTAAACAAAGAGGAAGTGATGGAAAATACCCCCAGAAATGATTGCATAATACTTCATTAACCTTAAATTTTCTCAACTCTAATGAGAATGGATGTGTGACCTCAGAATGGAAACCAGGAGATGTGCTACACTGGGGAAGGGGTTTAGCTCTTGTTTTCACAGGATAAGAAAAGCTATGGATACTATCAAAATTGATAAAAATTCAGTTTGTAAAAGAGAAACCTCTTGAAAAAGAGAAATGACAGCTCATCCACAGAGGTGACAACCATACAGGTGGTAAGAAAACCTCATAAGGGTTGGGGCAGGGTTCTGTTCTTGTTGTTACAGGAAAATACACATCTTCAAAAAGTCAAGAGATCCTGGACGTTTGCATGCCTAAAGAGGAAAAAATAACGATCCAGAAAGGATAACCAAGCAAAGAAGAATATGACTTATAAGATAAGATCATCAAAAAAATAATTTCACACATATATATAAAAGCTGGTTTTGGAATTGGACAATGGCTATTTTATAAATTCAAGCATTTTGTTAAAACAAAAATTTAGAGTTTCTGTCTCATGTCAAGAGCCATCTGGTATGGGACAGAAAGAAGATAAATTTTAAAAAAATATTTTACTATTCTCCATGACTAGTTTGTCTATATCATAGTTTTCACTGAATATATGTCTTTATGAATAATGTTTAAGCTTTTCAAAATGAACAGTAGATTTTTCCAACCATAATCTTTGAAGTTTCCAGGAAGAAGATAGGGTCCTACAACAAATGACTCCATCTGGTTGATATGATGTCATGACACTGATAGCGCTACTATGAGACCAGCTTTTGGGTACCAGCTGCTGACATGGTGTACCTTCTTACAATATTCTGGCCAGAAGTCTAAATAAGAACTTCAGAAAAACCCTATTAGCTACGAAGAGACTATTTGCAATTATACAAGACAATAATCTTGAAACGTAACAATTATTTTACTTTTACAGGATCCCATAGAAAGAACATTGTCCCCATGACAGCTAGAAGGAATTTTATAAGATGATGTTCCCTCTCCCAACAAAGTTTGTTAGGATTAGGGACACCATTTATGGGTTGATTATTACTGGTATAGGGTTGGGGGCTGGGTTTGAAATTATGTAGGCCCAGAGGTCTCCATGAAAAAAGAGAAAAACTTAATGGGATAATAGGTAGATTAGTGTGAGCTTACTCACACTAATAATAATAATAATGATAGTGAGTAATAGAAATACTTGTGAGCTATTATTTATTGACAATTTACATTGGTATAGATTTTGTATATTGATACAAGTTCAAATTATATTTGCTATTTTGAACATGCTCTTATTTCTGTTTAAAGTATTTGTACACCTATGCAAAGTTATTTTGTCAGATTGTATGCATGCATGTTCCTAACTCTGTTTAAGACATTGTGTGTATTGATACAATTTTTGGTATATATTATATTGCATTATATGTTTCTATCTCTGATCAAGATACTTATACATTGTTTACATTTTGAGGTCATTATCATTTACTGCACAGTTGTTTAAAGATAGTTTAATATTCTGATAGGAAGTCTTTGTTTTTAAGTTATAGAAGTATTAAGTATTGGGTCAACAGTCATTCATGTTTGTTATAGTAAGACTATTTAAGTGCTTTAGATACATAAAGATTGTATTCTGCATAGAGAGGTACTTTTCAACCACTTCAAAGGTCTGTAGAACATAGCATTTAAATAACTTAGAGTTTTGTTGACCTGAGACACAATTGCTCCTGGCAGCACCGAACTACTCCTGAGAGAATGTTGAGCACTGAAGACACTCTACTTGGAATTTGTTGAAGAATGCTTAAAAAAAAAAGCCCACACTAGCTCAGAATTGAGAATAATAGACGGTTATTTATTTAGGGGCAAACTCACAAATCAAAATTCTCTGCTGGAACAGAGAACAGAAACCAAATTCTGAAGCTGTAAAAGAGACCAGACACATGCTCAACATTGGCATAAATAGTATAAGTTACGCAGTGGGTGGGTAACTACTAGCTGTAGGATTTCCTACAGCACCTCCCCCTTTTGTTTAAATAAGAGAGTTCTAAGCCTAATACAAAATTATTTACAAAAGAACAAATATATTCAATAATTTTTCTATCCTAACTAGTTTAAGTCTTGTATAGTAAATAACTGGGACAAGTCATGAGAGGAAAGTGACAACTGCTATCTAGTCTTCAACCGCATCGAAGTTCTGAGAAGGGAAATAATATTACTTGAGTAAGCAGGAAGTGCAATCAAGCAACTTGCAAAATGTGTAACAAATGACAGAGACAACTGGCTACCTGAGCAATCATGCATGCATCCATGCATACAATATGACAAAATAAATTTGCCTAGGTATACAAATATGGTGAACAAAAATAGGAAATATTCAATATAATTTAACTTTGTATCAAGAAACAAGAATCTATACCAATGTAATTGCCTATAAATAATAGCTCACAAGTATTCACTCTATTACTCACTATTATTATTAGTGTGAGTAAGATCACACTAATCTATTATCCCATCCAATTTTCCTTTTTTCTTCAAAGAGAACTCTGAGCCTATAAAATTTCCCCTCAAAACCCCCACCCTATAAAAATTATAATCAATCCCTAAATGATGTCTCTAACCCTGAAGACAAACTTTGTTGGGAGAGGGGATGTCGTCTTCTAAAATTGATTCCAGCTGTCATAAGGGCGATGGTTTTTCAATGGGATCCTGTGAAAGTAAAATGATGGTTAAGTTTCAACATTACTGTCTGGTATAATTGCAAATAGTCTCTGAGTATTCAATGAAAGGTATGATAAAGACAAAAATAGGTATGAAGAAAGGTAAAATTTCTAAATTCTTTTTTCTTTCTGTCACATACCAAACAGCTCTTGACATGAAACAAAAACTCTGAATTCTTTTTAACAACAGGCTTGGATGTAGTGAAGGATGGAGCTGTTGTCCAACTCCAAAACCAGCTCTATATATTCATATATATGCATATATACACACACAAATATATATGTATTTATACATATATATGTTTAAATGTATGTGTATCGGTCACCTGACATTATAAATCATGTTCCTTTTTCTTAATGATTCTTCATGAGTAGTCATTTTTTCATCTATCCACATTCAAACATCCAGGGTCTTTTGAATTTTTGAAGATGTGTATTTTTCTGCAAAGACAAGAACAGACCCCTTCCCCAACCCGTATGAGGTTTCCTTTCCATTTTTATGGTTGTTACTTCTGTGGATGAGTTGTCATTTTTCTTTTTCAGGAGGTTTCTTCTTTTCAAACCGAATCTTTGTTAATTCTGATGGTCTCCATAGTTTTTCTTCTCCTGTGGAAACAAGACCAAAACCCCTTCCCCAACATAGCACATCTCCTGACTTCCATTGTGAGGTCAAAACATCCTTGAAATAAACTGGCTGATTTACTTCAGAAGACTTTTCTATTCTCCAATGTCTATCTGCTGCTGTTGTTCCTTTCTCATTAGCATTAAGAAAATTCAAGGTTAATAAAGCATTAAGTAATTTATTTCTGGGGGAATTTTCCATCCCTTTCTGTTTGTTTAACATATCCTTTATAGTTCGATTTGATCTTTCTATAACTGCCTGACCTGTAGGGTTGTGTGGTATATCTGTAATATGCTTAATATTATAGTAAGCAAAAAAACTGTTCCATTTTCTTAGAGACATATGCTGGACCATTATCTGTCTTTATTTGTGCAGGTATACCCATGATAGCCATAACTTTTAATAAATGTGTGATTACCAAATCAGCCTTTTCTGAGTTTAAAGCAGTTGCCCACTGAAAACCTAAATAAGTGTCAATTGTGTGGTGTACATATATTAATTTTCTAATTCTGCAAAGTAGAACACATCCATCTGCCAGATCTCATTCCTTTGAGTACCCTTTGGTTAGTCCCTGCAGGTAGCAGTGCTTGTTTATAGAAAGAACAAGTAGGGCATCTCTTTATAATCTCCTTAGCTTGCTGCCATGTAATAGAAAACTCTTTCTTTAAACCTTTGCTATTGGCATGATGTGCTTTATGAAATTCTGAGGCCTGCAACATGCTTCCAATCAATAATTAATCAATTTCTGCATACCTTGTGCTAGAGGACCTGGCAGACCAGTTATGTAATTGGATGTGTGTTATGGATATAGGACAAAGCCTATTCCTGATTATGTCTAGCATCTGTATAAATAATAAAGTCAATTTTGTATCATGTAGTATAAATTTAGTGGTTTCAACATGCAAGACAACTCTTTCTGCATATTGTGAATCAGTAACTATATTAAGAGGTTATTTAAAATTCCTTAGCACCATGAGAATAGCACATAATTCTGCCTTTTGGACAAAATTGTAAGGGCTTTTTTCCACCTTACTTAATACTTCTGATTTGTAGCCTTCCTTCCCTGATTTATTTGCATCAGTATAAAATGTAAGGGCTCCAGTTATTGGAACATCACATATAACTTGGGGAAGAATCCAAGAAGTTCTCTTTATAAGGTTAAGTCTATCACTTTTGGGATAATTACTATTAATTTCTCCAAAAAAAAAATAGCACAATATCTTTGCCATGGTTCATTGTCTTCACATAACTTTTTTATTTCATCAGTAGTGAAAGGCACTATAATCTTTGCTGGTCTATACCTGCTAATTGATGAAGTCTCAATTTACATTTTATATTTAATTCAAAGACTTATTCCACATAAGTTTTTAATTTTTTATTTGGTTTATGTGGTAAAAATCCATTCTAAAATAATATTGTCCCTCTGCATTAAAATTGGTGTAGGAGAAATTCTGGAAGGCAATATGACTAGAATACAATTAGGATTTGGATTCACCCTATCCGCATGTACCTCCTGTAATTTCTCCTCAACAATTGTCAATTCCTTTTCTGCTTAAGCTGTTAATTGTCTAGGACTATTCAAGTTTTATCACCATCTAAGGTTCTATTTAAATGCATTCTTAGATCAGGTGTTATCCTAACAGCTGGGTGTACACTGGAAATATCTCCTAATAATCTGTAAGTCATTAAGAGTGCACAACCAGTCTCTCCTAATTTGTGCCCTTTTTAATCCTAATTTTCTGCAAACCTATTTTATAACCTAAGTAATTGACAGAATCTCCCCTCTGTATTTTTTAGAGTAATTTGTAATTCCCATTTTGGCAAAACTTTCTTTTCTTCTTCAAACATTTTTTCTAAAGAATCTATGTTTGAATCGGAGAGTAAAATGTCATCCATGTAATGATAAATTATAGATTTAGGAAATTACTTTTGTATCATTTCTAATGGCTGACTTACAAAGTATTGGCACAGAGTGGGGTTATTGAGCATTCCTTGTGGGAGGATACTTTTTGATATGTCCTAGTAGGCTGAGAATTATAAGTAGACACTGTGAAGGCAAATTTTTCTTTATCCTTTTCTTGTAAAGGTATAGTGAAGAAACAGTCTTTCAAATCAATAACTATAAGAGGACATCCTTTTGGTAATAGAGAAGGCAGATTGTAGAGGGCCCATAGGTTTAATTACCTTATTGACAGCTCTGAGATCTGTCATCATTCTCCATTTACCAGATTTCTTTTTTACAACAAATACAGGAGAATTCCAAGGGCTGGTTGATTCTTCAATATGGCGAGCATCTAGTTGCTCTTATACCAGCTGTTCTAAAGCCTGCAACTTTTCTTCAGCATAGAGGCCCCTGCTTAACCCATATTGGTTTCTCAGTTAACCATTCTAAAGGGAGGGCTGTTAGTACCTCTAAAGGTTTGCTAGTTGCTGTATGTTCTTGTATAGCCTGAATGGCTGATGACCTTTATGTATAGAAACTTATAATATCCTTCCCAGAATTATGAGTTCCTGGGACTGAAGGAATGTAAACTGGGGTATTCCATTGTTGCAGCAGGTCATGACCCCATATACTTACTGCAATATTAACCTCATATGGCCTCAGTTTCCCTCTTTGACTTTCGGGCCCAATGCAGTCAACCCATCTTGTGCTTTGTTTAACTTGAGATATGGTTCCAATTCCTAGTAATTGAGCATCTGCCTTTTGAAGAGGTCAATTTGGATGCCAAGATTCTGGAATAATGATACTCACATCCTCACCTGTGTCTATCAAACCAATGATTGCAATGCCGTTTATATGTGCTCTTAGCTTTGGTCTTTGATCATTTATAGAAATCTGCCAGAATATACATTTCCTATTTCCTATCATAATTTGTACCTTATCCTCCATGAGTATGCCATCATACAGAACAGGATGGTCTTTTACAGAAGGGTCTAGATTTTTTAATTTTCATGATGAGACATATCCTCCAAAGTGACTAGGAATGATTGGGCCACTTTTGGCATGGGGGCCTGTGAGAGGCCCCTCAAGGAGTTTCCTGATGGTATCACGTTGCCTTTTCTGTCTTTTGTTGATCTGCATTCATTGGTCCGATGTCAGCATTTGCCACACCTTCTACATATACCTGAAGGCTGAGTCCTCCCATTCTTGCCATTCCCAAAGGAGATATTATTCCTAGGAATTCCTTGTCTACAAGCCCTTCTCAGATGTTCTAATCTACCACAATCTAAATATTTGGCATTTTGATGTCTCCTCATTCCTTTGGAAATTGCTTCTCCTATTGAAGATTCAATATTATAGCCAAAGGTCTCAATGTTCATTGTATGTAGGATGCATTCATCCATAGGTGCTGATCTAATCTTTAAAGGCCCAAGCACCTTTTTGCATTCTATGTTGGCATTTTCAAAAGCCAGAGATTCAATAAGTACTCATCTAGCATCTGGGTCTGTTAGTCCTATTTGTACAGCCTTAGTTACTCTCCACTAAAGTGTTCACTCTGGCCCTGTTTAACCCTGGTATATGATTCAATTCATTTTCTTAGTTCTTGAATCCTGTCCCAAGCATTTAAGGCTGCTTTGTGGCATAGGGACAAGATTTTTTCGTCGTACAGAGCTTGAACCTGTGGGTCATCATAAGTGCCTTCACCCAGAATTTGATCTTGGGAAGTCTCAAGGCCTTTTGATTTTCCCTGTTGTTCCAAAATTTTTGCTTCTTCTCTGAAATAATACTTAAACATTAATTGAGTCCTATCATCCAGGACTGCTGAAACAAACTGAATCCAGTCATGTGGTGTTGCTCCTGGCCTGTATATATTTCTAGTAATTTTATTGAGGCACCTAGCCTCTGGTCCTCATTCTGCACATGTGATCCCAAGGTCTGAAGTTTCTTCTTTAAAGATAACACCTCATCCTTGGACTTTACTTGGATAGCATGCAGATTGCCTTCCCAGAGAGATATTCTACCTGCAATCCATCATAACTTTTTAATAAATTTTGATTATCAAATTCAACAATATGAATTCTTTCAGATAATTTCTCAGTACCCTTAGATATGGATTAAATTTTGCCTGTCAAATTAATGTTATTCCTTTTAATAGTATTAATTTTTTCAGATAACTTTTGATTTTCAATGGTATTAATACTGTCAACTAGCTTTCATTATTAGTCTGTAAAGACTGTATCATTTCAGCGGTTAAGAGCATTGCCTGCTCTTCCAAAGGCCCTAAGTTCAATTCCCAGCAACCACATGGTGGCTCACAACCATCTGTAATGAGGTCTGGTGCCCTCTTCAGGCATGCACGCAGACAGAATATTGTATACATAATAAATAAATCTTAAAAATAAAAGACTGTATCATTCCTAAAAGTGCCATATTCTTTCTTAATGATAGAATATAAAGAAAAAACTGAGTCCTGATACCCAATAAAATAAAGTATCACCATAACCATATAAGCCTCACATAATACAATCCATAGTATTAGCAAAAAAGTTATGAAAAGTTTCAATATTAATGTAGTTTGCCATGTTGATTTATTAATTACCTGTTATGAGATTCAGTAAATTGTTTTAGATGTAATAATCTTTATTGTCCAGCAGATGTTGTGGTTGCAGAGTTGCGGTGGCAACAGGAATGTGCCTCAGCCACTTTAGTTTCTGAACCACTTTAGTTTCCTGCCTTGGTACCAGTTAAATACTGAGAAATATACTGTGCTTGACAAATTAAAAGCAACTAAATCAATTCCATACATGGAGCAAGAAACCCAGAAGTCACGGGCAGGGAGCAGAAACCAGAAGCTGTACAAGTCACCACGAGGCAAGGAACTGTGCCCGGGAACGTAGCAGTCATGAGCGTACTTGGGAAATTTTCCAGTTATCACATGCAGTAAGCTCTGCTGTGGCAGGGGTTCTACAAAAAAAGTACTTAGTTACAAGCAAGCCAAGGGGGCAGGGTTGAGAAAAATTCTGGGCCGTGGAATGGCTAGGCCTTTAGGCCATCCACCCGGTAGGTGTGGACATCAGATGAAGAAGGGCACTTAAAAGAAATCCCACACTAGCTCAGAATTGAGAATAATAAATGGTTATTTATTTAGGGGTAGACTCACAAATTGGAATCCTCTGCTGGATTGGAGAACAGAATCTGAATCCTGCAGCCAGAAAAGAGGCCAGACACATGCTCTACATAGGCACAAATAGTATAAGAGGCCACACCCCAGTGGGCGGGCCACACCCCAGTGGGCGGGCCACACCCCAGTGGGCGGGCCACACCCCAGTGGGCGGGCCACACCCCAGTGGGCGGGCCACACCCCAGTGGGCGGGCCACACCCCAGTGGGCGGGTAACTACGGGCTGTAGGGTTTCCTACAGCAGTCTGTTTCCTTCTTGTCACGACTGGTCTTTGAGCAAGGAACCGCCTATGCCCCCAAAACTGACAAAGTGCATGGTTTCCAGACTGGACAAGCAGGATACAAGAAAAAAGACTGCCAAACCTTGCCAAGACAGAGTAAGATGGTTCTGAAATTTTTTTGTGCCTCTGAAAATGGTCTGTCAGTTACTATAGGCCTTAGCCAAAGTTGACTGCATTGTAAATGAGACTTTGGATGATTGTTCACATAGCCAGTTGTCTCTGTCGTCTGCTGTACATTTTGAAAGCTACTTAATTACACTTCCTGTCTACTCAAGTAATATTATCTCCCTTTTCAGGCCTTTGATGGTATTGAAGATTAGATAGTTATACTTACCTTCTTCTTATGATATAGCCATGACATTTCTAACACAAGAATTATCATATGCTCCTTGCTTAATATTGTTTAAAGTTTTTGTAATTCTAATTTTTATACTTGATATTTGTTCTTATTGTATATAGTTTTGCATTAGGCTTCAAACTCTCTTATTTAGACAAAAGGAGGAGGTGCTGTGGGAACTCCTTCAGCTAATAGCGTTTAAAATACCAGCCCACCGATTTCTCAGAAAATTAGGAAACAACCTTCCTCAAGACCCAGCAATACCACTTTTGGGTATATAACCAAAGGATGCTCAACCATGCCACAAGGACATGTGCTCAACTATGTTCATAGCAGTATTGTTTGTCATAGCCAGAACCTGGAAACAGCCTAAATGCCCCTTGACTGAAGAATGGATATGGAAAATGTGGTACATTTACACAATGGAGGACTACACTTGGCATCTTGAATTTTGCAGGCAAATGGGTGGAGCTAGAAAACATTATTTTGAGTGAGGTAACCAAGACCCAGAAGGACAATTATCATATGTAGTTATTCTTAAGTGGTTTTAAAACAAGAAACAAAGAAAATCAGCCTAGAAATCACAATCCTAGTGAACCAAGACAACAATGAGGATTCTAAAAGAGACATACACAGATCTAATCTACATGGCAAGCAGAAAAAGACAAGATCTCCTGATTAAATTGGAAGCATGGGGACCTTAGGGGAGTGTTGAAGGGGAGGAGAGAGGCAGGAAGGGGGAGATGAGAAAAATGTAGAGCTCAATAAAAATTAATAAAAAAAGAAAATAATGATAATAAAAAAGATGACAGCTCACTTGGGCGTGGTCTCTTATACTACAAGGTAAAGCATGCTCTCTCTCTCTCTCTCTCTCTCTCTCTCTCTCTCTCTCTCTCTTCTGGCTTCTGGATTCAGTTCCTGTTCCCCATTTGTGCAGAGGGCTGTATCTATGAGTCTACCCATAAATAAATGACACTTTAGTATACTCAATTCTGAGCTAGTGTGGGATTTCCTTTTAGCATCCACCTTCAAGTTGAGAACAAGCCTAAGGTAAGGGCCAAACTTTCATAATTAATAATGAGTCTTCATGTCATTATTTGGGTTGTCAGTCCAAGAAAGTGACCAGAAAGACAAACTACAATGGTAGAAATATGAAGATAAGAAACTTTTGAAAAATGATGAGTGGAGTGTGCACGCTTTGCTGATTAGCAATTCCATGTAACCAGGAGCTGATAACATCCTGGTTGCTTGGAAAAAACAGAAAAAAAGTAGGAAAGAAAGAAAGAAAGAAAGAAAGAAAGAAAGGAAGGAAGGAAGGAAGGAAGGAAGGAAGGAAGAAACTTGCAAAATAATGTAATAACGTTTTAAATATATGAAAACATCACAGAGTTTATAATTTTAAAAATTCTGCAATAGTGACCTGTGAATTTTTTTCTTGTGTATTGAAGCTTTGCCCGATGTGTAAAGATTTGCTTTTTGAAGGCTTTCTTTGTACTACAAGCTTGGAGGTGCCTGGTTATACCAGAAGTGGGCATAAGATAGCCTAAGGCTGGAGTTACAGACAGTTATGGTCTCCTCTGTGTGTGTTAGGAACTGAACTCCAGTCCTGTAGATGAAGCATGATTGATAAAAGCTCAGAGATTGATATTAAAGTTCAACCTACAGATCTGAAAAGCAAAGCAGCCAGCCACCGGCTTTTACCTCTACCTCAGGCCAAAATGGTTATTCTGCCTCCAGGAATATCAGAATGAGAATGTGATCATGAGCTTTCTCCTTTCGTTTTATAATCCTCTCTAGTTCTGGGATTAAAGACATGCACCACTACCACCTGGATTCTGTGGCAAGCTAGTGTGGGTATTGGGATTAAAGGTGTGTGTTATTGCTGCCTGGTCTGTAAGGGTGGCCAGTGTGGCTGTTTTACTTTTCTGATCCCCAGGCAAGTTTTATTTATAAAATACAAATGAAATGTCACTACATCTGAAAGGGAAACTAGTGCTCTTAACCACTAAACCTTGACCTCTGCACCTGGGAAATGCTGTAATTAAAGTCATTTATCTTAGCTGGGAAGTAGTGGCACACACCTTTAATTATGGCTTTCAGGAGTCAGAGGCATACCTGAGTTTTAGGCCAGCCTAGTGTACACTGCTAGTTCCAGGGCCAATGCTGTTATATAGTGAAATATTTTCTCAAAAGTAGTTCTTTCATTCAAGAATTCATAATAAAAACAGACTGTGTGGTGCATGCTTTTAATCTCAGCACTCAGGAGGCAAAAGCAAGATCTCTGAGTCTAAAGCCATTCTGGTCTATATACTGAGTCTAGTACTGCCAGGAGTGCATAGTCACTGTCTCAAAAAAAAGTGAAATAAATCATAATAAAGAATAATATAGTAACATAAAAATGTGAGCAGAGTGGTAGTGGGGCACACCTTTAATCCCATAACTTGGGAGGCAGAGGCATCCATCACAGGTGGATGGCTGTGAGTTCAAAGTCAACCTGGTCTACAAGAGCTAGTTCCAGGACAGGCTCCAAGGCTACAGAGAAACATTCTCTTGAAAACCCTCCAAAAAGTGACAAGGATCTCTAATTGTACTGTACATCACAAAATTCATAATTCTGAGAACATATGAAGGTATAGCATATAATCCCCATGTCTTCTGTTCATTGAAAATTACACCCACCAAATAAATTGAATTTCACAAGTCCTTTACCTAGTATCTAAGATGGCAACATAAAAGAAAATTCAACCGGAGAGACAATGACTTAATAAAGTCTCATCTTTTGTTCACTTTCAAAAATCTTTATACTAAACTCAAGCCTTACAAATAGGAAAAAGTGAGAAACTGTAAAGAGATAGGCTCTGACTGACAGGAAGTACACATCACCAACAGCTTAGAAATCCTCAAGGGCTCTGAGCTTGGTGATGTCTGCCATTAGTCTCAGCATTGTAGAGGCAGAAGTAGATGGATCTCTGTGAGATCAGCCTTGTCCACAGTGCAAATTCCAAGATAGCCAGGACTATACAGAGAAACCCCATCTCACAAAATCAAAACAACAACAAGTAAATACATAGGCTTGGGAGAGAAAAGGAAAAGGGTAGAAAAGGTCCTTAAAGAAAGAAATAGAGTAGCCAAGCATGGTGGCACAGACCTTTAATCCCAGCACTTCAAAAGCAGAAGCAGGGGAGTCTCTGTGAGTTTGAGGTCAGCCTAGTTTACAGAGTGAGATCCAGGATAGCCAAAGATACACGGATAAACCTTGTCTCAAAAAAACAATTTTTTTTAAATAGAGTAAAAATAAGCCACAAAAAAGATGGAAAATATACAGAGAATCTGGATACTGTATGATATTGTGTTATCTTTGAATTATTTGGCTGCTGAGGAAGGAGCAACAGCTTATAAAAGACATTTGATTATACATGCTGCCGGATTAAACCAACCTATATATTTTGAGAATGCCTTGACTTTAAAATTTAAATCAAAATATAGGTTACTTTGTGTTGCAAAAAGAGGGTCACTTGTTTGTCACAGCCACCCGGCTAGCTTACACCCGAAATAACCACACAGAAACTGTATTAATTAAAACACTGCTTGGCCATTAGCTCTAACTTCTTATTGGCTAACTCTTACATATTAGTTTAATCAGTCTCCATTAAACTGTGTATCACCACATGGCTGTGGCTTACCAAAGATTCTAACCGGTGTCCATCTCAGGCAGAGGATCCATGGCTTCTCTCACTCTGCCCTTCTTCCCAGCATTCAGTTCTGTTTTCTATGCTTACCTAAGTTCCACCCTATCAACTAGGCCAAGGCAGTTTCTTTATTCATCAACCAGTGAAAGCAACACACAAACAGAAGGAACTCCCACAACAACTTTGGAGAAGAGGTTTTGCTTTTTTTTTCAAAAAAAAAAAAAATGGGAGTCTGTGGATTCATTCGTGGCTAAGAAAAACATCTTTGACCAAGAAAGAACTCCTAAAAATCTCCAATGGGAAAGGATGGCCCAGATGATCCAACATTTCAGAGCAGCTCTGTTGGCAGTTTCTTCTGAGTTCTGCACCCAGAACAGCCTCAAGACTGCTGGCTAAGATAATCAAACCTCACAGAATACTCCAGTCAGGACTTGACCATAATATTAAATTTTATTCGGGTCCTCATGAGATCACTAGTGCTCCTAAGCAGCAGGAATTTGTCAAGAAAATAACACCCACATTCCCAAAAAATGAATTATGGATGTTTATTTTAGTTTTGAGTGTTGGTTACAACTTGTTATGCAAAATGGTCAGGAAAAAAAAGCTAAACAGAGGAGATTAGATTCAGGGTTTTGGTTTTGAAAAGGAAAAAGGTGAAAATACTGTGGGATAATGCTCTTTTATACTTTAAAGATTTGTCACTCATATTGGTTTAATAAAATGCTGATTGGCCAGTAGCCAGGCAGTATAGGTTGGGGGGGAACAGACTAGGAGAATTCTGGGAAGATGAAAAGCAGAGACACAATCACCAGTCAGACACAGACTTGTTTCAGAGGAAGCACGATCAGAATGCCTTACTGAGGAAAGATGTCAAGCCACATGGCCAAAAATAGATAAGATTTAAGGATTAATGAAAGTTGTAAGAGCTAGTTAATAATAATCCTGAGCTAATAGGCCAAACAATTTATAATTAGTGTAATAAGCCTCTGTGTGTTTCTTTGGGATTGAATGGCTGCAGGACCTTGCTGGACAGAAACTTGCATTTACAAACCTATAACTCTGAAGTCTTGGTTTGTGACCATAGCATGAATTCCTTTTTATGGAGCATGATACAAATCTAATTAAAAGAGATGTTGGTTATGCCCATAAGCAGTTATGTCAGTGTGGTAGCAGTATACGCATTTTGCCCAGCAGGTTGGTATTGTAAGATGCAGGATCTATGGCCAAGTAAGACTATTAACATCCTTTCTCTTCCAGGCGCCTTCATATGACTTTACAGTCCTATGAAAGAGAGTCAATTGGGAGAAATATCTGGTAAGGTCAAAATTGCGCTCTCTCTCTCTCTCTCTCTCTCTCTCTCTCTCTCTCTCTCTCTCTCTCTCTCCCAAATGGTTTGGTGATTTCAGCAACACCATATACTTATGGTGACAAATCAAGAGCACTGGTACCTGCTTTGTTTTGGATGCCTCTCAGGCCTTCCTGACCTTATTCCTAGACAGATAAGCAGTACCTGGTATTTCATTTACTAGCCCTGGTGTTTGGGAGCAGCATTATTCACACATGTAGAAACTTCTGTTCAGAATTTTAAAGTCATTATTTACTATTAACTTGTAAGACAGTGAGATTTCATGAGGCTTCATCCTACATTTTTTCATTAACTCTCCTACTCTTCTTTATTCCTGTCCCATCCAAAGTCAAACATTTAGCAAACATTATCTGATGCCCCTTTCATTTATATCACATGTGTTCTACTATCCACTCTTATTATATTTTTTACTTGGGTTGCAAATTTATAGGTCCCCGTGTAACTTTCTTCATTGACATTTTACTTTAGTTGACCTTTTTCTTTTTTTTTCTTTTTTTTTTGGGGGGGGGAGGGGGGTGTTTTTGAGACAGGACTTCTCAGTAGCTACGAAGCCATTCCTGGAACCAGCTCTGTAGACCAGGCTGGCCTCAAACACACAGAAATCAGCCTGCCTCTGCCTCACACGTGCTGGGATTAAAGGCATGCACCACCATAGCCTGGCTGAATTAACCTTTTATTAGCTCCCTCTCCTCTACATATTTGAACTATCCTGCCCCCGGGATTGCCACTCTCTAATTTCATATTACCTCTATTCTACTATCCACCCTCTCTTCCTTCATCTCCCGAGTAATGGTCCATCTCTAGCTTCCTAGCTTCTGCATGTAGTTTTATATTAACACACAAAATAAAAAGTTTGAAACTACAACTCTCATCTGATAGAGAACATTTCATGTTTGGCCTTTGGGGACTAAGTAACAGCTCTCATCTTATTTTCCAGTTACCTACATTTACATTATGATTTTACACTCATTGTTATTGATAGCTAAGTAATGTCTTAAGTATTAATACCTTTGTACATGCCTATCACATCTTCATTTACCCATGATCAGTTTATGGACATCTGGGGTGATTCTATATCATAGATAATATCACTAAAACACCAATGAACATGATGAACAAATACTCATTGATAAGATGGCCAGTATTTGCAGATCATCTCAGGAACAGTTATTGTGTATCAGCTTCCTCAGAAATTAAATCCCTCCATCTTGGACAAAACTCCTTAAAACATGGGATATTAAGAAAGGTAAAGAAGCAGGATGCTCTATGGGAGGTGATACATTCAGTACAGTAGAGAAGCTCCCAAAGCTCAGAAATAGAAAACTTAATACCTTCAGAAGTCACAGAAACAGGAAAGATTCATTAGTGCCCTCCTGCCTCAAGCATATCTAATCAGTAAAGACTGCCGACATTGTCAGACAAGCTGAGTTGCTCAGAAGATACTCAGATCAGCCATCAGGCAGACACCAGTTAAGATCCCTGGACCAGACAAGACAAGCTGCTTAAAGGAGGTAGTGAGTGAATTCAAAGACACTTCCAACCTCCCTTGAGCTACCTCAATAATCCCCAGGTTTCCAGCTTCGTTAGCCATTACCCTCAAAGGATGATGCAGCAGTCATTGAGCCTTTTGTGCTTCTATAAGTAACCATTCACCCACAATCTTGTAAGTCACCTCAATAAAACTCACTGGTGCTCTTGACTTTAGAGGTGACTCTGTGGTTAAGACCATTGTCTGCTCTTTCAGAAGACTCACTTTGAATTCCCAGAACCCTCACATGGGCACTCAATCTATAACCTCAATTCTAGGGCATCCAAAGCCCTCTTCTGGGTCTGCTAGCACTAGGAACACACATGGCACACAGACATAAATGCAGATAAGAAATGCCTAAAAGAAAACAGGCAGTGGTGGTACACGCCTTTAATCCCAGCACTCGGGAGATAGAGGTAGGTGTATCTCTGTGAGTTTGAGTCCAGTCTGATCTTCAAGAGCTAATGTCAGTACAGTAAAGGCTTTTACAAAGAAAAACCCTGTCTCAAAAACAGAGAGAGAGAGAGAGAGAGAGAGAGAGAGAGAGAGAGAGAGAGAGAGAGAACAAGCATAAAACTCTTTAGTTCATCAAGTTTGATTTTGTTGGTTTCCAGGTTTGGTTTGTCATTGGTTCCTCCTTATCTGTAATAAAAAGATGTGGTCATTGTTTTTACAGGAATAGTGTAACACATCAGTGCTTTGTGCGACACTATAGTTCTTTTCATTTATTCATTTATTGTTGGGGAAAACATTGAACTAATTTCAAAAATTGATTCTCTAGTTCTCACTCCACAGCAGCGAATGAACTCCTTTCCCCCACAGCTATACCAAAATTATTATCATTTCCATTCCTGATGATTGACGTTGAATCTAGGGCAGCATGTAAGATTAACATTTCCTTGAAAGGTATAAAATATCTTTTGTTCCTCTTGGTTAAAGATGGTTGCTTAAAAGAAATCCCACACTAGCTCAGAATTGAGAAATAGATGGTTATTTATTTAGGGGCAAACTCACAAATCAGAATCCTCTGCTGGAAAGGACATCAGAAACCAAAATCTGAAACTAGAACAGAGAGTGGCCAGAAAAGATGGCGCAGACACAGGCTCAGTATCAGCATATATAAGAGGCCACACCCCAGTAGGCAGGTAACCACTGTGATGGTTTTGGTCCCTGGTCCCTTTAAGAGGCAAGCCACGCCCACTCCTGGCGACCCCTGACCTCTTGTCACATCTTGGATTTCTCTCTGTCCCCTCCTGCCATGTGCCCACCCCCCTCTCCTGCTTTCCCTTCTCTTTCTCCTCTCTCTCTGCCCCCCTTTTACCTTTCCCCTCCATAACCCTCTAAATAAATATTAAATCTCACTCATGTTTTGCCTATCCATGTCTCTGTCTCCTGCCCGCCCGCCATGTGTCCCCCCCCTGCCGCCACATGGCCCGCTCCGGAACCCCGCAGCTGTCTCTGCCTGGGACTAGCTGCTCTGCAGGGCAGCTGCCAGCAGCTCCGAACCCGCCAAGCTCACGGCTGTTCTGTTGGGGACCTGCCAGCATTTTAAAAACCACAAGCTGTAAGACTTCCTACAGCACTTGGTTTTAGTTTGGGTTTTTGTGTGTGTGTGTGTGTTCTCTGTTCATTTGTTTTCTGTTTTTTTTTTTATTTTATTCATCTTGAATTTATTATATGAATATTATTAAAATATTTCACCTCTTCCTTTCTGTCAGAAACTAGCATCAACAAGGATACCACTTACCAGGGTAGGGGCATGGGGATTAGAAAAGTAAGTAAAGAGAACAATGACATGAGTGAAAATCACAGAGTCATAAGATAGTCTCGGGAGGGAGTTCCAGTGAATAATGAAATCCACCACCATTTCATTTGCATTTGCTTAAAATACCCTGACCCCAAAATGCAGGAGTAAGATAAAAACTGCATTAACATGATACAAGGAAATGAACAGATCAGTTGAAGATTGCAGGCTACGTACTTTTTTTTCTTTTCTTTCTTTTTTTTCTTTTCTTTTCTCTTTTGGTTTTTCAAGACAAGGTTTCTCTGGAGCTAGCTTGTAGCCCAGGCTGTCCTCAAACTCAGAGATCCTCCTGCCTCTGCCTCCTGAGCACTGGGATTAAAGGCGTGCATGTGCCACTACAGTCCAGGGCAGATTACACTCTTATTTAAACATTCTGTTGCCAGAACAAGTAACTCTCACACCCTAGACCAAAACATTCTGTAGGCAAACCACTCCCTGGTTGGAAACCATAGTTATCTCCCTAACATAATAGAAACTTAGTTGAATCCTTAGACTTTTGTTTGAGGTAGAAACAGATTTACTTCTCAAAACCTGAAATAACCAGGTCTGGATATTAGCCACACCTATTAACAATAATCTAAAGAGAACAGAACTCTTATCTAAATCAAGGTGGAACCTCTAGTTTCTACCTCAGGAAGAAACAGACAATAACCTTGAAGGGAATAAAGTAAGTTCCAACTCTTTGACCTTTAGGCAGGGTGGAGAGAATATACCTCTATGGGCCATGTTAATGTCCAAAACACCAAGTAACCACACCATACATCAGGATGTGTAGCCACAGCTGTTGTCAACAACTTTGAACAACTTCAAACTATTTGACCTTCAGACAAGGTGGAATAGGCTCACATTTTTGGGCTTCCAAACATTTCCTATAGATAAATTCTCCCATATACTCTCCCTGCTAACTTTCAAATTCATGGCACCTTTTTCATTAAGTCTTATTACGTACAAAGGTGTCTATATGTATACATATATGTTTATAAATAACATATTCTATATATGTTGGTTATATGCATATTTTCAATGCTAACTATTTGGTTTTGAGTAAGCAGTAAGTGTGTGCTTCCCTGGCGGGGAGACTCTCCTGCTCCCAGCATCCTCCAGCTGCCCGTAGTTCTTTGTGTAGGGTTGAAGGCTTGTGGGAATTTCCCCCATCCCCTTTGGTATGCCCCTTGTTCTTATCTTTATCCAACACATGTTTGGGAGGTTGTGTTGATAAGATCTTATAGACAAAGATTCTGGCATTGCTAGGTGTGATGGTTATTCTTGGTTGTCAGCTGGCTTACCTCTGGAATGACCTACAATCCAGAAACGGAGGAAAGACCTGTAAGATAATTTTGGCTTATTTTAAAGTGACTGAATCCTTTTATAGTCTAGAACTTTGAGATAGGAAGACAAATGTCATTAATCCAAACTTGAGGCTGAAGGGTGCACACCTTTGATCAGGAATGAGAGGTTGGAAGATAAACCTTTAATCTGGACCACACCTTTGGTTGGAAGCTTATATAATGACATGAAGATAGGAATCATTTTGTTCATTGCCTGTTTGTTGTCTCATTTTCTTGCTAGCACAGCCATTCCTTCACTGGCATTGGAGTCTCTTTCTTTGGAATTCCAGCATATAGTGAAGACTGGCCAAGATATCCAGCCTTGTAGTCTAAGCAATGACTAGATTTTGGGACTTTCTGCTACAGTCACCCATTGTTGGAGGCCCTGGATATCATTCTGTAAGTCATCCAATCTCCATTTTATATATACATATGTGGTTGTATGTATATATATTTACACATATAATATATGTATGTTCATTTTATAAGTGCTATTACTCTAGAGAACTCTGACTAGTACACTAGAAGATACAATCTCACAACAAACTTCCTGATCTTCTGCCTCTTTAATCTTTATAGCCCCTTTTCAAACATGATTATTGAGCCTGGGCTCTCTGTTTTGATGATTTGTTAATTTTTGCAGTGGTCTCTGTTGAAAAGAGATGTTTCTTTGATGAGGGGCAAAGATTAAGCTTACTTGTGGGTGCAAGAAAAATGTTTAGTTATTTGTTAGGGATTATGACGGTTTAGTAAAGTGGTGGTTGTTATCCTCCAATATTCATGTCTTCACCAGCAACAGTAGGAAGCTGGATTTCCAGTAACAGTCATGGTGTCTGAAATTTTGTTAAGAGGGTCTTGAGTCCAATGAAAGAGATGTTTTGACCACGGTATGCTTGCCACTAGTACATCCTTAGGGCTATTGGGCCAGGATGAGAGTTGATGTGGTTCATAGACTGTCAGAGACCAGCTCCAACAAAAAATACCACTTATCAGGGTAGGAGCATGGGGATTAGAAGAGTTGTTAAAGGACAAGAAGACACGGATGAAAATAAAATAGAAAACATAGGGTAGTACTAGGAAAGAGTTCCAGTGAATACTGAAATCTCTCTGTGTTTAATTTTCCATACTCTTTTATAGCCCAAACCGGCAGAGGGAAGAACACAAAAGACAACTTTAAGGACAACTAAAACACTTACTTGCTTCAATACTTGAGGCATCAAGTCATTAGCATTCTTTTGTTTAAGCAGTGAACCCGTTCTAGACCAAGTATCCTGAAAATAGCCATTCCCAAGGTCAAAGCTCCTATTTCAAAAGAAGGAGCAGAAGTATGCTTGAATTTCCTGACCATTGGTCAGGGTGGAGTGGATATACCTATATGGGCCACTGAATGTCAAAAAGATCAAGTAACAACACCCTATGTCGGGGTATTTAGCCAAACTTGTTTCCAGAAACTTTGAACAAGCTAAAGCTTTCTGGCCTTCAGACAAATTGGAAATAGGCTCACATTTTTGGGCCTCCACAATAGGCATTATAGTTGTCTAAGACTGTTTGTTGGCTTCCTCCTTTGAAAGCTTGTATGGTGCTTCTGGTATCATGGAAATTATACCTCAGGGATCAATTTAATTATTTTGAGATAAAGTCTCTATTTATAGCCATCTGAGATTCAATATGTAGATCCGGGTGGCCTTGAACTCGAGTTCCCCTTGCTCATGCCTCCTGGGTGCTGGTTAAATGGCTTGCTTGGCCTTGCCAAACTTTGTAAGACTTTAAGACAATCCTGAAGCCATTTCTGACAATTCTGAATCCTCTCAGCCTCTGTGTCATAGTGCTTCCCCTCCTCCCCTGGGAACCAAGGACCTAACAGCTACACTTGCACGTACTCAGTTCCTGAACAGTTACCCATATACGTATGTTTTGTTCAGTCCCCTGGGAAACGGGGTCAAAATGACCTCTTACCTCACCTGATCTGGCAACAGCTCTCCAGTCAATTATTGGTAATAGCCCTTTCGAATAAGCCAATCAAAATAGTCAAAGAACAACCCCCCCTTGCTTCTATGGCCCCTTTAAAAGTAGACTGTACTAGCTATTCGGGGTCCCTCGGCTTCCTGAATGCTGGGGGACCCTGTCATGACAGAATTAATAAAATCTTCATGCTTTTGCATCGGCTGTGGTGTGTGAGATGCGTCTCTGGGGGCGACTCCTCCTCAGTGTTTGGACGCTAGAGTCCAACAACTTTACATAACTTTTCTTTATCAGGTTTTTCTCTTTTGTGGTTTTTGGAACCATGGTTCTGCTGTGTTGTGTTTGCTCACCTGAAACTCATTCTGTAGACCAGGCTTATCTTAAACTCAGATCTATGAGCCTGTGCCTCTGCCTCCTGACTGCTGGGATTAAAGGTGTATGTCACCATAACCTCTCCTGTTATCATGTCTTGACAATTACCCAAGGTACTAACTGCACAGTATACTTGATAGAAGTGTGTGATCAACTGGATCTCTTGTTTATTGAATTTAAAGACTTCTGTTATACTAAATTGGAAACTCTAATTGAAATAAAAATCTATAACATACCAAATTCAAACAATGTGAAATAAATAAGGTAAACATAACTATAAGAAGTAATGAAAATAAAGCAGTTATAAATTGCCACCTTTAAACCTCATGCCTAGACTGACAGGATTCTATCAGAACTGCATAGAAAAACTAACAGCAAAGCTGCTACTCAAAATACTTCTTGACACAAAAAAGGAAGACTTCTTGACTCTAAATACTAGGTGATGTTATACCAGATAATGAACTGAGCATCGTAGTACCTGCTGTGTTGTAGAGGTAGAGGTGGGTGGATCTCAGCGAGTTTGAGGCCAGCCTTGACCTCAAAGTGAGTTCCAGACAAGCCAGGGCTGTTACACAGAGAAACCCTATCTTGAGAAAAATGATGAATAAATAGATAGATAAATAAATACGTAAAACCACCAGAAAACGAAACAACCGAAAAGAAACTACAGATTCATACATCCATTTTTAAAAAAATTCTGATCACCAGGCAGTGGTGGCACACACCTTTAGTACCAGCACTCGGGGGACAGAGGCAGGCAGATCTCTGAGAGTTTGAGGCCAACTTGGCCTACAAGAGCTAGTTCCAGGAAGGCTCCAAAGCTAGAGAGAAATCTGTCTCAAAAAAAAAGAAAAAGAAAAAGGAAGGAAGGAAGGAAGGAAGGAAGGAAGAAAGGAAGAAAGAAAGAAAGAAAGAAAGAAAGAAAGAAAGAAAGAAAGAAAGAAAGAAAGAAAGAAAGAAAGAAAGAAAAGCTAGTTTCAGTACTGCCAGGGTTACACAGAGAAACTCTGCTGTAAAAAAAAAATCTATTATTAGCTTTTTTATACTCACACACCAATGTATGTATATGCTCACATTCTGCATTCTGTTTGTGTTTGTGCATGCACACCTCAAACACTACCCATTCACACTCCTACCTCTGCACTATCCTGGACTACAATTCCAACAAATTTCCCTATTATGTTTCTCTCTATTCATTTTGCTTGGGACCAACTGTGATTAACCAGGGACTTCTGTGAGACTGTGGACTGTGGGTTTGGAGATGTGTTGGAGTCTGGTGGGTTCAGCAGAGGACTACAGACAGCTAAAGGTAGTGAATCTTTTCCTACAATCCACCCAGACCCAACATTTGAGAGGTAAAGAGTTGGTCCTGTGAGCCTTTCCCTTTCCTAAACTGATTGTGGTCTAGTGTGAGGTCAATGCAGGTAAACACAGTTGCTGTTGGTTATTGATTACAACAACAATCTAGAGAATGGAGTCTAGAGAATGGCATGCCTTAGCCCTTCCTCATCTTTCCCTGATAATTCCCTTTCAACTCCTCTTCCTCAATGTTCCCAGAGCCACTGACTTTTGTAGGGCTGGTACCAAATACCTTCCTTTTATTATGCATCAGAGACCACAATATTCTCTGAATTCACCACTGCATTTTTAAAAAAATCTATATTTTATCTAAAAAGCACCTTTAGTGTGAGTCACAGAAACCTAACGTGTTTCTGAGTTACTAAAATCACAAAACCATTATCTAGTGGTGAGAGCAATAGAGCACACAACGAGCTCAGTCCTGGAGGCTGGGAGTCAAGCCGAGGTTAGGTTGCCTGTCTTTTAACTGAAGGTTTCAGAACTCACTATGGGGGTCAGGTACCTGAGTGCAACGTCTCCCTAGATCCAGTTCTGGCAGCAAGCATGGAAGCATGTGGGGAGCTGTGCAGAGCGGGTTCAGGGAAGCCTGACAGCTGGAGCGGTGTGGAAGGCGGCCAGAGACGGAGTGGGTGGGACGGTTCCATGGGCGGAGACTCTCTAATAGGAACAGCGGTTGGGAGGGTGCTAGAGTGTATTTGGATGAGTATAGGTGGAATGATGGACACGTGGGAGGAGTTAGAGGAGTGACATAAACAGAAGCTGGGAAACTAGTGAGGGAGAGGACCCGGAAGTGGACTGAGGAGCCAAAGCCGGAAGTGCCTAATGCTGCTTCCCTGTTGGTGCTCTGAGCCTTGCACTGTGGGAAGCTGCGTGGCCGGAACTGGGTGAGGGAGACCCTGGCAGGTATTTCAGGATCTGAAATTTCCGGAGCCTCAGTCGCCGCACAAGGCGGCTTGGGAAAGTGACCGGACAGCAGCGCGGCAACCCTGGAACCTCCCAGGAGGTTCAGAGGAGCCGCGGGGCTGGGACCCAGGAGCGAAGGGACCAGGGGTGCAAGCAGTTTCTCTGCTGCTCATAAGACTCTGAAAGTCGGCTGTGGATGTCTTACCGTCGTCGGTAAATTTTAGGTCACTTAAACTCGAACGATCCTGATATTTTTCATTGATCTGAGTGCCAAAATAATCTCATAAAAATGACCTACTAGAATATTTGAATTTATGTGTTTTGTTTGCAAAGACGGTTGGTTCTCTTTGTGTGTTGGAAAGAAAAAAACTCTTCAAATTTACATTCCTCCATGCCAACTTTCTTGCTAAACCTCTTAGCAATTAAAGAGAATGGCACATAGAACTAGGGATTTTGACTCACAGAGACCTTTTATATATTTGTTATGAAATGAACGCGAGGATAAGGAATTTAATCCGAAATTATATTATTTTGTGAGTTCCATGGATATGGTTGAAAACATTAACATTTTAAAAAAACATTTTGTCCATTATTAAATTTTCGTCTGACACTTTGTCATGTAAATAGATTACTTTTAAAAGAATCTTTGAAAGATTTGGTGACTTACACCATCAATCCCACCTCTGGGGTGTCAGAGGCAGGTGGTTCTCAGTGAGTTTGAGGCCAGCCTAGTCTACCTAATGAGTTCTAGGACAGCCAGAGTATCATGGTGAGATCCCATCTCAAAAAAAGAAATGTGTATTTTTCTACTGAGTTCTTAATGTACAACTTAGAGCCGGGAAAGGACAGCATGCTATTTTATGTTATAGATCACAGTATTTCCACAGCTAGAAAAGGTGTTATAAGCCATGTGGTAGTGGTGGTGGCACAACCATTTAATCCCAGTATTTGGGAGCTGAGAATTCCTTCCCACTCTGGTCCACTGAGGAAGTTTAAGGACAGCCGAATCTACACAGATTAAATCTGTATCAGGAGGAAAAAAAGAAAAAGCAATGAAAAAATATTATGGTATAACATAATAAAGAAACACTTTCAAATAATTACAATAACTCATCTATATCAGAAAAAAAATGTCTAGAGAAATCTTTTGTCTTCCTGGTCAAAGAAAAACACTCTGTCCATGGGCTCAAAATCAAGCTGTTATTTTTTGATTCCTGTGTTTGCTGTGTTTGAATCCTGAATTCATGTGTTGCTGTGTCTGGACCAAACTCACCAAGTAGACCAAGCTGGCCTGGAAAACACAGAGTTCCACCCTCCTCTGTCTCCCTAGTGCTAAGATTAAAGTTGTGCGCTGAAACAGCTGTTCAAACTGTTGTTTTTTATTTCGTGGTCTGTTGACAGCCAGTGGTGTGACTGTGAACTTCTCCCAGGAGAAGAGGCAGTGCCTGAACCTGCTCAGGGGACTTTGTGCAGAGACTTGATGTTGCAGAATTGTATCAGTCTGATTACTGTGGGTAAGAATTGCTTGCATGCAGTCTCCCTTGCTCTCCCTCAGAGTGTCTTTCTCTTACTCTGAAAGCGCTTGTGCCTTAGAGAGGTGTGAGACTTCTGTCATACTGGGTCTATGATAAACTCAGGATGTCACTAGTGTGTGATATTCTCATCCCAATCTTTCAGTTCCATTTCTGCAGCTGAGATTTGACTGTCCTGTGACTGGAAGTGGGATCCAAGGCACACTAACTGAAAATGATTCCTAAATGTTTTCAGTATTCGGACCCTACCTGACAATTGGGGGAAGACTTCTAGATTCCTCTCTTCATCCACTGAGCACAGTACTGTGTTAGAAATCCAGGTGCCTCCTGAGGAATCTCTTTCTCATGTGCGGGGTTAACTGATCACCCAGACCTGCTTACCTGTTAAGAACAAAGGCCAGGAAGGTGAAGAAGGATGAGACAGTAGTTCAGGATTGAGGTATTTGAAAGAACTGGTGAAGGGGTGTCTGTTAGTATTCAGATGTACTGGCCTGCACTTGGTGTCCTGACAAGATAGGTCCTCATCTGCAGCCACTAAGAGCACCTCCTATGCACATATGCACATGCACTATGTTCCTTTTAAAAGATGGGCCTTGCCCATTCTCTCTCTCTCTCTCTCTCTCTCTCTCTCTCTCTCTCTCTCTCGTCTCTGTCTCTCTCTCTCTCTTCTTCCTCCACTCCTATCCCCAGGGACCAGTTTCAGCCCCCTTCTCTTTCCCTTCTCTGCCCCATGTCTTGCTTCTTACATTAAACCTCCTATGTGAGCACGGTTGTGTGTGGCGTTCCTCCTTCCCACTGATTTTTAAATCTATTGTAATTACTGCAAGGGACTCAAGTGAATGTGTGAGTGGGACATGAAATCAGTGTGCCACATTCTGTGTCACTAGAAATGATTCTGGAGACGTCCACTGAGAAAGATCTCAGGACTGTCCTATTATAAGCTCGAGAATTGGTTCTACAGAAGAATTGAAAATGGAGTCAAGTAAAATTTTATTTGAGTGTGCATGTGAGTGATGCTTTCCTTTTCATTGACATCACTAGTCATGTCTTCATAAGTATTAATTCTTTTACTTTGTAATTATCTTGAACTGCACTTACATCTCTATCAATTTTAAGGTAGAATTTTTCTAGATAAAACAATATGGTTGACAGTGATTTTTCTCTGCAAGCTTCAAATGTCATTCCCTGCTCTCCTGATTTGGGAATCATTGATAAAACATCTGGTCATATTGTGTTTCTTGGGTCTGTTCAAGTGGTCATTTTTCTTTAACCGCTTTCAGTATTAACTTTTTCTTTTTGCCTCCATATATAAAAGGCCAACAAACCATCTATTCATTGTTCCTGAAAGAAAAATTCAAAAAAGAGAAGCAAAAAGAAATGGCTGATTCTCCAGTATACAGGCCCCAGGTCAGTGCTCATGTTCCCCCCCACCACCCCTTTTTTTAATAGAAATGTTGTTTGAGACATTGGAAGCCTTTAATTGTGCTTCTGGTTATTTTTTTAAACATTACTCTGAAAAATGTTGCAGACAAAGAAGCAGACAATTATACACTGAAATTAACCAGACCCAAAGAGTATGCAACTCAATGTACTTTTATGCAGTTAGAGTAGTCATTGGGATCAGAACCCCTGCATCCTCACAAGGGATTTTATATTTTCATTACAGAATATGTTTATGTGAACTTGTGAATCATGAAAAAGAAAGAAAAGCTGTGACAGAATTAGAACTGGAAAAGAAATTAGCTTTATATCCTTTTTCATAACTTGTGTTCACTACCTGAATTCAGTCCTAACTGAACCCTGACGTTTAATGTTCTTTGTTCTCTTCTCTCCATGTTCTACTGTGCGCACATGCACACTGTTTCCACAGACACATACTGTGTCTAGACTCTGCATGTGAGGGAAAATGTGCCTCCTTCCTTCCTTCCTTCCTTCCTTCCTTCCTTCCTTCCTTCCTTCCTTCCTTCCTTCCTTCCTTCCTTCCTTCCTTCCTTCTGACACTGTATAATATAACTGCACTTAACTGTCGCTTGTAAACTGGGCGGTGGTGGCACATGCTTCTAATAGCAACACGCGGGAGACAGAGGCAGGAGGATCTCTGTGAGTTTGAGGCCAGCCTGGTCAGCAAGAGCTAGTTCTAGAAGAGGCTCCAAAGCTACAGAGAAACCCTGTCTCCAAAAACCAAAAAATAAAATTTAAAAAAATGTTAATTGTCACGTGTATAGCAGAATGGGTATGTGGGATCACGCAGGTTGGTGAAATGAAGAATCAGAGGCATGAGAATGATCTCAGCCTCTGTGGCTGCAGGGGGCTTAGTCTTGGTGAACTGAAGCACTTTCCCTTTGACTCTTGGCATCTTTATTTTTTCATATATTTCCACTTTCACTAGTAGATTTCCATATGTCAACACAAACTGAATGAATTTTCTGAAAATACAGTGCCAGGTGCAAATACCTAATTGATGAGGTACTTCGGTTTTCCTGGTTTTCTCTAAACCAAGTTTTACATAGGCTTTTTATCCATGGGAACCTCTCTGATAAGATTAACATAGGGTAACAAAAGAAATCTTTAATACAAATGATGGATTAGGGGCTGAGTGAAAACTCTGGAGCTAAGCCAGGTATGGCCCAGTGGGGGCTCATGAACAACAAGGGTTACTTGCTAATCCTCTGGAACCAAATCCTATGCTGTTGCTGTTCTTTCTAATTGAGAAGTCCTTGCCCATCCCAATATCCTCATGGATATTCTCTATGTTTTCTAGGTTTCTGTTTCTTGTTTCAAATAAGATTTTTGATCCATTTTAATGTATTTTTTTTTTTACAAATGAAAGATAAGAATCTAATTTCATTCACCTACTTGGATCCAGGTGTGCCTGCACCATTTGCTAAAAAGGCCATATTATTCTAATTTATCTTTTTGCCTCCATTATTAAATATTTAGTGGGCATGGCTTTACAGTATTCTTCCTGGAGCCTCTATAGTATTCTGTTATGATTACACCTGTACACTGTAACTCAGTATGTCTACATCTCTGTATAGCACTTTTCTCAATTTTACTCTCCCCCAATTATTTGAGGATAAATATCCCACATGAACTTATGATCTTTAATTTTGAAAATATATCCACTCTAACGCATGAACAAAATATGTGTTGAAGCCCAATTGCCGTAGAGTATCGAACTATATCTTTATATGTTAGTGTGAGGGCTCCCGTGGCATGTAGGCTCCGTTGGTGGGATCTGTCACAGTGAGGGCTCCTGTGGCATGTAGGCGCCGTTGGTGGGGTTCGTCACATTTCCTTGAGTCCTGGTTATGAAAAGCACATATTGACCCACAGGAATAGCTGTCACAATATCTTAGCAATGTGTGGGATTGAAAGAGACAGATCTTGATTTTTAATGCTGTGTAAAAAACTTGGATCCTACTACTAAAAATGTAAGCACACTCGACAGTGCAGAACATAGGTTGATGTTGCTATGAAACTGATGTTCTTGAGCGTAGATTCAAATTGTACTCTACTCGTATTTCTCTTTGGTGTTTAATATCACAACAGTGATGACATGTACATGTGTTTGTTGACACCTGATATCTGTCTCAGGAGAATTGCTGATCACATCACCTACTTGATTAGGATGTTCAGTGGTAACTTCCTAAACCTGAGAGATCAGTATATTTTATTCTCTATCCTCCCCGCCACCACACACACACAAAATACAGGATCCCACTGTGCAGCCTTTTTGGTTGGGAGTCATTATGTAGCATTACGTGGAATTCATCAGGAATTGAGGGCATTGACTAATTGGTGTGCATATTTGATGCAGAACATTTCCTCATGATTCTTTTCCTCTAGTCTGTTCCTGTGAGAGTCATGGCTCTGCTCCCCTACCATGAAGCTGCAGTGTTTTAACGTAGAGATTTAGGAAATGGGCTCTCATTTGTATTTCTATTCCTGACTCATGACTCAGAAAGATTATGTTAACACTTTCTATTTTCACAGAAATAAAGGAAGAATCATGAACACTACTAACCTAAAGTGTGATAGGCAATACAGCAGAAGTACTAAAAGGGAACATGCTGATAACCACAAAATTCAGATACAGTAGCTAAAGTTTTCTCCTGAGCAATTCTTTGAGCTCTATGATATTTGTACTGAACAGTGGCTGTAATTCTCACAGAATTTAGTATAATCACTTTCTCAGGAAATCTATGTCACTTCTGAATATATGCACAGTTACTATACTTACGTGTACATGCTTAGCTGCTACTCACAAACTATTTGATGTGGTTTGGGAATTACCCCAATTTTTTTTTTTTTTTATTTTATTTTTTTTTTTTTTTTGGTTTTTCGAGACAGGGTTTCTTCGTAGCTTTTGGTTCCTGTCCTGGAACTAGCTCTTATAGACCAGGCTGGTCTCGAACTCACAGAGATCCACCTGCCTCTGCCTCCCAAGTGCTGGGATTAAAGGCGTGCGCCACCACCGCCCGGCTTACCCCAATTTTTATAACTCTTTGGGGGTGAAATAGTCCCCAGAACTTCTAAAATTATTTGTTTTAGTTGCCTTATGCCTATCCTTGTGTAAAATTTTAGATTATATCAAATATGGCTAATGTTGATTTTTCTATCGGCTTGCCAGTAACTCAGATATTCTTATAAAAGTAATCCCATAGACTGCTTCATCTTATGTTATAATGTTAAAATTGACAGTATACATTGCTGTTACACTCGTTGTTACTGTGGGGAAAAAATAGCTCTTTACCTATAGATTCAATTGTGAATTCTGTCTTCCATACTCATTCCTTTTCTCTTTAATGGAATGGAGTTGATGGAATTTAAACATGCAAACTGAGCATGTTAGGAATACAATCGTGTGAGACTGAAAAATGCACAGGATTGATTCACTGTTGCTACGTTAGCACATTTCCGCATCACCATTTTCCTTCTGAGACATGTACACTGTGATCCATGGGACACAAACACAGCATCCATACCAGGTAGACAACTGTGTCCAGACCTAAAGGTGTGTCTCTTTTCATGGATGTGCTTGTGAAACTACTTTGTCATCTTGATTTCAAAGACTTGGAACATTCATTATAATGCGTAACTATATCAGAAATCATTGCTTTGAGTAATTGTATTCACTCATCTACATCCCTAATTTCCTCAAGCCTCCTTATCTGAAGGAAAGCCTCTTTCTAGAATCACCTGGTCAAACTGTACTTTGTGTTTCAGGGTCCATTGACATTCAGGGATGTGACTGTGAACTTCTCCCAGGAAGAGTGGGAATGCCTAGACTCTGCTCAGAGGGCTTTGTACATTGATGTGATGTTGGAGAATTACAGCAGCCTGCTTTTTGTGGGTGAGAGCATTTTTATTGTAGAATTCCTAAATCATTCTTTGTATATACTGACTTATAAACTCTGTTAAGCTGTCCTAGAAACAATGGAAGGCAGGAAAGTTTGGTACTAGAAATAACTTTTTCATGGAATTTGACTCTCTTTTAATTTCCATGTTAAAGGTGCCTTGTAAACCTCACTGTGTTTCCAAAATAAATTCCATATATATTTCCATATATATCTTAAAGCTCCAAGTCCATCATTCTAACTTTCATGGTTTTGTGAGAAAAAGCTCAGGATAGGCGATCTGAAATTTTTCCTTAAATATGCTAAAAGATTCTGGCAAGAAATAGCAATTGGAAATCATTCCTAGTTTCTTCTATTTTGTGTTCTCTTGATGTACTGAGCACAATATTTTGTTTGATGTCTCTATTCTTTCTAAAAATTCTAGCATGGGTCATTGGCTACCTCACAGGACATGTGGATTATTGTATGCAAGATAGGCCTGGTCACCTGTCCTGAGCAAATGAGATTGCCCTGGAATGTGGAGAGGAGAGAGTAGTCAAAACCAGGGTGGGCTCGTGAATAAGCAGGACAACAGTGATGGCTTCCAGTGAAAGAGAAAGCAAGAGCTGAGAATGCTTTTGCTATATTTGATTCCATTTGAAAGAATGCCTCATCATTGAACTTAGTGGAGTATTCTGGTCCCACGATGCATCCTGCCTGTTGTAACTGTTACAAGGTATTGTGTCTTATTGCACCTGATTTATGGTGACTTAATATCAGTACAAACTGTAATTTTTTGGTTTGGTTTTTTTTTTTTGTTTTGTTTTGTTTTGTTTTAGTTTTTTGTATTTCGAGACAGGGTTTCTCTATAGCTTTGGTGCCTGTCCTGGAACTAGCTCTTGTAGACCAGGCTGGCCTCGAACTCACAGAGATCCACCTGCCTCTGCCTCCCGAGTGCTGGGGTAAAAGCATGTGCCATTACTGCCGGGCATAAAATGCATTTTATTTAACTATGCTAATATCAGATGGGAATAATTTTACAAATTATAAGCCTAATGTGAATTCATGAATTAGTATTAGTCTGAAATTGCCTTCCTTGCATGTCTATCTTCATATTACATATTTTGTCCAGTGGAGAATACACAGACACCCTCTCAGAAGTCGGTGGGCTGAATAGACTTGGAAATAAGCATATGAAGAAAGTTAGGAAACACAGTAGTATGTAAAGCTAAGACCGGGAAAGATAGAAATAAGCAATAGCTGCCCATTTCAAACCTACATCAAATGATCTGAGCCTCTGCTGTCTGGCAGAATACTAGCTTTCCTTCCATTAATTTGAAAGAATCTAATATATTTTTCTAGAAAGACAAACCATTTGATATTTTTAAGTAAGACTTTAATATTTAAAGGAATTGGCCCTTCTTAACAGTATTCTTCAGCAATCTTCTGAGATGAAATATTTAAAAATAGAGACATGTATTCTTTTTTTTTAAGATTTTTATTTATTATGTACACAACATTCTGCCTCCATGTATGCCTGCAGGCCAGAAGATTTTTATTTATTTATTATGTACACAACATTCTGCCTCCATGTATGCCTGCAGGCCAGAAGAGGGCGCCAAATCTCATTACAGATGGTTGTGAGCCACCATGTGGTTGCTGGTAATTGAACTCAGGTCCTCTGGAAGAACAGTCAATGCTCTTAACCACTGAGCCATCTCTCCAGCCCCCAAGACATGTATTCTTAATACAATCAGTCAATGAGTGCCATCCCACAGCTAATTGCTTATGCCTCACTTTCCTGATCCATCTTCTGCCATTAGACATTTTTGATAAGGATGAGGTATCTGCCGTATCTCAGACCCTTGCAGCCTGTCTGTCTGTTTTTGTGAGAATACATTCAATTATGATAGAAGATAAATGTCTAATTAGTTTCTGATTCACTTATCTTTAGAAAGAACTTAGGAAGACAGCCATTTATCAAATGTTTAGTGTTGTATCAAGCCCTATTAATCTGAATTGTATTCATTTTCAGAGAACTGTTGCATATGTGATCCTGTCTATCAACAAGTGAAGACTGAAAAGGAGTCTTCTCAGTGTAATGACCTTGACAAACTGCTTCATGATCCCTCTACAAGTGCACTTTATAGAACAAGTGAAACTACAGAAAGCTCTAATAACTACAGATGCAGTAATCACAGGGATGACTCTATTGACTCATCAAACCTAGATAGACATGACAGCATGCACACTGGAGAAGAACCTTGCAAATCTAAAGTCTGTGAGAAATCATTAAATTTGTATCCCAACATTACTCAAGATCAGAGACTCTACACTGCAAGATCAGAACACAGGCAAGGAGAATATGATGACTATTTCACCTCTGCTTACAGTCTCTTGCAACAAAAATTCTCCACTGGAGAGACACCATACCAATCTAGGAAATGTGTGAAATATTTCTGTGCAGCCTCAAGCCTCACTGTACATCAGAGAATACAAACTGGAGAGAAGCCTTACAGATGTGAAGAATGTGACAAATGTTTTACCCGACTTTCAACTCTTAGAGCACATCAGAAAATTCATACTGGAGAGAAACTTTACAAATGTAGGGAATGTGAGAAATCCTTTACCCATAACTCATATCTTAGAACGCATCAGAGAGTCCACACTGGAGAGAGACCTTACAGTTGTAAGGAATGTGGCAAATGTTTTACTACATGCTCGGACCTCAGAAAACATCAGAAAATTCATACAGGAGAGAAAATTCACAAATGCAAACACTGTAACATGTCCTTTCTCCGTATTTCGACTCTTAGAAGACATCAGAGTGTTCACACTGGAGAGAGACCTCACAAATGTCAGGAATGTAATAAATCCTTTATCGACATGTCACATCTTAGAACACATCAGAGAATTCATACTGGAGAGAGACCATACAGTTGTAAGGAATGTGACAAATCTTTTACTAGGTACTCCCACCTCAAAGCCCATCAGAACATTCATACTAGAGAGAAACAACAAATACAATGACTAGCATACCCTATATCTGTCTTTCAAATCTTAAAACACATCAGAGAGTTGGCACTGGAGAGAAAAATACCATTCTCATAATGTGTCATAGCATTTTTTAGGTGTTCTCTGCCTATAAAGCCTAACAGCATATACAGTATGCTACGGGATAATTTTTTGTATACTGTCAAGATGTGTCTTTGCCAAAGTTCCTTCTGATTAGTTTGATAAAGAGCTGAATGTCCAGTAGCTAGGTGGGAGAAAATGGGCAGAACTTCTCAGCAGAGAAAGGAACTTGGGATGAATCTGGTGTGGCAGCAGATGCCAAAAAGACATGGGAGACATCTGATGTACAAAATGGAAGAGAGGTAAAGAGCCAGTTGACAAAATGTAGGTTAATAGAAACGGTTACTTAGGTTATAAGAGCTAGTTGGGAACAAACGTAAAGGTCAAGGTTTCATAATTTATAATACGTCATTGTGTCATTGTTTGGGTGCTGTGGGTCCAAAGAAAGTCCAACCAAAAAGACAAACTACAATAAATAGAAACATAGAGATAAGAAACTTGTGAAAACCTGTTATGATGTTTTAAATCTTAGAAGATATCAACGAGTTTATATTTTAAAAAATTTTGCCATAATAACAGTGTGAATTTTTTTTCACATGTATGGGTGCTTTGCCCAATGTGTAAAGAGTTGCTTTGCTAATCTTTCTCTGCACTCCATGCTTGCCAGGTTCCTGGGAATGCAGCAGAGGACATAAGATTCCACGAGGCTGGATTTTCAGATAGTTGTGATCTCTTCAATGTGTGTTAGGAATCGAACTCCAGTCCTCTGGAAGGGCACCAGGGCTCTTTAAGAACTACCTTGACTCCAGCTCCTGGGAAATGCAATAATAAAGTCATTTTTACGTGTTGTGGTACCACATGTCTTTAATCCTGGCATTCAGGGGACAGGCAGGTGGATACCTGTGAGTTCAAGGCCAGCCTAGTGTACCCAGCTAGTTCCACAACAGCTAAGGCTGTTTTTCAAAGAACAAAACAAAGCAAAATGTTCTGCATTTAAGAATTCATAATAAAGACGGACTATGTAGTGCATACCTTTTGCCCCAGCACTCAGGAGGCAGACGCTAGAAGATTTCTAAGAGTCTGAGGCGATCCTGGTCTACATAGTGAGATCCAGGACTGCCAGGTATACATAAACCCTGTCTTGAAGAAAGTAAAATAAATTATAATAAGGACAAAATCTAGTAACTTTAAAAAAATACAAATGGAAGATGAACACGTCATTAGAAAAAGATAAATAAAAATGGCAATGGGATATCACTTGCTACTCAATAGAAGGGAAATCATATTAGTAAACATAAAATAGCAAATATTGGTGATAATGCCAAGAAACTAGAATCCTTAAACCTGCAAAATAAAAGTGTTATGATAAAAAAGATTGAAAATCTCTTAAAAAGTAAAATTTCAAATTGCCACATGACCTAGCATTCTACTAGTACTGAGAATGCTTCCAAGTATTCAAAAAACAAAGGTTGTGTTAATATGAGTAGCAGAATTATAACTATCCAAAGATGAAAAAGAAATGGAATATTAATGTATGTAATAAAATGGATAAAACTTGAAGATATGATGAATGAAATTTCAGAAACAATACATCATGTATTCTATTTAAATAAAATATAATAAGTGGGGTTGGAAAATAAGTTAGTACTTGACAGAGCCTGGGAACAGAGACAAAGGAAAATAACTGCTAGTTGGGTGTAGGGTTTTCACTGCAGGGATGAATGCAATGAAATGAGGTAGTAATGCATGACAATAATGGAATAAATGCTGCTGATTATTTTTTTCAAAAAATGTGACAAAAACCTAATTGTTCAGTATACCACAAATTTCATAATTCTGAGAAAACATGTAAAAGAATACCATATATAATCCCCATACCTTCTGTTCATTGGAAATTTCGCCCACCAAATAAATTGAATTTGATAAATCCTTTACCTAGTGCTGAAATTGCCAACATCAATGCAACTTCAGCTTGAAAGACAATGTTCTAATTCAGTCTCATCTTTTGTTCGCTTTCAATAATCTTTACACTAAGACTGAAACCTTACAAATAGCAAGAAAGTGAGCAACTGTAAAGAGATAGGCTCTGACTGTGACATCACAGGCTGATCAAAAACAGCTTAGAAATCTCTAAGACTCTGGGCTTGGTGGTGTATCCCTTTCATCTCAGCACTGTGGAGTAAGAAACGTGGATTTTTTTTTAGTTCAGCCTGGTCCACAGTGCAATTCCCAACAGAGCAAGGACTATACAGAGAAATCCCATCTCAAAAAAGTAAAGCAATAAAAAAAAAGAAAGAAAGAAATCCCTCAGGGCATGAATTTTGAACTACTGAAGAAAAGTATTTGCTGGACACAAATAATAAAATGACATAGCTTTCATTTACTGTCAACAGACCTTCATGGAGGTAAAGGAGGCTCATGGTACCATCCCTCCGTCGTGATGAAATTTTAATTGCCCTAATCTTACACAGTTACTTTTTCTTAATACTTCTTGAACAGTTATGAGTCTCTGCATTATCAAGTACCTACTACAAGAGGAGATTTCTTTCATCAAAGTTGAGAGTAGAAAAATTGATAATTATAGATATGAATATTTAGATGGCAGATTGACAATATCATCATTAATAAAACATAAATAGTTTCTGTCTTTGGACTTATACTTCGAAGCCTTGGTTTGTGAAAGGCATGGATTCCTCTCTATGGAAATTCAATGAAGAGCAGTGGGCTATGCCAGTTTACAGTTTTGCCAGTATTGCATACACATTTTGCCCAATAGGTTGGTATTGTATGATGTAGAGTCCGTGGGTAAGAATATTAACTTATTTTCTTTGCCATCAGCCCTCACATGACCTTACAGTTCTATGAAAGGGAGCCAGTTGGGAGAAATTCCTGGTAAGTTCAAGTTGCTCTCTCTTGATCTTGAAGCCAAAGTGTTTGGTGTTTACAGCAACACCATGTTCTTAGGGTGGCAAAGTAAGAATACTGGCACCTGTTTTGTTTCAGATGTCTCTCAGGCCTCTCTGACCAGTAATTCCTAGGCAGATAAGCAGTATCTGGTACAAGGAGTTTCATTTAGTAGCCCTGGCATCTGGAAGCAGCATTATTCACACATGTGGGACACCTCTGTTCAAAGTTTTAAAATCATATTTACTATTAACCTGTAAGACAGTGGGATTTCAAGAGGCTTCTTCATACATCCTTCCTTTTGGTTAACCCCCTTACTCTTCTTCACTTATTCCTACCCCAACCCCAGTTTAATATCTAGCACACATTATCCAATGTCCCATTCATTTATAGCACAGTGTTACTAAACATATGCACAAGCTTAGTTCTGACTTAAATATATCTCCTAATAGTGCCACTCCCTATAAGTATTCAAAACATGAATCTTTGGGGACCATTTCTATTAAAACAACCACATCCTCCCACTCTTCCTTCTGTATTCCTGCCCCATCCCAAATTAAAGTTTTCACACACATTATCCAATTCCCCATTATATTATATTGTTGGGAACAGGTAAAAGTACCTTGTACTAAGTACTGACATTTTGACTTCAGGATCTGTTTTACTTGTAGGATGAAAAAAAGTTCAACTGCCCAAGCCCTAAAGGAGCTAGGCCTTTCCAATAGCTGACATATCTCCTCCTTAAATAATAGAAATCATCGCTTACACATCTTTGGTTCTCTAAAATGTTGAGGTTGCTTCTAACAATACAAAGAACAAATGAATCTGATAGGTTGGACTGAAAAGCTTACATTCTTTGTCCATTGATCATGATGAAGCACATAGGGAAAACCACTAATCTCTATGTCCTTGTGGGTGTAAACTGTAACTGTGACTTGCACAGATGTTGTGGTTTGGAGGGTATAAATACTTTCTGAATGAAAGTTCAGGAACACACTGAGCTCCAGAATCTGTACTTTTCTCCTTGACCAAAAATTTTTGCTGTTCAATTCAATAAAGATCTTACTTTACGTGAACTATTGTACCTGCTTGCATTGTTTCAGACTCTCAGACCCCAAAAATAATTCTATTATAACTATCCTCTCATATTTTTAAACTTGGTTTCAAAATGAAGGTTCCTATATAGCTTCTTAATGGTAATCTCATTTAAATTGACCATTCTGCAGCCCGCTCTCCTCATCACTGAACTACTTACTTGAGCCATTCTGCCCCCAGAATTGCACTCTAATTTCATATCACCTTTATTCTACTATCAATGCCATCTTCCTGCATGTCTCCACTACTGGTCCTTTGATGGCTTTCTGACGTGTACATATAATCTTACATGAAATGGAGAAACAGCCAGGCGGTGGTGGCGCACGCCTTTAATCCCAGCAGAGGCAGGCGGATCTCTGTGAGTTTGAGGCCAGCCTGGTCTACAAGAGCTAGTTCTGGGACAGGCACCAAAGCTACAGAGAAACCCTGTCTCGAAAAAAAAAAAAAAGAAATGGAAAAACAACAAATTTGAAGCTAAGGCATACATTTTCGTTTAACCATGTGTCAGTTGATGGACATCTAACTTGATTCTGTTTCCTAGACGTTGTCAATAAAGCAGCAATGAACATTGTAGTGATATTTCATTTGTATTTTAATAAATAAAGCTTGCTTTAAGTTTAGAGAGCAAACCAGCCAGTCACTGACCTCTTTCCTCTATTTCAGTCCAACATGGCAATCCTCCTACAGGAATCTCAGCATGAGATTGTGAGTGAGAGCTATCTCTTTCCATTTTTATTCCTTTCTAGGGTTGGGAATAAAGGTGACCACTTTCTATGGCAAACTAGTGTGGCTACTGAGATTAAAGGTATGTGTTGTCATCACTGCCTTGTCTGTAAGGCTGATCAATGCGGCTGTTTTACTCTCTCAACTTCAGGTAAGCTTTATTTATTAAAATACAAATGATCTGGGTGGTGGAGGCACATACATTTAATCCCAGCACTTGGGAGGCAGAGACAGGCAGATTTCTGTGGGTTTGAGGCCAACCTATCCTCCAGGAGTTAGATCCAGGACAGGTAGGGCTGTTAGACAGAAAAATCCTCTCTCAAAAACAAAACAAAGCACAAAAAGAATACAAATGAAATAGCACTACAAAACATGATGGGCAAGTGTTCATTGGTAAGGTGGCAAGTCCTTGGAGTTCACGCCCATAAGTGGATAATGTGTATCAGCTTCCTCTAAGATAAAAACCCTTCATTCTTGTAATAAAGTCCTTAAAACACAGGCTCTTAAAAGAGAGATAAAAGAGCAGTGTGATCTAAGGCAGTATTGTTATGGTTTAAGTAAAAATGATGCAGGTTCCCCAAGGGGGCACAGCGGAAGAAACACTGCAGGCCCTCAAGCAGCAGCAGTGGGCAGCAGGCCATGGGACCATGTCACAGGTCCCTGATCAGTGGCAGGCAGCAGGCAGCGGGTCCAGAGAGCAGCCAGTGTCAGGCAGTTATGGCGCAGTTGCCCAAGAGGCTGCAGTGGGCCACAAGGAGCAATGAGTCCCAGACAGGGAACTGCAGCCCCAGCGGGTGAGAGGAAACAGAGATGGATAGACACGCCATGCAGAGTGAGGTTTGGATATTTATTTAGTGGGTTGTGGAGGGGAAAAGAGAGAAGGGGAGAAGAGCAGAGAGAGAGGCAGAGAGAGGAGAGAGAGAGAGAGAGAGAGAGAGAGAGAGAGAGAGAGAGAGAGAGAGGAGGAGGGGGAGAAGGGAAAGACAGAAGCTGCCTCTTCAAGAGATGAAAAAGAAGAGACTGTAGCTGAAAACTGAAGATCAGCTTCCTTTGGCAGACAGGGGAAGGAGTGGGCATGGCTTGTCTCTTAAAGGGACAGGACAGACCATTACAAGAATAATTCTCTCAACCATCCTAATGTTCTCTCAGATAATGTTTCTCATGTTGTGATGACTCCAACTATAAAATTATTTTAGTTCCTACCATATAACTGTAATTTTGCTACTGTTATTAATCATAATCATATGGCAGATATCTGATATGCAACCCCAAAGGGGTCCTGACATAAAAGTTGATTTTCACTCTTGTAAAATATTTCATCCTGCATTGAAGCTCCCATAAACTCAGAAATAAGCAACTTAATAGCTTTAAGATGTCACTGAACTGACAAGATTCACTAGTGCTCTCCTCCCTCAAGCATATATAATTGATAAGGGCTGCTGACTCTTTCAGGCAAGCTGAGCTACACAGAAGATACTCAGACTAACCATGAAGCAGACTCCAGTCAAGCTGCAAAGACCAGACAAGACAAGCTACCTAGAGTGTGGAGGCCTGGAAATGTGAGCCTATTTTCACATTGGCCAAAGATCAGAGAGTTGGAATTTTCCTCTAGTTCCTTCAAGGTTATTGTCTGTTTCTACCTCAAACAAAGGTCCCACCTAGGTGTTGACCAGAGAGTTCTGCTTTCTCAAGGTTATTGTCAACCAGTGTGGATAATAGCTAGACCTTGTACTCCAGGAATAGAGAACTAGATTGTTCCTACCTCAAACAAGACTGTAAAGATCCAACTAAGTTCCAGTTCCTTTATGGAGATAACTGTATATTCCACCCAGGGAGTGGTTTGCCTACAGGATGTTTTGGTCTAGTGTGTGAGCATGACTTGTTTTGTTCTAGCAACAGAATGTTTAACTATGGGAGCTGGAGAAATGGCTCAGAAGTTAATAGCAACTGACTGCTCTTCCAGAAGTCTTGAGTTCAATTCCCAGCAAGCACATGTGGCTCAAAACCATCTATAATGAGATCTGGTGCCCTCTTCTGGCAGAACACTGTATACATAATAAATAAATCTTTAAAAAAAACTGTTAAAAAAACTGTGAATGTAGTCGGTGACCCTCAATTGGTATGCTCTTTCTTTGTATCATGATAATGCAGTCTTTTGTCTTACTCCTACCTTTTGGTGTCTTTTTTTCATTTGATATTTTTTGCTTCTTTTTTTAATTAATTAATTTATTTATTTAATTGTTAAAGATTTCTGCCTCTTCCCCGCCACCACCTCCCATTCCCCCCCTCCCCCAATCAAGTCTTCCTCCCTCCTCAGCCCAAAGAGCAAGCAGGTTTCCCTGCCCTGTGGGAGGTCCAAGGACCACCCACCTCCATCCAGGACTATTAAGGTGAGCATCCAAACTACCTGGGCTCCCACAAAGCCATTACGTGCAATAGGATCAAGAACCCATTGCCATTGTTCTTCAGTTCTCAGTAGTCCTCATTGTCCGTTATGTTCAGCGAGACCGGTTTTGTCCCATGCTTTTTCAGACCCCGGCCAGCTGGCCTTGGTGAGTTGCCGATAGAACATCCCCATTGCCTCAGTGTGTGGGTGCACCCCTCGCGGTCCTGAGTTCCTTGCTCGTGCTCTCTCTCCTTCTGCTCCTCCTTTGGATCATGAGACTTCAGTCCAGTGCTCCAATGTTGGTCTCTGTCTCTGTCTTCTTTCATTGCCTGACGAAGGTTAATATTCAGGAGGATGCTTATATGTTTTTCTTTGGGTTCACCTTCTTATTTAGCTTCTCTAGAATCACGAATTATAGTCTCAATGTCCTTTATTTATGGCTAGAAACCAAATATGAGTGAGTACATCCCATGTTCCTCTTTTTGGGTCTGGCTTAACTCACTCAGGATAGTGTTTTCTATTTCCATCCATTTGTATGCAAAATTCAAGAAGTCATTGTTTTTTACTGCTGAGTAGTACTCTAATATGTATATATTCCATACTTTCTTCATCCATTCTTCCATTGAAGGGCATCTAGGTTGTTTCCAGGTTCTGGCTATTACAAATAATGCTGCTATGAACATAGTTGAGCATATACTTTTGTTGTATGTTGGTATTTTTTGCTTCTTTATCAAAGATCATGTGTTCAAAGATGTGTGGATTGATATCCAAGTCTTCTATTCAGTTCCATTGGTCCTCCTATCTGTTCTTATGCCAGTACCAGGCTGTTTTCAGTACTGTAGCTCTGTAGTAGAGTTTGAAGTCAGGAATTGTGATGCCTCCAGAAGTATTTTATTGCCCAGAATTGTTTTGGCTATCCTGGGTTTTTTGCTTTTCCAAATGAAGTTGAGTATAATTCCTTCGAGGTCTTTGAAGAATTTTGCTAGGCATTGCGTTGAATCTGTAGATTGCTTTCAGTAAGATTGCCATTTTTACTATATTAATTCTGTCTACCCAAGAGTATGGGAGGTCTTTTTACTTTCTGGTGTCCTCTACTATTTCTTTCTTCAAATATTTAAAGCTCTTGTCATACAAGTCTTCCACTTGTTTGGTTAGAGTTACTCTGAGATATTTTATGCTATTTGTGGCTATTGTAAAAAGTGTTGGTTCTCTGATTTCTTTTGTAAACCTTTTAGCATCTATGTACAGGAGGGCTACTGATTTTTTTGAGTTAATCTTGTAGCCTGATACATTTCTGAAAATGTTTATGAGTTATAGAAGTTCCTTGGTAGAATTTTTGGGATCACTTATGTAAACTATCATACCATCAGTAAGCAGTGAGAGTTTGAGTTCTTCTTTTCCAATTTGTATCCCCTTGATCCTTCTTTGGCATCTTATTGCTCTAGCTAGGATCTCAAGAACTATGTTTAATAGGTATGGAGAGAGTGGACAACCTTGTCTTGTTTCTGATTTCAGTGGAATTGCTGAGAGTTTCTCTCCATTTAGTTTCATGTTGGCTGTTGGCTTGCTGTATATTGCCTTAATTATGTTTAGGTGTGTTCCTTGTATCCCTGATCTCTCCAAGACCTTTATCATGAAGGGATGTAGTATTTTGTCAATTGCTTTTTTGGCATCTAATGAGATCATCATGTGGTTTTTATTTTCCAGCTTGTTTATATGGTGGATTACGTTGACAGATTTTCATATGTTGAACCATCTCTGCATCTATGGGATGAAGACGACTTGGTCATGGTGGATGATGGTTCTGATGGGTTCTTGGATTTGATTTGCTAGTATTTTATTAAGTATTTTTGCATCAATGTTCATGAGTGAGATTGGTCTGTAATTCTCTTTCTTAGTATTGTCTTTCTGTGGTTTAGCTATCAGATGTTGCTTTCCGCCAAAATATGTATGCCACTACTACATTCTTATGTCTATTGTGCCAGAATGAGAGTTGATGTGGTTCATAAATTTACGTGGTACTTCTGGTATCATGAAAGCTATTTCTCAGTGAACAATTTACATTATTTGAGACGATGTCACTGCATATATCCACCTGTTTGAGACTTACTATGTATTACTGACTGGCCTTGAACTCAATTCCCTTTGCCTGTGCCTCCTAAGTACTGGTTAAACAGCTTGCCTAACCTTGCCCAACTCTGTTTTTCATTATCTGTCCTTTTTGTTTGTTTGTTTTTTAGAGACAGCATTTTGCTGTGTTGTCCTTGATGACCTGGAACTCAGTCTGTAGACCAGGCTTGTCTTGAATTCACAGAGAACTCACTCTGCCTCCTGAGTGCTGGGATTAAAGGTGTGTGTCACTATCTATGACCTGTCCTGTTATCATGTCTTGACAATTATCCAAGGTAACTGCACAGTCTACTTGACAGAAGTGTGTGATCAACTGGATCTCTTGTTTATTGAATTTAAAGACTTCTGTTACACTAAATTGGAAACTCTAATTGAAATAGATGAATATAACTTACCAGGTGAATATAACCTACCAAATTTGAACAACATTAAATAAATAAGCTAAACAGAAATACAAGTAGTATTAAATTTAAGCTGGCATAAAATGCCACCTTTAAAACAACCCCATGACTAGACTGACAGGATACTATCAGAACTTCAGAGAAAAACTAATAGCAAAGCTGCTACTCAAAAATACTTCTTGACACAAGAAAGGAAGGCTTCTTTACCCTAAGTACTAATTGATATTATACCAGATAATGGGCTGAGCATGGTAGCACAGGCCACATTGTAGGGGCAGAGGTAGGTAGATCTCAGTGAGTTCAAGGACAGCCTAGTCTTCAATGTGAGATCCAGACAAGCCAGGGATATTACACAGAGAAACCCTATCTTGAAAAAACAATAAATAAATAGATAAAAAAACAAATAACACCACTAGATAATAATACAACCAAAAGCAATCTATAGACTGATACATTCATTTTTTAAAAAAATTTCTGAGCTTGGGATGGTGGCAAATGTCTTTAATCCCACCACTCTTGATGAAAAGACTGGCTGATCTCTGGGACTTCAAGGCCAGCCTAGTTTACTCTAAAAAAAAAGCTAGTTTTACTTTCAGTTTATTTATATGATGGATTACATTGATAGATTTTCATATGTTGAACCAGCCCTGCATCACTGGGATGAAGCCTACTTGATCATAATGGATAATTTTTTTAAGTGTTCTTGGATTTGGTTTGCCAGTATTTTATTGAGAATTTTTGCATCGATGTTCATGAGTGAGATTGGTCTGTAATCCTCTTTCTTGGTTGAGTCTTTGTGTGGTTTTGGTATCAGGGTGACTGTAGCTTCATAAAAGGAGTTTGGCAATGACTCTTCTGTTTCTATTTTGTGAAACATATTAAGGAGTATAGGTATTAGCTCTTCTTGGAGGGTTGGCAAGAGACTTGACTCTAGAGGGGTTCTCAGGTGTCCAAGGAGATGTCCCCAGCTAGGTCCCTGGGCAGCAAAGGAGAGGGTACCTGAACTGGCCTTCTCCTATAGCCACACTGATGAATATCTTGCATATCACCATAGAACCTTCATTTGGCGATGGATTGAGATAGAGACAGAGACCCACATTGGAGCGCTGGATAGAGCTCCCAAGGTCCAGATGAAGAACAGATGGAGGGAGAACATGAGCAAAGAAGTCAGGAGTGCAAGGGGTGTATCAACCCACGGAGATGGTGGGACTGATCTAATGGGAGCTCACCAAGGCCAGTTGGACTGGGACTGAACGAGCATGTGATCAGACCGGACTCTCTGAATGTGGCTGACAATGAGGGTTGACTGAGAAGCTAATGATAATGGCACTGGGTTTTGATTCTACTGCATGTACTGGCTTTTTGGGAGCCTAGACTGTTTGGATGCACACCTTCCTAGACCTGGATGGAGGGGGAGGGCCTTGAACGTCCCACAGGGCAGGGCACCCTGACTTCTCTTAGGACTGGAGAGGGAGGGGGAAGGAGGAGTGGGAGGGAAATGGGAGGAGGGGAGGAGGTGGAAAATTTTAATAAATAAATAAATTTTTTTAAAAAGCTAGTTTTAGGAATGCCAGGGTTACACAGAGAAACCCTGTTGCAAAAAAAACAAAACAAAAATCTATTATTAGCTATTTCACACTCACACACCTATGTATGTATATACACACATTTTGTGTGTGTTTGTGCATGCACACTTCAAATAGTGCCCACTCTCACTCATACTCTCCATTATCCTGATCTACAATTCTAACAAATTTCTCTGTTATATTCCTCTCTATCCATTTTCCTTTGGGATCTTCGGAGATTAACCAGGCTTATGTGTGAGACTGTATGTTTGAAGCTATGTGTTGGAGTCTGGTGGGTTCAGTAGAGGACTACAGCTAACAGCAGTGAATCTTTTCCTACAATCCATCCAGAGACGTTTGAGACTTAAAGAATGGGACCCTGTGAGCCTTTCCCTTTCCAAGACTGATGGTGGTCTAGTGTGAGGTCAACGCAGGTAAGTGCAGTTGCTGTTGGTTACTGATTACAACAGCTGTATGGAGTCTAAAGAATGGCACGTCTTAACCCTTCCTCCTCTTTCCCTTATTTCCTTTCCTCCTCCTCTTCTTCAGTATTCCCAAAGCCATAGGTAGATGGTGTAACTGATGTTTTAAGGGTTGGTACCACATACCATATTTATTTTCTTAATCTAGGACAGCCAATAGTCTCTGCATTCAACATTGCATAAAAATTCTATGTTTTATCTAAAAGGCACCTTTAACAGGAGTCACAAAAGAACTTGTTTCTGAGTTAGAAAAAAATGGTAAGACCGCCATCTAGTGCTGAGAACAGTACATCACAAGATGAACCCAGTGTTGGGTTGTTAGCAATGGACAGTGATTTCTTTTCAAACTCCAAGTTCCTGTAATGTCTCTCACCATGGACCAGTTGCAGTATTTGGTTTTGGTTTGTCACATCTCTGTAGGAGATGGAAAGCTGGCATCTAAATTTAGCCTGTTATCATTTGGTGTCCATATTGGGTTTCACGGTTTGAGTTGATGTGGATGACTGACCAGGTCTCTTCCTCTTCTTGTGGTAGCCTTTATCCAACCAGCTGGACCGCTTTACACCCACCTATAAATTCCCCAGGTTTCCATAGGACCTAGCTGGTCGTTTCCAGTTTTTCCATGGAGGATCATTTCCTAGTGCTGACTTAAGGTCAGATCACCAACTTGTTATGGCCAACATTCAACTGAAAATTAGGAGAGGCACAGAAAGCAAGATAAACTGGAATATCAATCATAAACAACTAATGAACACAGCTATATGGAGAGAGTACAAGAGAATCACTGAAAGAAAAGATGAGGGAAACTATTAAACAACCCTCTACAAATATAGAAAGCAAATGGGAGGAAATCAAGGAGTTATACAGGAGACTTCAAAGGAGATGATGCTTGGTTATGGAAAAAGGGCAACGCCAGTAGAATGGCTTACTGCAGAGATGATCAACCTGGCAGAATAAAGAAGGACCCTAAAGAGCAAACGAAAAGGAAATCTACAGGTAACAAAACACCACAACTATCTGTGCTGGGAGATCCAAAGAAGAGAGAAGAAGGATAAAGCTAAACTCCATATTATAACACATCTTCTCTATGAAACTATCAGACTGATAACTGCCAGATATGCTCCTAAGATTCAGGTGATTAAAGATGGGCAAGGTCATTTGTTAACAGAACCAGGGGAAGTAAAGAAAAGATGGTGACAATACCTCAACACCCTGTACAATGACCCTAATGCTGTCAATGAAAAACACTTCGGCAGCCACTTGAACCACCAAAGATGATGAGGAAATATTAAATATTGACAGGAGAGAGATAGAGGAAGCTATCAAGGGAGCAAAATGCAAGAAGGCACCAGGAGTGGGTGGCACTGAGGAGGAGCTGACAGCCACTACAATGGACTCAGGGGCCGAGGCGCTTCTCAGACTCTTCAGGGAGATATGGGAACACAAAGTGAACCCACAGAATGGAAACACTAGGTCATAATTCCCATATACAAGAAGAAGGACAAGCTGGACTGCTCCAATTACAGGAGCATTGGTTTATTGTGCCATAGCAGCAAGATCTTCTCCTCCATTATCTTGCAAAAGATCAAGGGCAGAACAGAGGAAATCCCAGCAGAGGCCCAGTGCGGATTCAGATCTAACACGAAGGAGCAAAATTGATCAGATTTTCACTTTGAGACAACTGGCAGAAAAATAAGAGTAACTTAGAAAAGACTTATATTGTGTTGCATCGACTTCAGGAAGGCATTTGATATCATTTGGAGGAATGGACATTGGGAAATAATGAGGTTCTACAGGTACCCAGAGAAAATCATAAGAATACTAGAAAATGCCTACAACAATACCTTTGCTACAGTCAAAGCCTGTGAAGAACTAAGTGATTAGTTTAAGAAAATCATAGGAGAGTTGCAGGGATGCATCCTCTCGTCACTACTCTTTAATATATTCCTGGAATTAATAATAGCAAGAGCCCTGGAGGATGAAGAGATAGGCATGCAGATAGGTGGTGACGATTCCACACTACTTGCTGAAAGTCCAAATGAGCTGCAGGCCAAGATAGAGTGGTGGAAGTCAGTGAAAACTTGGTATGAATGTAAACACAGAGAAGACTGAGATACAACACATGGGAAGGGATTTTAACATTGTAATAAAGAATCAGAACCTCAAGCAAACAGTCAGCTTTGTCTGTCTGGAAGGAAATCTCAGTTCAAAGGAGGAACTATTTTAGATGTCAGGAGGCAGATAGGGATAATGAGGGCTGCATTCCAGGCACTAGTAAAAGTTTGATCTGCGAGAGACATTACGACGATAACAACAAAATTACAATTATATGAGACACTTGACTTGAGCTGCCTTCTTTACAACTCCAAAACCTGGACAATGAAACACTCTTCTCAGAGCAGTGGCTAAATGTGTTTGAGAAGGCATGTCTCCGGAGGATTCTAGGCATCATATGAAGAGACAGGTTGCACAAGGATGACATTAAGAAACATCTCCCATCTACAGAAGGAAGTAAACTACAGGGTACAGCAACGGCTTGAGATACTTGAGCCATGTTATGGGAATGATCGATGGCAGAGACCCGAAGATGGTAATGCTTGGAGGAGTGCTCGGGATAAGGTGAAGAGGGAGGCCCTAAAAACGCTGAATAGACATCGTAAAGAAAGAATGAGGAACCTTGGGTATGACAAAGACGCAAGCATCTAGGACTGCGCAGGATAGGAAGAACTGGAGAATGGTCATAAATGGAACGAACATTGCCGGGTCATGAATGATGATGATGATGATGACTTGGTGTAAGTATGTAGCCTGGTAATCAAGTGGAGGTTAGACGTATTGTCTTTTTTTGTTTGTTTGTTTGTTTGTTTGTTTTTCGAGACAGGGTTTCTCCGTAGTTTTTTGGTTTCTGTCCTGGAACTAGCTCTTGTAGACCAGGCTGGCCTCGAACTCACAGAGATCCGCCTGCCTCTGCCTCCCGAGTGCTGGGATTAAAGGCGTGCACCACCACCGCCTGGCTGATTTACTGGCTGATTTTTAACAGAAAAGTTCTGATCTCACTGTGGGGGTCAGATAGCAGGGTGCAGAGTCCTCCTAGATCCAGGTCTGGTCTAGGCTGGCAGGAAGCATGAGGGGAAGCTGTGCAGAGCGGGTCCTGGGCAGCCTGAATGCTGAGCTGTGTAGATGGAAGCCTGAGACACAGGGGAGAGACATTCAGTGGGGCAGGGAAAACTCAACCAGAAACAACTGTTGGGAGGGTGTAGGAGTTTCTGTGCCTACAGTAGAGCGGGGAAGGGGGAGGCAGAGGGGATGGAGAAGTGGGAGGAGTTTAGAAGAGTGACGTACAAAAGCCGGAAGTAGACTGAAAAGGAAAAGCCGGAAGTGCTTTGTGCCAGTACCTGTGGTAGCTCTGGAACCTGCGGGTTGGCAATCCCGTGGTGCAGACCTGGGTGCGGAGGAGTCGGCAGGAGTCGCGGGGAAGCGAAAACTCCCGGAGCTGCAGTCGCCGCGGGGCGGCCTGGGAAAGTCAGCAGCGCAATGGGGGAACCGCAGCCCGGCGGCCCTGCAACCTCCCAGGTCAGAGGAGCTGCGGGGCTGGGACCCGGGAGGAAGAGATGGGGGTGCGAGTAGTTTAATCTGCTGTTCATAAGACTCTGAAGCTCTGTTACCCTCCTCTGTAAACTTTAGATCACATGAACTCTATAACAGTCCCGCTTTTTTTCATTTATCTTCTAATTGTCAAAATATTCTCATAAAAACCTACTACAATATTTGAATTTATGTATTGTTGTTTGCAAAGATGGTTCTCTTTACTGTGTTGGAAAGGAAAAAGCTTTTCAAATTTACATGCATCCACGCCAAATTTCTTGTTAAACCTCTTCGCTATTCAAGAGAATGGCACACAGAACTAGGGATACGAACTCCCAGAAAAATCTTAAGTATTAGTCATGAAATCAACGCTTGCAAATATAATTAAATCAGAAATTATATTTTTTACGAGTTCCATGGTTGTAAACATTAACACTTAAAAGTAAACCTTTTATCTGCCACTAAATTTTCATCTGACACTTTGTGATGTAAATAGATCATTAAAAGTGTCTTTGACAGACTGAGTGGAATATACATTTAATCCCACCACTGGGGAGGCAGAGGCAAGTGGATCACATTGAGTTTGAGGCCAGCCTGGTTTATCTAATGAGTTAGGTGTCAGCCAGAGCTTCATGCTGATACACTGCCTTAAAAATATAGAAAATAAAAATGTGGCCATGTGGTGGTGGCTCACGCCTTTAATTCCAGCAATTCCAACACTCAGGAAGCAGAGGCCTGTGGATCTCTGTGAGTTCAAGGCCAGCCTGGTCTAAAAAAAAAAAGGAAGAAGAAAGGAAGGAAGGAAAGAAAGAAATGTGTATTTTTGTGCTGAGCTCTTAATGTACAACTTAGAGCCTAAAAAACACAATATACTTTTTAATGATATTAGATCACAGTATTTTCTTTTTTTTATATTTATTTATTATGTGTACAATATTCTGTCTGTGTGTATGTCTGCAGGCCAGACCTCACTACAGATGGTTGTGAGCCACCATGTGGTTGCCGGGAATTGAACTCAGGACCTTTGGAAGAGCAGGCAATGCTCTTAACCTCTGAGCCATCTCTCCAGCCCCAGATCACAGTATTTTCACAGTAAGAAAAGGCGTTATTAAGCCATATGGTAGTGGTAGCACACTCTTTCAATCCCAGCATTTGGGAGACAGAGGAGCTGGGAGTTCCTTCCCACCCTGGTCTACTGAGCAAGTTAAAGGGTAGCTGGATCTATCTACACAGAGAAGCCCTGTCTTGGGGGGGTGGGACAATGAAAACTTATTGTAGTGTAGAATAATAAAGAAAGCGTCTTTTGAATAATTACAATAACTCATCTATATTAGAAAAAAATGTCTAGAGGAATCTTTTGTCTTAGTCAAAGGAAAGCACTCTGTCCATGAACACATGATGAAGCTGTTATTTTTTTGATTCCTATGTTTGCTGTGTTTGAGTCCTAAATTCATTGTGTTGCTCTGTCTGGCCCAAACTCACCAAGTAGACCAAGCTGGCCTGGAAAACACAGAGTTCCACCCTCCTCTGTCTCCCTAGTGCTAAGATTAAAGTTATGCACTGAAACAACTGTTCAAACTGTTGTTTTTTATTTCGTGGTCTGTTGACAGCCAGTGGTGTGACTGTGAACTTCTCCCAGGAGAAGAGGCAGTGCCTGGACCCTGCTCAGGGGGCTTTGTGCAGAGACTTGATGTTGCAGAATTGTAGCAGTCTGATTTCTGTGGGCGAGAACTGTTTGCATGCAGTCTCCCTTGCTCCTCCTCAAAGTGCTCTCCCTCAGAGTATCTTTCTCTTACTCTGAAAGCGTTTGTGCTTTTGAGAGGTTTGAGACTTTCATCATCTTGGTTATATGATAAACTCAGGATGTCACTAGTGTATGATATTCTCATCTCAATCTTTCATTTCCATTTCTGCAGCTGAGATTTGACTGTCCTGTGACTGGAAGTGGGATCCAAGGCACACTAACTGAAAATGATTCCTAAATGTTTTCAGTATTCGGACCCTACCTGACAATTGGGGGAAGACTTCTAGATTCCTCTCTTCATCTACTGAGCACAGTACTGTGTTAGAAATCCAGGTGCTTCCTGAAGAATCTCTTTCTCATGTGCGGGGTTAACTGATCACCCAGACCTGCTCACCTGTGGGGCAGAACAAAGAGGCCAGGAAGGTGAAGAAGGATGAGACAGTAGCTCAGGATCAAGGTATTTGAAAGAACTGGTGAAGGGCTGTCTGTTAGTATTCAGATGTACTGGCCTATACTTGGTGTCCTGACAAGATAGGTCCTCATCTGCAGCCACTAAGAGCACCTCCTATGCACATGCACTATGTTCCCTTTTAAAAGGTGGGCCTTGCCCATCCTCTCTCTCTCTCTCTCTCTCTCTCTCTCTCTCTCTCTCTCTCTCTCTCTCTCTCTCTCTCTCTCTCCTCTCTCTCTCTCTTTCTTCCTCCACTTCTATCCCCAGGGACCAGTTTCAGCCCCCTTCTCTTTCCCTTCTCTGCCCCATGTCTTGCTTCTTACATTAAACCTCCTATGTGAGCACGGTTGTGTGGCGTTCCTCCTTCCCACTGATTTTTTAAATCTATTGTAATTATTGCAAGGGACTCAAGTGAATGTGTGAGTGGGACATGAAATCAGTGTGCCACATTCTGTGTCACTAGAAATGATTCTGGAGATGTCCACTGAGAAAGCTCTCAGGATTGTCCTATTATAGGCACGAGAACTGGTTCTACAGAAGAATTGAAAATGGAGTCAAGTAAAATTTTATTTGAGTGTGCATGTGAGTGATTCTGTCCTTTTCATTGAGATCACTAGTCATGTCTTCATAACAGTATTAACTGGTTTTCATTTCTATGATTTTCATGTATTATAAAAAATCAAAATTAGTGCCAGTAGGTTTACTTATTATTTTCAGAATCTTTTGGTATTCTATTACATTCTCTGCATTTTAGTGTTAATGTCTCTGTTTCTAAAAATAATACATCATAGTTTTATAAGAAGTGAGGAAGTGTATTTATAGACTGTTACACTCTGTCTATACTGTCTTCCCATGGGTATCTCCTGTTGTGTGTGATCGTTTTAATTCCAAATGGTTTCCATTGCTGTAAATGTAGTATACTGTGAGATCACATCAAAGTTTGCACCTCTCATTTTCCGTCTCTTTACTATTCCTTGGTACTTTCAGGATTACTTTTTGTAAAATATGCAATAGAATTGTTATAGGAATGGCTTAGAGACTTAGAGAAGACAGTCTTCCTTCTAGACTGTTTTCTTGTCTTTGAAAAGAACATGATGCAGTGTGCCAATTTGCACATGTTTTATTTATTCTCCTGTTTTCTGTCTGCTGTAGATGACGGCAATCTGAGTTTTGTGACACTTACCTGTGTTGATCAAAGAATCTTCTAATAAACCATTTTATCCTTTGCTGTTACTCTTAATTTTCTATTATGATATTTTTGTTTTGATTTTCTGTCATTATTATGAATATGATTATCAGTCCTCTTTATTGTACTCCATAGGCATGACAGTTTCACAGATCCATTCTTTTTCAGTGTTTTATATCTTTAGATTGCGATGATTTTTTCATGCTAAATATATATTTTATTATCAGCTTTCAGTTTTCTTTTCTTGAATCATGTTGCCTGTTTACATCTTTTGCTTATGGAATACTATGTATTACATTTCAAAAAATCACTGGAAAAATGCATTAGTTGTTTAGAAACTTGAGTGTGAACACTGACTAGGCAGAATTGGAATCTCTACATTAAATTCATATTGTCTCATGATCTACATGGTAGAGCTTTTTATTAACAACTGCTGTTGAGCACAATTTGTTCAATCCATTTACTGATTTATTGATCATACTATCATTTGCTTCCTTTCTATTTTTATCAATTGTAGTATAAATAGATAGTCAATATATGTATATGTTGTGTCGTCTGTCTCTTCAAATTTTCATTATTACCATTTCCCTGGGTTGTTTGTTTTTTTTTTTTAACACAGTACTCTTTGTCTGGTTCTGCTCTTGTTTCAAGTGTTACCCGTTTCTGTTACTCTGTAGGATTCACTGTTTTAGATCGTACATGAAGGTCTGTGATTCACTGTGTGTTAGAATATTGAACCCAGGTTCATATTTTTATATAAAGTCTAGATATTTTCCCAGTTCCACTGTTTGAAGAGACTGTCCAGTCTACAACACGTATTTGTGTAATTTTGCTGACATTGCCCTGGTCATTGATACTGGGCAGGTTTAGATCTGCTGCACTATTGCTTTGGTCTAATCTAGAATCACACTGGGATAGCTTGTGCATTACAACATTTTCCTGGGGCTGCTCTGTACCCAGGGAATTTGTGTCAACATAATTTCTACATTTCTCCTTATTATATCTGTGAAGGTTATTGTGGGGTGTTCAAATGTCATGGGATTTGAACTGACAATATAAACCATTTTCAGAAATACTGCAAATTTCAAAATATTGTGCTCCATTCCATCTGTGTGAAATGTCTTCCCGTGTTGTAGTTAGTTCAAGAATTTTTATTCCCTTTGTTTTGTTTTTGGTGTTGTTCCTGGTTGGGTTATTGATTGTATTTCTCAACTTCTTTCTGAGAATTGGTGGTTTCAGTCTTGAACATGGATGGTTGCTTCCCATTTATCTTGTAGTTATCTAATCTTCACATCAAATTTATATTTTCCCATGTTCCCCTGATTCATATATATATATAGCCTTTGATATATTTGTGCTCTTCTGCTTTGTTGAAATGGATTCTTTTGCTTTGTAAATACCTTGAATTGCACTTACATCTCTATCATTTGTTTGTTTGTTTGTTTTTCAAAACAGGGTTTCTCTGTAGCTTTGCAGATTGTCCTAGAACTAGCTCTTGTAGACCAGGCTGGTCTCAAACTCACAGAGATCTGCCTGCCTCTGCCTCCTGTGTGCTGGAATTCAAGGCGTACACCACCACTGCCCACCTCCTTTCCATCAATTTTAAGGTAGAATTGTTCTAGATGAAACAATATGGTTGACAGTGATTTTCTCCCCAAGCTTCAAATGTTGTTCCCAGCTCTCCTGAATTTGGGATTATTGACTAGACACCTGGTCATATTGTGTTTCTTGGGTCTTTTCGAGTGGTTTGACATTTATCTTTAACCGCTCTCAGTGTTAATTTTTACTTTTTCTTTTTTCCTCCTTATATGAAAGGCCAACAAGCCGTATATTCATTGTTCCTAAAAGAGAAACTCAAAGAAAAGAAGCAAGCAGAAATGGCTGATTCTCCAATAAGCAGGCCCCAGGTCAGTGGTCATGTCCCCCTTTCTTTTGTAGAAATGTTATAGTTTGAGACATTGGAAGCCTTTAAATTCTACTTCTGGTTATCTTTTTAGCTTTATTATGAAAAATGTTGCAAACAAACAAGCAGACAAAAAATTACACACTGAAATTAACCAGACCCAAAGAGTATGCAATTCAGTGTATGATATGGGATTCCCCTTTGTATGCTGTGAAAACCATTGGTTAATAAAGGTTTAGGCCTATAGCAGAGCTATAGGGAAACAGTTAGGCAGGGAAAATCAAATGAAATGTTGGGAAAAAGAAGGGTGGAGTCAGAGAAGCCATGGAGTTGCTGCAGGAGACAGACGTGCTGAAACTTTGCTGGTAGGCCATGACCTCGTGTGATACACAGATTAATAGAAATGGGTTAAATTAAGATGTAAAAGTTAGCCGATAAGAAGCTAGAGCTAACGGGCCAAGCAATGATTTCAATAATCTAGTTTCTGGGCCGGGCGGTGGTGGCGCACGCCTTTAATCCCAGCACTTGGGAGGCAGAGGCAGGCGGATCTCTGTGAGTTCGAGACCAGCCTGGTCTACAGAGCTAGTTCCAGGACAGGCTCCAAAGCCACAGAGAAACCCTGTCTCGAAAAACCAAAAATAAAAAATAAAAAAAATTAAAAAAAATCTAGTTTCTGTGTGTTGTTTTAGGGCTAAGCAGCTGGGAACCAACAAGCGGCTCCCTCCAACAATGTATTTTTATCAGTTAGAGTAGTCATTGGGATTAGAAGCTCTGCAACTCACAGGGAACTTTATATTTTCATTAAAGAATATATTTTTGTGAACTTGTGCACTATGAAAAGGAAAGAAAAATTGTGACAGAATTAGAACTAGAATAGAAATTAGCTTTATATCCTTTTTCATAACTTGTTTATTACCTACATTCAGTTCTAAGTCAACCCTGATATTTAATGTTTCTTGTTCTCTTTTTTTCCATGTTCTACTGTGCCCACATGTATGTTGTTTCTCATATATACGTATTATTGGTTAGATTCTGTGTGTGAGGGAAAATGTAGTTTCTTCCTTCTGACACTATAACCTCACTTAATATAACATTTTGAGTCCACCCATTTTTCTGCAAATTTTCATTACATGTTTTTCTTCAAATCAATTGTATTCCATTTTATATGTATACTATTTTCAGTATCCATCTGTTGGATTAGGTTGATTCAATTTCTTTCCTATGGCAAATACAGCAGGAGTAAACATTGGGTATAAATGTCTGTAGATTGTGATGTGGAGTTCTCTAGTTATGTTCCCAGGAGTGACATTGCTGGATCATACATTTGTTTTATCTTCAATTTTTTCAGTCATCTGCAAACTGATTCCCACAATGGCTGTATTAATTTACATTGTACCGCATACACCAAAGTTTTATGAGGGTTCTTTTCTCTGCAATGAGACAAGATTTCAAAGTAGTTGTAGTTTGTGTTTTCATGGAGGCATTTTTGGGATCCTGAACAACTTTTGCAATATTTATTAACTATTTGTTTATTTGTCTTTCAAAGTGTCTTTTCAGTTCACTTTCCCATTTGTTGTTTGGCAGTTTTATTTCCATGTTATTTAATTTCTATAATTGTTTATAAATTCTGTATGTGAGATGCTATCCCCATTGTTGCAGGTATAGATTCTCTCCCACTCTGTAGGTGTCTGTGCTCTGCTGATTGTTTCTGCTGTTTTTTTTTTTTCATGGTGTCCCATCTGTTGATAATTAGGTCAGTTCCTATGCTGTTGCTGTTCTTTCTGATCCATATGTCCTTGCCTATCCTGATGTCCTCACGGGTATTCCCTATGTTTTCTAAGTATCTGTGTTTCTGGTTTTAAATGTTGCTCGAGGTTTCTGTTTCGCCCAGTCCCGCAGCTGTGCAGTCCCAAAGAAGCACACAGAAATCTACATTAATAATAAACTAGTTGGCCTATTAGCTCAGGTTTCTTATTAACTCTTTCTTACATCTTAAATTAGCCCATAATTCTTGTCTATGTTAGCCATGTGGCTTGGCACCATTTATCAGCGAGGCATTCTCATTTTGCTTCCTCTGCATCTAGCTTCCTCTGGGTGGACTCCTTTTCTCATTGTCCCGCCTATACTTCCTGCCTGGCTTCTGCCAATCAGCATTTTATTAAAATAATACAAGTGACAGGATAAAAGACCATTGTCCCACAGTATTTAAATATGGATTTTGATCCATTTTCTATGGATTTTTGTACAAATGAAAGATAAGAAACTAATTTCATTCTCCTGCTTGGAAACAGAGGCTGTGCTTTCGTTTCCCAGCCACCCAGTCCCAAAATAATCAAACAGAAGCTTAATATTAATTGCAAACTATTTGACCTGTTGCTCAGACTTACTGCTAATTAGCTCCTACTTTCAAATTAATCCATTTCTACTAATCTATGTGTTGTCACATGACTCATGGTCTTGTACATCTTGCTCTTCCAGCAGCTCACTGGCATCTCTCCACTCTACACTATTCCTCCAAGTCCTCAGTTTGATGTTTCTTTATCCTGGCTTGTCATAGTCCAAAACAGCATTATTATCATCCAATGAGTACAACACACACTCACAGGGTACAAAAGGACCATCCCACAGCACCTACTGGATCCAGGTTTATCTACACCATCTGGTGAAAAGGCCATATTATTCTAATCTATACTTTTGCCTCCTTTGTTAAATATTAAGTGGGCATACCTTTATGGTATTCTTTCTGGGTCCTTTCTTTTCTAATTTTATTACTATACCATTCTCTCCTTTTGACTACAACTATACACTATAATTCAGTAATTCTACATCTCCTGTAGCACTTTTCTCAATATGCTTCCCCAATTATTTGAGGGCAAATATCCCACATGGACTTATGATGTTTAATTTTAAAAATATTTTTACTCTAATACATGAAAAAAAATTATGTTGAAGCCCAATTGCTATAGAAGATGGACTACATTTTTATATGTTAGTGTGAGGGCTCCTGTGGCATGTAGGCTCCGTTGGTGGGGTCTGTCACAGTGAGGGCTCCTGTGGCATGTAGGCTCCATTGGTGGGGTCCGTCACATTTCCTTGAGTCCTGGTTATGAAAAGCACATATTGACTCACAGGAATAGCTGTCACAACATCTTAGCAATGTGTGGGATTGAAAGAGACAGATCTTGGATTTTAGTGCCCTATAATATTAGGTTCCTATTACGTGTGTGTGTGTCTGTCTGTCTGTATTTGGTGTTTTTGAAACTGGGTTTCTCTGTGTAACCCTGGCTATCCTGGAACTCAGTCTATAGACCTTCAGCTCAACAGAAATCCACTGGCCTCTGTGTGCCACCACCACACAGCTACCCCTTTTCTCTTAAATGTAATGGCATTAGACCTAGACTTTACACATACAAATTTAACATGTTAGAATACAATCATGTAAGGCCAAAGAATTCACAAAATTGATTCAGTGTCATTATTTTACCATGATCTACAGGTATAGCATTTAAAGCACATTCCTCATCATCATTTTCTTTCTGAGACTTCTATGCTGTGATCCTATAGGACATAAACACAGCATTCATACCAGATGTAATTGTGTCTAGACCTTAAATGTTCATAGTTGGTGTATATTATGTGTGAGACTATTGTGTCATCCTGATTTCAGGAACTTAGAAATTCATTATAGAGTGTGACTCTATCAGAAATCATCGCTTTGACTAAATGTTTTCACTCATCTACATTTCCAATTTCCTCAAGTCTTAGGAAATGCACTCTTCCTGGTATAACCTAATTAAACAACTTTTAATTTCAGGGTCTGTTGACATTCAGGGATGTGACTGTAGACATCTCCCAGGAGGAGTGGGAATACCTGGACTTTGCTCAGAGGGCTTTGTACCTTGATGTGATGTTGGAGAATTATAGCAACCTCATCTTTGTGGGTGAGAACATTTTGCTTTTAGAATTTTTAGCTCATCCTTTGTATGTACTGACTTCATAGATTGTAAACTCTGTTAAGTTGTCTTGGACACAATGAGAGGCTAGGCTAAGTTTGGTAATAGGAAAGAACTTTCTCATGGAATTTGACTTTTCTTTCCATTTACCATGATGGAGATGTTGTTTACCTTTCGCTTTGGTTCCAAAATGCATTCAGAAACTCAGTAGCTTATAATATTTCCATTTATATCTTAAAGTTCCAAATCCATCATTGTACATGACATGGTTCTGTGAGAGAAAAAAAAATAGGTGATCTGAAATTTCTCCCTAAATATGCAGAAGATTTTGGATGAAGTAACAATGTGAAATCATTTCTAGTTTCTCTTACTTTGTATACTTTTCATGTACTGAGCACAGTGCTATATTAGACTTCTATATTCCTTCTAAAAATTCTAGCATGGGTCATGGGCTACCTTGCAGTATGTGGACTATTTTATGCAAGGTCTGGGCACCTGTCCAGAGCAAATGAAATTGCCCTGGAATGTGGAGAGGAGACAGTAGCCACAACCAGGGTGGGCTAGTGAATGAACAGGACAACAGTAATGGCTTCCAGTGAAAGGGAAAGCAAGAGCTGAGAATGTTTTTGTGATATTCAATTTCACTTGAAATCGTTCTTGATCATTTAATTTAGTGTTGTATCCTAGTCCCAGGATGCATTCTGCCTGTTGTAACTATTGGAAGGAGTTGTGTCGTACTGCATCTGAATTATGGCAGCTTAATAATAGTACAAAATGCAATTTAATTTGACCAAGCTGACATCAGATTGAAATAATCTTATAATTTCTAAGTCTAATGTGAGTCCATAAATTAGGATTATTCTATAATTGCTTTCCTTACTGTGTGTTTTCATTTTACATCTTTCATTTTCTTCCCAGTAGAGAACAGACGGGCACCCTTTTGGGAAATAATATCAGGAGTCGATGTACCAAGTAGATTTGGAATAACCCTATCAGAAAAGTTAAGAAACACAGCAGTATGTCGAGAGAGATAGCAGTGTCTAAGTGTCCTCAGACAGTGGAGGATAGAAATAAGCAATAACTGCCCATGACAGCCCTGCATTAAATGAGCTACAGCCTCTGATGCCTGCTAGAATATGTCTTTGCATCCATTAATTTTGAAGAATCTAATGTGTTTTTCTAGAGAAAGAAATAAACTCTGTGATACTTTTAAGTAAGACTTTAGTCTTCTGACCAGTCTGCATTGTCAATCACTTAGTAAGTATAAATACTGTGATTGGGTTATACTCCTTCATCAATTTCAGAGAAAAAATTATTTAAAGATAGAGACGTGTTTTCTAAACATAATCAGTAAATGAGTCTATCGCAAAGTCAATTACTGATTCCTCAATTACATGATCCATCTTATGAGGTTAGACATTTTCGTTTTTTTTTGTTGTTGTTGTTGTTGTTGGTTTTTTTTTTGGTTCCTGTCCTGGAACTAGCTCTTCTAGACCAGGCTGGCCTCGAACTCACAGAGATCCGCCTGCCTCTGCCTCCCGAGTGCTGGGATTAAAGGCGTGTGCCACCACCGCCCGGAGGTTAGACATTTTCGGTATGGATGAGAAATCTTTTATTAATTACAGACCCTTGAAGGCTGTCAGGTTGTTTTTGTGAGAATACATTCAATCACTGTGAAAGAAAAAAAATATCTAAGTAGTTGCTAATTTACTTATCTGAACAGAGAACTTAGAGAGACAGTTGTTTATTAAATTATTAGTCTTTGATCAAGCCCTACTAATCTGAACTGTACTCATTTTTAGAGAACTATTGCATATGTGATCTTGTCCATCAACATGAGAAGACTGAAAAGGATTCTTGTCAGTGTAATGACCTTGAGAAAATGCTTCATGACTTCTCCACATGTGCACTTTATAGAACAAGTAAAACTACAGAAAACTCTAATAACTACACATGCAGTAATCACAGGGATGCCTCTGTTGACTCATCAAACCCAGATAAACATGACAGCATGCACACTGGAGAAGATCCTTGTAAATCTAAAGACTGTGAAAAATCTTTGAATTTGTGTCCCAACATTACTCAAGATCAGAGAGTCTACACTGCAGAGACAGAGCACAGACAGGGAGAATGTGATGACTACTATGACTCAACATATAGTCATTTACGACAAACTATCTACATTGGAGAGAAACCATACCAGTGTGGGAAATGTGGGAAATGTTTCAGTACTGCCTCAAGCCTCAGTGGACATATGAGAATACATACTGGAGAGCAACTTTTCAAATGTGGAGAATGTGATATGTCCTTTAACCACCATACAACTCTTAGAAAACATCAGAGAGTCCACACTGGAGAGAGACCTTATAGTTGTAAGGAATGTGACAAGTCTTTTACTAGGTTCTCATATTTTATAGCACATCAAACAATTCATACTGAAGAGAAACCCTACAAATGTGGAGAATGTGGCAAATCCTTTATCCACCATTCAAATCTTAGAACACATCAGAGAGTCCATACTGGAGAGAGACCTTATAGTTGTAAAGAATGTGACAAATCTTTTACTACATGCTCGGACCTCAGAAAACATCAGAAAATTCATTCTGGAGAGAGACCTTACAGTTGTACGGAATGTGACAAATCCTTTACGAGGTGTTCCCACCTCAAAGCACATCAGAAAATTCATACTGAAGAGAAACCCTACAAATGTGGAGAATGTGACAAATCCTTTATCCACCATTCATACCTTAGAATACATCAGAGACTCCACACTGGAGAGAGACCTTATAGTTGTAAGGAATGTGACAAATCTTTTACTACATGCTCCATCCTCAGAAAACATCAGAAAATTCATTCTGGAGAGAGACCTTACAGTTGTAAGGAATGTGACAAATCTTTTATCAGGGCTTCCTACCTCAGAGCGCATCAGAAAATTCATACTGGAGAGAAACCCTACAAATGCAAAGACTGTGATAGATCCTTTCTCCGGATTTCTACTCTTAAAATACATCAGAAAGTTCATTCTGGAGAGAGACCTTACAAATGCCAAGACTGTGACATGTCCTTTAAGCAAATTTCAAATCTTAGAAGACATCAGAGAGTTCATTCTGGAGAGAGACCTTACAGTTGTAAGGAATGTGACAAAACTTTTATCAGGGCTTCCTACCTCAGAGCGCATCAGAAAATTCATACTGGAGAGAAACCCTACAAATGTAAAGACTGTGACTTGTCCTATATCCACCTTTCAAGTCTTAGAAGACATCAGGAAGTTCATACTTGAGAGAAAAATACCATTCTCATAATGTGACATAGTGTTTTTTTCATTCTTTGTTTATAAATCCCAACAGTATACATAATATGCTATGGGATTTTTTTTTTTTTTTTGTATACTGTGCAGATGTGTCTTTGCCAAAGCACCTTCTTTTTGGTTTGATAAAGAGATGACTGGCCAATGGCTAGGTGGGAGAGAATAGGCGAAACTTCTCAGGAGAATGAGGAACTTGGGATGAATCTGGTGTGGCAGCAGATGCCAAAAAGACATGGGAGGAAACCAACATACAAAATGGAGGAGAGGTAAAGAGCCACTTGGCAAAACACAGGTTAATAGGAACATGTTACTTTAAGGTATAAGAACTAGTTGGGAACAAGCCTAAGCGAAAGACCAAGCTTTCATAAATAATAGTAAGAATTTTTGTCATTATCTGGGGGCTGTTGGCATAAAGAAAGTCTGACCAGAAAGACAAACTACAATAATAGAAACATAAAGATAAAAAACTTATAAAAACCGGTAATGAAGTTTTAAATATTCGAAGAAATTAGTTTATATTTTTAAAAAATCTGCAATAGTAACTGTGAAGGTTTTTTTCATGTGTATAGCTGCTTTGCCCAATGTGTAAAGAGTTGCTTTACAAACCTTTCTACATGCTTGCCAGGTGTCTGGGAATGCCAGCAAAGGGCATTTTGTAACCCAACCCAAGACTGGAGTTATAGGGCCGGGCGGTGGTGGCGCACGCCTTTAATCCCAGCACTTGGGAGGCAGAGGCAGGCGGATCTCTGTGAGTTCGAGACCAGCCTGGTCTACAAGAGCTAGTTCCAGGACAGGCTCCAAAACCACAGAGAAACCCTGTCTCAAAAAACCAAAAAAAAAAAAAAAAAAAAAAAAAAAAAAAAAAAAAAAAGACTGGAGTTATAGACAGTTGTATATTTGTGGTAGGAGTTGAACCCCAGCCCTCTGGAAGGGCAACCAGTGCCACTAAACTTTGACTCCAGCCCCTGCGAAATACAGTAATAAAATTATTTCTCTTAGCTGGGCGGTGTTGGCACAAAACTTAATCCTGGAATTCAGGAGGCAGAGGCAGGTGGATACCTGTGAGTTTGAGTCCAGCCTAGTGAACACAATTAGTTCCAGGATAGTCAAGGCTGTTAGTGAAATCTTTTCTCAAAAAACAAACAAACAAAAAAAAGTTCTGCATTCAAGATCTCATAATAAAGACACTATGTGGTGCACTCCTTTAATCCTAACATTTAGTAGGCAGAGACAAGAAGATCCCTATGAGTCTGAGGCTATCCTGGTCTACATAGTGATTTCCAGGGCTGCCAGAAATACATAGACCCTGTCTTGAACTAATTAAATTAAATAGTAAGGAAAAAATCTAATAACTTTTAAAATGTGATAAAGACCTCTAATTGTACAGTACACCATAAAATTCCTAATTCTGAAAAAACATAGAAAGGTATACCATATATAATCCCCAAATCTTCTGCTCATTGGAAATTATACCCACCTAATAAATTAAATTTGATAAATCCTTTATCTAGTGCTGACACTGCCAACATAAAAGGAAATTCAACCTGAAAGACAATGCTCTAAGTCTCATCTTCTGTTCACTTTTGATAATCTTTATACTAGACTGAAACCTTACATCTAACAAGAAAGTGAGAAACTATAAAGAGATAGGCTGTGATTGTGATACCACAGGCTTATCATAAACACTTTAGAAATCCCCAAGGACTCAGGCCCTGATGGTGCATCCCTTTAATCTCGGCACTGTGGAGCAGAAGCAGATGGATCTCTGTGAGTTCAGCTTGGTTCACAATGCAAATTCCAAGACAGCCAGGGCTACACAGAAAAACACCATCTCAAAAAGCAAACCAACAACAAAAAAGAAATTCCTGAGGGCCTGCAGAAATTCCTTTTGAACTACTGAAGAAAAGTATTGGCTCCACACAAATCAATAAAATGATAGTGCTTTCATTAACTGCTAGTAGATCCTCATGGAGGTAAAGGAGACTCGTGGGACCCTCTCAGCCATGAGGAAATGGCAGTTGCCCCAGAGTCTATGCACTACCTACTGCAGGAGGAGACTTCTTTCACTAAGGTTGAGAGTAGTACAAAGTGATAATTTTAAACATGAGTATTTAGATGACAGATTAACAACATCATCAGTAATGAAACATCAGTAGTTTCTGTCGTTGGAATTATAACTTCAAAGCCTTGGTTTGTAATCATGGCATGAGTTCCTCTTTATGCAGCAGGACTCAAATCCAATCAGGAGACAGGTTGGTTATGCCAGTAAGGAGTTCTGACAGTGTTGCACCAGTATACATATTTTGCCCAGTAGGTTAGTATTATATGATGCAGGGTCCATGATTAAGTAGACTGTTAACATGTTTTCTTTGCCAGCAGCCCTCACATGGCCTTACACTGTCACAAGTATCTCGGTGTGGGTATGTGGGTTCACTCAGGTTCATGAAATGAAGACTCAGAAACACATGAGAATGAACCTCTGAGGCTGCAAGGGGCTTAGTCTTGGTGAACTGAAGCACTTTCCCTTTGTCTCTTGGCACCTTTATTCTTCCCTATATTTACATTTTAGATAAGATTTCCTATCTCAAAAACAAACCAAAAGAAGTTTCTGAAAGCACAGTGCCAGGTGAAAATACCTGGTTCATGAGGTGCCACAGTTTTCCAGGTTTCCTCTAAATCAAGTTTTGCATATGCATTGTATCCATAGAAACTCTCAAGACAAGATACACATAGGGCAACAAAAGGTTTCTGTATCGCAAAGGATCGATTAGGGGCTGAGTGAAAACTTTGTATAGCCCAGCAGGTTTCATGGCTAGTAGAGTTTGCTTGCTATCCCTCTGGCACCGGGCCAGCAGGATATTATGTTACATTACAATCCTATGAAAGATAGCCAGTTGGGACAAATTACTAGTAAATTCAAGATTGCTCTCTCTTGATCTTGAAACCAAAGTGTTGTCTTCAGCAACACCATGTACTTATGGGTGGCCAAGCAAGAGCACTGACAATGACTTGTTTTGTTTGGGATACCTCCTGGGCTTACCTGACAGTAATTGCTAGACAGATAACCAGTACCTGGTACAAAGAATTTCATTTACTAGTCCTAGTTTCTGGGAGCAGCATTATTTACCTAGGTGAGACACTTCTATTCAAAGTTTTAAAATCATATTTACTATTAACCTATAAGACAGTGGGATTTCATGAGGCTTCTTCATACATCCTTTTGATTAACTCTCCTACTCTTCCTCCTTTCTTCCTTCATATTGTATGACTTCAGCCACATAAGATTGATTCTTCTGGGTTCTAGGGGTCATGCAGGTACACACAAGCCCTCAGGCAGAAGCGCCTAATGGCCCCCGGGATGTTAAAGGGCTCCCACATGACCCGCGTGCCATGGATTACATCATCCACTTATGACTCAGCTAAACCCTTGTGCACATATGTGAGCCCCGTCATCTGCGTATAATGTAGCCACGTCAACCCCCTGTGCTAATGCCCTAGCCAGTTTTAAAAGCTGGATATGCCATCTTTCTCTCTGCACACTGACTTCCCAGGCATGTGTACACCCCCTCTAATAAACTCCTAAGCAGGTTTGTTGTGTGTCCCATGTTTCCTTGTCACTCGCACCAGGTAATTTCATTGGTGCCGTGACTTGGATGGCTCTCCCACCCCAAGCCCCTCTCCTGGGGTCAGGATTCGGAACTGGGTATTTTTTCCACAGCAACCACATGTTCCATTTGCCTGAGCACAGTTTCTATGCACACTGCCTGTTACATAAGTTTCCCTCATTCTGGTCAGCTTAACTGTTTCATCAAACCTGCGGAATTGACCATTGAGCTCCCGGCAATCTTTTGGTGTTCCTGGAAATGGGGGGGGGGTTGGACAGCCCCCAACCATGGTCTTTAAGGCTATGGTTGAGTCCTTTGCTGACATTCATCTCTGGATTGCTTCCCTTAGCAAATATCATGTTTGGATGACCCAGGGTCGGTCCTCCCGCCACTGGGAGCCCAGGGTCCCTCAGATTCTTCTTTCTCTTTTTTCTTTTTCTCCCCTCCCCCCGTGAAAGGCTACTCAGAGTGGCCTATGGCCTCTGGCTTCCTAGTCACCCTGACCGGATTCAGTCAGGCTGTAGCACCCCACCTGTGGGCAGAGGGCTCTCTCCTACAGGTCCTGTGGTGTTCGCCACCAATTTATACCCCACCTATAGAGGGAGATGTCCCATTATAGGCCTTGTGGAATTGCTGTTTCATAGGTTTTCACGGTTTCAGCTATGGGTAGCAAGCCATTCAAGTCCCTGGATGCCTTTTAGAGGCCCTAAAACCCCAGGCCTTAATGCCCTACTTACAGATTCCCACACTTGTCCATCTTTGTGAAAAAAAAAATAACCTAATTACAATTTAGATAACAATCAAAAGTGACCACCTAATGGCGCCTTTGATCCCAATATGTTACAGGAGCTTTCTAACTACTGTCAGCACACAGGCAAATAGAAGGAGTTTCCTTATATCCAAGTCTTTTACTATCTAAGCTCTAAGACTAAGCCCTCTGTCCTTGCAAGTTGTTCGCCTGCTCACATGTTCCTGGCTATGTCATTTGAGCTGGAAGAACCCTCCACTTCTGCTCTGTACCCAGCTAATGAGCCCCGCCTTTCCAACCTCAGTGGGTAGCTACCTCCATCCCTTCAACTCCTACCTCAATTCTTCCAGCCCCTACCCCTGCTCCTTTAGCTCCTACCGCCATCCCTTTAGTTCCTGTCCCTGTTCCTTCAGCTCCTACCGATGTCCCTCCAGCTCCTATCCCCATTCCTTCAGCTACTGCTCTGGACCCTGCTAAAGAATCCACACCTTCCCAACCTCAACAGACAGATGCTTCCATTCCTTTACTTACCACTGCCTTACTGCCTACCTCTGCTCTCTCTTCAGCTCTCTCTCCCCCACATTAACTACTCCATCAGCCCATCTGGATCATTCTTCCTCTCTGGTGCCTGGCCACAGCAGCCTCCCTGCTCTGGCACCAACCTTTACCTTTACCCTTCTTCTTACATGCTCACATGCTATGGAACCCAAACCAAGCTGGCTGCAGTTTTCCCATTGTGACAGGTGGCTGGCGTGCTCCTTTCTCTCTCTCTCAGAGCTCTCCCATATAGAACAAAAACTGAGGTCCTATACATCTAATTCTACCACTTTCATAAAGCAATTCCAATATATTACCCAGTCTTGTAATCTCACCTTTCATGATATTTGTATGATATAATAACGTACTTCCTGAAGAGCACAGGTGAGTGGGAGCAGGCCAGACTACATGCAGATGAGATTCACCAAACACATGCAACACACCCTCTGGGGGCAGAGGTAGTCCCTGAGCAGGAACCTCACTGGGACTATAACACTCCTGGTGGGATTTTAACTAGGGACTGGTTTTTGACTTGCCTCCTGGCAGGTCTCCATAAAGCTGCCCTCAAGCCAGTAAACTATAATAGGCTCCCAGAGGTCATTCAATATATGAAAGTAAATCCTTCTGCATTTTTGGAACGCCTCACTAAAATCCTGTTACAATATACTAACTTATATCCAGAAACCACAGAAGGCAGACAATTACTCATTACTCATTTTTTCTCAGTGCTACCCTGACATTAAGGCTAAACTTAGACGTTTGGAGAAAGGCCTCTTGACCCCGCAGGCAGAAGTTTTAGAGTTGGCTTTTAAGGTGTACCATGCAAGAAATGACAGTCTCTGTCACGTGCTAGCCATGGCCTTCTAACCAGCTGAGGTGACAGACCTCATGATCCATGCTGTCTGTGCTGCTCCCTTGCCCCCTGGGCTTGAGAACCATCAGGCCCATGTTTCAAATGTGCTAGAACTGGACCCAAGCACACCTAATCCTCATATTGGCCCCACAAGACTTTGTCTGAGATGCCATAGGGAAGGACATTGGGCAGTTGATTGTCCTTGTTCACATCGTGGCATAGAGACCTCAAACCCAGAAAATTCCCAATTTGAACTTCTAGGTCCAGTCATGGATGAATGAGGCTGCCTGGGATCCTTTGACCTGATCACAACCATCATCTATAACAGGGTACACATCATGGTATCAGGATGGCCCATCTCCTTTCTCTTGGACACCAGAGACACACACTTGGTACTGAGGGAATTCTGGGGGCCTACCTCTTCTCATAGTTTCCTTATTGTCGGAGAAGGGGGACAGTCTTATCTACCTCAGCAGACCCTACAACTTAACTGTATTATTAGGGGTATTTATCTCACTCATTCATTTTAGTCATGCCTACCTGCCTGGTACCTCTTATGGGAAGAGATTTTGTTTTAGCAAAAGTAGGAGCTTCCATTTCATTTGCTTCTTCCATTCACCTTACCCCAGACTTTCCAGCAGCTCCCCTCCTCCTTCTTGCCTCCCAACCTCCCAGCTCCAATTGTCTTTTCCTCTACCAGCCTCTACGGTGAACTCCCAAGTCTGGGACATCCAAAACCCCTCTGTTGCTAAACACCATTTCCCCATCGTTATCCAATTACAAGATCCTACTAAGTAAGTACATTACCCAAGCTCAGTACACCCTCTTTAAGTCTCTTAGGAGACTTAAGCCTATTATCTCTGACCTTCTACGAGAAAAGCTTCTTTATCCCACCTCTTCTCCATTTAACACTCCTATACTTGCTGTTAAAAAACCTAATGGAACCTGTTGCCTGGTTCAAGGCCTCCAGCTCATTAACTTTTCAGTGGTCCTTCTTTGTAAAAGGAGCTGGGGGCAGGTCTGCTTTTTGTCCCACCCAGCTCCTGCACAGTTAGATTTACACCCGAAATAACAACACACAAATTGTATTCATTTAAACACTTCCTGGCTCATTAGCGCTAGCCTCTTACTGGCTAACTCTCACATCTTGATTAACCCATTTCTATTAATGTGTATCACCACTTGACTGTGGCTTACTGGCATGAGTCTAACCACCGTTCGTTTTGGGTAGGAGAAGCATGGCATCTACCTGACTCTGCTTTCTTTCTCCCAGCATTCTGTTCGGTCTACTCTGCCTATCTAAGCTGCTGTCCTATCAAAAGGCCAAGGTAGTTTCTTTATTTGACCAATGAAAATAACATATAGATAGAAGGCCCTCCTACTCCATCTCTTCATCCTTAGTGCCTAACCTTTACACACTTCTTTCCGCTATCCCTCCAGGAACCTCCCTCTTCTCAGTTTTAGATCTCAAGGATGTTTTTTTCTCTTTCCTCTCTGCTCTCAATCTCAAAATATCACCTGGACTGACACTGACACTCATCTCTCCACACAGCTCACCTGGACTATCCTTCCCCAGAAATTCTGGGACAGCCCACACCTATTTGGTCAGGCTTTAGCTGTTGTAAAAGGAGCATGGGCCCCTTGTTCCATCCCACCTGGCTAGTTTATACCTGAAATAACCACATACAAACTATATTTATTTAAACACTGCCTGGCCCATTATTTTTAGCCTCATATTGGCTAACTCTCACATCTTAATTAACCCATTTCTATTAATGTGTATTGCCACTTGACTGGCTTACCGGTATGAATCTAACCAGCGTCCATCTCAGAGAGGAGAGCCATGGCACCTGCCACACTGCCTTCTTCCTCCCAGCATTCTATTCTGTTTAGTCCACCCACCTAAAGGCTGGCCTATCAAAAGGCCAAGGCAGTCTCTTTATTTAACCAATGAAAGTAACACCTAGACAGAAGACCCTCCTACACCATTTCCCCTTTTTCTGTTTAAACAAAAAAGAAGGCTTTAATTTTAACATAGTACAATTACATATAACAAAACAATTATCAAGCAAGATTTACAGTTACAATATTTAGATCTATTTTATCATAACATTGGAAAACTATAACCATCTATCTATTCTTCAACTCTATCAAAGACTCCAGAAGGATAATATTACTTAAGTAAACAAGAAGCAACTTCCGAAACTCTAGATATGACAGACATCTCGCTGCCTGGACAGTCACCCAAAGTTCTTTTGTACTGTTGGGGCATCCATCTTCAGCCTACAGGCCCATCATATCCAGCAGACATTTCCATGAAGCAGAAAAATATAAGACAGTTCAGTCTGTTGTGCTTCCCTAAGTAATCCTTCACCCACATTCTTGTAAGTCATCCCAATAAAATTCATTGTTTGCACTAAGCTTTAGAGATGACTCAGTAGTTAAGAAAACTGTCTGCTGTTTCAGAAGACTCACTTTGAGTTTCCAGTACCCCTAAAGGGCACTCAATCTGTAACCGCACTCAAGAACATCCAATGTCCTCTTTCTGGGTCTGCTAGCATTAGGAATACACATGACACACAAAGACATACATGCAGACAAAACATGCCTAAAAGAAAAAAATAAAACACAAACTTCATTGGTTCGCCAAGTTAAACTTTGTTGGCTCCAGCTTTGGTTTGTCATTTAGTTCCTTATCTGGGACAAGTAGATGTGGTCATTGTTTCCACAGGAATGGTGTCAAACATCTGTGCTTTGTGTTACACTATAGGGGTTTTTGTTGTTGTTGTTGTTTTTTTTTTTTTTTTTTTTTTTTTTTGAGACAGGGTTTCTCTGTAGCTTTTGAGCCTGTCCTGCAACTAGCTCTTATAGACCAGGCTGGTCTTGAACTCACAGAGATCCACCTGCATCTGCCTCCCGAGTGCTGGAATTAAAAGCATGCGCCATCACTGCACAGTTTTACACTATAGTTATCTTTAATTTGTTGATTTATGAGGGGTGGGAACATCAAGATGAATTTCAAAAGTTAGATCTCTTTTTCTCTCTCCCACAGAGGGTATGACCCCCACATTTATGCCAACATTAGTTATAATTTCTATTCCTGATTAAGGACATTGTAGCCAGGGCAGCATGGAAGCTTAAAGGAGTCCTAGTCTGCATTTCCCTGATAGGTATAAACCATTTTTTTTGTTTCTTTTGGTTTTAGTTTGGGTTTATTGTTGTGTGTTCATTTGTTTTCTGTTTTGCTCTTTTTCCTTCATGAATCCTAAATTTACTATATTGTTAGAACATTTCTTCTCTTGCTTTCCTACAGACAAATCCTCCCATATATACTCCTTGCCAACTTTCAAATCATGGTGTCTTTTTCATTAAGTATTATGGCATACATATATGTCTATGTCTTCACATATATATCTGTAAATAATCTACTCAATACATATATTACTGGTATATTTTTAGTGCTGACCATTTGGTGTTGAGCAGCCTGTTGGTGTGCTCTTCCTGCAGGACACTATTTCTTCTGCTTCCAGCATCCCCTAGTTGCTTGTGGTTTTCTGTGTAGGGTTGTGGCATTGTGGGATTTTCCCCATCCACTTTGGCATGTTCATTGTTCTTGTTTTTTTCCAGCTCACAATTGGGAGGTCATGTTAGTGATATTTATACACAGCGCTTCTCTCATTGCTAGGTGTGATAGTTTTTCTTGGTTTTCAGCTTGACTACATCTGGAATGAAATACAATCCAAAAATGGAGGACACACCTGTAAGATTATTTTTGCTTGTTTTGAAGTGACTGAATACAGTTCCAGTCTGGAACTTTAAGATAGGCAGACAAATACTCTTAATCCACATCTTCAGGTTGAAGGACATACAGCTTTTCTCAGGATAGAGAGGTTGAAAGATACACTTTTAATCTGGGCCATTTCTGTTGGAAGCCTGTATAAGGATCTGGAAATTACAATCATTTTGCTCATTGTCTGTTATCTCATTTTATTCCTAGCACATCCATTCGTTCACTGGCATTGGAGCCTACTTCTTTGGAAATTCCAGCATATACTGAAGATCAGCTGAGATATTCAGCCTTGTGCACTAAGTACTACTAAATTTTTGGACTATTTAGTCACATCTAGCCCTTGTTGGATTACCTGGACAGCAAACTTAAAATCAATCCAGTAAATCCCCATTATATATAAGAATATATAAATTTATTCTATCAATTCTGCTACTCTAGAGAACCTCAACAAATACACTAAGAGACACAATCTCAAAACAAAATTCCCGGTCCTCTGCCTCTTTATACACCCCCTCTCCAAAAATGATGCTTGAGCCTTAGGTTCAAGAGTGTTTTACAGATGTATCCAGCGGGCCTTATCTCCACAACTCTACATTTTGGTTAGTTGTAGATATTTGCAGTGGTCTCTGTTGAAAAGAGAAGTTTCCCCAGTGGGTGATGGTGCATGGCCTTTAATCCCAGCATTTGGGAAGCAGAGGCAGGGCGATCTCTGTGACTTCATAGCCAGCCTGGTGTACAGAGCAAGTTTCAGGACAGGCTCCAAAGCTACACAGAGAAATTCTGTCAGAGAGAGAGAGAGAGAGAGAGAGAGAGAGAGAGAGAGAGAGAGAGAGAGAAAGAAAGTTTTCTTGATGAAGTATTAAGACTAAGCTTAGCTGTGGGCACAAGGAAAAATATTTAGCTGTTTGTTAGGGATTATGATGGCTTAATAAAAGTTGTTTGTTTTTCTCCAAGATTCATGTCTTCACCAGCACCAGAAGGAAGCTGGATTTCCACTACCAATCAACCATGGTGTCTAAAGTTTTGTTAAGAGGGTCTTAAATCCAGTGAAAGAGATGCTTACTTCCACCAAGGTATGCTTGCCACTACTGCATCCTTAGGGCTACTGTGCCAGGATGACGATTGATGTGCTTCATAGGCATCATAGCTGCCTAGGACTGTTGGTTGAGTCCCTTCTTTGGAAGATTGTATGGTATTTTGGGTACCATGAAAGCTATTCTTCAGGGACCAATTTACATTATTTTGAGGCAATGTCTCTGTGTTCCTCCAGATGTTGAAATCTCACTATGTAGAGCTGGATGGTCTTGAACTCAGAGTTCCCCTTGCCTGTGACTCCCAAGTGCTGGGTTAAAAGGTTTGCATGACCTTGCTGAACTATATGTAACTTTTTGTTATCAGACTTTTTTGTTTGTTTTTTGAGAGAGGCTTTTGCAATGTAGCCTTTGCTGACCTGGAACTCAGTCTGTAGATCAGGCTCCTGGAACTCGCAGAGATATGCTTGCCCTCTATCTCCTGAGTGCTGGGGTTAAAAGTGTGTGTCACTACTGCCCATCCTGTTATGCTTTGACAATTACCCAGGGTAACTGCACAGTCTACTTAACAGAAATGTGTGACCAACAAGATCTCTTGTTTACTGGACTTAAAGACTTCTGGTACACTAAACTGGAAACTCTAATTGAAATAAATGAATATAACATACCAGGTGAATATAACGTACCAAATTTGAACTACATGAAATAAGTAATATAAACAGAACTCAATCTAAAGCAGTTATAAAACATCACCTTTAAAACAACCCCATGACCAGACTGACAGGATTCTACCAGAACTGCAGATAGTAACAACCAAAACGGCTTCTTAAAATACTTCTTGACCCACAAAAAAGGAAAAGTTCTTGACTTTTAGTATTGCTTGATATTACACCAGATAATGGGTGAGCATGGTAGCACATGCCAGATTCTAGAGGCAGAGTTAGGTGAATCTCAGTGAGTTCAAGGCTGCCCTGGTCTTCAAAGTGAATTCTAGGCAAGTCAGAGCTGTTACAAAGAGAAAAATCTGTCTTGAACAAACAATAGATAGATAGATAGATAGATAGATAGATAGATAGATAGATAGATAGATAGATAGATAGATAGAACCAGATTATAAACAAATGTCTGAGCTCAGGAAGATGGCAAATGCCTTTAATCTCAGCACTCCTGATGAAGAGGCTGACTGATCTCCGGGAAGTGAAGGGCACCTTAGTTTACTCTTTAAAAAGTAGTTCCAGGACTTCCAGGATTACACAGAGAAACCCTGTTACAAAAAAAAAAAAGAAGAAACCAAAATAAAATTTATTATTAGCTATTTCACATTTACCCACAGATGTATACATATACTCATAGCCTGTGTGTGTTTGTGCGCGAGCACCTCAAATCCTGCCTGCCCTCACCTCCTATCTCTATACTGCTCTCTCTCCTATCTCTATCCTGGTCCACAATTCCAACACATCTCTATTATGTTCCCCTCTATTCATTTTCCTTTGGGATTCCCTTAGATTAACCAGGCCCATCTGTGAAACTGTGGATGGTGGGTTTGGAGTTACTATTGGAGCCTGCTGGGCTCAGCAGAGGACTAGAGCTAAAGGCAGTGATTCTTCCACAATTCATTCATAGCCAACATTTGAGAGGTAAAGTGTGGGCACTATGAGCTTTCCCCTTCCTAGACTGATGGTGGTCTAATGTGAGGACAACGCGAGTAAGTACAGCTGCTATGGGTTACTGATTACAACAGCTGTAGCAAGTCTATAGCATGGCATGTCTTAGTCCTTTCTCCTTTTCCCTGCTTATTCCCTTTCCTCCTCCTCTTCCTCAGTGTTTCCAGAGCCACTGACTTCTGTAGGACTGGTACCAAATACCTTCCTTATTTTCTGTATCTGGGACAGCAAGAATCTCTGCATTCCCCATTGCATCTTTATAAAATTTTATATTTTACCTAAAAAACACCTTTAACATGAGTCACAGAAGAGGAACTTGTTTCTGAGTGAGTAAAAAGACAAGACCACCATCTAGTGGTGAGAACGTCACAGCGCTGGATGAACTCATCTTTGGGCTGTAAGCAATGGGGTGACAATGACACGCCCCCCCCCCTTTTTTTTTCCTCAAAATCCAAGTTTCTGAAATGTCTCTCCCCAAAGCAAAATTGCAGTATTTGGTTTTGGCTTCTCATGTTTGTGTTAGCGATGGACGGTGGCATCTGAATTTAACCTACTATTGTTTGTGTAGGTAGGTAACGTAGAGGTTAGGCTGCCTGTCTTTTATCTGAAGGGTTCTGAACTCACTGTCGGGTCAGATACAGGGATGCAGCGTCCTCCTAGATTCAGTTCTGGTCTAGGCTGGCAGCAAGCGTGAGGGGAGGCTGTGCAGAGCGGGTCCAGGGCAGCCTGACAGCTGGAGCTGTGTGGATGGAAGCCTGAGACGCAGGAAGAGCGCCCGTTCTCACTGGGGAGGGGACACTCAACCGGAAATAGCGTTTAGAGAAAGTCGTTTGCCACTGGTCAGGTGTAGAGGAAGTGCACGCTGGGCGGGGTTAAAGGAGATACCTGATTAAAGCTGGGAAGGAGGATTGCTGAGGCCGGTAAGTTATTAGGAGGAGCTAGACAGAAGGGACGAGTACCGATTCCCTGTCGGGGACCTGCACGGTGGGGAATCCGCGTTGTGCAGACCTGGGTGCGGAGGACACGGCCTGGTGTCACGGGGACGCGAAAACTCCCCGGAGCCGCAGTCGCCGCGGGGCGGCCTGGGAAAGTCAGCAGCGCAGTGGCGGGAACCGCAGCCCGGCGGCCCTGGAACCTCCCAGGTCAGAGGAGCTGCGGGGCTGGGACCCTGGAGGGAAGGGATCAGGGCTGTTTCTCCGCTGCTCATAAGGAAACTGGCTCTGAAATTCTACTGTGGATTTCTTGCCCTCGTCGGTACATTTTAGATAATATGACTTGGACCAATCCTGACAGGTTTTTTTTTTTAATTGACCTTCTGATTGCCAAAATATTCTCATAAAAATAGCCTATTAGAATATTTGAATTTATGTGTTGATGTTTGTAAATACAGTTCTCTGTGCTGTGGTGGACAGGGCAAAGCTCTTCAAATTTACGTTCATCTACCCCAACTTTCGTGTTACACCACTTCGCAATTCAAGAGAATGGCACACAGAACTAGGGATTTTGCATTTCTAGAGCTCTTTTATATATTAGTCATGAAATGAACGCCTGCAAATTTAATTGAATCCAAAAGTATATTTTTTTGCGAGCTCCATAGGTATGGTTGTAAACATTAACGTTTAAAAGTAAACTTTATTTGCCTTTAAATTTTCATATGACACGTATATACTTTGTGATGGAAATAGAGCATTTTTCTAAATATTTACTTATTTTATTATGTATATAGTATTCTGTCTGTGTGTATGCCTGCAGACCAGAAGAGGGCACCAGACCTCATTACAGATGGTTGTGAGCCACCATGTGGTTGCTGGGAATTCAACTCAGGACCTTTGGAAGAGCAGGCAATGCTCTTAACCGCTGAGCCATCTCTCCAGCCCTAAATAGAGCCTTTTTAAAAAGTGTCTTTCGCAGACTTGGTGGCATACACCTTTAATCCCACCACAGGGGAGGCAGACCAGGTGGGTCTCAACGATTTTGAGGCTAGTCTGGTCTACCTAATGAGTTCCAGGACAGTCACAGCTTCATGGGGGAGACCCTGTCTCAAAAAAGGAAAGAAGAGAAAAGAAAAAAAAGTGTGTATTTTTCTGCTGAGTTCTTTATGTGCAGCTTAAAGATGGGAAAAACGCAGTATGCTTTCTATAGTATTAGATCACAGTATTTTCACAGTTACAAAAGGTATTATAAGCTACATGGTGGTGCTGGTCACGCCTTCAGTCCCAGCATTTGGGAGGCATACACAAGTGTTCTGGGAGTTCCTTGCCAGCGTGGTCTACAGAGCAAGTTTAAGGACAGCCTGCTCTACACAGGGAAACGTGTCTCGGGGGAGAAAAACGAAAAAAGGAATGAAAAGGTGTTAAAGTATAAAATAATCTTAGGAAGTATCTTTTGAATAATTACAATAACTCATCTACATCAAAAAAATAGCTAGAGTAGCCTTTTGTCTCCTTACCTCAAGAAAATCACTCAGTACATGGACGCATGATCAAACTTATTTTTTGATTCTTGAATTTGCTTCATTTTGACATATGAACTCACTGCATTGCTCTGTCTGCCTCCAAACTTACCAGGTAGACCAGGCTGTTCTGGAACTCATAGAATTCCACCCACTTGTTTCTCCCAGGTGCTAGGACTAAAGGTGTGCACCAACACAACTGTTGGAACTGAAACTGTTGGTTTTTTTATTCTGTGGTCTGTTGACAGCCAGTAGTGTGACATTGGACTTCTCCAGGAGGAGGGGCCATGCCTGGACCCTGCTCAGAGGGCTTTGAACAGACACTGGATGTTGCAGAATTGCAGTGATCTGGTTTCTGTGGGTGAAACTGCATTGCTTCAGACTCCCTTGCTCCTCCTCAGGGTGTCTTGGCAAATTACCCTGCATGTGTGTGACCCCTTGAGAGATCTAAGGCTTCTATCAAATTGGGGCTATGGTAAATTCAGAATGTCACTAGTGTATAATATTCTTGTCCCAATAATTTAGTGTTGTTTCTGAACCTGAGTTTTGACTGAGCTGTTATTGGAAGTGGCATTCAAGTTACACAAACTGAAAACACTTTCTAAATATTTTCAGCATTCTGATATTGGTGGCAATTGGGGAATCACTTGTATAATCCTGTAGTTAGTTTTCTCTTCATCTACTGAGCACAGTACTGTGTTAGAAATCCAGGTGCTTTCTGAAGAATCTCTTTCTCATGTGCAGGGTCAACTGATCACCCAGACCTGTTCACTGTGCTGCAGAACAAAGAGGCCTGGAAGATGGAGAGGGAGGAGACAGTAGCTAAGGATGCAGGTATTTGGAGGGATTGCAGAAGGGATGGCAAAGGGTTCAAGTGAATGTGGAAGCAGGACATGACGTCAGTTTTGCCGCATTCTGTTTCATTAGAAATATTCTGGAGACTTCCATGAAGAAAGATCACAGAATTAAAATTAAAAAAAAAAATAGCAGCAACAAAGTGTTACATGCTACTACAAATAGTATGGTTTAATAAAAAAAAATTGTAATAGGAAAAAAAAATCACAGAATTATCCTGTAGTAGGTTTGAAAACAGGTTCTACAGAAGAATTGATACTAGGAGTCAAATAAATTTTATTTGACTATGCATTGTAGAATGAGACTGCTTGTTTGTTTCCTGGCTGCCCAGACTCAAATAATAAAACAGAAACTATATTAATTACAACACTGTTTGGTCACTAGCTTAGGCATATTTCTTGCTAACTCTTACATCTTAAATTAACCCATTTCTATTCATCTGTGTATCATTGTAAGGATGTGGCCTACCGGTAAGGTTCAAGCTGGTGGCTGGTGTCTTTCTCCTTTGGTAGCTACATGGTGTCTCCTTGACTCCACATACTCTCTCTATGTCTATCTCTTCCAGCCTGGCTATAGGCTGAAGTAGCTTCTTTATTAACCGGTGGTAAGAAGACATACTCAGAGGATAAAGAGGGGAATCCTACATCAATGAATTGTGAGGGATACTGTCATTATTTGTTCATATCACTGATCTTGTCATCATTCCATATTAATTGGTTTTCATTTCTATGAATTTAGTGTATTATAAAATGATCAAATTAATACCTCTAGGCTTATTTATTGTATTCACAATCTTGAAGCTTTTGATATTCTAGCACATTTTCTGCTTTTTAGTGTTAATGTCGCCATTATTTCTGAAAATAATACCAGCATAGTTTTATAAGAAATCAGAAAGTATATTTACAGACTGTCACTCCATCTGTACCGTCTTCCCATGGTGATCGCCTGGTGTCCATGGTCATGACAATTCCTTGTGGTTTCCATTGCTGTAATTTTAATATACTGAGAGATCACCTCTAAGTTTAATCCTCTTAGTATTTTCTGCCTCTGTTGTTCCTTGGTACTTTCAGGATTACTCTCTGTAAAGCAGGCTAATGGGATTCAGATAGGAATTGCTTGGAGTCTTAGGGAAGACAGACCGCCCTCTAGGTTGTCTTGTTGTGTTTGAAAAGAACATGAGGCATGTGTCAATTTTAACATGCTTTATGTATTCTCCTGTTTTCTGTCTGCTGCGGATATCTGCATTCCCGGTTTTGTCACATGTACTCTTCTTGTTGGTCAAAGACTTTCTGTCTAATGGACCGTTTTATCATTTGCTGTCACTCTTTATTCTGTATTTTGATACTTTTATCTTGATCTTTCTGTCTCTATTGTAATTATCGTAAGTCTACTGCTGTCCATAGTCATAGCATTATAAAAAATTCATTCTTTCTCAATATTTTCCATCTTTAGATATGCAATGACTTTTCTCATAAAAGTACATATTTTAATTTCAGCTCTCATTTTTCTTTCCTTGAATTATGTATTTATATCTTTTGCTTAGATAAAAATAGGTGAAATGCTATCTATTTACACTTCAAGAAATTACTGAAAGAGATGCATTTGTTATTGTTTAGGAAGTTGAGTGTGGACACTGACTAGGCAGATTTGGAATCTTTGTATATTACATTGGTATTATTAAGACCTATACTTTATTATTTTTATGTACATATTGACCATTAGAATTGCTGTTAAGCTCAGTTTATTCAATTCATTTGCTTATTTATTGAGTATGTCATTATTTGCTCCCTTTGAATTTTTTTAATAGATTCTGGCTTTTGATCCATTGTACTATAAATAGATAGCCAATCAATGTATATGCTTTGTACGGTGTCTCTTCATACTTTTAATTGATTTCCATGAATTTTTTTTTTTATTTTACACAGTACTGTTTGTCAGTTCCTACTGTTGTATCAAGTGTTACCCCTTTGTGTTACTATGCAGGATTTACTATTTCAGACCATATATGAAAGTCTCTGATTCAATGTGTGTAGGAGAAATTTGAACCTGGGTTCATGTTTTTCTATGTGGATAAATACTTTTCCCAGTACCACTGTTTGAAGAGACTATCCAGTCTACAACACGTATTTGTGTAATTTTGCTGACATTCCCCTGGTCATCGCTATTAGGCAGGTTCTGGATCTGCTGCGCTATTGCGTTAGTCTGATCTGGAACCGCAGTGGTGTAACTCGAGCATTATAACATTTTTCTGGAGTGCTGTGTACCCAGGGAATTTGTGTCAACATAAATTCTCGAGTTTTCTTTACAATTTCTGTGAAGGTTATGGTGGGAAGTTTAATGTCATGCAGTTTGAACTTTGAATATTTGGTGTTTGATAACCATATGGTGCACTCTTCTCTATTTCTCCAGCTCTCAGAATTCCTTAGTGTTTGACTAGGGTTGAGGCCTAGTGAGCTTTCTCTTCCCATGTTAGCATGTCTCTTGGTGTTGTCCTTGTTCTGCTCCTGTTTAGGCCGCCATTTGTAAGATTTGAAGCATGTATCTTCTCTGACATTTCTAGGAGACACAATGTCAAAGCAAATGTCCTATTCTTCTGGCTCTTACACTGTTCCCATCCTCTGTCTCTCAATGATTCCTGAACTTTGGTAAAGGAGTTGTGTTGTGTATGTGTCAGTTGGAACTGAGCATCACAACTCTACATCTTGACTGATTGTGATTTTGTATAATAATCTCTATTCATGTTCTCAAAAAAAAACTTTTCTCGATGAGTGGTGAGAACTACATTTATTTCTGGGAATAAGGAAAATTTTTAGGATACAATTAAGGATTTTGTTGATTTAATAAAGTACTAGTTGTAGTTCTCCACCAAGATCTGTGCCTACACTAGCCCTAGGGGAACTAGCTAGGTTTCCAGTAGCAATCATGTTTCCCTGTCCTTTGGAAGGTCTGCAGTCCAGTTAGAAGCTGTGGTCACCATCAAGGTGTGTGTGCCACTCTTGCACCCTGACAGTTATCATGCAGTGCAGATCATATTTGTGGTTCATGGTTGTCGTAAAGGGGCAGGACTGTTGGCTGGCTCCCTCCCTTGGAAGCTTGAATGTTGCCTTCAGGTACCATGAAAACTAATCTACAGAAAGAAGGTTTTAGGTTCTGATCCAGCTCTAGTCCTTTGTCTTCTGTGACTGAATTGCATGACTTCTTCAATAATAGAGACTCAACCTCTGGGAGGCAGCCATGGGCAACAGTAATGGCCTATAATGGTTAGTGAGTCTCTTGCACAGCTGTAACCAACAAGTTCTTCTCATGCCTTGTGTGGGTGATTTTGTTAGAAAATCCGTGGCTCTTGTGGGGAGAGTTATCAGCGTTATCATTTACACTCTAACATATAAATATTCAGACATGTATTTTAGGCATTTTTCCTTAGATGGATAATATTGAAGGAAGAGATGGATTCCTTATGACTATTTAGACATCCTTACTGGTTTTCTTCGGTGTTTATCTCTGTCATTTCGCCATAATTAAATCCCTCCCTGTTTTTCCATTTGCCCCTTCAGATCACTTGTTCCATGTCACTCCCTTCTCTATTACCTACCCGCTCACACCCCACGGTGGTCTCCTTTTACTTTTCTGGTTACTACAGTTGTGGACTCACATCTGAAGATTCGAAGCTAGGAACTTCCTAGGAAAGAGAACAACCATTGTCTGTCTTTCTGGACCTGGGTTACCTCCCTCAGAATGATTTTTTATGGGTTCATCCATTTACCTGCAAAGCTCGTGGTTTCAATTTTCTTTACAGCTGAATCGTATTCCATAGTGTATGTGTACCACACTTTCACTATCCATTTGTCAGTTGAAGGACGTTAAGGTTGTTTACCTTTTGTAGCTATTGTGAGTAGAGCAGCTGTGAACATGACTGAGCAAGTGTCTGTGAAGTAGGATGTTGAATCCTTTGAGCATTTGCCAAGGAGTGGAACATCTGGGCCATATGCTATATTTGCTTAACTGAGGATTCTTTTTTTTTAAAAAAAAAATATTTATTTATTTATTTATTTATTTATTTATTATGTATACAATATTCTGTCTGTGTGTATGTCTGCAGGCCAGAAGAGGGCACCAGACCTCATTACAGATGGTTGTGAGCCACCATGTGGTTGCCGGGAATTGAACTCAGGACCTTTGGAAGAGCAGGCAATGCTCTTAACCACTGAGCCATGTCTCCAGCCCTTAACTGAGGATTCTTTATATTGATTTTTGAGAGTGGCTAGATTGGTTTTTTTTGTTTTTTTTTTTTTTTTGTTTTTTTTGATAGGGCTTTTAATCCCTATGGTTTTGCTTTTGATGTTGTTGGTTTAATTATCCACAGTATTCCTCTTCCTTCTCTATGGGAATTAGTGGTTTGCTGTCTTTCCCATGGTTTATTACTTCCCAGTTCCTATATTTATCTATTCTTCAAATGAAATTTATTATTTCCCATTTTCTTAGGGATAATTCCTCTGATTTTTTCATTTATATATTTTGCTTTTGATGTGTTGTCTTCTGTCCAGCTTTGTTGAAATGAATTGTTTTACGTCAAAAATACCTTGAACTCCACTTACATCTCCATCAGTTTTAATATAGGATTTTTTTGATGCAATAATATCTTTGGTAGTGATTTTTTTTTCTCCAATCCTAAAATGTTGTTGCATGATCTTCTGACTTTGGGAATCACTGGCCAGATACCTGGTGTATTCTGTTGCTTGAGTCTTTTCATGTGGTTTGACATCCTTTCAGTATTAACTTTTTCTTTTTGATCCCTTATATAAAAGGCCAACAAGCCATATATTCATTGCTCCTGAAAGAGAAGCTTAAAGAAGAGAAACAGAAAGAAATGGCTGGCTCTCCAGTAAACATGTCCCAGGTCAGTGGTCATATCCACTCCTTTTCTAGTAATGTTGTATGTTCAGACATTGCAAACCTATAATTTTCTGGTTCTGATTATTTTTTAAATTTTATTATAGAAAATATACAAACAAACAAGAACAAAATCACACACTGAAAATAACCAGATCTACAGAGTACACATCCTGATGTACTTTCATGTAGTTAGAGTAGTAGTTGGGAACAGAAGCTCTTGAGCCTCACATGGGATTTTATATTTTCAGTATCAAATATATTTTTCTGAACTTGTCTACTACGAAAAAGAAAACCTGATGAAATTAGAACTGGAAAAGCTCTTAGCTTGATATCCTTTTTCAAAACTTGTGTTCATTACCTGCATTGAGTACTACCTCAATCCTGACACCTTGTTCTCTTTCTTCATTTCCTGCTGTGCCCACTTGTACATTGTTTTCATATACACATGTGCTTGACTAGATTCTGCAGACAAGGGAAAACATGGTTTCTTCTTTCACTTAATATTGCATATTTTAAATCCTTCCATCTTCCTACAAATTTTATTCCATTTTTTTCTTCTGCTGCATAGTATTCCTTTCTATATGTATACCATTATCATTGTACATTCGTCTTTTGTTAGACAATTTACTTGATTACATAATTTGGCTATGATGAATAATGGAGCAATGTATCTGAGGTGTAAATATCTCTATATTGGGGTATGCAGTTCTCTGGTTATCTTCCCAGGAGTGACAATCCTGGGTCATGAATTAGTTCCATCTTCAATTTTTTTCAGTAGTCTACAGACTTATTCCCACAGTGGCTATATTATTCCACAGACCCCCACACATAAAACAGTTAATGACGGTCCTTTCTTCTGTATATCCTCTCAGCATTTGGTGTCAGGTTAGTGATGACAGCCATTCTCGGCCTGGGGTGATGCACTATTTCAAAGTAATTTTAGTTTGTATTTCCATGGTGACATTTTAAAGACCCTGAAGACTTGAAATATTTATTGGCCATTTATGGTTTTTGTCTTTAAAAAAGTCTCTGTTCTCTTCATTTGCCTATTTGCTGACTGGCAGTTTTATTTCCTTGGTATTTAGTTGATGTAATTCTCAGTAAATTCTAGGTATGAGCCCCTATCGAAAATGTTTCAGGTACAGATTCACTCCTATTTGATACAGCATGAATACTAAAAAGCACACTGAGGACTACAAAATTCAGACACAATAGCTCAGATTTTCTCCAGAGCCATTCTTCTGTGGTATATTATATTAGGAAAGCACTGAAAAGTGACTATAATTCTCAAACAATTTAATATCTTCATTTACTCACAGGAAGTCTATCTCACTTCTGAATGCATTCTCAGTTACCACACATAAATGTACATTTACAACTTAGCTGCAACTGCAATCATTATGTGGCGTGGTTTTGGATTCCACTCAGTTTGTATAATTCTTTCAGAATGAAATATTCTTCAGAACTTCTGAAATTGTTCTTGTCTAAGTTGCCTTATGCCTATTACTTAAAATTTTAGATTATATCAAATGTGGCTGATATAGATTTTTCTATCTGCTTGGTAGTGTAAAACTTGGTAGTATACAGTGCTGTTGCACTCATATTATGGTGGGGAAAAAACAAAATTCTTTGCCTATAAAGTTAATAATGAATTCTGCCTTCCTTTCTCTTTAGTGGACTAGCATTGCACCTAGAATTTAAACATACATACTTAGCATGTTATAATATAGAGTTCACAGAATTGATTCACTATCAATATTTTACTGTGATCCTCAGGTATAACATTTAAAGCACATTTCCTCATCACCATTTTCCTTCTGACACATGTACACTCTGATCCTGTAGGATATAAACACAGCATCCATAAAAGATAAATAACCATGTCCACACCTTAAATACCTGTTGTTTTGTGTATATGCATGTGAGACTATTATTTCATTCTATATTCACAGAGGTAAGAAATTTATTATACAAGGTGACTATATTAGAAATCATTTTTGGTTGACTGTCTTCACTCATCTACATTTCCTCAAGACTCCTCAAGTCTAGGAAAGCACTCTGTCAAGGATCACCTGCTCAAACTGTACTTTGTGTTTCAGGGTCTGTTGACTTTCAGGGATGTGACTGTGGACTTCCCTCAGGAAGAGTGGGAATGCCTGAACTCTGCTCAGAGGGCTTTGTACATTGATGTGATGTTGGAGAATTACAGCAACCTGGTCTCTGTGGGTGAGATCATTGTGCTTCTAGAATTCCTATCTCATCATTTGTATGTACTGACTTCATAGCTTATAAACTCCATTAAGCTGCCATGGAAACAATAGGAGACTATTGAAAGACTGGTAGGAGAAAATAACTTTTTCATGGAATTTACTTTTTTCTTTTCATTTTCCATGTTAGCGGTATCATGCACCCTTCATTTTGGTTCCAGAATACATTCAGAAACTTAGTATTGTATAGTATTTTTACCCATATATAAGAACTCCATGTCCGTGATTGTACTGCCATGGTTTTGAATTCTGAGAAGAAATTCAAGGTATGGAAACTGAAAATTCTCCCTAAATATGCTGAAGATTGTGACAGGAAATAGCAGTTGGAAGTCATTCCTGTATTCATCTACTATGTGTTCTCTTCATGTAAGGAGCAGAATACTATGTTAGATGTCTGTATTTCTAAAATTCTAGCATGGGTCATGGGTTACCTCACAGGACATTTGGATTATTGCATGCAAGGCAAGCCTGGTCACCTGTGCAGAGAGAATGAGTTTGCCCTGGAATGTCGAGAGAAGAGAGTAGTCATAACAAGGGTGGGCTAGTGAATGAACGGGGCAACAATCATGGCTTCCAGTTAAAGAGAAAACAAGAACTGAGAATGTTTTTGTGATATTCAATTCCACTTGAAAAGACTCTTTTTTTAAAAAAAAAAATTATTTATTTATTTATTATGTATACAATATTCTGACTGTGTGTATGCCTGCAGGCCAGAAGAGGGCACCAGACCCCATTACAGATGGTTGTGAGCCACCATGTGGTTGCTGGGAATTCAACTCAGGACCTTTGGAAGAGCAGACAATGCTCTTAACCTCTGAGCCATCTCTCCAGCCCCTTGAAAAGACTCTTGATCATTTAACATAGTGTAGTCTTCTGTCTCCAGGATTCATTCTGTCTGTTGTAATTTCTGTTAGAAGCTGTTGTGTCTATTGCACCTGAATTATGATGACTTAATAATTAGTACAAAATGACGTTTTATTTGACTCTGCTGAAATGAGACTAAAATAATTTTCCAAATTTTGAGTTTAATGTGAGAGTCCATGGATTAGGATTATTCTGTAATTGTTTTTCTTGCTGTTGTGTCTTCATATTAAAATCTTCATTTTCTTTTCAGTAGAGAACACACAAACCCCGTTCTGGGAAATACTCTCAGGAATCGGTGTACAGAGTAGACTTGAGAATAACCCTATCAGGAAAATTAAGAAACACAGCAGTGTGTGTAGCTCAGACAGTGAAGGATAGAAATTAGCAATAGCTGCCCATGATAGCCCTGCCTCAAATAATCTAGAGCCTCTGATGTCTGGCAGAATACTGTCTTTACATCCATTATTATTTTTTTCTTTTCCTCCTCCCTCCCCCCGCCCCATTTTTTCAAGACAGGGTTTCTCTGTGTAGCTTTGGAGCCTGTCCTGGAACTTGCTCTGTAGATCAGGTTGGCCTCGAACTCACAGAGATAGATCCTCGCTGGGATTAAAAGTGTACATCACCACCACCTGGATGCATTTATTACCTTTGAAGAATCTAATGTGTTTTTCTAGAGAAAGAAATAAACCCTGTGATGCTTTAGACTTTAATCCTTAAAGGAATTGGGTCTCCTGAACAGTATTCTGCATGGACTATCACTAGTAAGTGTAAATAATGTGAACCTGGGATTGAATTAAGCTCCTGTTTCTCAATTTCTGAGAAGAAATATTTAAACATAGAGGCATGTTTCTAAATATAATTAGTCAGTGAACTGTATACCAAAGCTAGTTACTGATTCCTCAATTATATGATCTGTCCTGTGCTGTTAGACATTTTTTGTAAAGATGAGATATCTATTATCACAGACACTTGAAGGCTGTTTAGCTGTTTTTGTGAGAATACATAAAATTACAGTAAAAAAAATGTCTAGTTCCTGGTAGAGACATCTTAAAGTGACAGTCATTAATGAAATGTTTAATCTTGAACCAAACTCTAAAATTCTGAATTTTACTCATTTTCAGAGAACTATTGTAAATGTGATCCTGTCCATCAACAAGTGAAGACCAAAAAGGAGTGTTGTCAGTGTGATGAGCTTGGCAAAGTGCTTCATGACCCCTCCACATGTGCATATTATAGAACAAGTGAAACTACAGAAAACTCTAATAACTACAGGTGCAGTAGTCACGGGGATGCCTCTATTGACTCATCAAACCCAGATAGACATGAAAGCATTCACACTGGAGAAGAACCTTGCAAACCTAAGGACTGTGAGAAATCTTTAAATTTGTGTCCCAACATTACTCAAGATAAGAGAGTCTACACTGCAAATAAAGAGCAAAGGCAGGGAGAATATGATGACTATTTTGACTCTACATATAGTCTTTTGCAACAACCAATCTACATTAAAGAGAAACCATACCAGTGTGGGAAATGCAAGAAATGTTTCAGTACTGCCTCAAGTCTCACTGTACATCAGAGAATTCATAATGGAAATAAACCCTACAAATGCAACTTTTGTGGCAAATCCTATAACCAGTGTGCAAATCTTAGAATACATCAAAGACTTCATACTGGGGAGAAACCTTACAAATGCAAAGAATGTGGAAAGTCTTTTCGACAGTCTGCAGCTCTTAAAAGCCATCTAAAAATACATACTGGAGAGAAGCCTTATAAATGTAAGGAATGCAACAAATCCTTTGCCCACCTTTCCAGTTTCAGGACACATCAAAAAATCCATACTGCTGAGGAACATTGTAGTTGTCAAGAATGTGGCAAGGTCTTTCATCAACTTTCACACTTTAGAAGACATTATAGACTACATACTGGAGAGAAGCCTTACAAATGCAACGAGTGTGACAGAGCATTTACACACTATGCATCTCTTAGATGGCATCAGAAAACTCATTCTTTAGAGATATTTTACAAATGTAAAGAGTGTGATAAGTCCTTTCTTGAATTATCACATCTCAAAAGGCATCACAGAATCCATACTGGTGAGAAGCCTTACAAATGTGACATATGTGACAAATCCTTTACTGTGAACTCAACCCTTAAAACACATCAAAAAATTCATACTGGAGAGAAACCTTATAAATGTATGGAATGTGACAAATCCTTTATCAAGTGCTCACATCTTAGAAGACATCAGAGTGTTCACACTGGAGAGAAACCTTACAGATGTAAGGAATGTGACAAATCTTTTCCTGAGTTTTCAACTCTTAGAGCACATCAAAAAATTCATACTGGAGAGAAACTTTACAAATGTAGGGAATGTGACAAATCCTTTACCCATAACTCATATCTTAGAACACATCAGAGAGTCCACACTGGAGAGAGACCTTACAGTTGTGAGGAATGTGCCAAACCTTTTACTACATGCTCATATCTTAGAGCCCATCAGAAAATGCATACTGGAGATAAACCTTACAAATGCAAAGATTGTGATATGTCCTTTCTCCGGATTTCTAGTCTTAAAATACATCAGAAAATTCATACTGGAGAGAAACCTTACAAATGCAAAGACTGTGACATGTCCTTTAGTCAGATATCAAATCTTAGAAGACACCAGAAACTTCATACTGGAGAAAAACCTTACAAATGTGTGGAATGTGACAGATCATTTAGCCATATGTCAAATCTCAGAACACATCAGAGAGTTCATACTGGAGAGAGACCTTACAGTTGTAAGGAATGTGACAAATCTTTTACTAGGTTCTCCTACCTCAGAGCACATCAGAAAATTCATACTGGAGAAAATCTTCACAAATGCAAAGACTGTGACATGTCTTATATCTATCTTTCGAGTCTTAGAAGACATCAGAGAGTTCACGCTGGAGAGAAAAATACCATTCTCATGATGTGATGTAGCATTTCTCATTATTCTCTGCTTATAAACCCCAACATCATACACAATAGAAGCATAAATATAAAAAACTTGTAAAAGCCTTTAAAGAAGATTTAAATCTTAAAAAATATGACAGAGTTTATATTAAAATAAAATTGAGTACTACTAGCTGTGAAATTTTTTAAAATGTGTCTGGGTGCCGCAGACTGACTCTCTTGGAGATCAGAGACCGAGGGAGAACAGGGGTGAAGGCTTAGGAGAACCCAGGATTCGGCGAATGACAGACAGATACAACTCTAATGAGATTTGAATCTGCTGCAATTTTACTAAAATTCAAGCATCACTTTTAAGAGATTAGAGAAGGAAATTGACAGACATAAAAGCTTACATAGAAAAATGATTACAGGCAGTTGATTCTCAGCAAGTCTTGCGGTTGGGGCCAGGTGGGCAGAGCTTTTCTTTGAAATCCGTCTCATATCACTAACTGTGCTTTCTCATGGCCCTAAATCATATCTGCCCTCAAGGGAACCAAGGGAACCCAAACACCATTCTTTAGGATTCCACCCCCAGGGTTTGCTCCAATATTGAATGGCTGGCTTCATGTTATCAAGAATAGCCTGCCTTTTTTTTTTCTATCTAAAATCTACCAGGGGTTTCTCATTCTGGCTAGCCTCTCCATAAATGGTAACTCATGCCATTCCATACATTTTCCTTCATAATTTACCCATTTTCTACCAAATCTCCTATCATGAGCCCTTTCTATTCTAGGGTATCCATAAATTCCCCCAGAGAGCGAGCTGGAGTCTTAATCATGACATTAATGGCCTGAATCAAGGGAGGGGACCGACGCATCAGTTCCTCCGTATTCAAGGAGCCGTTGGGAATGTTTCCTGGTTCCTTGAACAGATTAAGTTTTTGTCAAGAGAAAAGTAGAACAGAAGAAAAAGATAGCAGAGCCAATGCAAGAAACCACCGCCAGGAACAAAGTGAACAAGGTCGTTGAGGCTGATCAGACACCACAACTCGAGCAGACTGCCAGGGAGCCGCTGGGGGCCAAGCTCCAGGAAGCACGAGCCCCTCATTTTGAGATGACCACCACCTGAGAGGCATTTTGTCACACAGGTGAGACAGCCGTGAATGTGGCATCTGGGTCCTTTGCCTGCAACACTTTCTGTGCATTACGTTTGCCTGGTGTCTGTGGATGCCAGTAGAGTGCATGAGATTCTCTAAAATGGGACTTCCAGACAGTTGTTCGTTCATATGTGTGTACTGGGTATTGAATCCTGGTCCTTTGAAAGAGGAACCAGTACTCTTACCTACTAATTGATGTCTCTGACCCCTGGGAAAGCTGTAATAAAATCATTTAGCTTAGTGGGGCAATGCTGATGGTACCTCCCTTTAATCCCAGCACTGGGGAGGCAGAGGCAGGTGGATACATGTGAGTTTGAGGCCATCCTAATCTACACAGCTAGTTACAGGATAGCCAAGACTGTTACGTAATGAATTCCTGTCCTGAAAACCAAGTAAGATGACCTAAAAACTGTTTATCTTGTTCAACATTCAAGAATTCATAATAATGGTAGACTAAGTAGTGCATGCCATTAATCCTAGCACTCAGGAGGCAGAGGCAAGAAGATACCTAGTCTGAGACTTTCCTGGTCTATGTAGTTAGCGCCAGAACTGATAAGAACTATACCCTCTCAAGTAAATGGTAGTAACATAAAAATATGTGACAAAGATCTCTGTACTGTACCTCACAAAATTCATAATTCTGAGAAAGCATATAAAGGTATGTCATATATAATCCCAATATATTTCTGTTCACTGGAAATCACACCCACCACACACACTGAATTTGACAAATCCTTGACCTAATGCTAAAATTGCCAAAATAAAAACAAATAGAGAGTATGAGATAAAACACAAGGAAATGTTCTAGTAGATACTTATCTTTTGTTCACTTTCAAAATCTTTAATAGGGTTAAAACTTATACAATAATGAAGGTGAAAAGCTGTAAAGAGATGAGCTGTACATCAAACAACATGAGTTTATCACAAACAGAATCCTCACGCACTCTGAGCTCGGTGATGCATGCCTTTAATTTCCAGTACTCAGGAGGCAAAGGTGGGTGGATCTCAGTGAGCACAACCTGGGCCATGGTGGAAATTTCATAACAGCCAGGGCTATACAGAGAAACTCCATCTGGCAAAAGAAAACTAAACAAGATCCCTAAAGATCAAAAATTCATTTTGAACTACTGTTGGTAGAGCATGAGACTCTTAATCTCAGGGTCATGGATTTGGGCCCCATGTTGTTCTATGGGACAATGGTTTGTACCCTGTCACACACATATATATATATATATATATATATATATATATATATATATATATATATATATTAATATTTATTTATTCATTATGTATACAATATTCTGTCTGTCTTATGTCTGCAGGCCAGAAGAGGGCACCAGACCCCATTAGAGATGGCTGTGAGCCACCATGTGGTTGCTGGGAATTGAACTCAGGACCTTTGGAAGAGCAGGCAATGCTCTTAACCTCTGAGCCATCTCTCCAGCCCCCCCTGTCACTTATATTTTAAATAAATGGTGATTGACTAGTAGCTAGGCAGGAAGTAGAGGTGGGGCAACGAGAATTCTAGGAAGAGGAAAGTTCTTTCTGGAATCGTGACCCAGCCACAGAAGAAGCAGGATGTGACTGCCTTACAGAATAACGTACCAAGCTACATGGCTAACACAGACAAGAATAATGGGCTAATATAAGTTATAAGAATTAATAAGAAATCTGAGCTACTAGGCCAATCAGTTTATAACTAATGTAGACCTCTGTAAAATTTCTTTGAGACTTAACGACTGCGGGAACCCGGCAGAACAGAAAACCTCAGACAACAACGTTGGGTGCCAATTTGTTGGAAGAGGTTTCTGTCACTCTCAGTCCCACAATAATCACTCAGAAACTATATTATTTGCAATGCTGTTTGGCTAATAGCTTAAGCATATTTCTAGATAACTCTTACATCTTGAATTAACTCATTTCTACTCACCTATGTATCGCCACATGGCTGTGGCTTACTGGCAAGTGTCCAGTGCATCTGTCCCTAGTGGCGACTACATGGCTTCTCCTGACTTTGCCTTTCTCCCAGAATTCAGTTTTCTCCGCCCTAGCTCTGTTCTGTCCTGCTATAGGCCCAAAGCAGCTTCTTTATTCACTATTCAATAAAAGCAACATATATACAGAAGGACTTCCCATACCAAACTACTGAAGAAAAATGTCTAAGTATTTACTCCACACTATAAAATAAAATGATATAACCACCATTAACTACCAGTAGACCCTCATAGAGATAAAGTAGACTTATGGGACCCTCCCTCAGCCACAATGAAATTTTATTTGTGCCAATATTACAGTTACTTTTTCTTAGTACTTTCAGAACAGTTATGAGTCTCTTTATTACCCACCATCAACTGAGAGAAGACTTATTTCAGCAGGGTTGAGAGTAGTACAAAGTGATACTTATAAACAAATACATAGTTGGAAGATTAACAACTTGATCATTAATAAAAGATCAATAGGTTTATCCTTGGACTATATTCCTCAAGCCTTGGTTTATGACTATGGCATGAGTTCCTCTCTATAAAACAGGATTCAAAACCAATCAAGAGAGTGGTTGGTTATGACCATAAGCAGTCATTCTAGTATTGTACAAGTGCACAAATCTTGCCTAGTAGGTTTTTATTGTAAGATGCAGAATCCAGGAGTAACTAAGACCATTGACATCATTTCTTGGCCAGCAGTCTATGAAAGGTAACCAGGAAGGAAAGTTTCCCAGTATGTTCAAGATTGCTGTCTTTCTATCTTGCAACCAAGGTGTTTGATGTCTTTAGCAACATCATGTACTTAGGGTGTCTAACCAAGAGCACTGGCAATGACCTCTTTTGTTTGGGGTGCATCTGGGGCCTCCCTGCCATTAAGTCCTAGGCAGAAGACTATAGTAATAGTTTTATTGTGCTTTAACAAATAAAGCTTGCCTGACAGGCAGAACTAAGCCACTAGAGACCAAGTGGTAGTGGCTTACACCTTTAATCTTACTACAATAGAGTCCCACACCAGAGACAGGAAGGGCTATGGCTGTGTGGGGAGAGGAATATAAGTCAGAAGGAGACAGGAGCTCAGTCTGAGGTTTGGTGGAGACGGATGGATTCTGAAGATGGCATTGAGGACAGGATCACCCCATTGGTCTGAACATTGGTAGAGGTAAAAGAACTGAAGTAACCGGTCACTCTGCTTCTATGACCTTCAGCATTAACACCTATATCTGTCTCTGGGTTTTTATTATTTTATATAAGTAAATAAACATTTGTTTGTTTTTTGATTTTTCAAGACAAGGTTTTTCTGTGTAACCGTCCTGGCTGTCCTGGAACTCACTTTGACCTAGTTGGCCTCAAACTCTGAGATCTGCCTGCCTCTGCCTCCCAAGTGCTGGGATTAAAGGCCTGCGCCACCACCACCTGGCATTTGGTTCTTATTATTAATACCAATTAGAATTCGTGTTACATCAGGCACCCAGTATTTTGGGTACAATCTATGGGGAAAAAAAAATTGTCTGTGGCTTTGCACGCAACGGCATAGGCCAGACCTACACACAGCTTGAGTAACTGCCTTGTCATCCAGGTTTTCCTTTCTTCTCTCCTAGAGGGCTTTCTCTGAACCCCTTGCTTGGAGTAATGCCAGACTAGATTGCTGCCTTGAAATCTAGTCAGGTTTTTACTGCTCTACACAGTAGCAATCAGCCTCACATCTTCATTGTCATCAGCAGCAGATTTGGTGAGAAAATTGGGAATTCTTAAAGGGAGGAATTAAACGAGTTTTTTCCCCACAATAAAAAATGGGAAAAACAATTATGGTAGAGAAAGTTAGGTATCTGTATGATTATGTAATGTATGATTTAAAAATGGAACAATTAAATGAAAGGATAATCAACCGGGATTGACATACTTTTAATTATCATTTTGGTAATTCTTGTTTTGATAATTCATGGTTTAATCTCTTAAAAAGTTGTTTGGTATGAGGGCCAAGGTACAGGCCTTACAAAACTTAATAAGACAGATCATAGAGATATTCAAATCTAGACAGAAGAATTTAAAGAAACTATTTCAGTATTGCAAAATAAAGTTAGAGAGGAACAGTCTAAGGTTTTCAAACAATGAGCCTTAATATATCCAGTAACCTTACAGAAATAGACAGTTGACAGAGACTCTGTAAGAACTGAATGGACTCCTGTGGCCATGATAAATTTAAGGAGATTCACAGAAGTAATTGACTCAGATGGCATGCATTCACTATTGGTAGAGCAAATGTTAAACTCGTGATCAACTTGCAATGGAATTATCCCTAAAGACTAAATAGACTTAGTTACAGCAGTCTTGGAGCTTGGTCCACAGTTACAATAGAGGACCTGGTTCAAAGAAGAAGCTAAGACCATTGAACAATAAAGTAAAGCTAGAGCTAACTAAATCTTCCAAGGTCAACTTCTTGGAGAAGCTAATGCTGATATAGAAAGGCGATACCTATAAGATGGCCATATCCTGGCTTTATGCCATGGAGCATCTTTAAATGCTTGGGACAGACTTGAAGTACAAAAGAAGACTGAGTCATTTTACTATTACTGTTATTTAGTCATATTACTAAAGTCATACAGGGTCCAAAAGAAACCTTCACTGATTTCTTACAAAGATTAACCTGTAAGATAATGGAATTTCATGAGACTTCTTCACACATCATTTCCTTTGGTTAACCCTCCCACTTTTGCTCCTTTCTTTTTTCCCACTCCCATCTAAACATTTAGCACACATTATCCAATACCCCATTCTTTTTTTTTTCTTTTTCTTTTTTGGTTTTTTGAGACAGAGTTTCTCTTGTAGACCAGGCTGGCCCTGAACTCACAGACATCTGACTGCCTCTGCCTCCCAAGTGCTGGAATTAAAGGCAAGCACCACTCCCTCCTGGGTCAATATCCCGTTCTTTTATAACACGTATATTCTGCTATACTCTATTATTGTGTTATTTACTTGGGTTGCAAAATGATAGGTTTCCATTTAGTTTCTTCATGAACATCTCACTTGAGTGGACCTTTCAGAAGCCCCCACTCTTGCTATCACTCCACTACATAATTGAAATTTAAGTATTCTGCTCCCATAATACCCCCTCTGTAATTTCATATCACCTATATTCTACTATGCATCCTCTTTTCTCCCATCTCTCTACTAATGGCTATTTCTAGATTTCTGACTTTTACATGTAATCTTACTAAAACACACACAAAAAAAGAAAGGTTGAAACTATGACCCACATATGAGAGAGGACATATCAGGTTTGACCTCTGGGAACTAGGTGACAACACTCATTATATTTTCTTGTTGCATTATTTACATCCAGATTTTGCTTTCTTATATTTATTTATAGCTAAGTAATATACCTTTGTAGATGTCTATCACATTTTTCATTTACCCATGATCAGTTGGTGGTCATCTGGGGTGATCCCATGTCTTAGATACTGTCATTAAGGCAGCAATGAACATGATGGGCAAATGCTCATTGGTCAGATGGCAAGTTTTGGAGTTCATATGCAGGACTGAATATTATGTATTAGTTTCTATTGAGATTGAACCCCTCCATCTTGAAGAAAACTCCTTAAAATGCAGAATATCAAAACAGAGGTAAAGGAACTGGATACTCTAAGGTAACTGGAAATATTCAATTATACAGAAAATGTCATGAAACTCAGAAATAGTCAATTTAATAGCTTTAGGAAGTCACAGAAACTGGCGAGTTCACTAATGCCCTCATGCCTCAAGCATATATAATCAATAAGGACTGCTGATACAGTAAACAATCTGAGCTGTACAGAAGGTGCTCAGACCAGCCATGAAGCAGACACAAGTCAAGCTGCCTGGACCAGACAAGAAAAGACAAGCTGCCTGGAGAGGTAGTGGGTGGCATCAAAGACACTTCCAACTTCCCTTGAACTGCCTGAAAGCTGTGCAGTGATTTGCAGGTTTCCAGCTTCTTTGGAAATCACCTTCACAGGGTGATGCAGTTGTCATTGATCCCTTCCTGCTCTGTAAGTCATCCCTCTCCCATGGTCTCGTAAGTTACACCAATAAAACTCACTTTTTCACTGGGTTTAGGGATGACTCAGTGGTTAAGTGCACTGTCTGCTCTTTCCAAAGACTCACCTTGAATTCCTAACACCCCCACATGGGTACTTAATCTGTAACCTCAACACCAGGGCATCCACTGCTCTCCTCTGGTCACAGAGAGCACCAGGGACATGCATGTAACACAGACATGATGCCTTAAAGAAAAAACAAATATAAACCTCATTGGTTCATCAAGTTAGACTTTGTTGGTTCCCACCTTTGGTTTGTCATTGGCTCCTTAGCTGTATTAACTAGATGTTGTTTTGTTTCCACAGGAATAGTGTCACATATAAGTTACTTTGTGTCACGCTGTAGTTTTCTTTCATTCATCCACTTATTTATCCAGGGGATTAGATGTCTCAAAGTGTTGAAGCAATTAACTGTTCAAGTTGTCCTTTGTATCATGTTAAAGAAGTCTTTTGTTGCCTTCTTCCCCTTTTATATTGGGGTATAAAAGTATATGAAAAATTAAACACAGGCAATTTCAGTATTCACTGGAACTCCCGATAGTATCCTATGTTTTTTGTTTTATTATTTTTATTTACATCTTCCTCCTCTTTGCTTACTTTTGATTCCCATACCCCTACCCTTGCAAGAGGTATTTTTGTTGAGGCTGTTACCCGACAGTCTTCAATCCAATGAAAAATGGTGGAAGATGTTTGCTTCCACCAAGGTGTGCTTGTCACTACTGCATCCTTAAGGTTATTGTGCCAAGATGACAGCTAATCTGCTTCATAGGCATCATAGCTGCCTAGAACTGTTGGTTGCCTTCCTCCTTTGGAAGTTTGCATGGTACTTCTGGTACCATGAAAGCTATTCCTTAGGGAGCAATATACAAAATACAAAACACAATATAAAAAATTATTTTGAGGCAATGTCTCTGTGTGATGGAGGAAGGTCATTGGCTAATAAAGAAACTGCCTTGGCCCATTTGATTGGTCAGCCTTTAGGTGGGTGGAGTAAACAGAACAGAATGCTGAGAGGAAGAGGAAGTGAGCTCATACGCCTTAGCTCTGCTCTCTGGGCAGGTGCGATGAAGCTCCGACCCAGGATGGATGAAGGCTAGAATCTTCCCAGTAAGCGCACCTTGGGGTGCTACACACATTATTAGAAATGGGCTAGTCCAGGTGCGAGAGTTAGCGGAGAAGAGGCTATATATAATGGGCCAAGCAGTGTTTAAAAGAATACAGTTTGTGTGTTGTTATTTCGGGGCATAAGCTAGCCAGGCAACCAGGAGCTGGGGTGGCAGGAACACAGCCCGCAGCTCCCACTACATCTGTGTACCTCCATCTGTTCTAGACTCACTTTGTAGAGCTGACTGGCCTTGAACTGAGTTCCCCTTGCCCATGCTTTCCCAGTACTGGGTTAAAAGGGTTGCATATCCATGGTCAACTCTACATAAATTTTTGTTATTTTTTGTTGTTTACTGTGTAGCTTTTGCTGACATAAAACTCACTCTGAAGGTCAGGCTAGTCTTGAATGCACAGAGATCTGCCTGCCTCTGCCTCATGAGTATTGGGATTAAACATGTTTGCCACTCCTACCCATCCTCTGATCATGTCTTGAAAATTACCCAAGGTAAATGCACAGCCTACAAGTGTTCAACTGGATTACTGATTTTAAAGACTTCTGCTACATTAAATTGGAAACGCTAATTGAAATAGATAAATATGGCATGCTCAGTGAATATAATACACCAAAGTTAAACAGCATGAAATAGATATATAAATAAAACATCAGTAGGAATGTGACTGAAACAGATATAAAGTACCACCCTTAAAAGAACCCCATGATCAAACTGGCAGGATTCTATCAGAACTGCAGAGAAAAACTGCAAAGCTGCTACTTTAAATACTAATTGACACAAAAGAGGAAGACTTCTTGACTTTTAGTATTATCTGATATATCAAATAATGAGATTAGCATAGTAGCACACACCTTTAAACTCAGCATTTCAGAGGCAGAGTTAGGTGTATCTCAGTGAGTTCAAGACCAACCTGGTCTACAAAGTGAGTAATAGACAAGCCTAGACTGTTACACAGAGAAACCCTGTCTTGAAAAATGAACAAACAAACAAACAAATAAACCACCAGATAATGATACAACAAAAATAAAACTATAGCCTGATAAATTAATTTTAAAATTTTCTGACCTTGGGATGGTGGTACATGACTTTAATGCCAGCACTCCTGAGGAAGAGGCTGACTGCTCTCAGGAACTTCGAGGCCAGCCTGATATACTCTCAAAGGGGAGTTACAGGACTGCCCGGGATACACAGAGAAACTCTTGTCATAAAAAACAAGAAAAAAGTCTATTAGCCATTTCACATTCACAGGCATATATGTATATGCACACAGTCTGTGTGTATATGTGTGTTCTGTGTCTGTGTGTTTGTGTGCACCTCAGATACAGCCCACTCTCACCTCCTTCCTCTCTGCTATCCTGATCCATCATTTCAAAACATCTCTCTTGTGGTCATCTTCATTTATTTTCCTTTGTGATCCCCTGATATTAACCAGTCATCTGTGAGACTGTGGATTCAGCAGAGGACTACAACCAAAGGCAGTGATTCTTTCCTACAATCCATTCATAGACAAAATCTGAGGCGTAGACTGGGCCCTGTGAGCCTTTTCCTATCCTAGACTGATTGTGGTCTAGTGTGAGGTCAATGCAGGTAAGTACAGTTGCTGTTGGGTTTTGATTATAACAGCTGTATGGAGTTTAGAGAATGGCATGTTTAAGTCCTTCCTCTTTCTCTTCTTACTCCCTTTCCTTCTCTTCTTCCTCAGTGTTCCCAGACCCACAGACTTTTGTAGGGCTGGTACCAAATACCTTCCTTATTTTTTGTATATGGGACAGTAAGAATCTCTGCATTCACGATTGCAGTTTTATAAAATTTTATATTTTATCTAAAAAGCTCTTTTAACATGAGTCACAGAAGCCTATCTTGTTTCTGAGTAAAATAACAAGACCACCGCTAGTGATACTGAGAGCAGTTCAGCGTAGGATGAACTCATCTCCGGGCTGTTAGCAATGGGGTGACCACTGACTTCTTAGGACACTTATTTATTTTCAAAATCCAAGTTCCTGTAGTATCTCTCCGCAAGGCAAAATTGCAATATTTGGTTTTGGCTTGCCATGTTTGTGTTGGCGAAGGGACGCCAGCATCTAAAGTTAGCCTGTTATCATTTGGTGTAAGTATGTAACTCGGGAGGCTGGTACTCAAGTCGAGGTTATGTTGCCTATCTTTTATCTGAAGGGTTCAGAACTCATTGTGGGATCAGATACTGGGTGCAGCGTTCTCCTAGATCCAGTTCTGGTCTAGGCTGGCAGCAAGCATGAGGGGAGGCTGTGCAGAGCGGGTCCAGGGCAACCTGACAGCTGGAGCTGGGTGGAAGGGAGGAACTGCTCAGTAGGGCGGAGACACTCAACCGGAAAAACGGTTGGGAGGGTGTTGCAGGTAAGGACCGTGTAGGAGTAGGGATGGAGAAGTGGGAGGAGTTAGAGAAGTGACGTAAACGGAAGCTGGGAAACCCAGGGACAGAGCTTAAAGAAGTGGACTGGAGAGGTAAAGCCAGAAGTGCCCAGTACCTATTCCCTGTCATTGCGCTAGTTGGGAACCGCGTGGTGCAGACCTGGGTGCGGAGGAGTCGGCGGGTGTCGCGTGGACACGAAAACTCCCCGGAGCCGCAGTCGCCGCGGGGCGGCCTGGGAAAGTCAGCAGCGCCGTGGTGGGAACCGCAGCCCGGCGGCCCTGAAACCTCCCTGGTCAGAGGAGCTGCGGGGCTGGGACCCTGGAGGGAAGGGACCAGGGGTGCGAGCTGTTTCTCATAAGGAAATTGGCTCTGAAGTTCTGCTGTGGATGTCTTCCCTTGTCGATAAATTTCAGGTAATATGACCTCGACCAACCTTGATATTTTTTTCATTGATCTGTTTGCTAAAATAGTCTCATAAAAATGACCTACTAAAGTATTTGAATTTATGTGTTGATGTTTGCAAACTCGGTTCTCTTTGCTGTGGTGGACAAGACAAAGCTCTTCAAATTTACATTCATCCACGCCCACTTTCGTGTTACACCACCCTGGACTACCTAATAAGTTCCAGGATAGCCAGAGCTTCATAGTGAGTCCCGTTGTTTTTTGTTTTTTCTCAAAAAGAGAAACAAAAGAAAAGGAAAAAAGAAAAGTGCATTTTTGTGTTGAATTCTCAATGTACAAGCTAGAACCTGGAAAAGTACAGTATGCTTTAGGCTAACAGGTCACAGCATTTTCAGTTAGAAAGGGCATTTTATAAGCCACATAATAGTGGTAGCGCACTCTTTTAATCCAAGCACTTGGGAGGCAGACGCAGGTGGATCTGGGAGTTCCTTGCCAGCCTGGCCTACAGAGTGAGTTTAAGGACAGCCAGATCTACAGAGAAACCCTGTCTCAAATGGGAAAAAAGTAAAAAGAAATGAAATGATATAATATAAGATAATAATAGGCAGCACCTTTTGAATAATTACAATAACTCTCATCTACATCAGAAAAAAATGTCTAGAGTAGTCTTTTCTCTCCTTGGTCAAAGAACTCTGTCCATAGACACATGACCAAACTGTAATTTCTTGATTCTTGTGTTTACTGTGTTTGAGTCCTGAATTCTTTGTGTTGTTCTGTCTGGATTAGTGAGCCTTGCACATGAGAAATAGATTCTTCATAAAGCATCTTCTTTTCTAATACATGTTAGAGACCAGGCTGGACTGGAGCTTACAGAGTTCCAGCCACCTCTGTTTCCCCAGTTCTAAGATTAAAGGTGTGCACCCACACAACCATTCAAACTGTTGTATTTTATTCTGTGGTCTGTTGACAGTCCGCGATGCGACTGTGGACTTCTCTTTATCTACTGAGTACAACACTGTGTTAGAAAAGCATTCTGGATGTTGCAGAATTGCAGTGATCTAGTTTCTGTGGGTGAAACTGCATTGCTTGCAGACTCCCTTATTCCTCCTCAGGGTGTCTTGGCAAATTACCCTGCACGCGTGTGACCCTTTGAAAGATCTAAGGCTTCTGTCAAACTGGGGCTATGGTAAATTCAGAATGTCACTAGTGTATAATATTCTTGTCCCAATAATTTAGTTCTGTTTCTGCACCTGAGTTTTCACTGAGCTGTTATTGGAAGTGGCATTCAAGTTACACAAACTGAAAACACTTTGTAAATATCTTCAGCATTCTGATATTGATGACAATTGGGGAATCACTTGTATAATCCTGTAGTTAGTTTTCTCTTCATCTACTGAGCACAGTACTGTGTTAGAAATCCAGGTGCTTTCTGAAGAATCTCTTTCTCATGTGCAGGGTCAACTGATCACCCAGACCTGCTCACTGTGCTGCAGAATAAAGAGGCCTGGAAGATGGAGAGGGACGATACAGTAGCTAAGGATGCAGGTATGGTGGAGATATTGGAAAAGGAGTGGCAAGGAGTTCAAGTGAATGTGGTAGAGACATGATTTCATGTGGTATCCTATTATAATTTTGAGAACAGGTTCTACAGAAGATTGATACTATGCATTGTGAGTGATGCTCTTCTTATTCATTCTTATTCATATATCACTTATCACATCACACCATATTAATTGGTTTTAATTTCTATGATTTTAGTATATTATAACGTGATCAAATTAATTCCTCTAGTTTTATTATTTTCAGAGCTTTGATATTCTAGCACATTCTCTACCTTTTAGTGTTCTCATCATTTCTGAAAATAATACCAGCACTCAGCACTCCAACCCTGAGAATGCGCATGCAGCACGTAAACCCTTTCTTTCTGAGTAACAGCCAAATCTGCCACGCAGAGCTCTGTGCAGCCTAGAAACTTCTCTGTGTATGGCGTCAGGAATCTGCCATGCTCTCCTGCCTGTGCAAGCCTAATATACCTGCTCCTGCTGGGAGCGCCAAGCCACAGGCATGGTCTCAGCCACTTTCCTCCCAACCCCAAGTGGACACAAACACCCTGGCCCACAAATTCCATTCAAATGCTCCATAGCCAGAGTTCGTGCTGACAGCATGGCCCAGGAAGCTGCACTTTAAAACCACGAAGTTTCCTCCCCAAGGCCGAACTAGGAAATCATTTCCCAAAGAAGCCATACCTCTGCCTGTCTCTAGCAAACAGAGCCCACCCAAGAAAATGCCACTACCAAACCATTGTGTGTAGGATTTCTTTTTAAGCTTTCTCAGGTTTTACATGGATTTAATCCACCACATTGGCGCACCAGTTGTTGGAGGGAGACACTCATTAGTTTCAGTCTCTCAGCTAGCTTAGCCCCAAATAATCACACAGAAATTGTATTGATTAAAACACTGCTTGGCCCATTAGCTCTAACTTCTTATTGGCTAACTCTTACATCTTAATTTAACCCATTTCTATTAATCTGTATATCACCACGAGGTTGTGGCCTACCAGCAAAGTTTCAGCATATCTGTCTCTGGCGGCGGCCCCATGGCATCTCTCTCCTCCGCCTTCCTTCTGCCAACATTCCACTTAGTTTTACCTGCCTAGCTCTGTTCCCCCATAGCTCTGCTATAGACCCAAAGCAGTTCCTTTATTCGTTAACCAATAAAAGCAACACATAGGCAGAAGGACCTCCCACACCAAAGACTAGATAGTCATAGTTACTTTTCTCACATGACCTGACCAAACTATTTCTAATACAAGACTTAGACTCCTTAGGATAGGATAGTTATTGAAACATTTAGCATATGTTTCTTGCTTGATATTGTTTATGCAGGTTGTAATTCTAATTTTTATACTTGATATTTGTTCTTATTGTACATAGTTTTATATTAGGCTTAGAACTCTCTTTTTTAGACAAAATGTGGTGCTATTGTGGGAACTCCTTCAGCCAATGGGCTTTAAGATACCAGCCCAGTTGGGCATGGTCTCTTATACTGTAAATGCAGCCGTAAAGCTTGCGTGCCCTCTCTCCTGGCTGTTGGATTCGGTTCCTGTTCCCTGTCCATGCAAAGGACTTGATCAGTGAGTCTACCCCTAAATAAATAACTCCTTATTATACTTAATTCTGAATTAGTGTGGGATTACTTTTTAGCGTCCCTCTATAGTGAAGGGTCTGTAAGAGGGCAGCAGGTACTCTGAAGCATTGAGCCATCTCTCTAGCCACTTATTAAGTTTAACTCTGTGATTAGGCATAATAGAAAACATTAAAAATTTTTATCTAGGTCGTCCAAAAACTTGACTTTACATGCACCTTATTATTTCTTAATAATCTTTTTTTCCATTCTTATATGTTTGTTTGAATTCCTAAACATAAAAATACAACTTACTCAGCTTGTATGTTTTCAGGCATGAACGTTTGGTGTTGGATAACCATATGGTGCACTCTTCTCTGGGGGAGACTATTTCTCCATCTCTCAGAATTCCTTCATGTTTGACTAGGGTTGAGGCCTAGTGAGCTTTCTCTTCCCATGTTAGCGTGTCTCTTGGTGTTGTCCTTGTTCTGCTCCTATTTAGGCAGCCCTTTGTAAGATTTGAAGCATGTAGCTTCTCTAACATTTCTAGGAGATACAATGTCAAACCAAATACCCTGTTCTTCTGACTCTTGAAATGTTCCCATCTGACTTACTTAGTGATCTCTGAGCCTGAGGTGAAGGAGTTGTTTTGTTTATGTGTAAGAAGGGACTGAGCATCGCAACTCTGCATTTTGACTGATTGTGGTTTTCTGTAATAATCTCCATGTGTTCCAAAAAGAACTTTGCTTGATGAGATATGAGCTACATTTATTTGTGGGAATAAGGAAAATATTTAGAATGCAGTTAGGGATTCTGCTGATTTAATGAAATAGTGATTGTAGATTCCTCCTAGATCCCTAATTTCACTAGCCATAGGGAACTGGCTAGGTTTCCGTCTTGTTGAGAAGGTCTTAAGTCCAATTAGAAGCTGCTGATTGCCATCTTGGTATGTGTGTCACTCTTGCACCCTTAGAGTTAGCGTGCAGTGCAGATCATTCTTTTGGTTCAAAGGAATCGTGAAGGGGTAAGACTGTTGTTTGGCTCCCTACCTTGGAAGCTTTCATGTTTTCTTCTGGTATCATGAAATGCATCCCCAGAAAGATGCTTTTAAGTTCTGATCCATCTCAAGTTCTCTGGCTTCAATGTCTGAAGTACATGGCTGCTTTAATAGTTGAGACTCACCTTCTACCTCTGGGAGCCAATCATGGGGAACAGCAATGGCCTATAATGTTTAGGAAGCCTCTTGGACAGCTGTGACCAACAACTTCAGAGCAGGATTCTCATGCCTTGTGTGGGTGGTTTTGTTAGAAAATCTGTGACTCTTATGGGGGAAAGTATCAGACCAGATGGGAAATTTTTATTTACACTATAAATATATGTGCATTCATAGACTTATGTGTATTGTAGGCATTTTTCCTTAGATGCATTATATTCAAGGAATAAATGAATGGATTCTTTATGATGTTTAGACATCATACCCTCCGTCTTCAGTGTTTATGTCTGACCCTTCTCCATAACTAAATCTCCTCCTGTTTTTTCCATTTTTCCCTTCAGCTCACTTGTTCTGTGTTATTCCCTTTTCTATCACCCCCACACCCCACAGTGCTTTCTTTTTACTTTTCTGGTTCCTGCAGTCACTCCAGGTTGTGGACTCAGATCTGACGATTTGGAGCTAGGAACTTCCTATGAGATAGAACATGCAGTGTCTGTCTCTCTGGGTCTAGGTTACGTCACTCAATATGGTCTTTTCTGTGTCCATCCATTTAGCTGCAAACTTAATAATTTCAGTTTTTTATGGGTGAATGATATTTCATAGTATATATGAATCACATCATCCATTTTTCAGTATATGTAAAATAGGATGCTGCCACCCTTGAGTTCCTTGAGTATGTGAAGGAATGGAACAGCTGGGTCATATGCTATATGGACTTAAGGATTTATTTTTTTTTAATTGAGTGTTCTCTTTGTTGATTCTGAGAGTGGCTAGATATTTTGTTGATAGCATTTTGATTCTCTATGCTTTTGTTTTTGATGTTGTTGCTGGTTGAATTATTGATAGTATTCCTCTTTCTTCTCTGTGAGAATTAGTGATTTTCTGTCTTGCCCATGGGTGATTACTTCTCAGTTTTCCTGTATTTATCTCTTCTTCAAGTAAAACTTATTGTTTCTCTTGTTTAGATAATTCCTCTGATTTTCCTGTATATATTTTGCCTTTGATATAGTGTCTGCTGTCCTCCTTTGTTGAAATGAAAAACATTGTTGAATGTTTTGGTTTATAATTATCTTGAACTGCACATCAAATTTTAATGTAGAATTTTTCTGGATAAAACAACATGGTTGACAGTGAATTTCTTTTTCTCCAGGCTTTAAATGTCATTCCATGTTCTTCTGGCTTTGGGAGACTGACCAGACACCTGGTGTATTCTGTTACTTGAGTCTTTTCATGAGGTTTGAAATTGTTCTTTAAGCTTTCCGTATTAACTTTTGCTTTTTGACCCCTTATATAAAAGGGCAGCAAGCCATCTATTCATTGCTCCTGAAAGAGAAACTTAAAGAGAAACAGAAAGAAATGGCTGATTCTCCAGTAAACTCCCAGGTCAGTGGTCATGTCCACTCTTTTTCTAGAAATGTTATATGTTCAGACATTCCAAGCCTTTGATTTTTTTGCTTCTGGTAATTTTTTAAAATTTATTATAAAAAATTTTCAAACAAAAAACAACAAAATCACACACTGAAATTAAACAAGCCTAAAGACTATAAAACTCTGAACTTTTATACAGTTAGAGTAGTCATTGGGAATAGAAGTTCTGCAGCCTCACAAGGAATTTTATATTTTTACTGTCAAATATATTTTTTGAACATGTCTACTACAAAAAAAAATGTAACAAAATCAGAACCAAAAAATCACTTAGCTTTATATCCTTTTCCATAAATGGTTCATTACCTGCATGCAGTCCTACCTCAACCCTGGTTTTTAAACATTTCTTGTTCTCTTTTCTCCATATTCTGCTGTACCCACTTGTACGTTGTTTCCTATATGCACATGTTGTTGGTAGATTGTTGGAGCCCGTGTGGCTCCAACACAGATAACTCTTTTCCCTAACTGAACTGGTACGGAGTCGCAAGGAATAATCAGACACAGCTTACACAGTCATCACGAAAGGGCATCTCAGGCTTCTTCTTCCTGAAGATCTCCCCACGTTTATTATCCAAACAGCTTATATACCATCACATAAATTGAGCAGGAAAATACATTAGACTGTCTCCTGGGTTACCAGGTGAATGGCCTTTTGTCACATCTGCATCTACCTGTCTGCTGAACATGCTAGCTGTCACGTAGGCCTGAATTAGCATCTCTATAAGATATCCTCCAAATTACAAAGGAAGGAGCACCAAACATCCTTACCTTTGTTAGGCAGAGACAGCTTGTCTGCAGAGCTACGTGACCCCCTTGGATGGGGCCTATGGCTTTGTCACCTGGCTGCCACACCATACCAAAATATGGGCCTACAGTAGATTCAACATATGAGGGAAAATGTAGTTTCTTCTTTCTGCTACTGTGTGACCTCACTTGATATTGCATGTTTTTAGTCCTTCCACTTTCATGCAAACTTTTATTGCATATTTCTCTTCAGCTTTATAATATTCCATTTTATATATACCATTTTCATCATCAGTTCCTTTGTTGATAATTAGGTCATTCTGATAATTTGCTATGGTTAATAATGTAGCAATGAACATGGGGTATACATATCTCTATACTGGGGAGTGGAGTTTCATTTATCTTCCCAGGAGTGACATTGCTGAGTCATACATTAGTTCTATCTTCAATATTTTAGTATTCGCTAAACTGACTATAATAATGGCTATATTAATTTACATATCCCCTCATATACCAACAGTTAATGATGGTTCTTTCCACATCCTCTTGAACATTTGGTGTCAGGTTAGTTGATGACAGCCATTCTCAGCCTGGGGTAAGGCAGTATTTCAGAGTAGTGTTAGTTTGGGTTTCCATAATGATGTTTTAAGGATACTGAAGACTTAAAATATTTATTGGCCATTTGTGTTTCTGTCTTTACAAAATGTCACTTCACTTCATTTGCCCATTTTTTGATTGACAGTTTTATTTCCTTGGTATTTAATTTATGTAATTCTCAATAAATCCTAGGTATGAGCACCTATCAAAAATGTTGCTGGTACAGACTTATTCCCACTCAATACTGCATAAATTCTAAGAAGAACACATTGAGGTTTACAAAATCCAGGCACAATAGCTCAAATTTCTTTTGAGCCAATTTTCTGTGCTATATTTTATTTGCAAAACACTGAAAAGTGAGTATAATTCTCACAGAATTTGATTATCTTCATTGTCTCATGGGAATCTATGTCACTTCTGAAGGCATCTTCACTACTCCACTCACATGTACATGCTTAGCTGCAACTAAAACACTGTTTCATGTGTTTTTAGACTTACCTCAATTTTTATAACTCTTGGGAGTGAAATATTCTCCAGAGCTTTTGAAATTGTTATATGTCTAAGTTGCTTTACGTCTGTTTTTTTTTTAATTTTAGATTATATCCAATGTGACTGATGTATATTTTCCTGTCTGCTTGTTGACGGATCAAATATTCTTATAATAGTAATCATATAGACTTGATCTCACATGTTAGTGTTCAAGTTGACAGGATACAGTGCTGTTACACTCATTGCTATTTTGGAAAAACCAAAATTCTTTACCTATAAAGCCAATCATGAAATTCTGCCTTCATATCTACTGTCAGGGACCAGCCATGACAAAAATACAGGGACTAGGAATACAAGTATAGAGCACGAAAATAATAAAACAGAAAAACATAGAATAGTATCGGGAGAGAGTTCCAGTGAATACTGAATTCTCCCACATTTAATTTCCAATTGTTTAAAATACCCCGCCCCCAAGAAGTAGGTGTAAGATTTAAAAAACTGCATTAACATGATAAAAGAAAACAGACCAGTTGAAGATTGTAGGCTACATTCTGTTGCTAGAACAAAACAGGTCAGCTCACACCCTAGACCAAAACATTCTGTAGGCAAAGCAATCCCTGGGTAGAATTCAGTGTTTTCTCCATAAGGGAATTGGAACCTTAGTTGAACCCTTAGGTTTTTGTTTGAAGTAGAAACATATCTCTTCTCTGTTCCTAAAATACAAGGTCTGGCTATTAGCCACACTTGTTGTCAATAATCTTGAGAGAGTAGAACTCTCTGATCTAAGTCTAGGTGGGACCTTTGTGATAGAAACACAATAACCTTGAAGGAATAGAGGTAAGTTCCAACTGTCTGACCATTTGTCCAGGTGGAAATACATTTTTGGGCTTCCACAATCTACTCCTGCCTCCTTAATGGAATGGCATTGAACTTAGACATTAAAGATACAAACCGAGCATGTTAGAATAGACTCCTTTTAAGATCCAAGAATGCATAGAATTTATTAAGTGTCAGTATTTTAGCATGATCTACAGATACAGCATTTGTTTTTTGTTTTTGTTTTTGGAGGCTTGGGGGAGGGTTTTTGTTTGTTTGGTTTTGGGTTTTTCGAGACAGTCTCTCTATTTAGCTTTGGAGCCTATCCTAGAACTCACTCCATAGACTAGGCTGGCCTCAAACTCACAGAGATCCGCCTGCTTCTGCCTCCCAAGGATGAGATTAAAGCTGTGCACCACAACCGCCTGGCTTCAGAGACAGTATTTAAAGCACATCACCTCATCATAAATCTTCCTTCTGGGGCATGTGTGCTGTGATCCTTTGATATAAACACAGCATCCTTAACAGATAGATAATCATGTCCGGACCTTAAATGTCTGTTCTTTTGTGTATATGCTTGTGAGAGTTTTGTGTCACCCTGTTTTCACAGAGTTAGAAAACCCATTATACAATGTGACCACATTAGAAATCTTGTTTCTCTCTCTCTCTCTCTCTCTCTCTCTCTCTCATCTCTCTCTCTCTCTCTCTCTCTCTCTCTCTCTCTCTTTCCTCTTTAACTGTTTTTGCTTTTTTTTTAATATTTGTTTATTTATTATGTATACAATATTCTGTCTGTGTGTATGCCTGCAGGCCAGAAGAGGGCACCAGACCCTGTTACAGATGGTTGTGAGCCACCATGTGATTGCTGGGAATTGAACTCAGAACCTTTGGAAGAGCAGGCAATGCTCTTAACCTCTGAGCCATCTCTCCAACCCCTGTTTTTGCTTATCTACATCCCTAATCTCCTTAAGTCTCTTTATGTTCAGAAAAGCACTCTGCCAGGATCACATGGTCAAACTGTACTTTTTCATTTCAGGGTCTGTTGACATTCAGGGATGTGACTGTGGACTTCCTTCAGGAAGAGTGGGAATGCCTGAACTCTGCTCAGAGGGCTTTGTACATTGATGTAATGTTGGAGAATTACCACAACCTGCTCTCAGTGGGTGAGATCATTGTGCTTCTAGAATTTTTATCTCATCTTAGGTATGTACTGACTTTATAGGTTATAAACTCTATTAAGCTGCCATGGAAACAACAGGAGACTATTGAAAGATTGGTAGGAGAAAAGAACTTTTTCATGGAATTTAATTTTTTTTCCATTGTCCATGTTAGAGGTATCATATATCCCTCATTTTGGTTCCACAGTACATTCAGAACTTAATATCGTATAAAATTTCACTCATATCTTAAAGCTCCATGTCTGCCAAACCACCTATTATTTTATTTTTGATTAAAAAAATCAAGATATGCAAACTGACAATTCTCCCTAAATATGTTAAAGATTCTGACAGGAAATAGCAATTGGAAATTATTCCCAGATTTGTCTACTTTGTGTTCTGTTCCTTCACATACTGAGTAGATGTGTTAAACATCTGTATTCTTTCTAAAAATTCTAGCATGGGTCATGGGCAACGTTACAGAACACGAGGATTATTGTATGCAAGATAGGCATGGTTACCTGTCCAGAAGAAATGAGATTGCTCTGGAATGTGGAGAGGAGAGAGTAGCCACAACAAGGATAGTCTAGTGAATGAGCAGGACGAGAGTAATGACTTCCCATGAAAAAGAGAGCAAGAGCTGAGAATGCCTTGGCTATATTTGCTTCCAATTCCTGACCATTGATCTGAGTATATTGTCCTTGTCTCAACATGCATCCTGCCTGTTGTAACTGTTAGAAGGTGTTGTGCCTATTGCAACTGAATTATGTTGACAATACTTGTAGAAAATCTAGTTTTATTTGACTATGCTGACATCAGATTGGAATAATTTTACAAACTAAGTTTAATGTGAGTTCATGAAGTAGGATTATTCTGTAGTTGCCTTCCTTGTATGCATATCTGCATATTACATCCTTCATTTTCTTGCCAGTGGAGAACACACAGGCACCATTCTGGGAAATATTCTCAGTAGTCAGTGCACAGAGTGGAGCTGAGAATAACCCTATGAGGATAGTTAAGAAACATAGCAGTGTATGGAGCTCAGATGATGGAGGATAGACATAGATCTAGAAACTCTGATGTCTGGTGGAATACTGTTTTTGCATCCATTACTCCTGTAGAATCTAATGCCTTGTTGTAGAAGTAAATAAAATAAACCCTTTGATGATTTTAAGTAAGACTTTAATCTTTAAAGGAATTGTGTCTTCTTAACCATCCTCCTCATTGCCTATCACTTAGTAAGTACAAGCACTGTGAACCTGGAATTTGATTAAACTCTGCTTCTTCAATTTCTGAACATTAATATTTCAACACAGAGATATGTGTTCTAAATATAATCAGCCATTTGAGCTCCATCCCAAAGCTAATTACTGATTCTTCAATTACATGATCCATTTTGTGCTGTTAGACATTTTTGATAATGATGAGATACCTATTATATCACAGACCCTTGAAGACTGTCAGTCTGTTTTTGTGAGAATATATAAAATTACAGTGAAAGAAAAAATATCTAAATAGTTCATGGTTGACTTATCTTAAAAGACAGCTTAGAGACACAGTCTTTTATCAAATGTTTGATTTTTGCACAAGCCCTATTAATATGATCTTACTCATTTTCAGAAAACTATTACGTATGTGATCCTGTCCATCAACATATGAAGACTGAAAAAGAGTCTTATCAGTGTAATAAGCTTGATGACGTGCTTCATGACCCCATCACATGTGCATATTATAGAACATGTGATACAGTAAACTCTAATAACTACAGATGCAGTAATCACGGGGATGCCTCTATTGACTCATCAAACCCAGGTAGACATGACAGCATGCACACTGGAGAAGAACCTTGCAAATCTAAAGACTATGAGAAATCTTTAAATTTGTGTCCCAACATTACTCAAGATGAGAGAGTCTACACTGCAAAGAAAGAGCACAGGCAGGGAGAATGTGGTGACACTTTTGGTTCTAGAAACAGTCTTTTCCAACAAACAGTCTACATCGGAGAGAAACCACACCAATGTGGGAAATGCAAAAAATCTTTCAGTACTGCCTCAAGTCTCACTGTACATCAGAGAGTTCATAATGGAAATAAACCCTACAAATGCAACTTTTGTGGCAAATCCTATAACCATTGTGCAAATCTTAGAATACATCAAAGACTTCATACTGGGGAGAAACCTTACAAATGCAAAGAATGTGGAAAGTCTTTTCGACAGTTTGCAGCTCTTAAAAGCCATCTGGAAATACATACTGGAGAGAAGCCTTATAAATGTAAGGAATGCAGCAAATCCTTTGCCCACCTTTCCAGTTTCAGGAGACATCAGAAAATCCATACTGGAGAGAAGCCTTACAAATGCAACGAGTGTGACAGGGCATTTACGCACTGTGGATCACTTAGATGGCATCAGAAAATTCATTCTTTAGAGACATTTTACAAATGTAAAGAATGTGGTAAGTCCTTTCTTGAATTATCACAGCTTAAAAGGCATCACAGAATCCATACTGGTGAGAAGCCTTACAAATGTGAGGTCTGTGACAAATCCTTTACTGTGAACTCACATCTTAAAAGACATCAAAGAATTCATACTGGGGAGAAACCTTACAAATGTAGGGAATGTGACAAATCTTTTACTACATGCTCATATCTTAGAGAACATCAGAAAATTCACACTGGGGAGAAACCTTACAAATGTAGGGAATGTGACAAATCTTTTACTACATACTCATACTTCAGAGCACATCAGAAAATTCATACTGGGGAAAAACCTTACAAATGTGGAGAATGTGACATGTCTGTAACTCAGGGTTTTGCTCATAGAGAACATCTGACAATTCATACTAGGGAGAAACCTTACAGATGTGGAGAATGTGACAAATCCTTTACCCAGCGTTCACATCTTAGCATACATCAGAGAGTTCATACTGGAGAGAGACCTTACAATTGTAAGGAATGTGACAAATCATTTACTAGGTACTCCTACCTCAGAGCACATCACAAAGTTCATACTGGACAGAAACCTTACAAATGTAAGGAATGTGAGAAATCCTTTATGGACCACTCACAGCTTAGAAGACATCAAACTGTTCACACTGGAGAGAAACCTTACAGTTGTAAGGAATGTGACAAATCCTTTACCCGTAGTTTAAACCTTAGAATACATCAGAGAATCCACACTGGAGAAAGACCTTACAGTTGCAAGGAATGTGAGAAATCTTTTACTACATGTTCATTTCTTAGAGAACATCAGAAATTTCATACTGGAGAGAAACCTTACAAATGCAAAGTCTGTGAGATATCCTTTAATCAGATAGTGCATCTTAGAACACATCAGAGAGTTCATACTGGAGAGAGACCTTACAAATGCAAAGACTGTGATATGTCCTTTAAACAGGTAGGGCATCTTAAAACGCATCAGAGGATTCATTCCGGAGAGAGACCTTACAGTTGTCAGGAATGTGACAAATCCTTTACTAGGTGTTCCTACCTCAAAGCACATCAGAAAATTCATACTGGAGAGAAACTTCACAAGTGCAAAGACTGTGACATGGCCTATATCTATGTTTCAAACCTTAGAAGACATCAGAGAGTTCACACTGGTAAGAAACATACTATTATAAATGATGTCATATAACATTGTATTCTCTTCTTATAAATCCCAACAGTATACATAACAGAAGCATAAAGATAAGAAACTTGCAAAAGCCTTGAAAGATACTTTAAATGTTAGAAAATATCATGGAGTTTATATTAAAATAAAATTCTGTAGTAGGAGCTTTGTGAATTTTTATTTAATGTGTATGGCTCCTTTGTCTGCAACTCTTTCTGTGCACTACATGTTTATCTGGTTCCTGTGAATGCCAAAAGAAGGCATAAGATTCCCTGAAACTGGATTTCTAGACAGTTGAGAACTATTGTATGTGTGTTGGGAATTGAACCCTGGTTCTCTGGAAGAGTAACCAGTGCTCTTACCCACTAAGCCATGTCTCCAGCTCCTAGGAAAGCTGTAATAAAATCATTTATCTTGGCAGGGCAGTGGTGGTAGCACATGATTTTAATCCCAGCACTGTGGAGGCAAAGGCAGGTGGATACATGTGAGTTTGAGGCCATCCTGGTCTACATAGCTAGTTACAGGACAACCAAGTCTGTTACATAAAATCCCAGTCTCAAATGCAAAAAGAAGGCAACCTAAAAGCTGTTTATCTTGTTCAACATTCAAGAATTCATAATAATGCCAGGCTAGGTAGTGCATGCCTTTAATCCCAGCACTCAGGAAGCAGAGGTATGAAAATGTCTAGTCTGAGACCAACCTTGTCTACATAGTTCCAGGACTTCCAAGAGTGGATAGACCCTACATCAAATAAGGACAAAATATAGTAACAAAATATATGACAAAGACCTCTAATTGTGCTGTACATCACAAAATTCTTAATTCTGGGAAAACATATAGAGGTAGACCATATATAATCCCCATGTCTTGATGTTGATTTGAAATAACACCCATAAATCATTGAAATAACACTGAAAGTGCCAAAATAAAAGCAAATTCAGAGGTAGGCCCCTGCTAGTGACCTCCAAGGGAGCAGGCCTGATCCAGCAAACTACAGTGGACTGGGCCACAGTCAGCGACCTCGCCTGGATATCAATCCACACCCCTACAAACACCTGATTTTTGACAGAAGAAATAAAATACAAAATTTAAAAAAGAAAGCATATACAACAAATGGTGTTGGCATAACTGGATATCAAGATGTAGAAGAATAAAAATAGATCCATATCTATTGCCATGCACAAAATTCAAATCTAAGTGGAGCAAGACCTCAACATAAAATGAACCATACTGAACTTCATAGAAGGAAAAGTGGGAACTACACTTGAACACTTTAGCACAAGAGACCACTTCCTAAATAGAACCTGAGTAGCAAAAACACTGAGAGCAATAATAAGTGGGACTGCCTGAAACTGAGAAGCTTCTGCAAAGCAAAGGACATGGTCAACAAGACAGAATGACAGTGTACATCTTGGGAAAAGATCTTCACCAATCCCACATCAGAGAAAGAGCTGATCTCCAATATATGCAAAAAAAATCAAGAAACTGGTCATCAAAAGAACAAATAATCCAATAAAAAGTGGGTATAGCACTAAACAGAGAACTTTCAACAGACGAATCTAAAATGGTTGAAAGACACTTAAGGAAATATTCAACATCCTTATCCAGTAGAGAAATTCAAATCAAAGCAACTCTTGAGATTCCATTTTACACCTGTCAGAATGGCCAAGATCAAAAACACTGATGACAACTTATGCTGTAGAGGATGTGGTTAAAGGAAATACTCCTCCATTGCTGGTGGAGTGCAACCCTGTACTGCTGTTTTGAGAATCAGTATGGCGATTTCGCAGAAAATTAGGAAACAACCTTCCTTAAGACCCATTAATACCACTTCTGGATATATAACAAAGGATGCTCAATCAATCCAAAATGACATGTGCTCAACTATGTTCATAGAACCATTATTTGTGATGGAAACAACCTAGATACCCCTCAACCGAATAATGGATAAAGAAGATGTATATTTACACAATGGTGTATTACACAGTGGGAAAAAATGACATTTGCAGATGAATGGATCTAGGAAACATCATATTGAGTGAGGTTACCCAGACCCAGAAAGACAAATATAATATGTACTCACTCATAAGTGACTTTTAGAGATAAAGCAAAGACAACCTACTATTCACAACCCCAGAGAATCTAGACAACAAAGAGGACCCTAAGAGAGACATACATGGATGTAATCTACATGAGAAGTAGAAAAAGACAAGATCTGAGTAAATTGGGTGTGTAGGGATCATGGGAGAGTATAGGGGCAGCGAATTTGGTATGAAACTACACAAGAAATGCTGTAATAGAGTCGCATCTTTGTTTACTTTTAAAGTCTTTAGTAGAGCCAAAACTTAAAGTATCAAGAAGGTAAGGAACTGTAAAGAGATAAGCTGTGCATGTGACAACACAGGCTTATTATAAAGAGAAACTGCAAGAACTCTGGGTTTGGTGATACATGCTTTTAATTCTAGCACTCAAGAGGCAGAGGCAGTTAGATCTCAGTTGAGTTCAGCCTGGTCCACACTACAAATTCCAAGAGAGCCAGGGTTATAAAGAGAAACCCCAACTGGAAAAAGCTAAAACAAACAAAAATCCCTAAGAGCATGCAGAAATTCATTTTGAACTACTGAAGTGAAGTAAAATGACATAGCTTCCATTAGCTGCCAATAGACCCTCATGGAGGTATAGTAGACTCATGGTACCATCCCTCATCCATGATGAAATGGTAATTGCCACAGTCTTACACAGTTGCTTGTTCTTAGTACTTTCTGAACAGTCGTGGGTCTCTGCATTACCCACTACCAACTACAAGAGTACACTTCTTTCACCAAGGTTGAGAGTAGAACAAACTGATAATTATAAATGTGAATCTTTAGATGGCAGATTAACAACATTTTCATTAACAAAACATCAATAGGTTCTGTCCTTGGACCTATACTTCTCAAGCCTTGGTTAGTGACCATGGCATGAGTTCCTCTCTATGGAGCAGAACTCAAAACCAATCAAGAGAGAGATTGGTTATGCCCATAAGGAGTTATTCCAGTATTGCACAACTGCAACAATCTTGCCTAGTGGGTTGGTAGTGTAAGACGAATGATCCAACGCCGGGCGGTGGTGGCGCACGCCTTTAATCCCAGCACTCGGGAGGCAGAGGCAGGCGGATCTCTGTGAGTTAGAGACCAGCCTGGTCTACAAGAGCTAGCTCCAGGACAGGCTCCAAAACCACAGAGAAATCCTGTCTCGAAAAACCAAAAAAAAAAAAGATGAATGAACCAGGGGTAAATGGAACCGTTGACATAATTTCTCTGCTAACACCCTATGAAAGGTAGCCAGGAAGGAGAGTTTCCTAGTAAGTTCAAGATTGCTCTGTCTTTCAACCTAGGTGTTTGATGTCTCCAGGATTGCCATGTTCTTAGGGTGTCTAACCAAGAGCACTGGCAATGACCTATTTTGTTTGAGGTGAAAATGGGGCCTCCCTGACCAGTAAGTCCTAGGTGGATGACCAGTACCTGGTATAGAAAGTTACATCTACTAGCCCTAATGTCTGGAAGCAGCATTATTTACCCAGGTCAGATACCTCTGTTTCAAGTTTTAAAATCATATTTCCTATTAACCTGTAAGACAGTGGGATTTCATGAAGCTTCTTCATACATCCTTCCTTTTGCTTAACCCATCCATTCTTACTACTTTCTTCCCCATGCCAAGTTAAAAATTTAGAATACATTATCCAATGCCCCATTCTTTTATAACACATATGTTCTACTATCTTCTATTGTGGAATCATTTACTTGGGTTGCAGAATGATGGGTTTCCATGTAGTTTCTTCATGGACATTTCACTTGACCTTTCAGCAGCCCCCACTCTTGCCACCACTCCACTACCTACTTGAACCATTCTGCCCCCATAATACCCACTCTCTAATTTCATATCACCTATATTCTACTACACATCCTCTCTTCTTGCATCTCATTAATGGTCCATTTCTGTTTTCTTGCTTCTACATGTAATCTTACTATAACACACAAAAAATGCAGAAAGCTTGAAACTATGACCCACATAGAATATGTCAGGTTTGACCTTTGGGGACTAGGTGGTGGTACTCATCACATATCTTGTTATTCACATTTACATCTAGGTTTCATATACTCATTTCTTTATAGCTAAGTAATGTATCTTTGTAGAAGTCTAGCACATTTTCATTTACCCATGATCAGTTGATGGACATCTGGGGTGATTCCATAGCCTAGATACTGTCATTAAAGCAGCAGTGAATATGATGGGCAAGTGTAGCACAAATCTATTTAATCTTAATAATAAAAACTCAGAGACAGATACTAGGAAATGAAAACTAATAGATCAGAAAAGCAGAGCAGCCAGCCATGAGAGTTCCTAACTCTACCAATGCTCAGAACAAAGGGACAATCCTCTTCTCAGACTGCATCCTCAGACTGACTGCCTGGACTGCTGCCTCACACTGCACTGAGCTCCTGTCTCCTCCCACCTTATATTCCTCTCTGCCTAGCCATATCACTCCTGTCTCTACCTTTTTAGTGCTAGGATTAAAGGTGTGTGGTCCTGAGTCCTATATGAGCTCTGTTTCTCTTTTAGATTGAATCAATTTTGTGTAGCCTAGGGTGGCCTTGAACTAACAGAGATCCATCTGCTTCTATCTCTCGAGTGCTGGGTTTAAAGATGTGAGCCACCACTGCCTGGCCTCTTTGGCTAACTAGTGTGGCTAATTTTGTGCTCCAATCCTCAGTCAAGCTTTATTTGTTAGATCATAAAAAAAAAGTGTCACTACAGGCACATGCTCACTGGTATGATGGTGAGTCCTTGGAGTTCACTCTAGGAGTGGTTATTGTGTATCCGTTTCCTCTGAGATTAAACCCCTCCATCTCTGAGAAAACTCCTTAAAATAGGATATTAAAAGAGAGTTAAAGGACTGGGATGCTCTATGGGAAGTGATATATTCAGTCCTAAAGAGAAGGTCCTGAAGTGCAGAAGTAGACAGTAGCTTCAGGAAGTCACAGAAATTGGCAAAATTCACTAGTGCTCTCCTGCCTCAAGCATGTATAGCCAGTAAGGGCTGCTGACACACTCAAACAAGCTGAGCTTCACAGAAGATGCTCAGACCAGCCATGAAGAAGATACCAGTCAAGTTGCTTGGACCAGGCAAGACAAGCTGCCTGGAGGAGGTAGTGAATAGCTAGAAAGACACTTCCTACCTCCCTTGAGCTGCCTGCAAACTGTGCAGGTGATGCCCCATTTTCTAGTTTAAGTAGCCATCACGATGCAGTCATAATATAGTCCTTTCTGCTTTTGTAAGACACCCCATAAAACCTAGTGGTCCACTTGACTTTAGAGATGACTCAGTGGTAAAGAGCACTGTCTACTCTTTCCTAAGACTCACTTGAATTTCCAGCATCCTCACATGGACGCTCAATCTGTAACCGCACTCCAAGACCCTCTTCTGGATCTGCTAGCACTGGGAACACACATGGTGCACAGACATACATGCAGACAAAACACCCCTAAAAAATAAACGACATTGGATCACAAAGTTGAACGTTGTTCACTCCACATTATTCGTTATAGTAGCCTCAGAGACCAGCTCTCAAGGCTACACCCAGCATTCGAAGAAAATCTCTACAGCATAGTAAAACTGAACTTAAAGGTTTTTATTCCTGATAGGTACGGAATAAAGTCACACACGTGTTGTCTGAATCATGCTCTTTATTTTCTTCCTCTAGTTTCAAATATCTACAGTTTATGTTCACATACCACAGCAATTCTTTGGTAATAGAAAACTTACAGGGATATTGCTCAGGGCCACAAAGCAGTTTTTGTAGATAGGTAAGAGACACATACAGCAATAACTTGTCAGCTTGTTTCATGGCTGGCTGCAGTTGGGTCTGAAAAGTTTCAGCTGACCTCTTAAAAGAAAAGGGGTCACAGAGGGGAGAAACTAAACAAAAGAGAAATCTAAGAAGGAAGCCAAGAATTCATCCATTATTCTACATTTCTTAAGTGTAGCGAAATTTGGGCTGGAGAGATGGCTCAGAGGTGAGGAGCACTACCTATTCTTCCGAAGGTCCTGAGTTCAATTCCCAGCAACCACATGGTGGCTCACAACCATCTGTAATGAGATCTGGTGCAGAATACAGTATAATAAATAAATAAATAAATAAATAAATAAATAAATAAATAAATCTTTTTTAAAAAGTGTAGCAAAATTTATAAGCTAGTATTTTGTGACCAATAAAACACAAAAAGGCAAAATGTAAGGAAATGGGGTTTTCTCATGCCTAGAGTGAAGCCATGCTCCAGAGTGGGGGTGGGGTGGTCATTGAGTAACCATGGCAACCTGCCTAAAAGGTAGAGAAAGCATACAGCTCTGATTCTCATCAGCATATTCGCTAAACATTAACTGGCAAAGAAAGGCATTTCAGATCTAAAAATACATCTTCTACCCTAAGTGTGGTTTCAGAACAAAAAGAAGACATATTAAATATTTTGTTCAAAGTTGGGACTGGGCATCTTCCTGCCGTTCTGACCACCTCCGGGTTCCATTTCTCATGGTAGATGAGTGAGAAAGCTATCTCTCTCCAGACATGGTTAGTTTGGTTGGTTAATAGCCTCTTCCTATTAATCACAAAAATCTCAGGACTAAGACATAAACAGTATACTGAGCCTAAAGTCTTGTGTCAATAAACTAAAGTATATACAAAGTATTAATAGCCTTTAGGGGTCAAAGCAGGGAAGCCCTGTAGTTTCTGTTATTGGCTAGCAGTGTGAGTTCGGGGCAATTTTGTTCTCCGTTAATCTCTAAAGAGCTTTGATTTAGCAAACTCAGACATCCTGCAATCCCATCCTTGGGTATTGTCTGTGAAATTCCTACTTGTGATCTATCCACAGAGACACCACGTCTGACCAAAGTGTCCTGTCAGTATGTTCATTATAGACAACAGTCTTCTATTATTTTATCATAATATGGAACAAAGACTTGACTATGAGACTTACTTTATTCACCAGAATTACATAGTATAGGGAGAAGTAATCCTTCTATCAGTACACAGGAATAATTTGTGCCAGATTAATCAAGAATACATTGCTAAGGTTGTGGGACAAGTCCCAAAGGTGTTTTAGAGGTGGACCATGGTATCACAAGAGAATTACATGTAGACTCAGACAGTTGTCTAAAGGGAGTCTTTCTCTCGTTTCTCCAACATCAATTATGTACATCTCTGGTGAGTTGGCCTTCTAAATATCAGCTGTAATCTACTGCATAATCTTATGGACTCCATCAATTTGTTGTTGGTTCCTCATCTGCAAAAAGTTGATGTTCGTCATGTTTCCAGAGAGCTAGTGTCACACATCTCCTCTGTAATTGGGTAACAGTAGTGTTTCTTTCATTTTCTTTTCTTTCTTTTTTTAGAGAACATCTAGACTGATTTCAAAATTGATCCTCTAGTTCTAACTCTCACTGCAGTGTATGGCCTCTATCTCCACATCTATGCTAAATATTACTTATCATTTCTATTCTCGATGATGTCCATTTTGACTGGGGTTACATGGAAGTTTAAAGGATGCCAAGTCTGCATTCCCCTGATAAATATATAATTTGTTTGTTTTAGATTTAGTATGGGTTTGTTGTTTATGTTGTTTGTTCATTTGTCTTATTTTTGTTTGACTTTGTGGTTTTTTTTTTCATTTTTAAATTTGAAATTATAATACAATCGCTACTCGTCTCCTTTCACTTTCATCCCATCAAATCCTTCCATATGCCCCTCCTGCTATCTTTCAAATTTCTGGCCTCTTGTTTTTCATTAACTGTTGTTGCATATATATGAATATATTGCTAAATATAACCTACTCAGTCCATATCATGTTACTTGTATGAATGTTTTAAATGCTGAATATTTGATATTGAGTAACCAATTGGTGTGCTTTTCTCTAGGAGAGATTATTTCTCCTTGTGGGCTTTTCCTCACCCACGTTGGTATGTCCATTATTTGTGTCCTTGCTCAGATCCTGTTTGGGAAATTTTATGGGTATAGCTTCTGGCATTACTAGGAAACCTCACAGCAAACTCCTTGATTCTCTGGTCTTATACAATCTTTATATCCCATTATCAATAATGTTTCATGAACCTTAGGTGCAGGAGTGTTATGTAGATCATCCATTGAGTCTGTACTCTACAACTATGTGTTTGATTAGTTTTGTTTTTGTTTTTGTTTTGTTGTTGGTTTTTTTTTTTTGTAGTGGTCTCAGTCTGTTGAAAAGAAAATTTTTCTCCCTGAGGGATGAAAACTATGTTTATTTATGGTTTAGATTCTTGTTAGGTATTATGCTGGTTTAGTAAATTGGTGATTATAGGTTCTCCTCCAAGATTCATGCCTTCAACAGCACTGAATAGATAGCAAAGTTTCCGGTGTCATATACCACGCTTGTGGGGGTGACTTCTGCTGCAGTCCTGCCAGGACAGGTTCATACATTCCATGGTAGGGGCATGAGAATTAGAAATGTTAGACAGGAAGAACAGAGATAAGAAAGAAACACAGAGACATAGGATAGTACCAGCAGGGAAATTCAGTGAATACTGAATGTTAAATTTGCCCAAATTTATTTTCCATACATTTTTATATCCCAATACAAAAGGGAGGAAGAATGAAAGAGACTGCTTTAACATGACACAAAAGATAACCAGAACAGTTACTTGCATTAACACTTGAGATATCAAGTCATTAATGCCTAAGTAATGCATTTGGTGTTTAGGGCAGTGAACACATTGCATCCTGCAGGCAACCAAATCTCCTTATTTCAAAAGAAGGAGCAGACGTATGCTTAAATTCTCTCACCTTTGGTCAGGTTGGAGCAGATCCACCTCTAAGGGCCATCTTAATATCCAAAACACCAAGTACCATAAGTCAGGATATCTTGTTTTGTAGCCACACCTGTTGTTACCTTTGAATGAGTAAAAATAAGCTCAAAATCTCTAACCTTCAGAGAAGGTGGAATAGGCTCACATTTTTGGGTTCCCACATTCCACCATAAGTCATAGTTTCCCTTTTGTTAAGAGCATCTTACGTCCAATTAGAGAGCTATTGGTTACCACCAAGGTATGCTTGCCACTACTGCATCCTTAGGGCTATTGTGCCACAGTGACAGCTAATGTGCTTCATAGTCATCCTAGCTGCCTAGGATTGTTGGTTGGCTCCCTTCTTTGGAAGATTGCATGGTGCTTCTGGTACCATGAAAACTATTTCTCAGGAAGGAGTTTGCTTTGAGACAGGGTCTATCTCTGTATTGCCAGCTCTCCTAGACTCACTATGTAGATCAGACTAGCCTTGAACTTAGAGTTCCCCTAGCATTCCTTCTGAGTGCTAGGGTGCGTGACCTTGCCAACCTATATATAACTTTTTTTTGTCAATTTCATAACTTTGTGATGAACATCATAACTTTTTGTTACCATGTGATAACAATTACCAAATTAGTAGTCATCACCCTGACCCAGAGGAAGCCAGACACAGAGCAAACAAGATGTGATTGCCTCGCTGAAAAAGGTACCAAGCCACGTGGTTAACATAGACAAGAATAATAGGCTAATTTAAGATGTAAGAAAGAATTAATTAATAAGAAGTCTGAGCTACTAGGTCAAGCAGTTTATAATTAATATAGACCTCTGCATGTTTATTTGGGACTAAACTTCTGTGGGACCTGGTAGGATAGAAACCCCAGTCAACAAATGGTGCCCTACATGTGGACAGTCACTGCATTCACATAAAGCCTGAAAAATCTTGGGAAATAATTCTAGACAAAAAGAACAGAGTTGCAAGGCTTCTTAGTAGCATTTTCTCAGGTGGGCTCTGTTTTGATGTAGGAGTGTCTTCTTTCTATGTGTTGCTTTCATTGGTTAATTAATAAAGAAACTGCTTGGCCTGATAGGTCAGAGCATAGGTGGGTGGAGTAGACAGAACAGAATGCTGGGAAGAAGGGAAGTGAGTCAGACGCCATGATTCCCCTTCCCGAGACGGAAGCTGGCTAGACTCATGCCAGTAAGCCATGACTTCGTGGTGGCATACAGATTATTAGATATGTGTTAGATGTAAGAGTTAGCCAATAAGAGGGCCAATAATGGGCCAGGCAGTGTTTAAATGAATATGGTTTCTGTGTTATTATTTCGAGGCATAAGCTAGCCAGCCGTGCGGGAGCTGAGCAGGATGAAAAGCAGGCCTGCTCACCTCATCACTACACTGTTTGCTAGAGGCAAGTGCATCTCTTTTAACAGAGGCTTCCTGACTCAGCTTAAGTTGCAAAACCTTGCAGCTCTTTTAAGAGGTCCTGCCACCAAACACTTAAATGGTGTTTATGAATTGCTGACAGCATGCTTCTTGGTGGTGTCAGGGACCTTGAAACACCATAGAGTTGTGGCAATAAACATGGCTTTGGTACATCTGCCTTGAGGCTAGACTCTCAGAAAGCTAAGGAATGGGCTGGATCCAGCTGTCAAAGCTATGGCTTTAATCCTAGCCATATCACTTAGCAAATTAAAGACTCATGTGGTCAGGAAAAGAAAGATACAGTAAAGACAGTTTCAGACGAAAAAGCCTCTAAACAGTTTATAGTGTGTTTAAAAATGCATACACCAGGCTGGCCTCAAACTCACGGAAATCCGCCTATCTCTGCCTCCTGAGTGCTGGGATGAAAGACCTGTGCCACCACTGCCTGGCCAGGCCAGCCTGAGCTTTTAAAGGAAGCTGGCTCCGAAATTCTCCTGTGGATTTCTTACCCTTGTTTTAAAGTTTAGATGAACTGGACTAATCCTGATTTTTTCATTGATTTGGTTATTAAAATATTTATTTTTTGTTTCTGTTGCTGTTTTGTTTTCAGGGGTGGGTGTATTCAAGACAGAGTTTCTCTGTATCCTGGCTGTCCTGGAACTCACTCTGTAGACCAGGCTAACCTCGGACTAAGAGGTTATCTTAGTCATCTGACTGTGCCTCCCCACCACCGTCTGACTGCCATAATATCCTGGTAAGTATACCCTAGTAGAATTGTTGTGCCCAGACTTTCACCCCCAGAAAGGTCACCAGAAACCAGAGAAGACCATCCGCAAAAGCACGGTTTATTGCTGCTAATTAGCGTAAATCAAACTGCAGTTCGGAGGAGCTTGTCCAGATACCCTAGTTTGCAGCGAGGGTGGAGGAGCTGAGCTCCTGCGGGGTTAGTCTTTTTAAGGAAAAACTATAAGAAACCCTTTTATAGCCGCTTTGGCATATCCTGCTGTGTTAGCTAGTTGCTTGTTCTTTGTTTCCAGGGCAAGGTCACTTCTTCACTATCAGGAGGCCTTGTGCTTGGAATTTTCCCGGGAGGGAGGAGGGACCACCACTATCTTCCTGGGAACAAGCTAGTTTGGGTTCCTATTTTGCTAGGAAATTTCTTTTCCGCCTCTATGAGAATAGAGGTGAGGGTCCCACAGAAAATTTCGATGTATCCGTTGTTATTTGCAAACACGTTTCTCTTTGCTATGACGGAAAGGACAGAGCTCTTGAAATTTATATTCATTCACACTAACATCCGTGTTATAGGTGGTACCTGAGGACTTGGCATCCCCGGAGAACTTTTAGGTATTAGTTATGAAAGGAAGTGTAAGGGCTTTTCCGAGCAAGGGAATCTTTGCTGTCGGGCAACAAAAATCAAGAAAGACATCAGAGGACTGAGTAGAGGGTTGGGCTTTCATAGTGTCTCTGTGTGCAGTGACCTAGTGGAAAAGGGCAGTGGGGCCAGAAGTGTTTCTTGGCAGGCGATGAAGGCTGAAACATTGGCCATTAACAGGGACTCAGAAGTTGGGGATTTCCAAGACTCTTGAGTTTCTGGAGAGCCAGGAACAGAAAGAGTGATTTTTCCTCTGGCCTATTACCCTACAGGAATGCCTGCAGACTGAGTTGAATATATATATTCCACTTTTATGGTTGTAAACATTAGCATTTAAAAGTAAACTTTTTACCCACCATTAATTTTCTGTCTGAGACATATGCACTCTGGCCTAAATACAGCATTCTGAAAAGTGTCTTTGCCAGGCCTGGTGGCACAGGACTTTAATCCCTGCACTCAAGAGGCAGAGTCAGGTGAATTTCAGTGGGTTCAAGGTCAGCCATGTTGGAGTCTGGAAAGCACCATATGTTGTTTAAGAGTACCAGGTCACAGTATTTTCACAGTTAGAAAAGGCATGCATGCCAGGTGGTGGTGGGCATGTCTTTCAACCCAGGACTGGGGAGGTAGAGAAAGGTGGATCTCTGAGTGTGATGCCAGCCTGGTCTCCAACTCGAGTTTCAGGACAACCAGGGCTACACTGAGAAACTAATCCCCAGATCATATCCATCTGGAGTCCTCTGGGTTTGGGGTCTGAAGTGCATGGATTCTCCAACAATAGGGACTCACCTTCTACCTCTGGGATGCCACCATGGGCAACAGCTCTGTGACCGCCAACTTCAAAGCAGGCTTCTCACACCCGATGTTGCCTGTTGTGTTAGAAAGTCTGTGACTCTTGTGAGGAAAATCATCAGCCCAAATGGGAGCTCCTTATTTACACTCTAAATGTACATGCACACACAGATTTGTGTGTGTTGCAGGCATTTTTGGTAGATGATAGTAACATGATTCCTTATGGCATTTTGAACATCCTTACTGTTATTTTACCCCCCTTCTGTATTTATATCTGTTCCTTCTCCATAATGAAATATCTCTCTATTTTTCCAGTTCCCCCTTTAAATCATCGTTCCCTGTTATTCCTTCTCTATTACTCCCCACACCCCACAGTGGTCTGTTTTTATTGTTCTGGCTACTGCACTCACATCTGAAGATTTGGAGCTAGGAACTGCCTATGAGCGAGAATATGCAATGTCTGTCTTTCTGGGTCTGGGTTACCTCACTCAATATGATCTTTTCCAAGTCCACCCATTTCCCTGCAAAGCTCATGATTTCAATTTCTTTACAGCTGAATGCTATTCCACATTTTCCCTACCCATTTGTTAGTTGAAGGAAATTTAGGTAGTTTCCATTTCGTAGCTATTGTGAGTAGAGCAGCAATGAACATGGTGAGCAAGTATATATGAAGTATATGTTGAGTCCTCTGAGCATATACCAAGAAATGGAACAGCTCGGTCATTGCTTGACTTGTTTAAGGTGAGGATTTATTTGCTTAGTTGAGGGTTCTCCACATGGATTTCCAGAGCGGTAGATAAGTTTGTTTGTTTGTTTGTTTGTTTTTGTTTTTTTTTTTTTTAGACAGTTTCTCTGTGTAGCCCTGACTGTCTTGGAGCTCGCCCGGTAAACCAGGCTGGCCTTGAACTCACAGAGATCTGCCTGCCTCTGTCCCCACGCAGGGAAATTAAAGGCATACACCACCACACTCAGGTAGTGGCTACATATTTTGTTGATAGGATTTTTATTCCCTATGTTTTTGTTTTTGAAGTTGTTGTTTGTTAGATTAACGATAGTATTTTTCTTCCTTCTCTGTGAGAATTAGTGATTTGCTCTCTTGTCCATGGATTCTTTCCCAGTTCTCCTGTATTTATCTATTTTTCACATGAAATTTATTCTTTCACATGTTCTCATGGATGATTCCTCTGACTCTACTGTATGTTTTGCCTCTACTTTATTATCTGCAGTGCTGCTTTAGTGAAATCAATTGTTTTCACTAACTGGGGACTATCTTGAAATGCATTTGTGTCTCCATCACCTTAAAATGATTATTTTTCTGGTGTTTTATGTTTTATGTTGTTTTTTTTTTCCTCCAAACTTCAGGTGTCGTTCATGCGCTCTTGGATTTGGGGTCATTGACTGGACACCTGATTGTATTCTGTTGCCTGGGTCTTTTCATTGTTCTTTAACAGTTTTCACTAGTAATTTTTGCTTTTCCTTTTTGATCCCTTATATTAAAGTGCAGCAAGCCATCTATTCATTATTTCTGGAAGAGAGACTCAAAGAAGAGAAACAACAAGAAATGGTTGATTCTCCAGTTAACATGCCCCAGGTCAGTGTTCATGTCCATTATTGTTCTAGAAATGTTATATTTTGAGACATTGAAAGCCTTTAATTTTCTATTCCTGATAACATTTTAACTTTATTATAAAAAAAGTTACAAATAAACAACAAAAATTCACATACTGAAATTAACCAGACCCAAAGATCATACAATTCAATGAATTTTTTGTTGTTGTTTCTTTGTTTTGTTTTCAAGACAAGGTTTCTCTGTGTATCTCTGGCTGTTTTGAAACTCACCTTGTATACTAGGCTGGCCTCAAACTCCACAGAAATCCACCTGCCTCTGCCTCCCGAGTGCTGGGATTAAACGAGTGTGCCACCACGCCTGGCAACTCGATGAACATTTATTTAGAAGCTCTGAAGCCTCACGTAGGATTTCATATTTTCACAGTTGAATATATTGTGATGTACTCATCCACCACCGAAATCCAAAAAGGCCTATGACAGTGTTAGAAGGAGAAAAGCAATTCTTTTTATAGCCTTTTTCGTAAGTGGTGTTCACCTGCATTCAGTCTTACTTCAACTCTGATAGTTAACCTTTTTTGTTCTTTTTTCTGCTGTACCCATATATACATTGTTTTCCATATACATGTATTGTTGGCTAGGTTCTTCATATGATGGGAAATGTGGTTTCTTCTTTCTGCCACTGTATGACCTCACCTGATATTGCATGTTTTGAGTCCATCCATTTTCTTGCAAATTTGTATACTTTATGTGTATACCATTTTTACTATCCGTTCACCTGTTGACAGACAATTAGGTTGATTGCAGTACTTTGATGTGGTGAATGCAGAAGCAGTGAACATGGATGTTAATATCTCTATATTGAGGTGTAGAGTTCTCCAGTTAAGTTCCCAGGAGTGGTGTTGCTGGGTCATATGTTAGTTCTCCAGTTTTTTAAATAATCTGCAGGCTGATTCTCACGGCTGTATTAATTCACACTCCGCCTCAACACACACCAACAGTTAATGAGGGTTCCTTTCTCACAACACCCTCTGGAACATTTGTTGTCAGGTTAGTGATGACAGCCATTCTCTGCCTGGGGTGATGCACTATTTCAAAGTAGTTTTATTTGTGTTCCCATGATGGCATTTTAGGAATCCTAAAGATTTAAAATATTTGTTGACCATTTGTGTTTCTGTCTTTAAAAAGTGTCTATTTAGTTCATTAGCCCTTTTGTTGATTGGCAGTTTTATTTCCATGTTATTTAATTTCTGTCATTCTTGGTAAATTCTATGTTTGAGCCCCTAACCCAAGTGTCGCAGGTATAGATTCTCTCCCAGTCTGTGGGTGTCTGTGTGCTCTGCTGATTGTTTCTGCTGATATACAGAAACTCATGGTTTTCATGTTGTCCCATCTGTTGATACTTGGATCAGTTCCTGTGCTGTTGCTGTTCTTTCTAATCAGTAATTTCTTGCCCATCTCAATATCCCCATGGATATTCCCTATGTTTCAAGGTTTCTGTGTTTCTCATTTTAAATAAGGGTTTTGATACATTTTGAATGGATTTTTATATAAATGAATAAAAATCTCATTTCATTTTCCTGCTGGATCCAGTTTTGCCAGCATTATTTGTTGAAGAGGACATGTTTTTGTATCTATCTTTTTGCCTCTTTCACTAAATATTCAATGAGCATAGCTTTCTGGTTTTCTTTCTGGGTCCTCTATCATATTCTGGTATCCTCCTATCTTATTTTTATGCCCATAGCAGACTAGCTTTATGACTACAGCTTTATAATACAGTTCCATTATTCTATATTTCCTGTTGCACTTTTCTCTATTCTGCCTCATTTTGTTGTGTTTTGTTTTGAGGGTACACATCCCATATCCACTTATGACCTGTAATTTGGCAAATATGCCACACCTTTAATTCCAGTACTCTGAAGGCAGAAACTGGTGGTTCTTTGAGTTCAAGACTAGCCTTTCCTGCAGAGTGAGTTCCAAGATGTACACAGAGAAATCATGTCTCGGGGAAAAATAAAATTGAAGCCCAGTTGATATGGAGGATGGACTGTATCCTTATGTGGCCTCATACACTGTGTAGGTACCATTTGTGGGATCTGTGCCATTTCCTTGAATCATGTTTATAAAAATGCATATTGAAACACATGGACTGGATTGCTACAATATCTTAGAGACATGTGGAATTAAGAGAGACTTACATCTTTATATGTATATAAATATACATATATATATAAATATATATATATTGGTTTTTTGTTTGTTTGTTTTGTTCTGTTTTTGATTTTCAAGACAGGGTTTCTTTGTGTAGATTTAGAACCTGTCCTTGAACTTGCTCTGTAGACCAGGCTCACCTTGAACTCACAGAGATCCACTTGTCTCTGCCTCCTGAATGCTGGGATGAAAGGCGTGTACCACCACTGCCTGGCATATCTTGGTTTTTAATACTAAATAATACTTGGTTAAGCACACTACAGAGTGCAGAACATGGCTGGCACATGTTGTTTGATCTTGCCATGAAACTGATGTTCTTAATTCAGATTGTAGCCTACTTGTATTTCTCTTTTGTATTTAATATTAGGACAGTGATGATGTGTCCATGTGTCTGTTGACACCTGATATCTGCTTCTCTCAGGAGAATTGCTGCTCACATCACTCACTTGGTTAGGATGCTCAGTGGTAACTTTCCAAACTAGAGAGATCAGGGTTTTTTTTTTTTCTCTCCCCTAATCCCCCAAACAGGATCCCACTGTGAAACCCTTTGACTACAACTTATTATGTAGCATTATGTGAAATGCACCAGGAACAATATCTTGGGATATTGACTGACTGATGTGCATAAACCATCACATTTGGTGCAGAAATAACATTCCTCATCATTGCTTTGGTCTAATCAGTTCTTGTGAGAACAATGGCTCTACTCCCCTACCCTGAACCCACAGTATTTTAAAGTAAAGATTTGGGAAATGGGCTCTGACCCTCAGGTTTGCATTTCTATTTTTGTTTTTTGTTTTGTTTTGTTTTTCGAGACGGGGTTATTCTGTAGCTTTGGAGTCTGTCCTGGAATTAGCTCTTGTAGACCAGGCTGGCTTCAAACTCATAAGAGATCCCCCTGCCTTGCCTCCCGAGTGCTGGGATTAAAGGCTGAGCCACCACCAACTGGGAAGTTTGTATTTCTATTCCTGACTCATGACTCACACAGAATATGCCACCACTTTCCATTTCCAGAGAAATAAAGGAAGAATCATGAACACTATTAACATAAAATCTTTTAGACAATACAGCATAAGTACTAAAAAGTATACATTGAACACTACAAAATTCAGATGCAGTAGCTCGGATTTTCTGATGGGCCATTCTTCTGTACTCTATTGTATTTGTAAAGCACTGAAAGGTGACAGTAATTCTCACACAATTTAATGTATCCATTTATTCGTAGGAAATCGATGCCACTTCTAAATGCATCCACATCACTGTACTTACATGTACATGCTTAGCTGCAACGAAAATATTACTTGATGTGATTCTGAACTTCCATTAATTTTTACAACTCTTGGGGAGTAAAATATTCTTCAGAACTTCTAAAAATATTATTTGTCTAAGTTGGCTTTATGTGTTTTAGGAAAATTTTAGATTATATTAGATATGGCTGATGCAAATTTTTTTACCTTCCCAAATATTCTTATAAAATTAATTTCATGAACTATCTATCATATATATTAATGTTAAAATTGGCAGTCTGAAGTCTAGTTACACTCCTTGTTACTGAGGGAAAAAAATCCAAAACTTTTTGCCTATGTCAGTAATAATATCTGCCTTCCATACCTACACCTTTGCTATTTAGCTAGGCATCAGGCCTAGAGTTTAAACATCCCAACTGAGCCTGTTAGAATAGAGTCATATAAGGCACAAGAAAACACAAGATTGGTTGGTGTCAGTGTTTTAGCATGATCTATAGGTACAGCCTTTAAAGAACATTTCCTCATGATGAGTTTTCCTTCTGAGACATGTACACTGTGATCGTGTGAGACATAAACACAGCATCCATAAGAGATAGAAAGTCATGTCCAGATCTTAAATGTGTGTTGTTCATATATCTACTTGTGACACTATTATGTCATCCTGTTTTGAGAGAGTTGGAAAATTCATTATAGAATGTTACTGTGTTTTAAAAAAATCATCTTTTCGAGTAATTGTTTTCACTCATCTACATCTCTAATTTTCTTAAGTCTTCTTATATTTAGAAAAGTACTCTGTCCATTACCATCTGGTCAACTGTACTTTTGTTTCCTTGTTTATCGGCTTAGGGTTTCTCTGTGTAACAGCCCTAGCTAGCTGTCTTGCAATTCACTTTATAGATCAGGCTGGCCTGGAACTCACAGAAATCCACCTGCCTCTGCTTCTTGAGTGCCAGGATTAAAAGTGTGCGACACTACACTCAGCTAAACTGTATTTTTAAATTGCAGGGTCTGTTGACATTCAGGGATGTGACTGTGGACATCTCCCTGGAGGAGTGGAAATGCCTGAACTCTGCTCAGAGGGCTTTGTACATTGATGTGATGTTGGAGAATTACAGCAACCTTGTATCTGTGGGTGAGAACAGTTTGCTTTTAGAATTTGTAACTCATCCTTTGTATGTACTGGCTTCACAGGCTGTAAAAGCTCTGTTAAGCTGTCTTGGAAACAGCAGGAGACTAGGGAACATTTGGTAGAAGGAAAGAACTATTTTATGCTATCTGAAAAAAATAAACACTTTTATTCTTTTAAAATAGCCTTTAATCTTAAAAGGAATAGGGTCTTCTAAACTATACTCTTTATGGTTGAATCAAAGCTAATTACTATCCTCAATAATTGTTTCATCTACCTTGAAGGATTTCATTCTCTTTTTGTGAGAATTCATACAATTATAGTGAATGAAAATTGTGAACTACTGAAAGCTCTATTTTCAATAGTTGTTGGTTGACTTAAGAGAGAACTTAGAGAAACAGTCATTTATCAAATATTTAATCTTAGAACAAGCCCTGTTAATATGACTTGTTCTCATTTTCAGAGAACTATTGCATTTGTGATCCTGTCCATCACCATGTGAAGAATGAAAAGCAGTCTTGTCAGTGTAATGACCTTGGTAAAGTGCTTCATGACCCCTCCACATGTGCATTCTTTTTTTTTTTTAAATATTTATTTATTTATTATGTATACAATATTCTGTCTGTGTGTATGCCTGCAGGCCAGAAGAGGGCACCAGACCCCATTACAGATGGTTGTGAGCCACCATGTGGTTGCTGGGAATTGAACTCAGGACCTTTGGAAGAACAGTCAATGCTCTTAACCTCTGAGCCATTTCTCCAGCCCCCTCCACATGTGTATTCTATAAAACAAGTGAAACTACAGAAAAGTCTAGTAACTACAGATGCAGTAATCACAGAGATGACTCCATTGACTCATCCAACCCAGAAAGACATGAAAGCATGCACACTGGAGAAGAACCTTGCAAATCTAAATACTTTGAGAAATCTTTAAATTTGTGTCCCAGCATTAATAAAGATCAAAGATTCTACAATGCAAAGAAAGAACTCAGGGAGGGAGAATATGATGACTATTTCGACTCCATATACAGTCTTTTGCAACAAAGAGTCTACATTAAAGAGAAACCACACCTGTGTGAGAAATGTGGGAAATGCTTCAGTACTGCCTCAAGCCTCAGTGTACAGCAGAGAATCCGTCCTGGAGGGAAGCGCTATGAGTGCAACATTTCTGACAAATCTTTCACCCCATATACAAATCTTAAAACACATCAAAGACTCCATATGGAGAGAAGCCTTACAAATGCAGTGACTGTGGCAGATCCTTTTCCCACTATTCACCTTTTAGAAGGCATCAGAAAATTCACTCTTTAGAGAAATTATACAAATGTAAAGAGTGTGGTAAGTCCTATATTGATTTATCACATCTTAAAAGGCATCACAGAATCCATACTGGTGAGAAGCCTTACAAATGCAATGAGTGTGCCAGATCCTTTATCCACTATTCATCACTTAAAAGGCATCAGAGAATTCATTCTCTAGAGGGATTATACAGATGTAAAGAATGTGATAAATCCTTTATTCAATTATCACATCTTAAAAGGCATCACAGAATCCATACTGGTGAGAAGCCTTACAAATGTGAGGTTTGTGACAAATCCTTTACCCAGGACTCAACTCTTAGAATACATCAGAGAGTTCATACTGGAGAGAAACCTTACACACGTAAGGAATGTAACAAATTTTTTACTAAGTGCTCAACTCATAGAGCACATCAGAAAATTCATACTGGAGAGTAAAATACCGTTTAAAAAATAATGTGACATAACGTTTATCCATTATTCTATGCTTACAAATCACAACAGTATACATAATAGAAACATAAATAGCTAGGAGTCGTGGTGCACACCTTTAATCTGAGCACTCAGGAAGCAGAGGCAGGAAGATCCCTGAGTTCTGAGTTTGAGGTAAGCCTTGTCTACAGAGCAAGCAAGTTTCAGGTAGCCAGGGCTACACCGAGAAAACCTGCCTCAAAAAACAAAACAAATAAACAAAAAAGTAAGAAAGACACAAAGAAATTTGTGAAAGTCTCTAAGGAAGATTAAATCTTAGAAAATATCACAAAGTTTATGTTGAAATAAAATTGAAAATGTAATTGTGTGAAAAAGCTTGTGTTTTGGGGGCACGGGGTTTGCCTTTTTTTTTTTTCTTACTGTTGTATACTTCCTTTGCCTGCTTGTATACTGTGCACTTCATGTTTGCCTGGTATTTGTGGAGGTCAGAAGAGGGCATCAGATGCCCTGATGCTGTAGTTACAGACAACTGTGTGCCACTTCATGTGTGTTGGGAATTGAACACCTGCCCTCTAGAAGGGATGCCAGTGCTAGTAACCACTAAGCCATCTCTTCAGCCCCTGGAAGAAGCTGTAATAGAAACATTTATCATGTTCACCATCTAAAAATTCACAATAATGCCAGGTATGGTGGTTCACACCTTCAATACCTGCACTCCAGAGGTACAAAAATTATGTGGAAGAAGCCGGACGGTGGTGGCGCACGCCTTTAATCCCAGCACTCGGGAGGCAGAGGCAGGCAGATCTCTGGGAGTTCGAGGCCAGCCTGGTCTACAAGAGCTAGTTCCGGGACAGGCACCAAAGCTACAGAGAGACCCTGTCTCGAAAAAAAATATATATATATGTGGAAGTATTGACTCCAAACTAGAAACAAAATGATACAGCTTCTTCGGGATCAACCTACCCCTGGACCCAGCAATACCACTATTGGGAATATACCCAAGAAATGCCCTATCATACAACAAAAGTATATGCTCAACTATGTTCATAGCAGCATTGTTTGTAATAGCCAGAACCTGGAAACAACCTAGATGCCCTTCAATGGAAGAATGGATGAAGAAAGTATGGAATATATACATAATAGAGTACTACTCAGCAGCAAAAAACAATGACTTCCTGAATTTTGCATGCAAATGGACGGAAATAGAAAACACTATCCTGAGTGAGGTAAGCCAGACCCAAAAAGAGGAACAGGGGATGTACTCACTCATATTTGGTTTCTAGCCATAAATAAAGGACATTGAGCCTATAATTCGTGATCCTAGAGAAGCTAAATAAGAAGGTGAACCCAAAGAAAAACATATAGGCATCCTCCTGAATATTAACCTTCATCAGGAGATGAAAGGAGACAGAGACAAAGACCCACATTGGAGCACCGGACTGAAATCTCAAGGTCCAAATCAGGAGCAGAAGGAGAGAAAGCACGAGCAAGGAGCTCAGGACCACGAGGGGTGCACCCACACACTGAGACAATGGGGATGTTCTATCAGGAACTCATCAAGGCCAGCTGGCCTGGGTCTGAAAAAACATGGGATAAAACCGAACTCGCTGAACATAGCGGACAATGAGGACTACTGAGAACTCAAGAACAATGGCAATGGGTTTTTGATCCTACTGCATGTACTGGCTTTGTGGAAGCCTAGGCAGTTTGGATGCTCACTTTACTAGACCTGGATGGAGGTGGGTGGTCCCTGGACTTCCCACAGGGCAGGGAACCCTGATTGCTCTTAGGGCTGACAAGGGCGGGAGACTTGATCGGGGCAGGGGGAGGGAAATGGAAGGTGGTGGCAGGGAGGAGGCAGAAATCTTTAATAAATAAATAAATTTAAAAAAATGATACAGCTTCCATTAACCACCAGTAGACCCTTAAGAAGGAAAGGAGACTCTTGGAACACTCCCTCAGCCATGATGAAATGGCAACTATTCAACCTTACACAGTTGCTTATTGGCAGTACTGCATCACCCACTATCAACTACAAGAGGACACTTCTTTCTCCAAGGTTGAGAGTAGTAAAGATTGGTAATTATAAACATGAATATTTAGATGGCATAATAACAACATGATCATCAAGAAAACATCAGTAGGTTCTGTCTTTGGACCTTTAATTCCCAAGCCATGGTTTTTGGCCATGTTTACAGTACTTGGCATGAATTACCTCTGTGGAGCAGACTTCAAATCCAATCAGGAGAGAGGTTGCTTATTCCCATAAGCAGTCGTGCCAGGGTTGCACCAGTGCACACATGTTGGCTAGTAGGTTTGTTTGTAGAATGTACGATACAGGAGTAGATAAGACCATTGACATCTCTTCTTTGCAGTCTTGTGAGACTCTCCTGGTAAGTTTAAAATCTGTCTTGCAACCAAAGTATTTGGGACCTTCAGCAACACCATGTACTTATGGTGGCCAAGCAAGAGCACTTGCAGTGACCTGTTTTGTTTGGGGTGACTATGGGTTCTCCCTGTCTAGTAAGTCCTAGGCCGATGACCCATACCTGGTACAGAGAGTTCCATTTAATATACCTGGTATCTGGGAGCAGCATTATTTACCCTTGTGGGATACCTCCAAAGATTTTAAATTCATGTTTAATATTAACTTGTAAGATAACAGGATTTCATAAGACTTCATACAGCCTTACTTTTGGTTGACCCATCCACTCCTTTCTTCCTACCCCATTCCCAGTTAAACACTTAGAACACATTATTCAGTGTCCCATTAGTTATGATCTGCTGGCCTGGTCTGTCACCTGGGTACCCTGTCCTTTTAAGAAACAAACCCTGGGGGCTGGAGAGATGGCTCAGCGGTTAAGAGCATTGCCTGCTCTTCCAAAGGTCCTGGGTTCAATTCCCAGCAACCATCTGTAATGAGGTCTGGTGCCCTCTTCTGGCCTGCAGGCATGCAGACAGAACAATGTATACATAAAAAAAATTAAAAATAAAAAAAAAAAGAAACAAGCCCTGCTCTCTCCCAACCCCTCCCCTTCCACAGAGGGAAGCAGATATCCTACCTCCTCTAGCCTGTACTCTCTCTCATTCCATCTCTCTCCTGAAGAGGTAACTTCTGTTCTCTCCCTCTCTCCCCGCCTTCTCCTTCCCACTAAATGAACTATACCCACTTTCTCTGCATGGTGTCTATCCATCTCTCACCCGCCACTGCTCCTCATGGGACCGGCTGCCCCACCGACCCTCCAAAGTCTCTCACCTCAAAAGAACTCCAGGATCCTCTGGGCTTCCGGATGACTCAGTGGTTAAGTGGTAAGAGCACTGTCTGCTCTTTCAGAAGACTCACTTTGAATTCTCAGCACCCTCACAGGGGCACTCAATCTGTTACCTCAATTCCAGGGCACCCAGTGCCCTCTTCTAGCCTCTTCAGGCACATCTGATGCACAAACATACATGCAGATAAAACACCTCTGTAAAGAAAAAGAAGCCAAATTGTTGGTTTCCCAATTTTGGTTTGTCATTGGTTACTTATCTGTGATAAGTAGATGCTTGTCATTGTTTCCACAGAAATAGAGTCACATAACTGTTCTGTAATTGGAGTCACACAGTAATTTTCTTTTTCTTTTTTGAGACTATCTAGAAGAATATACGAAAGTTCCCTCTCTACTTTTCACTTCCACAGGAGTGTATGACTTCCTTTCCCCACATGTATGCAAACATTAGTTATCATTTCTGTTCCTGACGATGGCACTTGTAATTAGGGTGAGATGAAATGCTCAAGGAGTCCTAGTCTTCATTTTCTGATAGGTTTATAGCCGCTCTTCTTAAGTTGGGGTTTGTTGTTTTATTTTTGTTTTTACTGTTTTAATTTTGAGATTATTACATTATACTAGTTATACATCATAGTCTAATATACTATAGTATACATTATATTGTACCATATATGCTATACTATATATATAATATACACACTATACTATAATATACATTATATTATTTCACCTTTCCTTTTCCTCCCATAAATCCTCCCAAATACCTCTCCCTGATCTCTTTTAAATTTATAGCCTCTTTTTTCATTGTTACTGCATATTGATATATCCATGTATATACATATATATTTTTCAATATAACCTATTCTGTCTATGTCATGTTCCTTGTATGTATGTTTTCAAGGCTGATCATTTGGTATTGGGTAACCAATTGTGTGTTCTCCTCTGGGGAGACTATTTCTCCTGCTCCAAGCATTCCCCAGTTGCTTTTAGTTCTGCATGTAGGGTTGAGGCCTTGTGGACTTTCCCCAGCCACTTGGCATGTCCTTTGTTGTCCTTGTTCCGCTCCCTTTTGGGTGATCCTGTTAGTGAGATTTTATGGCAATAGCCTCTGGCCTTACTAGGAAACACAAACCTCACAGCAAACTCCCTGATCCATTCTGACTCTTACAATCTTTCTATCCCCTCTTCAAAATTTTTTCTTTAGTCTTAGGTACAGGAGTGTTTTGTAGATGAAATCCATTGAATCTGACCTCCACAACTCTGCATTTGATTAGTTGTTGGCTTTTTTGTAGTGATCTCTGTTGCAAAGAGAAATTTTCTTGATGAGGGGTAAAGACCTTGCTTATTTCTGGGTACAAGGAAAAATGTTTAGATTCTTGTTAGGGATTATACTGGTTTAGTATAGTGGTGGTTGTAGTTTTCCTTCAAGATTCACGTCTTCGCCAGCACCAGTAGGTAGCATCTGTCATGGTTTCTCGTTTGTTAAGAGGGTCTTAGACAATTAGAGAGCTGTTTTGTTACATGAAGGCATGCCTGCCACTACTGCAGTGGGCTGACCACTGACTTTTTGAGACACCCATTTCTTTTCAAAATCCAAGTTCCTGAACTGTCTCTCCCCAAGCTACAATTACAGTATTTGGTTTTGGCTTGTCATGTGTGTGTCATGAATGGGGCACTGGCATCTGAATTTAGCCTGTTATTTTTTGGTGTATGTTTGTAGTCCAGGAGGCTAGTAGTCAAGTCGAAGTTTGGGGCTATTACAGGAGTGCAGCGTCCTCCTAGATCCAGTTCTGGTGTAGGCTGGCAGCAAGCATGTGGGAAGGCTGTGAGAGCGGGTCCAGGGCAGCCTGATTGCTGGAGCTGTGTGGAAGGCGGCCTGAAACAGTGGGAGTGATGGGTCTCCAAGGAGGAGGGACACTGGTCTAGACCAGAGGAGTGATGGCAAAAATAAAACACGCTAGGAACACCTGGAAAACTCAACGGGTGGGCAGAGACAAAGGAGTACGTAACCGGAACCTGTCTATGATGGACAGGTTCGGAGGCGGCTCTAAGAAACACAGGCGGGAGGGGCCGGAAAACCCTCCATTTTTAGAAGGACCTCAGGGAAACGGTTGTATTCTGCTAGCGGTGGCGGACACAAACCAGAATCTCGCCAGGACCTGGACACTCCCCGGAGCCGCAGTCGACGCGGGGCGGCCTGGGAAAGTCAGCATCGCAGTGAGGGAACCGCAGCCCGGCGGCCCTGGAACCTCCCAGGTCAGAGGAGCTGCGAGGGAAGCTGATAGGAACTGGATCAGCTACTCTTAAGGATACCGCTCTCACAATATTGTTGCAGGCGTATTACTTTGAAGATAAGTTTGAGATTGTATGAAATGGGGCAAATGCTGATTTTATCATTGCTCTGCGGTTTCCAAAATATTCTCATAAAATATTCTCACATATAACAATTGAATTTATGCGTTGGTGTTTGCAAACACGGTCCCTTTTGCTGTTGTGCAAAAAATCCAAAATTGTTAGCATTTAAATTCAAACACTTTCTAACTCCCCTGACATACCCCTTCCCCTTTTCAAAAGAGTAGCATTTACTTGGAGACTTGGTGGCCCCAGAGAGCTTGTTAGCTATCAGCCCCTTAAGGAATAACTGCAGATTTTTAATTCATATATATTATGAATATATGGATATTCATAATATATGATTATATATTTTGAATATATATATATATTCATATATATGGGTTCTTTCGAGACAGGGTTTCTTTGGAGCCTGCCCTGCTCTTGTAGACCAGTCTGGCCTCGAACTCACAGAGAACCACTTGCCTCTGCCTCCCGAGTGCTGGGATTAAGGGCGTGCGCCACCACCGCCCCGCTCAAAGCTACACGGTTATGATTATAAACCTCAGTGTTTACTAACAAAACTTTATACTCACCATTATGTTCCGTTTGAAGTGTATCATACTGATGTAAATAGAATAATGTGTTCTTATGCTGAGGTTTGAAGGCAAACCTCAGAGTCCAGAAATGTATGCATGCTAAGTGTGTGGATTTCAGGCTGCACTTTTTCACAGTTAGGAAACAGAATATATAAGGACAAATTTAGAAAGCGGCTTTTCTGGTGAAAAAAAAAAAGCACTATGAGCATTGACAAATGGAGGAGACTATGGACTTCTCTCGGGACAAGGGGGCAGTGCCTGAACCCTGCCCCATAGGGTTTTGTACTGATACTGAGTGTTGCAGGACTGCAGCAGTCTGGTTTCTGTGGGGCGAGAACAACTTGCTTGCGGTTTCCCTCGCTCCTGTTCAGGGTTCCTAGGAAAATAACTATGTCTGTATGTTTGAGAGCTGTGTATGTTTGAGTCTCACACCTCACAGAGTAAATTAAAATCCTCAGAGGAAAAGGCAAAGTTTGACGAGATTTCATCTGTTTTTCGTGTTTGTCCTTTTGAGAGGTGGAAGGTTTCCTTCATTCTTGTTCCGTGATAAAATCAGACACTCGATTTTGACTAAGGTGTGGTCAGAAGTGGGATTCAAGTTATAGAAACTCCAAATGCTCCCTAAATATTTCAGTGTGCTGACACTGTTTGACAGTTGGGGGTCATTTATAGAATCCTTTATTTCTACTGAGCACAGTACTGTGTTAGAAATCCTGGTGCTCACTGAAGAATCTCTTTCTTATATGCAGGGCTCTCACTGCTCAGCCAGACCTGCTTACCTGTGGAGGAGAACAAGGAACCCTGGAAGGTAGAGAGGAAACAGTAGCCGAAGATCCAGGAATGGTGGAGGGTTTGACCAGGGGTTCAAGTGATCGTGGAAGTGGGACACATACTGGGTTTCACCACATTGTGTTTCACTAGAAATGATTCTGTAGACATCTGCTGAGAAAGATCCCAGGATATTCCTATTGTAGATTTTAGAAGAATCTCTATGTAAGAATTAGTACTAGGAATAATTATTTTATTTGACATTGCTTGTAAGGGATGCTGTCCCTCTTCCATTCACATTGCTGATTGTGTCTTCATGCTAATATTAAATGGTTTTTATTTCTTTAATTTTAATGTAGTACTTAATTAGGACACTCAATGTCTTTAGGTTTTTCCTACTTAAAAGTTTTGGAGCTTTTTGCATTTTCTTCGGTTCTCTATCTTTTAGGGTTAATTACTCCATTTCTAATATAATGCCATCAGGAATTTGACAAGAATTTGTTACTATCTCTAGAGTATTAAACTGTATCTACATGTCTTCCCATTGCTATCCCTGCTGTCAGTCTTCAGTCTTCATGACGGTATTCGGCAGTTTGTATCACTATAATTTTAATATCTTTTGAAATCACCTCTAGGTTTGCTCCTTCTTTCATAATTTTTGAAGTCTGTGGTTTCTCACAAGTTTGTGTATTTTAGGATCATTTTCTCTGTTTCTAAAAAAAATACCTGTAAGATTTGGGTACAAATTACTTAGAATCTTTATAGTACCCATACCTCCCCTACACTGTCTTTACATGTTTGAATGAGCACATGCTAGCAATAAATCACTATTCAGTTGCCTTTAATGTATTTTGTTTTCTACTTGCTGTTGGTTTCTATGTTCCAGATTCTTTGAGAAGAGAGTTTTTAAAACATTGACATTTACTAATTTTTTAAAAAAAATTTTTTTTGGTAATTCTAGGACATGAGCACAGTGGAGAGCATTTCTTGGAGTTAGAGAAGTCTACCTGAGAATCTCCTACTATTGCGTGGTTTCGTTTCTGGATACCTGCTAGGCATTATTGATTTTCTGTCTGATTTTCTTATGCATCAATGGATAGTGAATGTCGGAGCTTCCCTGTATCACTGTCTGTTTTCTCCCTTTCATTGCTTTTTGTATTTGAAAACTGAAATGCATTCATATTGCATACAGTCCTGTTCGCCAGTTTGTGCTTTTGTGTCCTGGTGATGTGCTGTTCTGTTCAGAGACAAGTTTCCGACGTCCACATATGGGCATATCCCTACTTTCTGTTTCTGTGCAGGTTTCACTGTTCCAGATCATCCATGAAGACCTGTGGTTCATTGTACAGTGGCAGAGACTAGGATCCAGGCTCATATTTTCTGTGTGGATAGATACTTTTCCTAACACCACTGGTTTACGAGGCTGCCTGTTGTGCAAAAAGTGTGTGGTATTTTGGTGACATTGCCATGGTCGCTGCTCTTGGTCTAGTTCTCCATCTGCTGCTGTAGTGCGCTGAGCTGTGTGTCTGTTCTTCTGCCGCTCCCATGGTGTTATTGGTCATATGGCTCTGCAGTCTCATCTAGAGTCAAAGCTGGGACAACAAAACCTTTGTCCTGTGGGCTGCTCTGTTCTCTCGGGGTCTCAGTGCTACTGTGGAAATTTGTAGGACTCTCTGTACTATATCATGGGGAGTTTGATTGTCGTGAAGTTTGAGTTAATATTTTTCATTGATATTGTTCTTTGTTTTTTTTTGTTTTGTTTTGTTTTGTTTCATTGGTATTGTTCTTGTCACAGTACTGTCCCATTCTGTGTGCATGGAAATTCTTTCTATCTTCCAGTGTTTTATTCAGTTCCTTCAAATCACTGAAGAGTTTACTGGAGATGTCTTTCTTTTGCTTGTTTAGGCTTTTTTTGTTTTTTGTTTTTTCCATTAGAAAAATGTAGTTTTGAGCCAGGCATCTTGGTGCATGCCCTTAATAACAGCACTCAAGAGGCAGAAGAAGTAGGTGGATCTCTGTGAGTTTGAGGCCAGCCTGGGCTACAAAGAGGGTTTCAGGATAGCCAGGATTGTTACACAGAGAAATCCAAAAAAATTCAAAAAATGAAAAACAAAACAAAAAATTTTTTAAAAACCTTTTTTAAAAAGTATCTAGTTTTATGTAAGTACAAAGCTTTTCTTTTTATTTTTTAATCAATTTTTTCCCATCCCCATCACTGTTTCCTCTCCTCACCTTGTTTCTTTCCAGTCTTTCCCCCTCAACTTTCCCTCTTCCTCCCTGCCCCCCATCCACTCCTCTTCCTTTCTCTTTAAAAAAAGGCAGGCCACCCATATATATCAGTCAGCCGTGGTATATCACGTTGCAGTGAGATTAGGTACTTCCTCTTCTTTTAAGGCTAGATGAAGCAACCAGTTAGAGGAATGGGTCCCCAAAGTAGGCAACAGAGTCACAGACAGCCCCTGCTCTCCCTATTAGGAATTCCACAAGAAGACCAAGCCACACAACTGTAACATAGGCACAAAGGAATTAGGTCAGTTCCATGCAAACATTCTAGTTGATGGTTCAGTCTGTGTGACCCCCAACAAGCTTCTCTTATTGGATTGTTGTATAGAAGATTGAAATTTTGCCTCCAACTAGGCATTGGTATTTCCTATTCACTTATATTTTTACAGGTTTTTGTAAGGATTAATTTTGATATTTATTCGTTGGCTGCCTGTATGTCTGTGTGAGGGTGTCAGATCCCCTGGAACTGGAGTTACAGACAGTTGTGAGGTGCCATGTGGGTGCTGGGAATTGAACCCAGGTCCTCTGGAAGAGGAGTCAGTGCTCTTAACCTCTGAGCCATCTCTCCAGCTCCTTGGCTTTCCTATATTGACCAGTATGTTTTTCTCTCTCCTTCTTGGTCTGGATAACAGCTGATGTTTGAGTTGGTGTGGAAGGAGCGAACACCTTTGTCTCTCTCCTGACTAGAGTAAAATGATTGCAGTTTTCCTCCTTGAGTGTAATGTTGGATGTAGATTTATGGCTTCTAGTGTTTATGGTGTTGAGATTTGTGTCTTTGGAGCTTTTATACTGAGCAAATGTGGTATTTTGTACAGGCCTTTTATGGCTCTGTTGACATGATCATGTTTCTTCTTTCACTGAGTATAGATATTTGCTGTTTTACATTGATTGTTTTGTATGTCTTTCTGAAACACTTGCATCTCTGACATGAAACCAGCCTGACCTCTGTTTCTTTCTTTTTTTTTTAATTGACTTTTATTGAGCTCTACATTTTTCTCTGCTCCCCTCCCTGTCTCTCCCCTCCACTTCTACCCTCTCCCAAGGTCCCCATGCTCCCAATTTACTCAGGAGATCTTGTCTTTTTCTACTTCCCATGTAGATTAGATCCATGTATGTTTCTCTTAGGGTCCTCATTGTTATCTAGATTCTCTGGGATTGTGATTTGTAGGCTGGTTTTCTTTGCTTTATGTTTAAAAACCACTTATGAGTGAGTACATATGATAATTGTTTTTCTGGGTCTGGGTTACCTCACGCAAAATGATGTTTTCTAGCTCCATCCATCTGCCTGCAAATTTCAAGATGTCGTTATTTTTTTCTGCTGTGAAATACTCCATTATGTAAATGTACCACATTTTCTTTATCCATTCTTCAATCGAGGGGCATTTAGGCTGTTTCCAGGTTCTGGCTATGATGAACATTGCTGCTATGAACATAAGCTGAGCACATGTCCTTGTGGCACGATTGAGCATCCTTTGGATATATACCCAAAGTGGAACTAGATCTTGAGGAAGGTTGTTTCCTAATTTTCTGAGAAATTGCCACACTTATATCCAAAGGGGATGTATCAGCTTGCACTCCCACCACCAATGCAGAAGTATTCCCTTTTCCCCACAACCTCTCCAGCATAAGTTGTCATCAGTGTTTTTTATCTTGGCCATTCTTACAGGTGTAAGATGGAATCTCAGAGTTGTTTTGATTTGCATTTCTCTGATAACTAAGGATGTTGAGCATTTCCTTAAGTGTCTTTCCGCCGTTTTAGATTTCTCTGTTGAGAGTTCTCTGTTTAGGTCTCCATTTTTTTTATTGGATTATTTTTTTCTTTTGATGATTAATTTCTTAAGTTCTTTGTATATTTTGGATATCAGCCCTCTGTCTGATGTGGGTTTGGTGAAGATCTTTTCCCATTCTGTAAGCTGTTGATTTGTCTTGTTTGACCATGTTCTTTGCTTTACAGAAGGTTTTCAGTTTCAGAAAGTCCCAATTATTAATTGTTTCTCTCAGTGTCTGTACTACTGGGGTTATATTTAGGAAGTGGTCTCCTGTGCCAATGTGTTCAAGTGTACTTCCCACTTTCTCTTCTAAGAGGTTCAGTGTGGCTGACTTTATGTTGATGTCTTTAGTCCATTTGGACTTGAGTTTTGTGCATGGTGACAGTTATGGATCTATTTTCATTCTTCTACATGTTAATATCCAGTTATGTCAGCACCATTTGTTAAATATCCTTTCTTTTTTCCATTTAATACTTTTTGCTTTGTCAAAAATCACATGTTCAAAAGTATGTGGATTCATATCCGGGCCTTTGATTCAGTTCCATTGCTGACCTTTGTTTCTGTATAGTTCAGAGAGAGTCTTGGTGTCTATTTTTAGTCAGACAACTGATCTGTCTTGTCCTTATATGATATGTTGTCCCTTTAGAGAATTTATTGCTGAATCTGTCCAGTCACTGATTGTCCTGGAACTTACTCTTATGGACCAGACTGGCCTTGAACTCATAGAAAGCCACTTGCCTCTGCCTTCTGAGTGCTGGAATTAAAGGCACTTGGCTAGTTCTGAAATATTTTTCGAAGAGATCATTAGGGCTAAGATTCCAGTGTTTGTGTCAGATCTATTCTAGTTTCATGACAGAGAAGGTTGGTTCTAGGAACTCATCCTTTTCTTCTAAATTTCCAGTTTGTTTGAGATGACTTTCCTCCAGAGTCCATACAATAATACAGATATCATGGGTATCTCTTGCTATGCCCCTCTTTCAGTCTAATTCCATTACTTAGGGATTTCCTCTCTTGTTGCAGATTAGGGAAAGAATAGTTTGTTGGTCCTTTTATTTCATCACAGAACAAGTCTGAAGCATTGGCTCCTGGTGTTGTTCGTTGAATCTTTATACATTGATTTCTACACAGCCTTTCCTATCCCTTTCTGCATACTATTTCAGACTGATTTGTTCTTTTGCTTGTAAGCCCTCAGGCACATAACTATGGACAAATGTCTTTCACAACCAGCACCTATTGTTGCCAAAACTTCTCAGTATTTCTTTATCACCCACTTCTGTGTCCCTCTATTTCATGAGCTGGCACTCTAAGAAAGTGTCTTAGGTGCTTCATGAGTTCTCTCTCACTGTTCATTGATTTAAGTCTTCACAGTAGCTAGTTACGGAATAGTGAACAAGGGGCTCAGCAGTTAAGAGCATTTTTTGCTCTCACAGAGAATCTTGGTTCAGTGCTCAGCATGGGTGAGGTAACAAGAAATAGCTTGGGGGTGTCAGTTGTAGTGTGAGATTAAATGTGGAGCCTGGGTATGTTGCAGGATTGCTGACACCTCATGTCCGTGTTGGAAGAGTTGGGAGTGAACCTTGTGGATGAAAAATAAAATTGTTTGTGTTCATGGAGACCAGAGCTGGAAGCCATCCTGTGCCTATTGTAATGTGGCAACGGAAGATTCATCATATTGATGATGTAGCTAGGAACACAGCAGTAACTTTTAAAAGGATCCACCCTAATTTTGGACAAATTTATGACATAGGAAAATACCGTCTCATCTACAGAGCATCTCATCTACAGAGAAGTCTGCGATGGAGGGAAAATGAATTGTATTAAACACCACAGTTTTCTTGTAACCATAGGCACCAGATCTCAAAATCTTCTCACTGATAAGTAGATGTGATAGAGAAAGGACATGTTCCACTCTTAAATGGTTTATGATTATTAAACAGGACTTGGCATCTCATTAGTAACACAAGTTGGATTAAGGGCAGCATATTAATTGTGTCCTAAGTCACACCCAACATACTCTTCCATGATATGCATATGTGAAATGCAGTGAGAAACCAAACACATTGAGTGACATTCTCCCTGGCACACTCCAGTGCAGTGCTTTGCATTTGAGCTTCTAAGGTCCTGAAAGTCGTGCATGTTCCTTTTTGAGGAGAGTTGGCTGTATGTGGTGCTCTTCACTGAGTTCATTTTCAGTTGGACATCTACTGCAGGTCATGCAGAAAACTGTTCTTAACTTTTGAGCCATCTCTTCTGCCACTCTTTATTTTTTTAAGTGTTTATGATCCTTAACCATGAGGTAATTGCAAACTCAAAACCAACTGATTCTCCTATTTTCACCCTATTCAGAATGGCTAAGGTGGAGGACAAGGTGTAGTGGGTATGCATTTGCTCCCATTACTCCAGATTAAAAGGCAGGTGGATTTCTTTGACTTGATGTCAGTCTGGTTTACACAATGAGTACACCAGCTAAAACTATATAGTGAGACTGTCTCAAAAAACATTTTGAGGACACTTTCTTAGAGTTAGGGTGAGTGCTAGCTCGTGAAATACAGTGACACAAGTGGAGTGACAAAGACACTGAGAAGAGCTTTTGATCTTGCAGCATTTCATCTCATCTCTACACTGTTGTCAAATTCCATGCTGCTGCTGTGACTTCCACTGACCTCATGGAACCACCTGTAGTCACATACCATGTATTAGAGTTTTTCTAGAGGAACAGAACTGATAGAATGAATAGATGATAGATAGATAGATAGATAGATAGATAGATAGATAGATAGATAGATAGACAGACAGACAGATAGATACATATATACATACATAGATGGAGCAATAGAACTGATAGAATGGATAGATAGATAGATAGATAGATAGATACATACATACATACATACATACATACATACATACATACGTAGATGGAGCAATAGAACTGACAGAATGGATACATACATGCATACATACATACATACATACATACATACGTAGATGGAGCAATAGAACTGATAGAATGGATAGATAGATAGATAGATAGATAGATAGATAGATAGATAGATAGAGAAATAAAACTGATAGAATGAATCTATACTATAGATAGATGGATGAATGGATATAGATATGGATATAGATATAGAAAGGGATTTTATTAGAGTGTATTACAGGCTGTGGGCCATCTTGTCCAACCAATCGGAAGAATCCAGAAGTTGCTCAGTTCATAAAGCTGGGTGTGTCAGCTGGCCGGAATCCCTGAGAAGTAGGCTTTAATGCCAGTGAAGGAATGGCCTTACCAGTGAGAGCAAGGGCAGGCAAGCAAAGAGAGCAAGTTTCTTTTTTCATGTCCTTTATATAGACTGCCAGGAGGATGTGTGGCCTAGATTAAAAGTAGATCTTCCCACCTCAAAAGATCTTACATTAAAAGTGGATTTTCCCACTTCAACTGATTTAAGTAAGAAAAAAAAAATCCCTCCCTGATGTACCTAGCCACTTGAGTTTTAGTTAATGCCAGATTAGTCAAGTTGGCAACAAAGAATAACCATCACATTCCATTTCTGTTGCTGCTTATCAGATTTCTCCTTTTGTTAGTTTAAAAACAATGAATTCTTCAGTTGTATCTCCTCCAGTTTTTTCTAAGAGGGATTAGTGGAGGTCTTGAATTACGTATGCTTCTTTTTTCAGGTTTGAGAATTTCTTTCCTATCGCCCTGTATTGTAGATATCAGAACTACAATCTGTTTTCATCTTGATTTTGTTGCTTTAGTACTAATTTCCTAACTTCATAGGGTTGCCATAGCTCAGTGAATATCTTTTGAATTCTTCAAGTAACTCATACATATTCATGGTTGATTCTTAGAGCTTTATTTTACTTTGGACACTTTTTATTAAGAACTTTGTACATGTCTGGTATTTCAATATTAAAGAAAATTTAGTAGAAAAATGTCTTCCAAATCACAGGGTATAAACATAGAATGCCTTTGTTTCATTATTAATCTCAGAGAGATTATCATTCTAAGGGCATTCTTTAGAAGAATAAGCTTTATCCATGTCCCTTCCTTCTCTTTTCCCTGGCAGCCATTGGGTGGTTTCTGCCAAGCCCTCCACACTAATGAGTCTGCCTTGACATTGCCTAAAGCAGTTTAGCACACAGACATTCTGCATATTGACCTTTTGCATAGTTTCAGAAGGGTTGCTGGTGACAGGTATTCTCATACAAAAGTGTGAATAATACTGAAAACAAGTGCAACTTGAAAAGAGGAGTAAGTTGGGAAGGTACACTTTAATTCAGTGAACAGGGTACGGTCTGCTTAGGTGGTGATTAGGTCACAGTAATTAGGTAAGTAGATCTGATGAGAGGTGTGCCATATTGAGATGTTTGCCAGATAGACTGAGCCATTGCTTGCTGTGTCTGTTCTCCAAGACAGCATGGTACACATGGTGAATAGTGTATTCACAGAGTCAGATATTGTAGTCTAGGTATTTTTCTAACCTCTAGAAAAGCCAACATCAATGTGCATGATGGAAAACTGTAGAACCCCTCAAATCTCTCCTCAGGAAGTGACTGTTCTGGAATTGTGACTGTGTTCACACTGAAAATGATTTCTATATTTAGCTTCAGAACATACAAAGTTCCCATGTCCTCTGTCAATATAAAAGCAGACTTTTGCCTGAGCTGTAATCTTTTCATGCTGCCATTAAGTATTGCACTCTTGCCTTAGAGAGGCCATATGAAGAACACAGTGCTCAGTTGTTCATCTATGATGCTTTCCCACCTCAAGATTGCATCATGATTTCTAGAAAATGAACTCATTGGCATCTTTGCAGGGAGGGTAAAGGGAGAATTTTCTTCTTCTTTTTTAAATTTTCTCTTATTTATTTCATTTCTCTATTTTTAAACTACAGGTACTTTGTGTATATCATGTCTGTAGGCAACAAATGTGCTTTCATTTCCTGGATTCCCAGACCCGAATAATCACACAGTTTGGCCAATGGCTCAGGCATATTCCTAACTAGCTCTTACATTTTAAATTAACACATTTCTATTAATCTATGTATTGCCATGAGGCTGTGGTTTACTAGTAAGATCCTGGCATCTTTCTCCTTTGGCAGCTACATGGCGTCTCCTTGATTCCACCTACTCTTTCTATATATCACTGTTCAGATTTGCCGCCTGTCACACAAGGAATGCCAGTCACACATGGTCGTAAGCTATCATGTGAGCCCAGGAACTGAAACAGAGTAAGTGCTCTTAGCCACTGAACCATGTCTCCAGCCCCTCTTTAACTTTTGTTTTTTAAAAGAAGTTGTTAGTTTATTTTTTGTGTATGAATATTTTGTCTGCATGCATGTCTGTATACCTGTGTAGGCCAGAAGAGGTTGTTGGATTCCCTTGAATTGGAGTAACTTGTGTCAATGAGAATTGTACCCAGGTCCTCAGAAAGACCAACCAGTGCCCTTTAACTACTTACTGAGCCATCTGTCTTTAGTTTTTGGGTCAAACCATTTTTATATTAGATGACTTGGGCTCCAGGTGTTTCCATTTGTGTAATATTTTATATATTTCCCCCATGTCAAGAAAAACTGCTAAGGCAGTGGTTCTCAAGCTTCCTAATGCTACGACCCTTTCATATAGTTCCTCCTGTTGTGGTGAATCCCAACCATGAAGTTATTTACATTGCTACTTCATAACTGTAATTTTGCTACTGTTAAGAATCGTAAATATCTGTTTTTCCAGTGGTCTTAGGCGCCCCCTGTGAAATGGTTGTTCAACTCCTGAAGGGGTCGTGACCCGCATGTTGAGAACCATGAGGCTGAGAGTCCAAGCCCACTCCCTTGGTTCCCATGCACTCTTTTGATATTTTCTTTTGCTGTACTTGTAATTCTTTACTCCATGAAATCTTATGGTCAGTTTTATTTTGTTTTGTGTTTCTGCTTAATTTCTGTGCTTCTGGAAGCTCTTTAACTGTTTGCTTATTCCTGAATTATTAAGCATTAAGTTATATCTTCCTTGAAGACTTGCAGCCTCTCAAGTTTTCCAGGTAGGTCCTTGATCTAGTTTGAATTGATTTCTATGTAGGGTGAGAGACATGGATCTGGTGTCATTTTTCTGCACATGGATTGTCCCTTTGCCAATACAGTGTGTTCAGAGTGCTCTCTCCTTTCATGGATACTTCTTTGACATAAATTAACTGTCTTTCCTGTGAGTTCTGTGTTCTTTTCAATTTCTTACGTTTGTTTATGTGCAGAACCATGTTGCCTTTGTCACGTGGATCGGTTTTGTAACTTGAAGTCAGGTCCTGGGATACCCCAGGATTACTCCAAGGATTGATGTGGGTATTTGTGATTTTCCTATTTGCGTATAACTTTTAGAAAGTGTTCTCTGCTTCTGTGAAGAATGTCAGTATTTTGCTCGTGGGGATTGCATTGACTCTGTAGATGGCAGTTGTTAGTGATTTAGCCATTTACCCCATGTCACTTTTCACAGTGAATGTGCATGGAATTTCATTTTCTTCTTCAGTGTCCTAAATTTCCATTATAGGCATTTATTAAGTTGTTATTTAGGCGTATTCCTAGGTCACTGGTTGCTTGGTTTGGTTTTGGTTTTTGAAAAGGGTTTCTGTTTGTAGCACTGGCTGTCCTGGAACTCACTCTGGAGACTAGCCTAGCCTCGAATTCACAGAGATCTACCTGCCTCTGCCTCCAGAGTGCTGGGATTAAAGGCGTGTGCCAGCATCATTGGGCTATTCCTAAGTGTTTCACAGTAACTGTGTATGGGTTACTTTCCTACTTTGTTTATTTTTTTTTTTTTCCGGAAAGTGTTAGCGTTTAATTGGCCTCCCTGAGTGGCTTCAAGCCACCAGAACCCAGGCACCTCCAACACCCTTTATCTTCTCTTCAGCTCTTCTGCTGAAAAATTTGGCTTTCACGATGACAGGCTGCTTAGGGAGCTTTCCCTTCCCCTGAACTTTGTAGTAGCCCGATCGCACGACATCAATGATGGGAGCAACGCCAGTCTTGTTCTTGGCAGCGTTGACCCGGGTCTGCTCACTGACCAGCGTCCACAGTTTATCCAGATTGACAGTCGGGCAGAAGCTCTGGTTCCTCTCTAAGTGGTAATGCCTCATCCCAACTTTCCCGAAGTAACCCGGATGATATTTGTCGAAGTTGATCCTGTGATGACGCATGCCTCCAGCGTTCCCGCGTCCTTGCGGTGTTTACCGATGCGGCCATGGCCGTGGCTCACGTGGCCTCAGAGTTTCCGGGTCTTCCTCAGTCTGGATGGCATGGCGGTGGCAGAAAGGAAAGAGCTCCTACTTTGTTTCTTAACAAAGCAATGTGTCCCATTGTTGGCATATAGAAGAAGGAGCAGCTTTTCTAGTATAACTGTGTATTCTTCAATATTATGTGAAGCATTTATCATGTCTAAGAGTTTCCCACGGTGGCTGTAAGGAGGTTTTATGTAGATTATCATATCATCCTTTCTTATCTGTATGTCTTCTTCATTCATTATTGTTTTATCAAAATTTTCAGCTTGCTCTTATTATTATTATGTGAGACCACAGAGCACATGTATTTTTAATATAGTTTTTGAAGTAATGCGATTTTTAATTTTTTTCTTTCTGCTATAAATGTTGGCCTAGGATCGACACATGTACCTCTCTCATTATGTTGACCTGGATTCCATTTGTTCTTAGTTTTTTAAATTTGTTTTTGTTTTTCTTTTTTTTTTTAACAAGGGACATATTTATTATAAAGACACATATGTAAAGAATATAACCCTCTAACATTCTAAAATACATATACATACTTACATAAATTTATATTATCAATATAAAAATCATCATTAACATTTCTAAGGATTACAAATACAAAAACAATAAATATCACAATTCTAAAACATCTACTTATATTAATTTAAGTGCTGGTGAATAGGATGACAGAAAAAGAAGGAGGCCATAGCAGATCAAAACACCAACTACTGGCTTCCCATTACAGATGAGTTGGTTTGGGGAGCTAACCCAGTATTCTCCACATATTTTCCAATGTCCCCAAACTCTGAAAAGTGCCTGATGCCATCAACTCTCAAAAACAGAGTGAAGCCGGGCGGTGGTGGCGCACGCCTTTAATCCCAGCACTTGGGAGGCAGAGGCAGGCGGATCTCTGTGAGTTCGAGACCAGCCTGGTCTACAAGAGCTAGTTCCAGGACAGGCTCCAAAACCACAGAGAAACCCTGTCTCGAAAAACCAAAAAAAAAAAAAAAAAAAAAAACAGAGTGAAGAAAAAACTCTGACACATGGCATTATTTTCTGATCACTCATATACACTCACTTTAACTGCATTTAGTGAGATAAAAAATGTCAATCACAGACTTAAGCTTAAAATCAACTGGCCCTTTAAGGGAGTATTCCAGCAGAATGTTTCTCTTCTCATACTTATCTTTCATGGGACACATTTCATTCCTTTTCCTTTCAAAAAGTAAAACTGTGTCGATCACATAGCACTAATGAAGGGAAATTCAACATCAACTCCAGCATTAGGCATAAGTGTCACGGATGGTCAAGGTTCACCCTTGGTGAACCTCAGGAGAACTGTGCCCTAACAATACACAGCCACAGCTTCTTCTGTGTCCAAACTCCCTCTGGACGATGGTCACAGAGCTTTTCTTCCATAATATTGAGGGAATTCTCTGTGTTTTTCAAAAACGTGAGGCTAGGTCTAATCCATTTTACCCATGGGCAAGTTTTTCATATTTTAGCAGATACATACAACTAGCAAAAAAATCTGCGAGAGCTGCGTTTAAGCCAGAACATTTTCACATGGGTGTGTTTATCATATAAGCGAGTATCTGACACGTGGCTGAGAGGAGAAGGGACAAAGCGCTGTCACCATCCCACAGCACTAAGTCATCAGGCTTTGTTTTCAGTCAAACGGGAGCTCTCACAACCGTGCCCTCCCACCACCGGTTCAGACTCCTCTTTCACTTACAAACGTAACAGACTGACCAGAGCTCCTTTCGATGCCTTCATACGAGTCTGGAAGTCTAGAACTCAGGGTGACACAGCGTGAGCCTTTCACTCTAGAGAGTCACTACAAGGGCTCCACTAGTCTGGAGTCAGAACTGCAAGGTGGCCTGGGAAGTGGGGATGGACAGTGCTTAAGGGTGAGAGTGTCATTGGAGGTATAGCCTAAAAAAAGCAGATGTACATCTCAAGAAGACTCTGTTTCCTTCAGAATGGAAGTCATAGAATCCATTAGATCTGACAGTTGACAGGTCAAGATGCGTAGTCTGGTCCAGCAAGTAGTTGATCTCTGACGTCTTCATCATGAACGGTCTTTAAAAGATCAAGTACAACTCAACAGAATCCATTAATCGACTTGCCACTGCTGACTTTGCCATTACAGAATAAAGTAATTAAAAGATCCCGAGCCTCCTGAATCACCTTTGGAAAGGACCTCTCAGAATGACAGGACTGCCGCGTTACCGCTCGTACCCAGAGCTATGAAGCCAGCTCAGTGAATGGCAATGATCCTTGGGTAGAACAGATTCTTTCTTGCTACCAGATGTCTCAGAGGTGCAGAGTGCCAGGAGCAGGGAGAAGCCAGACTCCCCACGGAAGCATGTGGTGTGCATTGCCAGAGCCACACTGGGAAGGGGACTCGGTTATGGTCTTCAGGACACTGTGCACAAGCAGTTGCTACTTCTTGGGCTTCTCTAGGATATTCAGGAATTTTCCTCTTGTCATTTCTCTGGACTCATCCAGTCCCAGCTGATAGGCCACGTTCTGGAGCCCTCGTACCTTCTCCATCAAGTTAGCTGTGGTGAGGCTCCCCAGCTCTTTCAACATATCGATGTCATCACACGTTCTATTTCAGCCATCCATTTGGGTGGAGAGCTAGTGATGGGACTTTTGAAAGAAGCAGCAAATTCAGCAACACCTGGTAATTGTTCAGGCCAAAGATCTGGCGAGGCACGGTCAAGTTTCTCAAAAGTTAGCAAAGATGTTTCCAAATCCGTCCCATCTGTGGGAGACGCCATCTTCCAACCCATGTCCTGTTTTTGTTTTTCAATTCAAGGTTTCTGTGTAGCCGTGGTTGTCCTAGAACTCACTCTGTAGAACAGAGGGACCTCAAGCTTGCAGTGATCTGCCTGTCTCTACCTCCCGAGTGTTGGAATTAAAGGCATGTGCCATTACTGCCCATCCCTAGTTTGTTTAGAAGTTTACCATGAGGCTTTGTTGCACTTTGTCAAATGCCATTTCCAGGTCCTACTGGGATTTTTATCATATGGTTTTTATTTTTTATTTTATTTTATTTATTTATTTATTTATTTATTTATTTATTTTTGGTTTTTCGAGACAGGGTTTCTCTGTGGTTTTGGAGCCTGTCCTGGAACTAGCTCTTGTAGACCAGGCTGGTCTCGAACTCACAGAGATCCGCCTGCCTCTGCCTCCCAAGTGCTGGGATTAAAGGCGTGCGCCACCACCGCCCGGCTATCATATGGTTTTTATTCCCTGTGATATTTTTGATGTGACTGGTTGGATTGTAGGTAGCATTTTTATTTCTTCCTTGTTAAACTTGGTAGCTTTCTGGTTTGGTGTGTCAGAGATAGTCAGCTACTTCCCAGGCCCCTCTCTTCTTCTGTTCCTCACATATTTCCGGTGGTCTCATAGATAATTTTTTTTTGACTGATCTTTGTATATTTTGCCTCTAATCCACAGTGCTGCTTAAGAGGAATGAGGTGCGCTAACTCCTGACTGTCTTCAAACACCTTTCTCTGTCAATTTTAAGAGATCATTTTTCTGGCTGCAGGACCATGGCTGGAAGTTATTTTCTTTCAGGTATTTAAATATATTTTTCCATTCTCTCCTTGCTTTAGAATTATTGACTGTACATCTGGTATTAGTCTGGTATTTGGGTCTTTTTATGTGGTTTGACATTGTTCCTTAACAGAGTTTAGTATTAATATTTGTTTTGCATTTTTGACACCCGATATAAAAGGGCAAGAAGGGGTCCAGTCATTGTTCCTGAGATGGAAAGTCAGAGCAGAGCAACGAGAAGAAATGACCACTTCTCCAGTAAGTACATCCCAGGTTAGTGTTGTGTTCACTTTTTTCCTTTGAGACTTGTTATATATTAAAATCTTGTGTGGTGGTTTGAATAGGAATGACCACCATAGACTCATGTGTTTGAGTGCTTGGCTCACAGGGAGCGGCACTACTAGGAGGTGTGGCCATGTTGGAGTACGTGTGACCTTGTTGGAAGAAGTGTGTCACTGTAGCAGTGGACTTTGAGGTCTCAGATGTTCAAGCTAGGCCCAGTGTCACTTTCGGCCTATGCATCAATATGTAGAACTCTCAGCTCCTTCTTTAGCACCATGCCTGCATGCCGCCATTTTTCCTGTCATTACAAAAATGGACTAAAGCTCTGAAAGTGTAAGCTAGCCCCAGTGAAATGTTCTCCTTTCTAAGAGTTGCCTCCTCATGGTGTCTTTTGACAGCAATAGAAACCCTAGGTAAGACACCTGTAAAGTGTTTCATTCTCTGCTTCTGATAGTTATCATCTGAAATGTTTGTTTCCCATGAATCCCCCCCGCCTGTAGTCAAGATTAACTCTTTAAATAAATACATGTCTACTGTGTACCACAGCCTTTTCTCCAGTTTTCTTCAGATTTTGTGTGAGGGCAAACATTCACAATGAAAGTAAGACCTGCATTTCCATTGTGACAAGCGCTCAAACAAATGTGTTGTGGTTTCATTGCTACAAAGGATGGATTTGTTATTCATATATTAGTTAAGGCCTCGTGTGTCATGTAGGTTCCATTTGAGGGATGTGTCAGGTTTCCACATTTGACCGCCTTGAGTTCCTTGCTAGAATCTCTAATAATGTTTTGGAAAAGAACTCATAGATGTGCTATTTGGATCCACATCTATCCTATCGCTAAATATTTAAACTAGAGAGTGCTGAAGATGGCAGGCCAGAGAGCCTTGATCATGCCGTGAAATTGGTATTTCTGTAAGGAGATGCACACTGTGTCTGCTGTTTCTCCCTTTGGCATTTGATATCACAGTGATGATGTGCCTGTATTTGTTGACACCTGATCTTTATTTGTCTCAAAAGAGTTCGCTCCTGCTCACATCTTTCTCTTGGTTCCGATGATCAGGAGTAACTTTCCAAACTAGAGGAATGAATATGTTCACTTTTTCTTTTGTGTGCTTTTCAGACAGTGAGCTATTGTGTAGCCTCCTGATTGAGTCTTTATGAGAAAGCATGTAGAATATGTCAGTAGAATTTTCTTGAGACTGTTGAGTAATGTACATAAGCCATCACATTTCATGCAGAAATGAAGATTCCTCTTAGTTATATTGTTCTGGTCTTTTCCTCTGGAGGAGGAAGGTTCTCCTACCACCTCTTTTTCTCTTTTGCCGAAGCTACTGTTTTTCATAGTTGGAGATTATGAGAAAAGGCTGTAATGGACACAGTTGTAGCATTTAGAGACACAATTTTGCTTGTCACAAACTTTCCATCTGAGATGTGACACTGTGAACCCCATATGACATAAACTCCTACTTCATAAATGGTAGATTTCTATTTCTAAACCTTAAATTTTTATCTTATATTTCCTAAAAGTATATCATCTGTGGGATTATCATGTCATTCTTTTTTCAGTATTGTGTGACAGACTGGGGGGATGCACATGCACACAAGTGTATGGACACACATAAGGGAGCCCATGTTACATAGATATCACCAACTTGCTGAACCAGTGGTTACTTATAGAAGTAGAAATGACTCAGACACTGCATCACCAAAGCCCATCCCCAAGCGTGGATGACATCTCACAAATCCGGGAACCCTGGAGCAGACTGTATTGCTTGCCAGCTGTGCGACAAGCTGGAGGGTATCGTTTCCTAGTGACTCATTTGGCCAGAGCCTCTTCGAGGCAGCTCAGCTGGGGCTGCTAGGCTGGTCTCTTCTTGGAGGGGCGAGGGCCGTGCCTGTGCTCATCTGAAAATCCTTGCAGCTCGACTTACGGAGTCAGAATGGCTTTTGGCAGTCTTTACTCTTCATATACTTTTGGGGAGGGAGGGAGGGAGGGAGAGAAGAATGGAGGGAGGAATCTAAGGAATTTGTTCAGTTTTATTGACAGTTGTGAGTTGTTTACTTCTTGTTTAACAAGTTTTTCTGCAGGGCAGAATGTTTCAAACTCTCAGGAAATTGCTGTACAGCAGACAAAGTTAGAATATACAATTAAATTTTATTTTAATTTTATATGTATGAGTATTTTAGCCTGCATGTATGTCTATGTCCTACTTACATGCCCTCAGAAGGCAATGGATCAAGTGGAACTGAAACTACAGGTGGTTATGGGATGCCATCTAGGTCCTGGGAACCAAACCCAGAGCATCTGGAAAAACAAACAGTAGTTTTGACTGCTAAACTATGTCTGCATTCCATATTAAATAATAATTTTCCAGGGCTTGTAGACATGGCTCAGAGGTTAAGAGCACTGGTTGCTCTTCTATAGATTCTAAATTCAATTCCAGGCAACCACATGGTGGCTCACAACCATCTATAATGGAATCTGGCGCCCTCTTCAGGTATATATGAAGGCAGAACACTGTTTACATAATGAATAAATAAATATATATATATATATATATATTTTGGTTTTTCGAGACAGGGTTCTCTGTGGTTTTGGAGCCTGTCCTGGAACTAGCTCTTGTAGACCAGGCTGGTCTCAAACTCACAGAGATCCGCCTGCCTCTGCCTCCCGAGTGCTGGGATTAAAGGCGTGCGCCACCACCGCCCGGCTAAATAAATCTTTTTAAAAAATTAATTTTCCTGCCTCATCTACATCACAAAAATGTTTCTAGGTTCCTATACTTCTTTTACTAGGAAAGCATTCTCCCCAGCAGTACATGGTAAAACTCTTAAATATTCATTACAGGGTCTGCTAACATTTGGGGCCGTGGCTTTGGACTTCTCCCAGGAGGAGTGGGAATACCTGGACTCTACTCAGAGGGCTTTGTACATTGATGTGATGTTGGAGAATTACAGCAACCTGGTCTTTGTTGGTGAGAACATTTTTCTTACAGAATTGGATCTTTTATATTTACTTGGTTTATAGGTGTATAAAATCATCTGAGAAAACAATAAATGCTCTTAACTGCTGACCCATCTCTCCGGCTATCTTACCAAGTTTTTAGTGAAACATTGAATGTTAAATGTGTGGAAGAGATATGCATTTCAATACACTTTGTAAGTTGAATATTTTCATTTTAGTATTGCACTAAACTGTTCGTTAATTATTTTGTAGGAAAAGAGATTTTAAAGAAAGATATTTTAAGTATAATTCTTCAGAGAGCTTTTTTTCTGAAAGTTATTTATTTTTTTAATTATCTATTTGTCACACCTTCTACAAGTAATGCTGTTTAGATAAGAATGAGAATTCTGTTATCAGTCCCCACAGTGTGATGAAGATCAAAATGGAGGTTCTCAACATTCATATAATGATAGGGAAAGTAAAAAGCCCTCCACCAAGAGTCCTATTCTAAATAGTATTACTTGTCTTAGAGAACTTAAGGTGACATCAGCTATTGAATCTTACTCATGAGTCTATCCATATTATCTCTAATTGTGCTCATTTCCCAGAGAACCATTGCGTGTGTGGTAAATACAAGAACGTCTTGGATCAAGACTCGAACTATATTATATGTCAGCATGTGAATATCCAAGAGAAATCTTACAAGTATAATCAGCTTGGCAAAATGCTTCATGAATCCTCCCATTCTACACCTTATGACACAAATGATTCTGCAGAAAACTGCAGCATCTATACATGTGGTAACCACAGGGATGCCTCCACTGACTCATCAAACCTAAACAGACGTAAAAGTGTGAACAGTGGAGAAGAACTTTTCAAATATGAAGACTGTGGCAAATGTTTATGTTCCAATAATAGTCTAAATCCGAGTATTCACACTATAAAGATAGAACACAAGTATGCAGAAAGTGATAAACTTCTGGGTTCTGCACACAGACTTGTTCAGCAAAGAATCCATAGTGGAGACAAAACACACAATTGTGGGAAATGCTGTTCAAGCCTCAGTACACATGAGAGACTTCATATTGGAGAGAAACCATGGAAGTGTAAAGAATGCGGTAAGTCTTTTAAGTGGTTATCTCACCTTAAAACCCACTGCAGAATCCATACTGGAGAGAAACCTTACAAATGTAAGGAATGTGATAAGGGCTTTTCTCGATTATCTAGACTTAAAAACCATTATAGAGTCCATACTGGAGAGAAACCTTACAAATGTGAGGAATGTGGTAAGTGCTTTTCTCGGTTATCTAGACTTAAAAACCATTACAGAATCCATACTGGAGAGAAACCTTACAAATGTAAGGAATGTGGCAAAGCCTTTACCCACTGCACAGGTCTTAGTACACATCAGAAAATTCATACTGGGGAGAAACCCCACAAATGCAAAGACTGTGGTAAAGCCTTCTATCTGTTGTCAACACTAAAGGAACATTACAGAGTCCACACTAGGGAGAAACCATACAAGTGCAGTGAATGTGGTAAGTTCTTTCATTGGTTGTCGGGCCTTAAAAGCCACTACCGAATACATACTGGAGAGACACCTTACAAATGTGGAGAATGTGAGAAATCATTTTCTCAGTTGTCAAGACTTAAAAGCCATTATAGAACCCATACTGGAGAGAAATCTTGCAAATGTGTAGAATGTGACAAATGCTTTACCCACTGCACAGCTCTTAGAAGACATCATAAAATTCATGCTGATGAAAAACCTTACAAGTGTGAAGAATGCAGCAAATGTTTTTATGTGTTGTCACACCTTAAAAGCCACTGTAGAACCCATACTGGAGAGAAACCTTACAAATGTAAGGAATGTGGTAAGTGTTTTTCTCAGCTGTCAAAACTTAAAAACCATCATAGAATCCATACTGGAGAGAAACCTTACAAATGTAAGGAATGTGGCAAAGCCTTTACCCACTGCACAGCTCTTAGTACGCATTATAAAATTCATACGGGGAAGAAACCTTACTCATGTAAAGACTGTGGTAAATCCTTTTATTTGTTGTCGAGACTTAAGGAACATTACAGAGTCCACACTGGAGAGAAACCGTACAAGTGCAATGAATGTGGTAAGTTCTTTCATTGGTTATCAAACCTTAAAAGACATTCCAGAATCCACACTGGAGAGAAGCCTTACAAATGTGGAGAATGTGACAAATCATTTAACCACTGCTCAAGTCTTAAAGCTCATCAAAAAATTCATGCTGGGGTGAAATCCTTTAAATGTGAAGAGTGCGGCAAGTCCTTTTATTGGTTGTCAAACCTTAAAACCCACTACAGAATCCACACTGGAGAGAAACCTTACAAATGTGACGAATGTGACAAGTCCTTTTCCCAACGTTCTCTTCTTACAAGGCACAACAAGATCCATACTAGAAAAAAATATGAATATGAGAAACTTGTGAGTGATTCAGAGCCACAGAGTCGGTCCTAGCACACCCACTTAGCATTAAAAAAAAGAAAGCACTCCTGGACAGAGAATAATTATAGATGTGCATGCAGTAAAGACAGTAAAATTCAGATGAAAAAGATGTCTAAATGGGTCACGGTGTTGGATAAATGTACATAGGCTTGAAAGAGAGGAAAAGAAGTATAGACAGTTATAATATAAAAGAGTATAGTCATAGATTAAAAGAGTAAAGATAAAAAAAATATTAAACTTGTGGAAAAAGTAATAGAATAAGAAAAATAATCTACATGAAGATGGAATATGCACAGAGAATCTAGATTATGTGTATATATATACTATTAATTATTATATTAATTTTTGACTATGAATGAGCTAAGCAAAGAGAGACATTTCATTGTATGGGCTGCCAAGCTAAACCAACATATATTTTAAAGGTATCTTGACTTCAAAATTTGGTTCTAAGGTTATGTTGCTTTGGGAAAGAGGTTCTGCTTTTGTTTCCACAGAGTATGAGAACCTGTGGATTCCTTCCAGACTAATGTGGTTTGATGAACAAAGGCCCTCCAAAAGGTCTTTGTGAACCCCCCAAAGTACTTCACCCAACAAAAAGCAGGAAGCAGTTTGGAGAGTTCGCCCAAATTCCCAAATATTGTTTATAAATATTTGTTTTCAATTAAATGGGGATGTGATATAGAGATGAATGCTTTGCATTTGTATGGATCTTGGTTTGTTGATACACATTTAAGGTCAATTTTATTACATGTATATTTCTGCTCTTGATTAAGGTATTATGTTTGTGCAGGTCATTTAAAATGTAATATATAATTAAGAAATATAAGTTAATGGATAGTGATTTGTAATAGTTAAGCTTGCAGTCATGCTAGTTAGGTTTTCTGGATGTACAGAAATATATTTCAGATGGATAGGTATTCTTCAGATCTTTCAAAGACTAACAGAATATGGCATTTAAAATGTTTTAAGAACTTAGGACTTTTCGTGACAATGAGAAACATCTGCTCCTGGCAGCACCAATCTACTTCAAGAGGATGATGGGCATCGAAGAAGCTCCTCATGGAGTTTATTAGCCATTTAGGCAAGAAATTGCTCTTGCTTGGACTGCTTGATGGTATGCTGTATGAATTGGATATGCAGGACCCACAGAAAAATGACTGCTGAACTTGCCTAAAGGTGAGATGATCCTTAAGGGTTTCTGCTTCATGAAAGGGTCTTCCAGACACTGCAGGACACAGAAAAAAGTGGCTGACAAACTACCAATATAGCCGGGCGGTGGTGGCTCACGCCTTTAATCCCAGCACTTGGGAGGCAGAGGCAGGTGGATCTCTGTGAGTTCGAGACCAGCCTGGTCTACAAGATCTAGTTCCAGGACAGGCTCCAAAACCACAGAGAAACCCTGTCTCGAAAAACAAAAACAAAAACAAACAAACAAAAAAAAAACCATTATAATTACAGTTTTCCTTCATTATGATAAAAGATAAAGCAGATATAAATATTGTAACTGTAATTCTTGCTTGATACCTGTTTTCTTACATGTAATTTTACTATGTTAAAGTCAAAACCTTCCTTTTTGTTTAGACAGAAAAGGGGAGGTGATGTGGGATTCCCCTCTATGCTGTGAATATGTTTTATTACCATTGGTTAACAAAGAAGCTGCTTTGGGCCTGTGGCAGGCAGAATAGAGAAAGGCAGGAATTCCATGCAGAGATAGAGAAGAAAAGAAGGTGGAGTCAGGGAGATGCCATGCAGCTGCCAAAGGAGACAGGCTCCAGAACTTTACTGGTAGGCCTCTACCTCATGGTAAAACATAAAATAATAGAAATGGGTTAATTTAAGATGTGAGAGTTAGTTGATAAGAAGCCTGAGCTAATAAGCTGAGCAGTGTTTGAATTAATAGAGTTTCTGGATGATTATTTTGGGTCTGAGTGGCCTGGAATGAATGAGCACTCTCCACCTACAAGAAATTACTTGAGTGTTTACTGTTGTGAAATCCTCATGTCTTGTACAGTAGGAATTACATGTCTTGTAATTGCTAGAGACCTCAAAAACTGTATTTAATTTGTCAACGTTTTTACCTAGTATAAACACATGTGAAAATTCATCTTGAAGTGAAAACCAAAAAAAAAAAAAACCTCCTTTAATAAAGACTTATCTTTTATTCTCCTTCAAAATAGTCATTCTGGAGTCAAACCCTACAAATAGCAAGAGCACGAGAAACAAACAGTAGAGACATGGCCTGTGTGTGACACATGTCCATGTTCATGCACAGCTCAGAAATCCCAAAGAATGTTCATGAAAGTAATTTTTCAGTACTCAAGAAAGTTGGAAAGTTATTCAATACATAAAACTAAAAAATAAAGAAAGTTACTCCAACTGAAAAGCACAGTAATTCATATAGAAACACTGAGACACAATAGCCATTAGACAAACAAGCATATTACAAAGAAGAAAACCAAATGAGTGAGTGAACATGTCCTGTTTTTGAATGGACAAGGGTGTTTCTATTTGAATAATTCTTACTGACATTTTGGCAATAATAGTATTGGAATTTGCTGAAATGTAAACACGGTGGTTTGTTTAAACTAGGATACATCCATGCTGTCTTGCTTACAGGTGGTTTTATGATAATTTGTATCAGTTGTTGCTTATCAGGGCTGATGAACCTGAGACAGGTGTCAAGGAAGTTAGATAGTTAGATACTGATCACTAACCATCTGTGGACCCAAGTCAAATGAACAGACAGATTCCTGAGGGCAAGTTCAGAGGGTCCCTGGCTCAAAGCTCTTCTTCCCGCATATCAAGGCCCCTCTTCTTGATGACCTTTTGGTAAGTACAGTAGTTCCAGTGCTGGGGAGAATTCTGTCATTGCGTGCCTATGAAGACCCCTCCGTTTTTGCCCTCTTTGCCCTGACTGCTCATTAATGGTTCCCTAGTTAAAACAGCCTTTGCCACCCAAGCAGAATCCTGTCTTGGAATCCCTTTGGTTTCAGGAGTTATTCTTGCTCTTTATTTGTAACACACGGTGCTTGAAGTGATTGACTCTCGTGGAGTTCAATTTTCTTTGTGTGGGGGCAAGATTATGATAGCAGTTTACATGTACATTCCCTGGCACTTGCTGCCTGTAACTCCTGGAAACGTGACTGTGTGTTTTTGTTCCATGGAGAATTAGTAGCCTAAGCAAACTTCATTACTGTAACACAAATGGAGATGAAATTTATTTTGCAGGAGAAGGAGGATACAGGTAAGTATCCTGGGCAATAGGAAGAGAAAAGGGCTAGCCTACCATTTAGCCAGAAGCAGGGGCTTCTTAAAAATATATTTTTCAGATCCCTAAAAAATAATAGCAAATCCATGGAATTAGTGATGTCCTCAATGAAATGTATGTGGAAAAATAGAGATATCAGAGGAAAATAAAATCTAATCTTAGAGAATGTATAGTCATGTTGAACAGTGTGCACCATACACCAAGAAATTCACGCGTTTGCCTTCTTTGAAAATGGTGAATAACAGCTATACGTTTCCATCTCTTAGTAAAGTAACATCCTCCCATTATCTACTGTATTTTTGAAATACAGTAACTGCCTGTATTTTTGAAATGTTCTACAACCCTGTGTTGGGTAATTTTTATATCGTGTGAACCGGACTAATCCTGATTTTCTTTTTTGTTTTAAGATTTTCAAAATAGTCTTTTTTGAATTTATATGCTGATGTTCTAACAGTGTACTTTTATTACTTCCGAAACCCAAGCTTTTCAACTAACGTGTTCTATCACTTCCCTTTTCAAGAGAGTGGCATTTAGAGCTTGTCAACCTAAAAATTTTTGATAAATAAAACATCCGTGTTTAATAGTTTTACATTGAAATTCAATGAGTAAATGTAATATAGCCTCCTGCCTGAAGTTCTAACACCTTAATTTAACGAATGAGGCATGCTGGGTAATTTGCAAGGCTTGATAAAGCCCTGGAGACTCATTCAAAATCTTTCCATAGCATGTAAGCCATATATGATTTTGCATAATCTTGTCCAAGTCTATATTTCATGTCTGAGGCTTTAAGATGAATTTAACAGAAATTACTTGGCAGTGAAATTAGAATCCTAATTCACAGTTATGGATATCTTACTTACAAACAATAAGGTTTTTTTTTCAGGTAGTACTTTTCTTTCTATCTAATCCTGGCCAACTCCACCAGAACACAGAGGCTTTTCCTTTACAGTTAAACACATGTCTGAGTATTTTAAAGTTGAATCTATTGTTTGCGAATTTCATATTTGTGTGCCATACATTTTGATAGACTCACTCCAGTTCCTTCCCAACTTTCCCCTGATGAAGGTGTAAATCACAAACAATCCCACACCAGTTTGGAATTATGATTAATATAATGGTTATTATTTAAAGGGGAAAAAACTTACAGATCACCGTCCCAGACAACAGCCCTCTGTGCAATCAGGAAGGGAGTCTAGTCGCCGGAAGCGGAGCCGGAAGCAAAAGAGAGAGGAGAGAGAAATGGCCGCTTTTCTAAAGGGAGAGAGACCACGCCCCAATGGGCTGGTATCTCAGCAGCTGTTGGCTGAAGGAGCGGAAGGAGCTCCCGCAACACCCCCACAATCATACTATTCCTTCACATCCTCATGTTCCTTTCTTTCTTTCTTTCTTTCTTTCTTTCTTTCTTTCTTTCTTTCTTTCTTTCTTTTTCTTTCTTTCTCTTTCTTTCTTTCTTTCTTTCTTTCTTTCTTTCTTTCTTTCTTTCTTTCTTTCTTTCTTTCTTTCTTTCTTCCTGTTTGTTTTGTTTTTGTTGTCCATTTTTCCTCGAGGTAGGGATTCCCTGTGTAACAGCCCTAGCCGTCCTGGAACTAGCTCTAGACTAGGCTAGCCTTGAACTTCCAGAGATTCGACTGCCTCTGTCTCCCAAGTGCTGGGATTAAAGGCCTGTGCCACCACCACCAGGCTCTTTTTTTTCCTAACTGGCTAAGTCTACTTAGTGCCAACTGTATGTACATGGGTATAAAACCAATCTGCCCACATTTAATTTCCAATTGTTTAAAATGCCCCGACCCCAAGAGGTAGGAGTAAGATTTAAAAAACAACAACAACGATAAAAACTGCTTTAACAGGATACAAGGACTTGAATGGACCAGTTGAAGTTCATGGGCTACATCCATAGTTAAACTTTGTGTTGATAAAACAAAACAAGTCAAGCTCACACCCTAGACCAAAACATTCTGTAGGCAAACCACTCCCTGGGTAGAATCCAATGGTATCTCCTTAAGGGAACTAGAATCTTAGTTGGATCCTTAGACTTTTGTTTTAAGTAGAAAAGTATCTCTTCTCTATTCCTGAAATACAAGGTCATGTGGATTTTTTTTTTTTTTTTTTTTTTTTTTTTTTTTTTTTTTTGGTTTTTCGAGACAGGGTTTCCCTGTAGCTTTGGTGCCTGTCCCAGAACTAGCTCTTGTAGACCAGGCTGGCCTCGAACTCCCAGAGATCCGCTTGCCTCTGCCTCCCGAGTGCTGGGATTAAAAGCATGAGCCACCACCGCCTGGTGGTCATCTGGTTATTAACCACCCCTTTCGTCAATAATCTTGAGAGAGAACTCTGTGACCTAAGTCTCGAAGGGACCTTTGAGGCAGAAACAATCTTGAAGAAATAGAAGTTAAATTCTGACCCTCTGACCTTTTGTCAAGCGCAGCCTGGATGCTGAGTCCGATTAATGAATCACGCACTCTGGATGTTGCAGAATCAGAAGCCCTTTATTGTACATCACCATGGGGGTTTTATACTTAACCCAGACAGGTGGGTCAACAGGATGGAGACTTCATCGCAGGATCCTTGGGTTAGGGCCAAGCAATGCATACTCAGGAAGCAGGGTTAGTAAACCACTCTGAGAGTACGAAACTTGTAAGTTTCTCAGAAGCCCAGAACAACAAGGGCAAAAAAGGTCACCAACAGGGGAGGTGAGTAGGAAGGCCAGGACTCCCATTAGGTCCCAACAGGCCTCCACACTGAAATGACCTAATAAAATCAATTATATACTTACGAGATATTTTGCAAAAACACTGTTACTTTCTGTTTTAGATGAAAAGAGACAATTAAATGTCTTTTAAATCATCATCATCCATCATGAGGGTTATTTTTTTCCATTTTAAGATGGGGCATTGTCTTGAAATATCTCTTTAATTTGTTTTGTTTTGATACAGAGCCTTACTATAACCCTCTCTGTAGACCAAGCAGCCTGTATCTCACAGAAATCCACCCGCCTTTTCCATCTGAGTGCTGGGGTTAAAGACATGTATCTACCAGATCAGCTTATCATTTTTGTCTCTTCCTAGAATCTTTTTTTTTTTTTTGGAGGGGGGAAGTTTTAATTTCTTAAGGTTTCTCTGTTTCATGGTTTGAATTTTGAGTTCCTGGAACCATGTCTACATCACTATTCTGATTTCTGGTTGTTTTTCTTTTGTTTTGTTTTTTTGTTTTTGTTTTTCGAGACAGGGTTTCTCTGTGGTTTTGGACCCTGTCCTCGAACTAGCTCTTGTAGACTAGGCTGGTCTCGAACTCACAGAGATCCACCTGCCTCTGCCTCCCAAGTGCTGGGATTAAAGGCGTGCGCCACCACCGCCCGGCTATGATTTCTGGTTGTTAACAATATAATATCTAAGTCCTTTTACGTTGTTGTTGTATATTAAGGGATTTTAATGCTTCCTGAGGCTCAGACTGCCCCAAGTACAGACTACTGTTCTACAGAGTCTCAGGAGTACCATAAGCATATCATCCTTTAAATCTTTTCATCATATATTTTCAGGTGTTAAATTAGCCCTGTTAACCATCCATTTCCAGTGATAATGTGGAGGGAAGGTTCAGAAAATTGGATTGACTTTATCACAAATATCGGCCACTTTCCTTCCAGATATTTCTCTGGTGCTTCTTAGCATATGGCAGGCCCATGTAAGCCTGAACCCATCCTAAATTTGCAGGGAGGGACTGAGTGTCCCAGAGTTATTGAGGGCCACAACGAGCTTCTACAAGGACATACTAACTTGCTGCAGCCCGCTTATTAGACCTTAGTCCAAAGCTGAGCCCAAGTATAGTTAAACAGCTTTCCATAGCCCTGTTGGTTCCATGTCTTACACACACACACACACACACACACACACACAATCTTAGACATCCACCTGTCTCTTCCTCCCTAGTGCTGGAATTAAAGGCCTGTGATACCAGTTCTGGCAAGAGTGACCTATATATTTTGATTGTCTACGTTAAGCTTGCTGAACCGAGCCAGCTAACTTGCCTGCAGAGAAGAAATTTTCCTTAAGCGGCAGAATTTCCCACAGGTCATTGCTAGTACAGTGTGAGAGGAGAAACCCGGTTTCACAGCCAAACCCGGAATGTCGCCGATTTCAGGGGCGTTGCCCAGTGACCGGTGGACACCTGCAGAGCCGGGCCCGCTTGGGAAACCAGGCGGAAAGAGGAAGTAAGTGGGTGGGGATGGGCGAATGTGAGCAAACTGCATGGTGGGCGGGACCAGAGTAGGCTCGGAGCGCCAAAGACGGCTGGCACAGCAAACTCGCCATTCCCTAAGTAAGGCAGACCTGGGTGCGGAGGACCTGGCGAGGTGTCGCGGGGACACGAAAACTCCCCGGAGCCGCAGTCGCCGCGGGGCGGCCTGGGAAAGTCAGCAGCGCAGTGGCGGGAACCGCAGCCCGGCGGCCCTGGAACCTCCCAGGTCAGAGGAGCTGCGGGGCTGGGACCCAGGAGGGAAGGACCCGGGGTGCGAGCTGTTTGCTGCTGATTTAGGAAGCCGGCTCTCACAAAAATTTGCCCTCGGTAAATTTATATCGTGTGAACCGGACTAATCCTGATTTTCTTTTTTGTTTTAAGATTTTCAAAATAGTCTTTTTTTGAATTTATATGCTGATGTTCTAACAGTATACTTTTATTACTTCCGAAACCCAAGCTTTTCAACTAACGTGTTCTATCACTTCCCTTTTCAAGAGAGTGGCATTTAGAGCTTGTCAACCTAAAAAGCTGGTTAGATAATAACCACATAAGGATCAACTGTAGATTTGTTTGAATCACAAATATATTTTAGCAAACTGTAGGATATTTCCATTAATTTTCCATCTGAAATGTATATATTCTGTAGTTTAAATACAGTGCTCAATATTTTTGTGTGTGTGCGCGGTTTCCTTTTTTTTTTTTTTTTTTTGGTGATAGGGTTTCTGTGACTTTGGTGCTTGTTCTGTAGACCAGGTTGGCCTTGAACTCAGAGGTCCGCCTGTTTCTGTGCTAGGATTAAAGGCGTGCACCACCACCGCCCCAGCAACAATTTGTATTGTTATGTGAAGGTCTTAGTGTTGCATCTTACTGTCCAGAAAGACACCTTATGCATGTTGAGAGTGAGACTGTCAGGCCAGAGTATGTTCACAGTTATAAAGCACTGTATAGAACAGCTAGCACCTTAGTAGAAAGAACTTTTGAGTAATTGTGACCACTCACCTACATCAGAAAAGAGTCTCTTTCTTGTCTCCTTCGTTCAAGAATAACACATGGACATGTGGCTAACCCTTGCTTTCGGAGGTCGAAACAGGGTTTCTCTGTGTAACAGTCCTGGATGTCCTGGAACTCTAGACCATACTGGCCTCAAACTCAGAGATCCACCTGCCTCTGCCTCCTGAGTGCTAGGATTAAAGGTGTGCGCCACCACCACCCCACTCAAACTATTGCTTTTTATTTCAGGGTTTGTTATATTCAGTCATGTTGCTGTGAACTTCTCCCAAGAGAAGGGGGAAAGCTTAGACCCTGCTTAGAGGGTTTTGTACAGAGACTGGATGTTGGAGAATTGAAATAGAATAAGGTAGAAAAGACAATTTATTAGATAGTGAATTGCTGATTTACATAAAGCACTGATTTTTTTGTTTGTTTTTTGTTTTTGTTTTTCGAGACAGGGTTTCTCTGTGGTTTTGGAGCCTGTCCTGGAACTAGCTCTTGTAGACCAGGCTGGTCTCGAACTCACAGAGATCCACCTGCCTCTGCCTCCCGAGTGCTGGGATTAAAGGCGTGTGCCACCACCTTAAAATCAGTGCTTTATAAAGCACTGATTTTACAGCTAATTTCCAATCATGACTTCATTTTGCTACTTGGAATAGAATAACCTGGAGATTGCTGAAACAATAAATTGTTGCCCTTAACAACCTTATGACATGCATTTAAACATGCTTATCATGCATTTGAAAAGCCTCCAAGCCTTTATACTTCTGCAAAGTCCTGTTTACTTTTCTCCTGGCCCCACCTTGTGCTTGTAGATTATAAAATGCGAATACAACCAGAAATGGAAACTCTCAGAGGTACCCCAGCTTCAGTCCACCTGTGACATCTGTACTTTTTCACTTCCAACGGTTTAAGATTGCTTATTCCAGAGAGATTTCTGCAACAGAATCACAGCAGTTTGAGTATCGTGGGAGAGAATAATTTCTTGTACTATTCTTTCTCAGACTGCTGCATGTGGGTGAGCCGTGCGTGGATGAACCTCACAACTCATAGTGAAAAATTCTCAGAGCAGGAAAGACCATTTTTGTGAGGTTTTCTCTATTCTTCGTGTTTTTTCATGTGCAGAAGTGTTTCTTTTGTTTCTGTTCCATGAGACTCAGTAGTGTATAATATTGTCACCTTAATCATGAAGTTTCATTTCCACTCTTGAGGTTTAGTTTTTTTACACTTACTCATGTGTTTACTTGCATGCCTGGTACCTATAGATGCCAGAATAGGGGTCAGTTTTCTGGCATTGGAATTGCAGATGTTTGTGATCCATCGTTTGGGTACTGGGACTTGGTTCTTGGCCCTCTAGAGGAGCAGCAGCCAGTACTCTTAACCACTGAGCCATCTTTCCAGTCCTGCCCTTCAGTTTTGGCTGTGATTGGAAGTGGGGCTCAGGTTATGGAAACTGAAAATGTTTCCTAGACATTTTTAGTGTCTAACCCTGCATGACAGTTGTGGGATCACTTGTAGACTCCTCTGTTTAGTTTTCTCTTTATCTACTGAGCAGAGTACTGTGTTAGAATCCCTGATGCTTTCTGAACAATCTCTTTCTCATGTGCAGGGCTAAATGATCACCCAGAGCTCTCACCTGTGCAGCGGAACAAAGAGCCTTGGACGGTGAAGAGAGAGGATCCAGGTATATTGGGTTGATTGAGACAGGGGTTGGTCAGGGGCTCAAGTGACAGTGGAAACCGGACATGAAATCGGTTTTGTCACATTCTGTTTCGCTAGAAATGATTCTGGAGAAATCCACTGAGAATAATCTCAGGATTATCCTGTTGTAGGTGTTAGAATACTTTTTATGTAAGAATAGTAAGAAGCAAATGTAATTCTGTTTGACTATGTGTGTAATTGATGCTGTCTCTCTTGAATGCATATAACTGATCATATCTTCATATAAATATTAAATAGTTTTCGGGCCTGGAGAGATAGCTCAGTGGTTAAGAGCACTGATTGCTCTTCCAGCGGTCTGAGTTCAATACTCAGAAACCACATGGTGGCTCACAATGTCTGTACTGAGATCAGTTGCCCTCTTCTGACCTGCAGACATACATGAAGCACTCATAAACATAAAATACATAAATAAATAAATCTTTAAAAAATTAAATCGTTTTCATTTCTATAACTTTAATATATTATAAAATTAGGAAAATTGATACCTCTTCATTTTTCTGTGCTCTCAGAATTTTACAGCTTTTTGTAGTTCCTTCAAAATCTTTTAGGGTTATTTCTCCACTTCCTAAAACAACGCTAGCAGGATTTTTTGTTGTTGTCTTTGTTTTTTGAGACATGTTTTCTCTAGCTTTAGAGCCTGTCTTGGAACTCCATCTGTAAATCAGGCTCTCCTGGACTGCACAAGGTTCCCACCTGGCAGGGATCAAAGGCGTGCACCACTACTGCTCAGTCTGCCCACAGATTTTGATAAGAATTGCTTAGAATCTTTCTACAGTATTAAGTTCCATGTACACTGTCCCATTGACACCTGCTGTCTGTCTTCATGGCAACACTCAAAGGTTGTATTGCTATAATTCTAACAGATTTTCAAATCGCCTCTGGGTTTGATCTTCCTTTGAAGATTCTTTGAAATGTTTGTGGCTTCCCTCAATTTAATAACACTTTTGGATTACCTTATTTCTACAAAAAATTCCATGAAAAGCCAGGTGATGGTGGCGCATGCCTTTAATCCCAGCACTCAGGAGGCAGAGGCAGGTGGATCTCTGTGAGTTCGAGACCAGCCTGGTCTACAGAGCTAGTTCCAGGACAGGCTCCAAAGCCACAGAGAAACCCTGTCTCGAAAAACAAAAAAACAAAACAAAACAAAAAAAATTCCATGAAGATTTTGATAGGAATTCCTTGGAAACTTTAGGGAAGGCAAACCTCCTTTCATGTTTGAATAAGAACATGCCAGCTGTCAATTTCACATCATGTATTTCTTCTGATTCCCATCTGCTTCTCATATTTGCTTTTTCACTTCATCAGAGAAGAGAGTGTCTTTTTTTTTTTTCCTCTCTCTCACTCCATTCAGTTTCTCTGTGTAGCCCTGGCTGTCCTGGAACTGGCTCTCTACCCCAGACTGGCCTTGAACTCAGAGATCCCTCTGCCTCTGTTTCCTGAGTACTGGGATTAAAGGTGTGCACTACCGCTGTCTGGTGACTTCTAAGATTTGAATGCAGTAGGGCATGCTCCTTGAGGTTTGAAAAGATTGTGAGACCTCTGTTGCAGTGTGGACGGCTGTCTCAAAGGCTGCTGGGTGTAACCTTTTCCTGCAATGTTGCTGCTCCTCTTTCTACACTGGTCCTCCCTCAAATGTCATCACCTGACGGGTACTGAAGTTGTCTGCTTTCTTCTTATCGTTCTGCCAATCATGGCTTCTTGTGTTTGGAGATTATCGGGTAAAATGCACTCATATCGACTACAACTTTTCTAGTGAACAGAACAGATAATATCAATATTCTTTGTATTTTGATTGATTTGACTTTTTCTGTGATCTACAATAATTATGCCGAACCTTCTTCTTGACTGCTATGCACATTCATAGAATTTTTGCATTTTTCTTTTTCAAGACCAGGGTGTTATGGTCTTGGTGCCTGGTCCCTTTAAGAGACAAGCCACGCCCACTCCCTCCCCCATCCACTGAGGCAGGCTGATCTTCAGCTTCCTGCCTGAGCTCACTCTCTTTTCCATCTTCCTCTTCCATCTTCCTCTGGGAGAGGCAGCTTTGCTTCTGCCTCTCTCCCCACTTCTCCGCTTCCCCCCTTCTGTCTCTCTCTCCTCTTCTCTCTCTCTCTTTCTCTTTCTCTCTCTCCCCCTTCACCCTTCCCCCTCCAAATTTCTCTTGCTAGCTGCCATAGTTCCACTTTCAATAAAACTGAAGAATGGTGACCTTCATCTTGTTACAGTGTTTCTACTCATAATGCTCATTTTTCTCTCTGTGCTATACCACTGACCTAGGTATGACACACATGCCCTTTACTGTATTAAGCCATGTTCCATTTCTTTGTACCTCCTTTAGGAATTCTTTCATGAGTTTTTGTTGAACTCAAATATGTCAGTGACATTTCTGTTTCTACTGACACTTTGTTCTTGGATTTTTCTTCCCTATAATTTTGTTGGTGATATTATAGGTGGTTGTATTTTGGTACTATTTTTTTCTTCTTATTGCAGTGTTCTGCTTGTTTACTATGTTGTGCCTAGCTTGCTTATTTGTTTGTTTGTTTGTTTGTTGAGACAGGATTTCTCTGTGTAGCTTTGGAGCCTGTCCTGGAACTCGCTCTTCAAACTCAGTGCCTGATTTATTCATTCTTGGCTTTCTTATATTCATCTTTTCCTCACCTGTATTTCATCTCATGAGTTCCCTTGGATCTGTGTTTTTTTCTTTTTTCTGACTGCTTCAAACTTGCAATGTGTCTTTTTTTTAATTCTTAGTGTATGTATATGGGTGTTTTGCTTGTATGTATGTCAGTGCACCTTGTACAAGCCTGGTGTCTGCAGAGGCCCAAAGGCATCATATCTCCTGGAATTACAGTTATAGTCTGCCATGGGATTTGAACCTGAATCCTTTGAAAGAGCAGTCAGTGCTCTTAAATGCTGAGCTTTCTCCTCCCCTAACTGCTCCCCCATCCTCTCTTCTCTCATTCTTGTATACATAGTCTGCTCTACTTATTCTCTTCAGTGTGTCTGAGTGAAATGGCCTGTTAATTCATGACCATCTTCAAATGCACTTACCTCTCTGGCAACTGATGTTGTGCCCAGTGTTGGGACTAAAGACTATCAAGAGGATCCAGGCAGTGATGGCACATGCCTTTAATCCCTGCACTAGGGAGGCAGAGATGGGAGGATATCTGTGAGTTCAAGGCCAGCCTGGTCTACAAGAGCTAGTTTTAGGGCAGGCAACAAAGCAACACAGAGAAAGCCTGTCCAAAGACTATCAAGAGACCAGATCTAATGTAAGATAAAAGAGTCTTATTTATTATTCCTTATGCTGGGGCCAACCATCCTACAAAAAGCAAGATGGCTCTGATCACCTCCGCCCTAGAAGGATATAGGGACTTCTTTAAGCCTTACTGAGGGGAGTGTCTAAGGAAGTTAGGTCATTTTAGATATGATTGGCTTAAGCAAGTGGTAATCACATTAGTTCTAATTGGCTGGGGCTAGTCAGAAGCTGGTCAGGGCTACAGTTTTCCATTTTTTGGCCAGGCCTGGATAAGTCCCAGGCCCTGTGCTTGAGCTGCTGTGGAAGCTGGCTAGGCCTGGCCTGGCCTAGTACTGCATGTACCAGGTGTCCTCCTTGCTGTTGGGGGTGTTGGAGATTGATTGTCCTTTATTTGTGTCTTTTCCTCAGAAACTGCTTGTTCAGTCTCAGGAAACTGAGACTGAGGCCTGATCTCTGAGAGAAGGCTGAGCAGCCCGTTATGACATCGGCTCTGTCCGTTCATTAGGGACGTGTTGTCAGGTTGCACTAATATGGTTAATGGTTGTTTTCTATCATGGCTTTAAAAACATTGTTTCATAGTCTCCTAACTGTAGGAATATTGATAAGACATCTGGTGTTATTCTGTTTGGATCTTTTTACGTGGTATATGACTTTGTTCCTAACAGCTTTTAATATAAATTTTAGATTTATCTTTTTGACACCCATGAATAAAAGTTCAAGAAGAAGAAAAATGGCTGGTTCTTCAGTAAATACATCCCAGGTCAGTGTCATGCCCACTTCTCATCTGTAGAATTTGTACAGGAAAATGGATTGAAGACCTGTAATTCTGTAAATGTTTTCCATTGTGATGATCAGAGTAATATGCTGATACCGGATTGCCACAGAGGATGGATACATGTCTTTATTTATCAGTGAAGAGAGCAATGTTCCACAGGGGCTCTGTTTGAGAGATCTATCAGCTATCCCTAAAGCAGTTTTATGAAGGTGCACATTGAGATGCCCACAGTGCCCCCTAGCATCTGAGCATTTAGGAAGAGGTAGTTTTAGACAAGCTCGCACTGTCTCTGAGCCTCATGCAGAGTACTTAAGCTATCTAGAGTGCACAGCACTGCAGTTCTATGTATCATCTTGGCCTAAAGCAGTGGGTCTCAACCTGTGGGTCATGACCCATTTGGCAAGTCTAGAACTGTATTAAAGGGTCACAGTGTTAGGGAGGTTGAGAACCGTTGGCCTAAAGTATGCTCTTGTCAGTAAATTCAGATTGTAATTTCATTGCTTCTCTCTCTCTCTCTCTCTCTCTCTCTCTCTCTCTCTCTCTCTCTCTCTCTCCAAAGTGTCACTATATATTCCTGGCTCTCCTTTATTATTATTAATTTATAATTTATTTATTATGTATACAATGTTCTGCCTGAAGACCAGAAGAAGGCACCAGATCTATTACAGATGGTTGTGAGCCACTATATGGGTTGCTGGGAGTTGAACTCAGGACCTCTGGAAGAGCAGCCACTGCTCTTAACTGCTGAGCCATCTCTCGAGCCCCCCAGTCCTGATATTTTTTTTTTTTTTTTTTGGTTTTTCGAGACAGGGTCTCTCTGTAGCTTTGGTGCCTGTCGCAGAACTAGCACTTGTAGACCAGGCTGGCCTCGAACTCCCAGAGATCCGCCTGCCTCTGCCTCCCAAGTGCTGGGATTAAAGGCATGTGCCACCACCGCCCGGCTCCCAGTCCTGATTTTTATGTGTACTTCATGGTTGCCAAAAATATTCTTATAAAACAATCTCAATATATGGTGCATATTTGGAGCATCAGTGATTTGGATTATTGCTTCTCCCTTCTTACTGTGAGCAAACCAGAGCTTTCTGACAGGCTTACTTACTTATTATTTTGAGACTGAGTCTCACTTTGCATCCTTGGTGTGGAGCTCACTATATAAACCTGGAATGCAAAGAGATCTGCCTACTTCTACCTCCCGAGTGCTGGGATTTAAGGTGTGTTCCACCACACCTGGTATTTAAAATCTTTGACATTAGCCGGGCGATGGTGGCACACGCCTTTAATCCCAGCACTCGGGAGGCAGAGGCAGGCGGATCTCTGTGAGTTCGAGACCAGCCTGGTCTACAGAGCTAGTTCCAGGACAGGCTCCAAAGCCACAGAGAAACCCTGTCTCAAAAAACCAAAAAAAAAAAAAAAAAAAAAATCTTTGACATTAAATGAATCCATAGATTCTGCTTCCCAAGTTTTGCCTCTTTGCTGTACAAAATTATGGAGCTACAGTATTGATCCTAGATCCGTAACTCAACAGAGCTTATTAGAATACAATCCAATAAGACCTAACTGCAGAAAAGGTTGATCCAGTGTCACTATTTTAGTGAGGTCTACCATTGCATTTAGAAGCATAATTTTGTTTACCACAAATTTTCTGTCTCAGATGCATACACTGTGATTCTGTGTGAAACGGACCCAACCTTGATAAAAAGTATATTTCTCTGTCTGGATTTTGAATTAATGTCTTATCTGCCCTAAAAGTATATTGTTTCTGGGAATATATGTCCTCTTTAACCAGTTAGACAATACATTTTTGAGTGTGATCACTCAAGAGAAAGCATCTCCCTGAATAACTGTGCTCCCTCTTTTACAGCAGAAAAATAGTCCAGTTTCCCTTGTGTTCTTTGTATCCAGGAAGGAACTCTACTCATGGTAAATTTATGTTCATTTCAGGGTCCTTTGACATTCCGGGATGTGACTGTGGATATCTCCCAGGAGGAGTGGGAATGCCTGGACTCGGCTCAGAGGACTTTGTACATGGATGTCATGTTGGAGAATTACAGCAACCTCATCTCTGTGGGTGAGGATACTTTTCTCGCAGAATTTGTAACTGATCCTTGGTATATACCTACTTTGTAGATGTGGAGACTCTCTGGGTAGCTCTCTTAGAAACTATAGAAACCTAGAGAGATAATGTTAATTAATGCTTCCTCTTGGTATTTGATGTTTTCATCATGTTTTCCCTTTTGGACGTATTATGAAGCTTGCCTTTTAGGTCAACGCTACCTTCAGACACCCAGTAGCAGGTATTTCCACCCATGTCTAAAGTATCATTTCAGTCGTTGCATTTGATTCATCCAGAAACTGCTTATATTCCTATCCACATCCTAACGTTCCATTTCCATTGTTTCATTTGATGTACTTCAAGACTGATAATATTCCCACCAAATCCTGAAGTTACATTGCATTTGACTCAGTCTTAACAGGAAGCAATCTGTAAACTGAAAATGTTCCCTAAGTATTTCTTAGACTTTGTTTATCTTTTTTTATGCATGGGTATTAGCCTGCATTACATGAGTGTTCAGGGTGCCTGACTAAGCCAGCAGGAGGCAGCAAAGGCCCTGAATCTGAAGCTACAGAGGGGTGTGAGCTACCACAGGTGCTGGGAACCAAACTGGGTCCTTTTGACCATTGAGTCAGCTATTTAGAAATTCCCATAAATGTTTTTAAGATTCTTCCATGATATAATAATTGGTAAATCATTCCTAGAGTCTTCTATTATGTCATCTCTTTAGCTGTCTGGTACATTCTATAGAATCCAGCAAAATCATGTGCCACTTTCTAATATGCAGGTATTATTGTGTGCAAGGCAGACCTGGTCCCATGTCTGGAGCAAATCCAAGTGCCCTGGAATGTGAAGAGAGAGGTGATGGTGGCCAAACCAGGTAGGAGTGAGTGAATGAACAGGACAGAAGTGAGGGGCTCAAGTGAAAGAGGAAGGTAAAACAGGAAAGGGTTTTGCTGTGTTCTGTCTCACTAGAAGTAACTCTTTGATAACTTTACTTAGTGCAATGCTCTCAAGATGCAGTCTACTGTAATTGCCAGAAGAAATTGTTCTCATTGCGTATGTCTTATCTCGAAAGCACTACTAGGATGCCAGTGCAATTTTATTTGTCTATAACGGAAAGGGATTCTGTCTCAGTACCATTCATAGTCTTCAGTTATCTGTCTTCAGTCCAATAATAAGTGATTATAAGTGATTTTCTTTTCCTTTTTTTTTTGGTTTTTCGAGACAGGGTTTCTCTGTGTAGCTTTAGAGCCTGCCCTGGAACTAGCTCTTGTAGACCAGGCTGGCCTCGAACTCACGAGATCCACCTGCCTCTGCCTCCCAAGTGCTGGGATTAAAGGTGTGCACCACCACCACATGGCAAGAAGTGATTTTCATTGCTATAATTTGTTTGTTTGTTTGAGACAGAGTTTCTTTGAGTAGCCCTAGCTGTCCTGGAACTCACTTTGTAGACAAGGCTGGCCTTGAACTCTCAGAGATCTGCCTGCCTGAGCTTCCGAGTGCTGGGATTAAAGGTGGCACAGTACCATTCCTTTTTATGATTGTTCTATCACCATGGCAGGATTCATCCTGCTGCTTCTTCCTTTAAGTTTGAATAGACTGAGGAGTCCTGCCATGTTAGTGATTCTCAGTAGGGCTCTGGGGATGATCCGTGTCTCATTCTGTTCATGTGCTTCTTTCCAGGCCTAACATTCTGTCTGATAGCATCATCTATTGTTATATGTTGGATATTGAAATGTTCTATAATCAGTCGGGCAGTGGTGACACATGTCTTTAATCCCAACTTTGGAGCCTGTCCTGGAACTAGCTATTGTAGACCAGGCTGGCCTCGAACTCACAGAGATCCACCTGCCTCTGCCTCCCAAGTGCTGGGATTAAAGGCGTGCGCCACCACCTCCCGGCTGCTATTGACCTTTATTAGGACCATCAGGTGTTTTAGACAGGCACAGTAATACAGCTTCACAAAGTTAAACAAATGCAGTGTAAAAAGAAAAATAATATTACTTCACAATTTAGAAGTGTTCTTTTTTTCCAGGATGGAAAAATGGCTCAATAGTTAAGAGCACTGGTTGTTCTTCCAGAAGACCTGGGTTCAATTCCCTGCACATACATGACAGCTCACAACTGTCTGTGACTCCACTTCTAGGGGACCCAACACCCCTATATAGACACACATGCAGGCAAACCATCAATGCACATAAAGTAAAAATAAACCACTAAGTTTAAAAACAAGAAATATTTTCTTTACATCCATTACTTTTGGTGATTTTAATGTGTCTTTAGGGGGAAAAAAGTCTCACCAGGTGGTGGCGGCACACATCTTTAATCCCAGCACTTGGGAGGCAGAGGCAGGTGGATCTCTGTGAGTTTGAGGACAGCCTGGTCTACAGAGAGAGTGTCAGGACAGCCAGGACTGTTTCACAGAGGAACCCTTTCTCGAAAAAGAAAACAAAACAAGAAAAAAAGTCTCTATCAAGATTTTGTTGTTGTTGTTGTTGTTTATTTTTGAGACAGGATCTCTCAATGTATCTCTGACTGTTCTGGGACTTGTCATGTAGATCTGGCTGGTTTGGAATTCACAGACATTTGCCTGCCATTGTCTAAGAACTTCTGGGATTAAAGACATGTTTTGCCACACCCAGCTCTGTCAAATTTATGAGAAAAATTTTAAACTTAAAAGGCATTTGAGGGCTGGAGAGATGGCTCAGCGGTTAAGAGCATTGCCTGCTCTTCCAAAGGTCCTGAGTTCAATTCCCAGCAACCACATGGTGGCTCACAACCATCTGTAATGAGATCTGGTGCCCTCTTCTGGCCTGTAAACATACACACAGACAGAACATTGTATACATAATAAATAAATATTTTAAAAAAAAGATGATCAAGGAAAAAGATTTAAAAAAAAAGACATTTGAATATTCTGAGCATGCATGTGTCACCAGTACTCTTATTAAGTGGAGATATTTTGAATTTTGCAATATTTCGGGGGGGATTAGGCAGAGTAATTTCAAACGTAATCCACCAGAGAGCTCTGTTCCCAATGTTTCTTCAACTATTTGTCTTTTTTGCATACAAAATTTGGACAGGGATAAAAAGGCTGTTGTCTGTAATGGAGATCTTCTGGTATTGCCTTCCTGAGAGCTCTGTTCTAAAGAACTGCATTTACTTATCTCAGAGAACTCAGATATTGAATCTGTTTCATCATGCATCAAACCCTATTAGTCCTAATTGTGCTCATTTTCCAGAGAATCAACGGATGTTGAATGAATCAAAGGAGGTCTTGGATCAAGACTCAAAGTTTACTATCAATGAGCATGTGGCAATTCAACAGAAGTCATGTAAATGTAATGAGCTTGGCAAAATGCTTCATGAATCCTCCAAATGGACACTATGCAAAACAAATAATACTACAGAAAACTGCTACAAATACAGATGGATACAAAACCACAGGGATGATTGTATTGAATCAGTCAACTTCAGTAGCTATAAATACATGCACACTGGAGAAGAACCTTGCAAATATAAAGATGTTGACAAATCTTTAAGTTTATATTCAAACATAAGTCAGAGTCATGGAATCTACATAGGAAAGAAAGAGTATAAATATAACGAATACAATAAATATTTTGGCTTTACCCCAAAATTTGTACAGCTAAGAATCCATAATGGAGAAAAGTCACACCAATTCAGGAAATGTGAAAAATCCTTGAGGACCTGCTCAAGCCTCGGTACACATCAGAGAGCTCTTACTGGAGAGAAACTATGGAAATGCACAGGGTGTGACAAGTCTTTTAAGTGTTTGTCCGATCTTAAAACCCATTACAGAATCCATCCTGGAGAGAAACCTTTCAAATGTAAGAAATGTGACAAATCTTTCACCTATTGTTCATCGCTTAGAGAACATCAGAACATCCATGAGGGCAAACTTTACAGATGTTGGGACTGTGGCAAATCCTTCACCCGGTGTTCATCACTTCGAGCCCATGAGAAAATTCACACTGGAGAAAAACCTTTCAAATGTAAGGAATGTAGTAAGTCCTTTTATATGCTGTCCCAACTTAGAAAACATGAGAGAACCCATACTGGAGAGAAACCTTACAAGTGTAAGGAATGTGACAAATCCTTTACGTACTGCTCTTCTCTTAGAGAACATCAGAACATGCACGCTGGAAAATTTTATAAATGTCAGAAATGTGACAAAACCTTTACCCGCTGCTCATCTCTTAGGGCACATGAGAAAATTCATACTGGAGAAAAACCTTACAAATGTAAGCAGTGTGGTAAGTGCTTTTATATATTGTCCCAACTTCGAAAACATGACAGAACCCACACTGGAGAGAAACCTTACAAGTGTAAGGAATGTGGCAAATCCTTTACCCAGTGTTCAACCCTTAGGATACATCAGAAAATTCATGCTGGAGAGAAACCCTACAAATGTAAAGAGTGTGGTAAGTGCTTCTATAAGTTATCATACCTTAAAGTCCATTACAGAACCCATACTGGAGAGAAGCCTTACCAATGTAAAGAATGTGGTAAGGGCTTTTCTCAGTTGTCCTGTCTTAAAAGCCATGGCAGAATTCACACTGGAGAGAAACCTTACAAATGTAGTGAATGTGGCCGATCCTTTACACATCACTCAACCTGTAGGAGACATCAGAGTACTCATGCTGCAAAACTTTATCAGTGCGAGGAGTGCGACAAATCCTTTGCCAAACCTTCATCTCTCAGAACACATCAGAAAACCCATGCAGGAGAGAAACCTCATGATTGTAAAGAATGTGGTAAGGCCTTCTATCAACTGTCACACCTGAAAGTCCATTACCGAATCCACACTGGAGAGAAACCTTACAAATGTAATGAATGTGACAAATGCTTTACCAAATGTTCATCTCTCAGAACACATCAGAAAATCCATGCAGGAGAGAAACCTCATGGTTGTAAGGAATGTGGTAAAGCATTCTATCATTTATCACACCTTAACATCCATTACAGAATTCATACAGGAGAGAAACCTTACAAGTGTAGTGAATGTGACAAATCCTTTACCACACTGGCAAACCTTAGAAGACATCAGAAGACGCACACTGGGGAGAAAACTTTTCATAGTAAATAATGTGGCATATACTTTTTCTAGAGCTGTCTGTAGGGGCCACTGCATTCTCTACATCAGAGAATCATTATGAACATGGGAAACTTGTGAAAGCCTTTAAGGAATTTTTAAAAAACATCAAGCGTTTATAGTGAAGAAAAATTCTAAGATCATAAGTTAGTGTATTACAAAGAAGAAAACTAAGCATACACAAAATTCTCATGTATTTCAGTGGAATATGATTTTTTGATTTAACATGGAAATGTTCTTTGGAAACATTTTTGTATTGTAAGTATTGAAATTGGCTGACATAAGTACAGTACAATTGGCTAGATTACACTGAAAAGCATCCTTATTAGCAAACGGTTTTATGATAATTTGTATCATTTGTTTTTACATCAGATGAACCCAAGTAAAGTGTCAGGGAAGTTAGGTAGATAGGAAATGTTGGGCCCTAAAGCCCCACCAAGGCGGAGGTCACCCCAAGAGACACTCTCAGCATGGTTGATGCAATAGCAAGAGGAATTTTTATTCTGCCACGGCAGAGGTCCCTCAGCCTTGAGAGGAGAAGAACCCCTGCTTTGTCTATTACAAGCTCTTTTAAAGGAAAAACCACAAAATCAGGGAGGGGGTAATACAGAATCAAAGGGGAAGTCCAGAAATCATTCGTCAACTATTTTGACTAGTTCATTCAACGGTCAGCTAACTCTACTTGATCAATGGTATGGTGATTACAAGGAGGAACACCTGCAGGTCGTCTCACCCCAGTTCCAGGGTCCAGGTCTATTGAAGATAGACTACAGTGGGGATGGAAAATACTCAAAGCTCCAGTGCATGCGTGGTTGGTTACCAGGGTCCTGGTTCTGAGGAAGGGGGGTGCAGTAATGCTAAGGTGCCCCAAAGTCAGAACTAGCCACTAGTTTTTTTTGTTTTGTTTTGTTTTTTAAGACAGGGTTTCTTTGTGTAGCTTTGGAACCTATCTTGGAACTCACTCTGCAGACCAGGCTGGCCTCAAACTCACAGGGATCCTCCTGCCTTTGCCTCCAAAGTGCTGGGATTTAAGGCATGTGCCACCGCCGCCCAGCTCTGGACAGATGACTTATGCCAATTTCAGATGCTCTGTGGGTCAGACACAGATACCTGCACAGTTCAAAGCCCTTTGTTTGATGACCTTTCAGCAACTATGCTAGTTCATGACAGTCCCAGTACCAAGAATTTGGACATTTTTGTGCATATGAAGACAACTTTTTTGACTTCCTGTTCGTGCTGAATCAATTCAAAACAAATTCTTCCACTGCCTGATAGTGGCACATGTCTTTATTCCAGCACTTGGGATACAGAGTCAGGCAAGTCTCTGAGTTCAAGGGCAGCCTGGTCTACAGAGTGAGTTCCAGGACAGCCAAGGCTACATACAGAGAGAAACCCTTGCCTCAAAAAACAAAACACATACCTATATACACCGGTTCTTCTTACTTGAACACAATCCTGTCATGGAAACCCTCCCCTTCCAGAAGTTATTTTTTTTTATTTGTAATAAATGTTGAAGTACTCAACTGTATTGTCCTAGGACTCGGTTTTATTTCTCCATGGGTAGGGTTCTGGGGGTCACAGAAACTTGCAGGCGCCACCAGTGCATCTTGCTGCCGCCTACTGCTGCTGTTGAATGAAATTGGGTGCAGTAAAGAAACCAAAATAGCCTCTCTGTGGGTGAAAAGGGAAAAGTTTATCCCAGATTGCCAAGGCTCTCTAGAAGTGGTGACAAGTGAAAGATTTCCAGGAGGAATGGGTGATGTGGGAGGGTCTTCTGTTTTGTGTTGCTTTCATTGGTTAATAAAGAAACTGCCTTGGCCCTTTAATAGGACAGAAAATTAGGTAGGTGGAGTAAACAGAACAGAGTGCTGGGAGAAAGAAGCCGAGTCAGGGAGTCGCCATGATTCTCCTCTCCGACACAGATGCAGCTTAAGATCTTCCCTGGTAAGCCACACCTCGTGGTGCAACACAGAATATTAGAAATGGGTTAATCAAGATGTGAGAATTAGCCAGTAAGAGGCTATAGCTAATGGGCCAAGCAGTGTTTAAAAGAATACAGTTTCCGTGTAATTATTTCCGGGCATAAGCTAGCCAGACAGCCGGGAGCCAGGGTGGCAGGAAAACAGCCCACCGCTCCCACTACAAATGGGGGAAAGAGGGCTTTTTTTTGGTGGGGTGGAACTAGTAAGCCTGAACCGCAGGAGCCTAGACAAGTCAGTAGACACCACAGTCATACATTACTGGAAGAACCACTCATTCCTCTTTCCGGAGATAATGAGAATGACCCCCCCCCCTTCTTTTTAGCAAGTAGGAACTTTCTTCAAACCCCTGAGGGAATAGAGACTTTTGTCTAATTGCCTGGCCCTGGAAAAAGGAGCTTCTTTGGGGAAACAGACAGCAGGTACTCCCTGTTAGCAAGGCATCATTAATATTAAAGTTGAGCCTGCCTGTGGTGAAAAACGTCTTTAAATCCCAGCACTTGGTAGGCAAAGGCAGGTGGGTCTCTGATTTCAAGACCCAGTCCCGGGACAGCCAGAACTATGCAGAAAAAACCCTGTCTCGGAAAACAAAAGTGAAGTCGAGTAAGGTAGAAAAGACCTCTCGTTAGATACTAATTTACTGATTTATTTAGTGGTTTACTTAGAAGATTTTGTGTTCTGCTTATTATCAAACATGATTTCACCTTACTACCTGGCTCAGAAGGCAATTGAGGAAGGGGAAATGTGTGAAACACAATAGGTTTTCTGGTCTTAGTAATGGCACAACAAAGGGTGACTCTTGTCAGCTGGAACCTAGGCATTTGGAAAACAAAAGCTCCCAGCTGACTACTAAAGTGCCACTTGTTGGCTTGCTAGCCCCACCGTATGGTTTTAGAGCTTGAGAATACAAGCTGAAGTGTTTCAGGAATCAGCCTGGTTTCAGTCCACTGGGGAATATATTTAATCTTCCACATCAGTGCCGTTGGAATACTCTTGGGGAGATTCCCTCAACATTATCATTTCTGCCCCAAGAAACTTATTATTGTACCCCATATGCAGATGAGCTTTCTTGAGTAGAAGTAGGAATACACTTCCACATGAGGTGGGTATGGTGTGCTTACACCCCCCAAAGAAAACTTTGGTGTTTTTGTTTCTCTGAGATGGTTTCCTCTGTGTAGCCTTGGCTGTCCTAGAACTCTCTCTGTAGACCAGGCTGCCTTGAACTCAGAGATCCGCCTGCCTCTGCCTCCCAAGTGCTGGGATTAATTAGGGGTGCACCACCTCTGCTTGGCATGTCCAGAATATTTGCAAGAAACCATTTTCGGATCTGGGTGTGGGTTTTGGCCCACCTTTAATTCCAACACTAGGTAGAAGAAGGCAGAGCTCTGAGTTTGAGGGTAGCCAGGGCTATGTGGTAAGCCCTGGTTCAAAGGAATAGCAAACTATAAAGCATTACTGGTTGAAAATTCTTGGCAAAGCCGGCTAATTAGTGACTGCTCTCTGTAACGGAGTGGCTGCCCCCGCTCGGGCACCTGTGGCATGGTCTCATGGCGCGCTGCAGCCACTCGGGGAACCGCGCTGTCCCTGCCTTGGGACTGGCTGCTCTCGGGACCTGCTGCCCACTGCTGCAGCTTGGAGACCTGCAGCGTTTTTGCCTCTGCAGCCGCTGGGGATCTGCAGCATTTTTACTTTTACCATTACACTCTGTCCATACAGAAATAATACCTGGGCATCCTCCATAAGACCTATGTGGAGAAAATAAATACAGATACAAGAGGAAAGTGAAAATTGTTCTTAGAAAACCTGTCTTCGCCGGGCGGTGGTGGGGCACGCCTTTAATCCCAGCACTCGGGAGGCAGAGGCAGGCGGATCTCTGTGAGTTAGAGACCAGCCTGGTCTACAAGAGTTAGTTCCAGGACAGGCTCCAAAACCACAGAGAAACCCTGTCTCGAAAAAAGCAAAAAAAAAAAAAAAAAAAAGAAAAGAAAAGAAAAGAAAACCTGTCTTGTACAGTGTATGCTAACAAAACTTACATTTTTGTCTGTCCTTCATAAATGCTGAATAATTCTGTTTTCCATATCTTAATTCCTGTAAACTGCATTTTGTTATAAAATCACATCAGGTATGTTTTTCAAACTCTGTAATTGGATGTCTTAATAAAGAAAAGTTACTTTTAATGACTTTGCATGGTCTTCAGTAAAGAGCATGTGGTCTAGCATTAAGTCTGAACATCTCACATGTTATTTCAGCTTGGGAAAGAGAGGGTAATTGCATTTTTTGAGGTGAGGTGTCACCATGTAGCCCCAATTTTCCTTGAACTCACTATGTAGAACAGGCTGGCCTCAAACTCCCAGAGATCTGCCTGAGATTAAAAGTGTGCACCACCATGCCTGTCCTGTATGCATAATCTTAACAGAATTTGATAAAATACTGGAATGGTTTCTTTCAGAATGTTTTTACCCATTACTCAAACTACCTGTCAGTGAAATTGAAGTCGTTAGAGTCCTCAAGACAGTATTTCTTTTGCACTTAGCCTTGTGAAGGTCACCTGAGCATATTTGTATTTAAAGAATGGAAAGACATGGTACTCTAGCTTTAGGTGTGAGATAGCAGCAGTGAGCACGTGCATGTGTGAATCTCTTCAAAAGAAAACTGCAGTGAAACAGACTGCATGCACAGTGGGTGCTGTGCAAGAGTAACTGCTGAGACAGTGAAGAAGAGATGGTCCAGGCTTACTACCATAGTCCTTGGAACCATTGATAGGACTCATGGACAGTGGTGGTTTGAATAAGAATGTCCCCATTGGTTCTTGTATTTGAATGTTTGGTGCCCAGTTAGATGGCTTGTTTTGGAAAGATTAGGAGGTATGACCTTGTTGGATGGTGTGTGATGTTGGGTGGCAGGTTCTGAGGTTCCACGAGCTCCTGACAGTTAACTCTCTCTCTCTGCCTGTGCTTGTGATCAGGAGGTAGCGTCTCAGCTGCTGTCCAGAGCCATGCCTGTGTTAATCCCACCAATAGAGAATAAGAGCACTACCACGCTTTAAAGCCAAATTTCAAGCAAGCTTTAATTAAATAATGGCCAGGTCCATTCCCAGGTTCCTGGGAAAATGGCTCAGAATTACAGTTTGCAGCAGCTTAAGAAGGAAAACCCATAATCCATTGCATTTCCCATCAGGTCCAATCATGGGCAAGCATATATCCTGATGCACTTCCAGCCTATGAATCTCCCGCCCACATGTGATCAAACACATTGGTGCAGGTGAGTCAAACATGTTTAGGGGATTGAAATACATGTGGCTTGTTGTCTTCCATAAACAACAGCTTCCAGCAGTTCAGGAACAAATAGTTCAGGAACTAGCTGTTCTTGGGCAGGGGGCTTGCAGATCAGAGGCATTTTTGTTTCATGAATCTCTTAGGCACAGCAATTAAAATTGAAAATGTAACTTGGGCTCTCACCCCAGCCTTCTGTAATGTTCCATACCATGATCATGGACACTAATCCTCTGGCACTATAAGCAAACCCACCAGTTCCCAAAAAAACCAACACAGAGACTTAATATTAATTATAAATGTTTGGCCAATAGCTCAGGTCTATTACAAAGTACTTATTACAACCTACATTAACCCATTTCTATTAATCTATGTATTGCCGTGTGGCTCATGGCTTTACCTGCCCTCCCGCATCTCTTGCTCCCTCTCAGTCTACCCATGTCTCTTCTGACTCTGCCCTTCTATGCCCATCATCCTCTGTGTTTGACTGTCCCACCTTGACTCCCAGAGTCAAATTGGTGATGAAGAAAACGACGCCCTTTAGGAAAGGAGCTCCCTCTACGATAGATCATATGTAGAATATTTCTCAGGCAGGTGGATCTCTGGGAATTTGAGGCCTTCCTGGCCTATAGAGCAAGCTCCAGGACAGAAAGGGCTACACAGGGAAACCCTATCTGAAAAAACAAGCAAACAACAGAACTACAATCATACTGTAGGCCAGGTGGTGGTGGCGCACACCTTTAATCCCAGCACTTGGAAGGCAGAGGCAAGCAGAACTCTGTGAGTTCGAGGCCAGCCTGGTCTACAAGAGCTAGTTCCAGGACAGGTTCCAAAGCTACAGAGAAACACTGTCTCAAAAAACCAAAAAAATAAAAAGTTATACTGTTTAAACTTGGTTGGCTATGATCCTACTCTGTACAGCAGGCTGACTAAGAAGGAACTAGATAAATGGTGGTGGTGTACGCCTTTATTCCCAGCACTCAGGAGGCACAGTCAGGGGGATCTCTGAGAGATCAAAGTCAGCCTGGTCTATAGAGCAAGTTTCAGGACAGCCAGGGCTGTTAAACAGAGAAATGCTGCCTCAAAGAAAAAAAAGTATAGAAAAAAAGAAGGAAGCAGGGCAGTGATGGCACGTGTCTTTAATCCTAGCATTCAAGAGGCAGAGACAGGTGGATCTCCATGTGTTCGAGGCCAGCCTGGTCAACAAGAGGTAGTTCCAGGCAAGGCTCGAAAGCTGCAGAGAAACTCTGTCTCAAGGGAAAAAAAAAAAGAAAGAAAGAAGAGAAAAAGAAGGAACCTGATCATCTTATGCCAAGCCAAAATATAGAGACTCCTGCAATTTACTCCATGAGGAAAACTGGAAAGATTCCAATCTCCTTAGGACAGGGACGTGGGTGTCCACTCAGTCCACACTAACTCAGTACAGTGCATCAGGTGTTACCCAGAAAAGAAGAAAGGGAAAAATCTCAATTAAGGTGTTAATATAGGTCAGAGTTGTATAGGTTCCAAGTTGTAAAAAACAAAACAATTCTGAACTTCAAGAATAATCAATATTACATGAAAAACTCAGATTTGATGATCTTTGAAATAAGCCTTAAAGCAAGCATGCTCTAATTCAGCTTATGTTGTACATCTGAAAAACATAGAGAAGACAGCAGACCACTAAGATGAACACTGTATCTAACAAACTATACCTGATGGTAGCACTCACAATATAAAAAGGTGCAGTGTAAGCTAGTGGGAGAGAAGAGTCATCAGTGACCTTACCTAGATGTGTATCCAGTGCAACACCACACTACTGACCTGTCAAGCAACTTAAGTCCTTTGTGGAGCTTGGAGGAAAGATAGATCAGCAACAGGCTAGTCACCACACCATGTGGTGTTTCACTAGATCTCATCTACAACCAGTATCATCCCCCTCTTTACCCTGTGGACACAAATGACTTTGCTCCTTGGGGAAACTTTTCTGCATATAAAATAATTCAGCAAACTGTATTAAACAAACTTGAGAGAGCTGGTAAGAATCAATGTCTTTCTGGTCAGGACTCAGATTTTATACATACATTTACTGATCCTGTGTGTGTCACCACTGCACAAAGCAGCTGTTTCCTGGATCACAGCTGGATGGTCGCTTCCCTTGGATTCCTTATGCAGTGCTATAGTGTAAAGACAGTTGTCTGTATGATGAAATGATTTGTTTTGAATTTTGGCCATTTCCAGAGAAGGAAATATGTGTGATGCACCGCAAACTTCTCCAAGAACCTATGACTGGAGGGTGACAGGCCATAGGAGAAAACCCACTCTTGATATTTTCTACATATAAAGATGCTCAAACTGCCTTTAACTGGCTCTGGTCAGACCATAGCTTGGTCTACTTTGAGTCTCAGTCTGAGAACTTTGGTTTACAATGGGAAAGTTAGTTCAGGGACTCAATGCTAGACACACACAGAGAATGAGTGAATGCTGACTGCACAGCCATGAAGAGGAAACCCATACGACCTGTTGCAAATACCAGGGAACATGACAAAGAGGGGACAAAGACTGTGAAAACACAAGAATGTGGAGGTTAGCAATGAAACACAAATGTGTTGAGTACATCTATGAAATTATTACCAAAATTTAATGATTTAAAAGTTAAAAGATCTTTGCAAATATGTTAATGAACACAGAGCCTATTGGAGGAAAATGTCTTTATTATCCATATAACCAACAGAGTAAAAAAGCTTTGTCATGCCTGTTCTTACTGGTTTTTCTATAATCAAAATTGAAGAGTAAACAAATAGTACAAAACCGGATGTGTTGGCATATGCCTTTCATCTCTGTGCTTGGCAGGATGGTATATGTCACCCTACCTCAACAAAACAAAAGAAACAGACAAAAAAAACAAAAAATAGTTTCAACAAAGCAATTAAGTAGACAAAAAGCCTCCATAATGAAAATCTGAATCCCTGAATGAATGGAAAACACTAGAAATAGGAAACTCGCTCCATGAACAAGAACTGGGATATATTATTGCAGTGTCAATGAAAGATCTATATGATCAACTCAAACTTCATGAAAATTTAATTTCACAGAATACACTTCACAAAGAATAGTCAGGAGAAAATTTCAAATGTACAGGGAAACATAAAGAACCTGAGAGGACAAAACAAGCCAGGTGCACAGAACAGAGCTTGAGTTAACAGAGCTGTGACTTCAGAGGCCCTCAACCAACAGAACATGGGAGTGACAGAGAGTAGACACACAGCTTATGGGAATAGAACAGCAGACCCAGAACCACAGCAATAGCAATGCCCATATGAATGTCACCAAAATAATGCACACATGTGACAAAATAAGAATTGTAATTCTAGAACTGAAGATATGCATGTTTGTCAGACACCATGCGGGAGATGAGAAATGAACCCATGTCCTATTCCTGGCAAGCAAGTGGTATTAACTGCTGCATCATCTCAACCCTTTGCGCCTCCCATTCCACTTCCCTTGTCACTTGAACCCCTCAGCAAACAGGGCAAGAATGAGAGACTACTTCAACAAAACCGAGCAAAACCTGAACGCCACCCACAAGCCATCTGGCCATGTGTGCATGGGAAGAGTGACTGTCTTGAATTAAAGACAATAGATAAATTGTCTCTATGGATCAGAATTTTTATTTATTTACCTTACGTGTATTGCTGTCTTGCCTACATGTGCCTGTGTGAGGATGTCAGATCTTGGAGTTACAGAAGTTGTTAGCTGCCATGTGGGAGCTGGGAATTGAACCCAGGTCCTCTGGAAGAGCAGTCAGTGTTCATAACCACTGAGCCATCCCTCCAGTCCCAAAATTTCTTTCAGGTTTCTGTTTATCCATTTTATTTTCAGTTTTTTAAGATTTAATTATTTAGGGGCTGGAGAGACGGCTCAGAGGTTAAGGGCACTGGCTGCTCTTCCAGAGGTTGTGAGTTCAATTCCCAGCAACCATATGGTGGCTCACAACCATCTATAATGAGATCTGATGCCTTCTTATGGTGTGCAAGCATACATGCAGGCAGAACACTGTGTACATAGTACATAAATCTCAAAAAAAAAATATGTATTATGTAGACAGTGCTCTGCCTCCATTCCAGAAGAGGGCACCAGATCTCAACATAGATGGTTGTGAGCTACCATGTAGTTGCTGGGAATTGAATTTAGGACCTCTAGAAAAACACACAGTGCTTTTAACCGCTGAGTCATCTCTCCAGCCCCAGAATTATTTATAAGATGTTATGACATCCTCTCACAGTGTGCACGCATACACACTGTGTAAGGTTGTAACATTAAGACGTCAGTGGTGGCACAGGCTTTTAATCCCAACATTCAGGAGGTAGAGGCAGATGGATGTCTGTGAGTTCACAACCAAAATCTTCTACAAAATGAGTTCTAGGACAGCCAGACCAAAACAAAAAATAATATCATCATCAACAACAAAGAACACAGCATATGAAGACATTTCTGAATGCTGAATTTATATCCTAGACTGCATACATCTCATTTGGAAATTTAATGCAGAGAAAAAAATAGGACAGTGGTGCTACACGCCTTTAATCCCAGCACTTGGGAGTCAGAGGCATGGACTAATATTTTTTGTTTGTTTGTTTGCTTTTGTTTTCCCAGACAGGGTTTCTCTGTAGCTTTGGAGACTGTCCTGGAAGGCTGAAGACCAGGCTGGCATCAAACTAACAAAGATCTGCCTGGCTCTGCCTCCCAAGTGTTGGAATTAAAGGTGTGCACCACCACCGCATGACAGTGACTAATATCTTTTTTTTTTTTTTTAGTGACTAATATCTTAAAAGCTCCCTGGGGATGCCTAGTAGGCAAAGGCCACTTTCTTGAATACGAAATGGTAAAACAAGGGAGTTAGAAAGCATGGATGAATTTAAATTCCAGAAGCTATGACATTGCCACAATGGACAAGAGAACCGTGCTCACAGATAACAGATAATGAAAGGACTCTGCCAGCTCATTCTTTTGAAAACCTCCTGGCAAAGAGAAGATGAGTGAGGAAAAATCAGGATGAGCACCAGTTCACGTGACCTAAACTTTAAAGACAGGGTTAAGACATCCACACTAGAATTTCAGAGCCGGCTTCTTTATGAGCAACAGAGAAACTACTTGCACCCCTGGACCCTTCCCTCCTGTGTCCCAGCCATGCAGCTTCTCTGACCTGGGAAGTTCTAGGGCCTCAGGGCTGCCGTGCCAGCCATTATGCTGCTGACTGCTGACTTTCCCAAGTTAAACTCACCAAAATAGTCCCCCAGAGTTACAGTAGAAAGTGAAATCCATAAGAAGGTATGCTATACTACTGAAACCCTTCATGATTTTGCCAATTAATTTTTAAAAATATTTATTTATTTATTATGTATACAATATTCTGTGTGTATGCCTGCAGGCCAGAAGAGGGCACCAGACCCCATTACAGATGGTTGTGAGCCACCATGTGGTTGCTGGGAATTGAACTTAGGATCTTTGGAAGAGCAGGCAATGCTCTTAACCTCTGAGCCATCTCTCCAACCCTGCTAATTAATTCTTGTATAAGTCTGAGAATTTGTGTGGGAATGGTTTTTAATGGTGTGGGAACATAAAACATAAAAGTAGACCAAGTTGAGTTTATTGATATGCCTCTGAGTGAAGATTCTGGGTTTAATATGGAAGCTTACACGGTTAAAAAGTGTCAAAAGTTTATGTGAATGATTGACTGAAGCACTTGTCAAAAGATGACCTACTGAAAAAGAGTTGCACATGTTCGACATCCCTTGGCTTAGGGTTAAAGAAGGCATTTTAAGGCTCAGGGAAATTTGCAGTGCTAGAGAAGGTATGTTGTGTAAACCCTAATCTTCAACAATGGGAAGGCCCAGAAGAAATGCCCTTCAGTAATCCTGTAAGATGCAAAATGGTGAGAGGGGCACATCAACTGTCTTTTAATATTGTTTACTTAACCTTTTTTTTTCATTGCTTTTCCATACTGACCACAGTTTCCCCCACTCCTTTTTTTCTGCTCCCTTGCTGACTTCCATCAATCCCCCTCCCCATCCACTCCTCTTCTGTTTCTATTCAGAAAGGGGCATGTTCTCCATGGACTTGAGCAAAGCATGGGCCATCAAGCTGAGGTAGGATCAAGCTTCCCCTCCTACATCAAGCCTGAACAAGGTAATGGAACATGGGGAACTGCTTCCCAAAAGCAAGCTAAGTACCAGGGACAAGTCCTGCTCTAACTTGGCTAGGAGACTTACAAACAGACCAACAGAATTGTCACACCCGTGCAGAAAGCCTAGGTTGCTTTGTAGGCTCCCTAACTGTTGTTTCAAAGTCTATGCACTCCCACAAGCTCAGGTTAACTGTCTCTGTGCATTCCTCTCTCATGTCCTTGACACACCCTCTTGCTTATACAATGACTCCTTTCTTTCTTCAGGAAGATGCCTGGAGTTCAGCCCAGTGATTGGCTGTGATCATTGCATCTACTTCTAACAATTACTGGATAAAGGCTTTGTGGTGATACTTAGGGTATCAGTAAACAATCTGATTGCTATGCATGGCCAGTTCAGGCACCCTCTCCACAATTGCTTAGAGTCTTATCAGGGGCATCCTTGTGGATTCCTGGAAGTTCCCTAGCATGAAGTTTCTCCCTCATCCCGAAATTGCCCCCTATTAGGATATCATTATCATTACTCTCCCTCTGCATCCAGCCCTCCAACTCTTTTCCCATGCCCAAGCTGTCGACCCTCTCCTTCAAGTGCCCCACCATGGCCCCAGTTTACCGAGGATAGCTCTTCTATTTCCTCTTCCCAGGGAAATCCATGCATTCCTCTTTGGACCCTTGTTATCTAGTCTAGTTGAAGAGTAGGAGGAATGAGAATATGAACAAAGATATCAAGACCATGATGGGAATTCCCATCATGAATCAGCTTACATGAGCTAATGGGAACCCACCAACTCTGGCATGATAGGTAAGGAACCAGCACAGGACCAAACTAGACTCTCTGAATATGCTCCAACCACCTGACTATCTCTGAAACTTTTGTTCTTATTTTAATGTGTTTTTTTAAATCTAAGTAGGTTCTTGAGTAAAAAGCCTGTGTTAATTTTTTACCACATTCAAATACATTTCCTTCACTGTCAATTCTAGCAGTCATTTCTTCTAGAGATAACACTGCATTTTTAATAATCTTTCCTTGTAGATTTCAGGATTTTAAAAATACCATTTAATTCACTGCTGACTTTAGATTATGGGTAAATATCCATGAATATTATATTTTCCTGGTATTTGTTGGTTTTAAACAATAAGAGAAGACAATTGGAAAATAGATACACACTGTTACAAAACTTAGATGTGAGAAAAACTTGATAGATCTGGTAGATTAGGAAGCCTCTGTCTGAGAGACTATCCAGGGAAGACTAGACTAGTTGTGATCTTCTACTACAAATCCTGAGCACCACATTCTGAAAACCACATATAACAATTTGAGCTTTATTTACTTTAAACAGTTCACATTGAAACATATTATCGTGACCTTTGAATGGAAGCTTCAGATATGTAGAAATGTATCTTTTCAGAAGCTGGTGTTTATTTGAGGAAATGTCATTTCTGTATTTTTTTAGGGGAAACATTTAAACCATGGGATATTCATACCATCCTAGAATGACCTTGTGCTTAGTTTCCATGAAGTGGAAAATGTACTTTATCAATTACAGATATGAACAAAATTGTGTCATGGGACACATTTGGCTTCCATATTTAATACTGCTAAAATTGAAACACACTATCTTACACTGGATTCTGTCTGGTATAGGGCAAGAGTCATGAAGTGATGTGTCATGTGGAAATGTCCTGATCTTTCCCATTAAAGTCATACATTGCTATGCCCATTTCTCCTTGCATTCTGATGCTGACTATGAATCCCCTATGCATCAAATTTTAAAGACTGTAAATTCACAACAGCTTTATTTTTTATCCTGGCTCTCAAAATTCTGTTGTGCTGTCACTAAATGTTCACTTACATGAACGGAGGCATATCCTGTTGTTTTCACTCATATTATGACTATTAAAATATTCAAAGAGAAATATTCTTGGAGAGTATTTTCATTATTCATTTCCTTTGGTTTTGTGGTTATTTGTAAGATGAGGGGCCTGCTTGTTGGGGATTCTGTACCACCTGATACCCCACAGCGGGCAATCCCCAAAGAAAAATTACACAGAGATCTCCCTAAGTTATAAAACTGACTGACCTATTAGTTCAGTCTTCTTTTTTTTTTCAAGACAGGGTTTCTCTGTAGCTTTGGTGCCCGTCTCTGTAGACCAGGCTGGCCTCGAACTCCCAGAGATCCGCCTGCCTCTGCCTCCTGAGTGCTGGGATTAAAGGTGTGCACCACCACCGCCCGGCTAGTTCAGTCTTCTTATTAGCTCTTGTAGCTTATATTAACCCATTATTCTTATCTATGTTAGCCATGTGGCTCGATACTTTTCTCAGCAGGACAGGTCATATGTTGCCTCTTTGATGGTCTGGGCTGGACTCCTGTGAGTCTTGATCATCTCAGGCAGCAGTCTTGAATCCATTCTGGATGTAGAACTCTGATATCGAGCCATCTGTTCCTACTGGAGATTTCTCAGGTGGCCTTCCTTGATCGAACCTGATTTCTCTTAATTCAGAATGAATCCACGGTCTTTCATTTCCTGTGGAAACAAAAGCAAAATCTCTTCTCCAATGTAGCATACCTTTTGACTTCAATTTTATTTTATTTATTTAATTAATTTATTTATTTATTTGGTTTTTCGAGACAGGGTTTCTCTGTGGTTTTGGAGCCTGTCCTGGAACTAGCTCTTGTAGACCAGGCTGGTCTCAAACTCACAGAGATCCGCCTGCCTCTGCCTCCCAAGTGCTGGAATTAAAGGCGTGTGCCACCATTGACTTCAATTTTAAAGTCAAGGTATTTTCAAAATACCTATCTTGGATTAATTCAGCAGCATTTATAAGCAAATATCTTTTAGCAGCTGTTGCTCCTTCCTCAGCATTCAAACAATTCAAAGAGAGCATAATAGTATACAGTATCAAGATTCTCTGTGTGTTTTCCATTTTTCTGCGGCTTTATTTTAACCTCTATTTCTTTTATATTTACTTTTACTTTTTGAGACAGGTTCTTTGTATATCTTTGTCCTGGGATAACTCTGTAGACCAGGCTGTCCTTGAACTCACAGGGATCCTTCTGTCTCTGCCTCCCAGGCATTGGGATTAAAGGTGTGTCCTGCCAATCTACCTCTGCCACCCGAGTGTTGGCACCCAACTCTTTTAGAGACTTTCAGAATATGGCATTTGATATGTTTTAATAACTTATACTTTTCATGACAATGAGACACATCTGCATCTGGGTAAAACAAGTGCCTCATACCAAATCCCCTTATCTATTCAATATGTTTTCTGAGGTAAGCATCACACCCTTGCAACTTTAGTCCTTATTGTGTACTGTTTGCAGTGCTCAATAATTCAAGATGCTCCCAGGTGTGCCAGGATATTCTTGTGACCAAAGTCATGTAAGGGCTCTAAAATTCCCTCAGAGAAACAGTTCTGCCAACCACAGAAAAATAATCACTCTTTTCCACAATGTCTGAGTACTTCTAGAAAACAACTAATCCTTTTAATGTTTAAGCTAGATACAGTTACTCCTTCTAATGTTTACCCTGGATAAAATGATTCTGCTAGATTCCTACTGCTTTGGGCCAGAACTCATTGTGAAGTTCAGACACAGGGGTGCAGTTCTGGTCTAGGCTGGCAGCAAGCATGAGGGGAGGCTGTGCAGAGCGGGTCCAGGGCAGCCTGACAGCTGGAGCTGTGTGGAAGGCGGCCAGAGCGGAGTGGGAGGGAGGGGGGAGGGAGGTGTCCCCGATGTGGGGCGGGGACACCTGCCTGATCACTGGAGTTTAGGGATAAAACCAACAAAGAACAAAACAAAACAAAACAAAAACAGCAGGATGTACTTGGAAAACTGCTGCTGGAAAAAGAGCCCGTGGTAGGCGGGTTTCGAGGAAGCACGTGACGGGAAGTAGGTTGTAATTGGGCGGGGCCAGGAGGAAACGCTCCAATGAACCAGGCTGAAGGTACAGGAAATTCCGCCATTCCCTGTTGGACTCTGGGAGCGGCGTCTGGAACCGGGTGAGGAAGACCGCGCTATGAGTTTGGGGACCTGAAAACTCCCTGGAGCCGCAGTCGCCGCGGGGCGGCCTGGGAAAGTCAGCAGCGCAGTGGCGGGAACCGCAGCCCGGTGGCCCTGGAGCCTCCCAGGTCAGAGGAGCTGCGGGGCTGGGACCAGGAGGGAAGGGACGGCGGTGTGAGCTGAGGCTGCTCAGGACACTGTCAGCTCCTGCCGGTCGGTCTGTTGTGGCGACGGAGGCGGTGGCAGCTTCAGTCATCGTCTGTGGCCAGGCGCGGCAAATTCCATCACTACAAACTGGGTCCTCCTCTATTCCCCATGCGCACCCTTACAAGTGTTCGTCTGTCACAGTTCTCTTTATTGCTCCTCGCTTGCTCTCTTACCTGTTCTGTGTGTCTCTCTGCCTCCCTTATGTCCCCAGTCCGAGACGGCCTTTAGCTTTTTTGCTCATCTTCTCATTATAAATAAATCTCTCATTATAGACCCGTTTATAGGTGGCGTGTTCTCTTAGCGGCCCACCATGACCGGCTACCAGAGGCCCCACGTTTTACCCCACTTTATCCTTATAGCTTTAAACATTCTGTTGGTATATTTCAATTGTCAGTAAGTTTGAGATACCATCAAGTGTGTCTTACCATGATTTTTTTCAATTATTTTACGATTACTAGGCTATTCTGTTATAAAATAATGCTTAAAGTAACGTAGTAGATCATTAGCATTGTCTGCTGTTTGTAAACAGGGTTCTCTTTGCCACTGTGGCATTTCCAAAGCTCCTGGAATTTATATTCACCCGTGCCTTCTAACTTCCCCATTTTACCACTTGCCTGTTCAAGAAGTGTGGTCCTTGCTCCTGAGACTAGGCATCCCCAGGGAGCTTTGTAGATAGTAATTACATAAGGAACCAGTGAAGATATGATTAAACAGAACTGCCACATATATGGTTGTAAGCATTTAGTTTATCTTTTACTCCTCACTATTTTTCCATATATATATATATATATATATATATATATCTGAGATATATGCAGCCTAGGATGTAAATACAGCATTTATAAATGTGTCTTCATATGCTGTGTTCTTTTTTTTTTTTCGAGACAGGGTTTCTCCGTAGCTTTTTTTGGTTGCTGGCCTCGAACTCACAGAGATCCGCCTGCCTCTGCCTCCCGAGTGCTGGGATTAAAGGCCTGCGCCACCACCACCTGGCTCATATGCTGTGTTCTTAAGTTACGTCTCAGTCCAGGCAAGGCCAGCCATGAGTGCTGTGAGAGTGTATTAGTCCACAGTATTTTATAGTTAGTACACTCGTTATACATTGAACAAAAATTTTAGAAAGCATCATTTGAATTATGAACATTCACTCACCTGTATCAGGAAAATGTCTCCTTGGCTGAAGGAAAGCTCTCTACCATTGTACACCTGACTGAACTGTCCTTTTTTATTTCAGGGTTTGTTGACATATAGTGATGTGACTGAAATCCTTGTAAGCATGGGAATGCCTCGAGTTTCCTCACAGGGTTTTTTGCAGAGATCTGTTGGAGAAGTACAGCACTCTGGGTTCTGAAGGTGAGAATAGTTTTCTTGCAGTCTCCCTGGCTCTTCCTCAGGGTTTCTGGGAAAAACTACTCTGCATGTGTGTGAATGAGTCTCAATTGCAGTGTAAAGTGAAATCTTCAGAGAAGAGAAGATTGTCTTGATATTTTCTCTCTCCTTCATGTTTATCCTTTGGCAGATGTTAGTATCTTTCATTTTTGTTCTGTGAAAAAGTCTAGGTGCTTTCTGAAGAATCTCTCTCTTGTGCAGGTTTCAGTTACTCCTGCTCACCTGTGAAGCAGAACCAAGACCCCTGGGTGGTGAAGAGAGTGGAGACAGTAGCAAAGGATCCAGGTGTGCTAGAGGGTCTGAGGAAGGGATGAAGGGTTGGGGAAGGGCTCAAGTGAAAGTAGAACCAGGATATGAAATTGGATTTGCCACATTCTATTTCATTGGAAGTGATTCTAGAGAATTCCACTAAGAATAATCTGAATTATGGTTTTGTAGGTGTTTGAAGATTTTATACATAATTATTAATATTCAGAGGCAAATAAAAAATTTTTTGACTTTGGATGGGAGTGATGCTGTCCATATTTCATTCACATTGCTGGTTGTGGTTTTATACTAATATTGAGTGATTTCATTACTATCATTTTAATTTGGTGCTTAATAAAAACCATTGAAGCCTCTTGGTTTGTCCTGCATGCAGAGTTTTTGGGACATCATTTAGTTCCTTCAGGTTCTGTGTCTCTTGGAGTTACTTTCTCTGTTTCCTAATACAATGCCCACAGGATTTTGATAAGATTTGCTTAATATCTCTGCCAAGTATTAACCTCCATTTCCCCTTTCTTCTCTTTGGTACCCGTCGGTGTCTGTCTTCAACACTCCACTGCTTGCATCACTCCATTTTTTTTGTTTGTTTTTTGTTTTTGTTTTTTGTTTGTTTATTTTGTTATTCGAGACAGGGTTTCTCTGTGTAAGAGCCGTGACTGTCCTGGATCTTGCTCTGTAGACCAGGCAGGCCTCATCACTAAAACTTTTATATATTTTGAAATTGCCTCTGGTTTTTTTCTTTCTCTCAAAATATTTTAATCATTGCGGTTTCTCACATTTTTATAAATTTTAGGAAGATTTTCTCTCTATGAAAGAATGTCTCTATGATCTTGGCAAAAATTACTTCGAATCTTTCTAGAACATCAACAACCTTTTACATTTCTTCCCTGGTTTGAATAAGAACATGGTTTTGGTGAGTCAGTATTAACATGTTTTTTTTGTTATTCTCTTTTCTATCTACTGATGATGTCAACATTCAATGTTCTTGTTGAAGACGCTTTTTAAAATTGGCCTTTACTAATTTTAAAGATTTGGTCTATTTTTAAGACATATCTACATTGTCACTTGCTGATTGAAGTTTGAGAAGACTGAGCATCTTCTGCTGTTGTGTAGATGATTCTGTGCAGGCCTGATAGTCACTATTGGTTTTCTGTGCTTCCTGTTCATGGCTGTCTGTCTTTCTCAGTGGCTAACACTGAGCTTCCTGTTCATGGCTCTTTCTCAGTGGCTAACACTGAGCTTCCTGTCCATGGCTGTCTTCCTCAGTGGCTAACACTGAGCTTCCTGTCCATGGCTGTCTTCCTCAGTGGCTAACACTGAGCTTCCTGTCCATGGCTGTCTTTCTCTGTCCATGGCTGTCTTTCTCAGTGGCTGACACTGAGCTTCCTGTCCATGGCTGTCTTTCTCAGTGGCTGACACTGAGCTTCCTGTCCATGGCTGTCTTTCTCTGTCCATGGCTGTCTTTCTCAGTGGCTGACACTGAGCTTCCTGTCCATGGCTGTCTTTCTCAGTGGCTAACACTGACTATTCGTGGCCTACAGTTCTATCATTGATCTCATGTATTTGGAAACTTTTATAAAATGCCTTTGTTTTGATCAAATAGCATTCTGAAAAGGTACCATTTGGTCAATTGTTAATATCCTCTATTTTTATATTTATAGATTTGGCTTTTCTAGTTACCATAATTATGACCGGCCTTCTTCACAGAAATCTTTTAAAAATTCCTTCACTCTTAGTACTTTGTATCCCTACACTTGAAATAAATACTTTCATAGAAAGTATATATATTTTGATTTTAGGGTGTTTTCTCTTTTCTTTTGAGGCTGTATCCTATTTTCGTGTTTGTTTGTTTTTTTTTTGGAAACCAGAACATTTATTTTATGACAGATTGAAATCCTCACGATGAACTGGATGCTGCAACAGCTGCCCTCTTGGGTTTAGGGGTTGTCCCTTCACGGAATCCATGTCTGAATCTTCGGTAGACAATTTTTAGGTGCCTCATCTGCCCAGTCCCGGTAGTGTTTCGTCTCTTAGCCTTGGCACTCCAGTTATACTTTCTCTTGCGCTTGGCCGGGTAGCCGCATTTGCCACAGGTAGACTTCTGAAGGTGGTAGGCCTTAGAGCCACAGCGGCGGCACAACGTGTGCGTCTTGTTGCGACGCTTTCCGAAGGATGACGTTCCTTTCGTCATCTTGCTTCTGCCGCCGAGGCCAAAGAGACCCTTTCATGTTTGTTTTGGGGCATATTAAGCATATACATTTCCAGAAAACACTGAAGGAAAATATAAGCACATACTATTTTTGTTAATTTTTTTGTTGTGTTTCTTTTCTCTTTTTCTGAATTTCTATTTTATTGTTTGCTGTACATTTTATTCCTTTATGTACCGAGTAGTATCTTCTGTATGTTTTCTCTTTTTATTGTTTGGTTGGTCACTAAACTGCTTGGTGGCTGCAGTTATTTGAAATCATACCGAGACTGTCTCTGTGTGTTCTTCCTCCTGTAGTGTCTTCAGTGTTTGTAATTATTTAGGACCTTGATTGTAGACACTGACTGGGCAGAGAGACCTTCATGTTCAATAGATGAATGTTTTTTTCATGACTAAACATGTGGAGCATGTGCTGTTTACATTTAGGCTATGTCAAACCTTGTGTGCATTGCCACTTTTTTAGAGTTTATTTCTTGATTATAATATAATATTTGCTTTGTACTTTTTTGACTTGTTAAATTCTGAGTATTTATGTATTACATTATGAAATGTTTCCTAATATTTTTTTTCCATTTTGTAAGCTGTTTCTTCATACTTTCAGTTATTTCCATTTCTATGCAATTTTTTCAGTTGCACACAATCAAATTTCACCAATTTATTGCTCTTCATCTATTTTCATTTTTTTTAGTCGTGGATATTAACCTTTTCTTATAGCACTGGTTGACATGGCTCTCTATTGTGTAACAAGTTTTTGGTGTTTTGGTGAAATTCAGTTCATCATAGAAGGTTGGATTGGTCCTGGATCTGCTGCTGTTACTGCTTTAGGAGTCTGCCGCTGCCACTGCCTTGGTGCTGTTCCTGTGGGACTGCAGTGTCATCTGAAGTCACAGCTGGGAGACTCAAGCTTTGCTCTGTGTGTCTGTGCTTGTTCTGCACACTTAGGACCTTTGTAATTTTGTAATTTGTAAATAATGTAAATCTGTAGGAGTCTCTTCACTGTAACTGTGAAGTAAATCGTGGGTAGCTTGATTGCCATGGAATTTGAGTTAATCATAAATCTTTTAACACTGTCATTTTCACAATAATGCCTTCTTTTTCATGTGCATGCCTATTTTTCATATCTTCCAGTGTCATTCTATATTCCTTCAGTGAATTTAAGTTTCTGTTTTATAAAAGTCTTTCTTGTGCTTGGTTAGTTTTTTCTTTTTCTTTTTTATTATTTATTTATTATGTATATGATATTCTATCTGCATGTATGCCTGCAGACCAGAAGAGGGCACCAGACCTCATCACAGATGGTTGTGAGCCACCATGTGGTTGCTGGGAATTAAACTCAGGACCTTTGGAAGAGCAGGCAATGCTCTTAACCGCTGAGCCATCTCTCTAGCCCAGTTTTTTTTTGTTTTTTTTTTTTTTTGGATTTTCGAGACAGGGTTTCTCCATAGCTTTTTGGTTCCTGTCCTGGAACTAGCTCTTGTAGACCAGGCTGGCCTCGAACACACAGAGATCCGCCTTCCTCTGCCTCCCGAGTGCCGGGATTAAAGGCGTGCACCACCACCACCCGGCCAGTTTTTTCTTTTTTAATACCATTTTTTATTGTTGAAATAAATAGAAGCAAAACCAGATAGTATCAGACAAAAGTCCTACCTCCAAATATCTCCTCTTAAGTTCTATTTGTACAAGTTTGTAGTGTATAAGTATTGGTATTTAACGATTTCATAGATCTGTTCACTCCCAATTACCCCTTTTTACCCTTTGTCCTATTTCTGGGTAGACACATTTCCTTCCAAGTTGTTCTACCTGTAGTTCATGTATGATTTTGACAGATTTGTGCCAAGAATCCTGGCCATAATGTATCCATAATTCCAACTGGAATGTGATATGGGTGGGAGTTTTTCACATGTAATCTCTCCATCTTCCAGCTCTTAAAAATCTTTTACCTCTTCTTCTGTGTTGTTCTCTGCAATTTAGATGTGAGAAAATGGAATTCCCATTATAGTCTGTGCAATAAGCCATCAATTGTTCTTAATATTTGATGAGTTATGAGTGTCTGAAATACTGTTGTCTATTAAAAACAAAGTTTCTTAGACCCAGACTGAAAGCCACACCAGGCTGTGGTGTGGTCAGAACCAGTAAGAGTCAGTTTGAATATTTCTACATGTAGCAGAATGTCAGTAGTGGATTCCCTCCGAGGGCCTGTGACGTTCACCATCACTGGCTTTTTGCCAGGTTCCTAGTACCATCTGTGTATTTCCTTCTGTATTGCCAGCTTTAGGTCAAACTAGAAGGCCTTTTGTTACCCGCAAAGTAGTCTCGCCACTCTGATAATAGGCCTTCCTTGCCTAGCAGGTTTGTATTATAGCACACAGGATGCAAATATCTCTCTCCCCTGTTCCAATCCACATAGCATTTTTGACACTATAAATGCTACCACTGGGGAGTCTAAGAAATTTTTAAGACACTGAGTGACCGTCTGCTGACTCCTCAGCATCTTGTTGGTATTCAAAAGGGGGGGGGCATGTTCTGTGTGCATTATACAACATATGAGAAGGTCTAAGAGATATTAGCTGTCTCATGAGTATCTCTACCTTTAAATTTCAGGATTCTATTTCTTATCTAAGAAGTCCCCCTCTTTTTATTTATCCTATGTTATCAGCATTAAATTTTTCTCTGTCTTTGAAGTGTGTACCCACTGATGCAATATTTTGAGTGTGGAAGTCACCTTTCTCTGTCCTGATTAGGGCAAAATGATTCCAACTGTTGTTTTGTATTGTTAGGTGTAAGATTGTGTCTCATTGTTTTTACTGTGCTGAGCTATATTCCTTTTTTTTCATCACACTCTTCAGAATTTTTATAATGAGCAGATATACTTTGCCACAGGCTCTTCATCAATCTATTAGCATGATCATATTTCTTCTCTCACTGAGTGTAGATTTGTTGTTTTACATTGATTAATATATAGGTGTTGAAACAGTCTTGAATTCTTGTATTAAATCATCTCGCGGTCCATTTCCATGTAATTTAGAGACAATCTCTCTGTCTGTGTTGATCCTGGAATCTGGTCTGTGGTTTTTCTTTTTTTTTTTTTTTTTTTTTTTTTTTTGGTTTTTCGAGACAGGGTTTCTCTGTGGTTTTGGAGCCTGTCCTGGAACTAGCTCTTGTAGACCAGGCTGGTCTCGAACTCACAGAGATCCGCCTGCCTCTGCCTCCCAAGTGCTGGGATTAAAGGCGTGCGCCACCACCGCCCGGCTGTGGTTTTTCTTTGAATATATTTGTTTGGACTCATCTGCTTTTGGTGTCCAGGTAAAGCTAGCTTTGTATGATGACTTTCTACCATCCATTTTCTTTATGTTTAGTGCAATATTTTCCTTGTGGTATTATTATAAGGTTTGTTTAAAGGAAAGGAGAATTCTATGCCAAGTCTGTTCAGTACTCCAACACTGATAGAGGAAACTTCTTGCTTCAATCTCAGTACTGCTTAATTCCTTTTCTAGTTATTTACCTTAGCAGCTTGAGTTTTTTACTTGTTTCTAAGAGCTTATCCTTTTCTTCAATTCCAATTTCTTTTTGTATGACTTTCTACAGTACTCCATAAGGTAACTCTGATGTCACTGGGATACACTTCAGTGCCCCTTTTTCAACTCTAGTTCTGTTATTTCAGGATTCATTCTTTTAGTTTGGATTAGGTAAAAAATGCTTCATCTGTACTTTTGTCAATTTATGGAAACAAGTTCTGTTTCCATGACTCATTGTATGGTCTTTATTTCATTGTTGTCTTTATTTCACTAATTTCTACACAACCTTTTTAATATCTTTCAATATACTATTTCAGATTGACCTATTCTTGTGCTTGTAAACCCTCAGTCACATTATTATGGACAAATATTTTTTACATCCAATGCCCATTGCTGCCAAAACTTCTCAGTGTATCTTTGTCACCCTACTTCTGTGTCAGTGGTTTTCATCCTGACACTATGAAAGTGTCTCTAGTACTCCATGAATTCTGTCTTACTCTTCATTGATTTAATACCACAATACCTAATTAAGGAACAGTAAACCAAGTGCTGGAGATTTGGCTCAGCAGTTAAGAGCACTTGTTGCTCTTAGAGTTTACAGGTTTAGTTCCCTGCACATACATGGTGACTTATCTCAGGTTCCAAAGGATCAATTGCCGTTGTATGGCCGCAGCAAGCACTTCACGTATGAGGTGAGCAAACCTACCCACAGAAAAATAACCATGTACACAAACTTAAAATATAGAAATTGTAAGAAAGAGAAACAGTAAATGATCTACAGGTGTTCTACAAGAATTCAGGATAACAGGACAGGAAAGAACATGGAGGTGTCACTCCTAGTGTGAGAGTAAGCGTGGAGCCTGGGTATGTGATTTCAAATGGCAAACTAAAGAAATAAATGTTGTCAAGTGTGTGTGTGTGTGTATAATTGCATATAATTGTATATATATTTTATTATATAATGTAATATGTGTATTTTATTGTTCTGGGAATTTCATTCATGTATATATCATATGTTTGATAAAAATCACCCCCAATCCATCAGGTCTAATTACCCATACCATAATACTTAGCCACATCTCCATATTTATCTCCGTATTCATGTTTTTTGGAATGAACTAAGTCTATGGCAGCTCAGTTCTATGCATATGAGCCACATCTTTGAGGAAAACTGACTGCCTCTCCCAAGGCCAATAGTTGCCTGTGACATCTCACATAGTGCTGTAATGAAACATCAGAGAACTGAACAGAAGACAGGGTTTATGGAGCATTTTTATGGATGCAGAGCCTTCCAGGATGGGGATTTTTGGGTTTTCAAGTTCAGAGCTGGGGCTTTTTACTATGTAAGGCAGAGCTCCGGAGGTGCTTTGTCTGGCCATTAGGGCTGTTAGAGTGTTCTGTGTGTGGACTCTGATAGTTGGAAGGCCTTAGTGTTAGAGCATGACCAATAAATAGCATGCCTCAAGGAGCTTACATTCCTCCCTTTTTTGTTTACTATTGATAAACGGTCAGGTCGGGAAAGTTCGTGACATTTTCATTAGACTACTTTTTAATTAATGGAGGTACTCTATTGAGACCAGTGACCTGTTTGAACAATAACTGAAACAGGGCATGAGGATTAAGAAAGAAAGAGAAAGAAGATAGAATTGTGAGGATTTTCAGTGAATACTGTAGCAGCCTCGAGTTTATTTTTCAAAGCCCTTTAATACCCAAGAAAAGGGGAAAGGCAAAAGACTTCCTTACCATGGTTCAAGGAACAAAAAAAGCGTAATCACCTCCTTAATTAGCCAGACATCCTACCATTTAGCTTTAAGGAGCAAGCTTGAACCCTGTGACCTTAAGTCAAGATGGAATGGAGTCTCACTGTGGGCTCCCACAGATATCAAGGTCCTTGGGACCATCTTGACCTTCACCACCAAAATATAAATAAGTCTTTGACTGCATAGCTAGATGGTTGGTGGTAACCTGTAGTAGCAACTTGTTTAATAAAGTCTGTTTAGAAATCTTTTCTATCTGTTATTGAAGAAATCCAGACAAGAAGTTTATAAGGTAAGGTGGGATCAGTAGGATTAAGAAAAGGAGGGTTAAAAGGGTAATATCAAATTCCATTGGGCTGTCAATGATTCACTGAATTTATAGATATTCACTGTCATCAAGCTGTGTCTTACATTTTTTGAAGACCCATATACACTTCTCAGATCTTTTACTATAATTGGTTGACACAGAAGCAACATTCATCCCTTAGGAAGAGACAAAGATGATCTTATCTCTGATGTTGGTAAATGCAGTCCTAGTCAGTGGTGTAGCAGTATGGCGGCCAGTGAATCTAGCACTGGAGGGTAAGGATGATCTGAACCACCCAGTGGAGTTCCTGCATGAACTTAGATTAAAACTGACAGTAAATATCTAGGGAAGTAATCAGTCCTGCCACTGCAGTTGCAAGCCAGTCGTTATTCCCAGGACTGAGAGAAAGGGTAGGACCTGAAGCGCTCCTTTGTTATACTGTGCATCTATAAACCACGTAATGAGAATCAGCAAGGATTCTTCACCAGGTAGCACTCCTAATTTTTGAAAAAGGAACATGAGGGTACAAGTCTCAGAAAACCCAGCAGGGAGGCAGTGGTAAACCTGAGTGCTCAGAGGATAGAGGTGTAATGAACGTTCAGATATAAGGGTAGCTTGCAGTGCTCAAAAGTCAAAGTATTATTACAGTCTGAGAGTTCTAGTGTGCCCATAAATTGTGTCTCTGAGGGTTTATATAGTCTGCAGTACTTGAGAAAGATATGGGAGAGATAGAGGATGGTACCGATAATAGGCTCAGAGCAATTAATGAGAGGCGAGATGACCATCTGATAGTCCAGTTGTGAGTTTGTGAATGGTGGTCATGAATTTGACCCTGAAGGGACACACAACCAGCCCTTTCTGAAGCAGCCAAGCAGAGTATTATTTGGTAGCTGATATACAACTACAGTGGCTCAGGTTTGTCCCATGGGATTTGCAGGACTGATATGGGTAACATCTTTACATTTCTGGTCACTTTTTACAGTAGTCTTCCCTTTTGTAATAAAGAAAAGCAACATAGAGGTTAAGCCTCAGTGAAGGAAAATCGGATAAGGGAGTGATAGGGGACTGAATCAGTTCGCCTTTGACAACCTGATATGGTGCAGATTCCTGACACCGTTAAGTAGAGGTAGGGCCCCCATATATATTAAACATCTATAAGTAATAGCAGGTGTAGACAGGAAGAAATAGAGGAGGAGAAAGGAAGTTGAGACAAAAAAGATTTTCATATCATTTGTGCATTGGCAGAAGTTGTCACCATTGAGAATCCAGCATGTCAGTTGTGACTATTGAACTGTACTGAGACCAAGTTGTTTGAAGTAACAGAGCAAAACTTTAATGATAATGAAATCTGAGTCCCCGAAGGAAGATAGGTAGGGTTGCAAAAAACTCCACCCAAAGGAGTTTCTGCCTGCTTTGGCAAGAGAAAAATCCAGAAGGGCATAGGTAAGCTGTGAGACTTTTAGGATGGAGCTGAGAGACAAGAGGGACAAAATCACAGAGGCTTAAGGAAGTTGTGCAGCTTAACCGGCTTCTCCTTGGGGGACAAGCTAAGGAAATAAGGTTGTTGGCTCCAATAGAGGGAGAGGAGCAAATGTCTTAATAACTAGAGAGCTGTCCATATGGTAAGGCTCCAGAGGGCATAGCAGGCTCCTGAAGCAAGCAAGAAGCCACTTACTTAGGTGATGAGCGATGGAGGATGGGTCAGTTGGAGGGAATAGGCACATGACGAGGCAGACTCTAGAATTTGGAAATGAATATGATGGGTGACCCAAGTCAGCAGAAACAGATGGTTCATACACACCTCAAGACAGTCAAATCAGCAGCTTGAGTCAGTTTGAAATGTTGAGACATGGCATGGCTAAAAGTTCAGTATGGCAACTTCTACCAATGCTACTTGAAGACAGATGACTCTGGAAGGAAGTATTGTTTGGAGACATTTGTTTGTTAGAAGGTGGGACAGGGAGTGAGGAGAGAAGACAGTAGTAGGTAAACCAAAGTTTAGCTTCTTTGATTTGTTTAAAAGAAGTTAAGCTACGGCAAGGGAATTCTTTTTGTATAGGAGTGCATAGAGGTGTAGCTTGAATACTATATTAAAGAAACATTGTTTTAAATTCTATCTTTGGTAAATGGAATCCAATGACTAGAAAGTCCAGAGATAAATTTTACACTCTGACTATCAGAGCAGGCATAGCAAGCAGCATTAGTGGGGGTATCTTGATGTTAACAGTGGCAAAGAATGCAAAATAAAACCAATAAACACAGAAAAATGACTGCTCACATACTTAAAGAAGTCCAGTGATAAATAAAACACGCAGTGGCCACTGTCATACATTCAACTTTTACTGAACAATTTTCATCTCTGCTCCTATGTTTATAAAGAAACTTAGAGATACTTCAGAAAACCTAGACCCATCTGCCTGCAGAAACAGACAGACAAAACTTTCCAAACAACCAGAATCAGGCAAGTAGGCTATATTTTGCCTTTTCCCCTTGATGGGTGTGAAAGGATTTGGAATCGGAGGAGGGGTGGGTGAATGATGTTTGGCTGTCGAGGGATTTTTGGTGTCCCATTCTCAGGAATCCACCTGGGAAGCCAGCCAGTAAGGGAAAAGTTGTATCAGGTTGTGTGGTTTGGAGGAGGAGAATGGTGAGGCTGTGGTCAAGCAGATAGAGGGAGGAAACAAATAGAAATTCCTACTTTGACTAGGAAATTCCTTCTCAGCAAAGGTGATGGAGCAGCTTGTTAACACAAGGAAATTGTGGGTAAAAATATAGGATGAGACTGGTAAAACTGTTCCCCTATTCCAGGAATAGAGAGGAAATATGGGTTCCCAAAATTCCATCAGTACCAAAACTGTGGCTCTGAAGGAAGAGATGGATTGCCCAGATGTCGAAATGGCTACCCAAGGCTCCCTGTTGGTGATAGTGTTGTTGGGTGAAGGGAGTCAGGGGCCAACTCAGTCAACTATGGCCAGACGTAAGAGAGATTAGCTGAAGGGTGATCTGGACTTGTCCTCACATGATGAAGGAATTGAGGACAGTAATCGAACCTCTTGATGGCATTATGGGAATGGTTAGAATGGTGTATGAGGGTTTGAACAGACCCAGATCCAGTGACTCTCCTGACCACATCTGGAAGGGACCTTGAAGTTCCTGGGCTTTCTGTGCCTGGGCAACTGCTGTGGGTGGCTGAAAGTCCTTACCCAGCCCCAGGTATTTTTGATTTTTGGCCTTTTTTATTTTTACCATGGTATACCTCAAAGCCCATGGCTATGACTTCTACCTGTAGAGCCAGAGTTCCTTTTTCTAGATGTTTACGTTTGACCTTAAAATAAAGGAAATTCTGGGAGAAGTAGGTCATAAGGGATTGTTCTCTATCTAGGGTCTCGCAATCCAGATTGGTATATTGTAAGAGAACCTTTTTAAGGGGTTCTAGGAATTGAAACTGGTTTCTGTGTTTGTCCTGGTTGAACTCTTGGATTTTTTTCATAATTTACTTCTTGAAGAGCAGCTTTGCAAGGCTGGAGAGATAGTCCAGCGGTTAAGAGCACTGACTGCTCTTTCAGAGGTCCTGTGTTCAATTCCCAGCAACCACATGGTGATTTACAACCATCTATAATGAGGTCTGGTGCCCTTTTCTGACCTGCAGGCAGATATGCAGGCAGAATACTATATAGATAAGATTAGAAAGAAAGAAAGAAAGAAAGAAAGAAAGAAAGAAAGAAAGAAAGAAAGAAAGAAAGAAAGAAAGAAAAAGGGCAGCTTTGTAGAGATTGGCCAGTAGTCAAGTTATAAACTGATCCATAGCAAGGATGCACCCTGGGTTATTGTAATTCCATTCAGGATCCTGGTCAAGGACTGTCTTAGCTTTGTCTGGGGCAGTGGAATTAGTTTGGTGGATTTTGCCTGCAGGTGCCCTATCCTGGTCCCAGACTTACCTGTGTTCCTTGGGGAAAAGGTTGTTGGTGAGAATCATATAGACGTGAGGTTGTAAGATTGGATAATATACCGTCCTTCTTTAATCAAGGTGGAAGAAGTAGCAGTGTAGGTCCCCAAGGTCTCTTCTATTTGAGAGATTTTCCATAACGAGAAGGGGATATGTACTCTGAAAAGACCATCACCCAGGCAGCCTCCTACAAAGGCGAGAACTGTGGCCAGTTTAGGCCAGTTGGGACATGTAAAGGTGACCCTTGGTGGAGCTAGAGGACTAATAGATGCCAGTGGGCTGAAAGTGGGTACCTGAATGGGTTGATTTGGGCAGCCCATCACTTAGGTGACAGAAAGGGAGACCAAAGAGTTCAAAGTGGTAAAGAAGGGACTGTGGGTGGAGGCTAATAAGATGGAGGCTTTAAGGCATAATCAGAAATGGAGGAATCATCTGGCCTGGGCTTCATGGCTAGGAGGAGTTGTTTTTTTCCTAGTTGGCTTACACCACGTGGTTACTTTTTTTTTTTTTTAAGTTTTATTTTGAAACAGGTTTTGTTTGTTAAACAGCATTAGCCATCCTGAAACTCACTCTGTAGACCATACTAGCTTAAAACCCACAGAGATCTGCATACCTCTGCCTCTTGAATGCTGGGATTAAAGACCTGCACTACCACCTCATAGCTACTTGGTCACTTTTAATCATGGGAGTGAAATCACATGACAAAATCCACCCTTTGCAACCCTAACAACGTGGCTGCTAGCCACGTGGCTCTCTCTATCCCATTATGGGACAACAGGTAAAATGACAGCAAGCAACATGCTTCTTTTAAGGTTATATGTGTAAAATGGATGCATTTTTCCTGTCAACTCAGGTATTATGAGCTAACCCTTTTGTTACAGCTTTTACAGGTTTTAAATTATACTCTATATGCTTACAAAATTTGAGATAAGATTTATATCTTAGCAAATGTTTTAGAGAGTTAAACCCAAACCAAAAGAGTATGAGATAAGTATCAATAGTCCCCATGGGGAATGGTATGCCGCTTAATTTTGTTTTGCTCTCCTTTCTCTGTCATGTAGTCATGTGACTATCCTGATAAGGGCTGGACATTTTGGAGGAAACCGTTAAATATAAACATGCTTGGTTTTAGAGGAGGGGAGCCTAACCGAACTTCAAAGCCATCTTATAATTGAAATGGGACACCACACACAAAAAAAATAGTCTAATGCCACTCATACCTAAAACCCACCAAATATCTATAAAACTGAATTTAGTAAGCTGAGGAAATGAAGGCATAGAGAAAGGAAATACTTGAGCCCTGGCTAAAGAGTGAAGATGCTGCAGGAGAGAGCTGAGAGACTACCAACTTTGGGTATGTACACATAGCAATTGACCTGATCCCTTGCTTTTTCCCTCTCCTGCTAGGTTTGGCTTCTGGCTTCCAAATTGCTTCACACTTACAGTTCCATTAACAATAACTGGCCGGGTGGTAGTGGCGCATGCCTTTAATCCCAGCACTCGGGAGGCAGAGGCAGGCGGATCTCTGTGAGTTCGAGACCAGCCTGGTCTACAAGAGCTAGTTCCAGGACAGGCTCCAAAACCACAGAGAAACCCTGTCTCAAAAAACAAAAACAGCCGGGCGGTGGTGGCGCATGCCTTTAATCCCAGCACTCGGGAGGCAGAGGCAGGCGGATCTCTGTGAGTTCGAGACCAGCCTGGTCTACAGAGCTAGTTCCAGGACAGGCTCCAAAGCCACAGAGAAACCCTGTCTCGAAAAACCAAAAAAAAAAAAAATAAAGAAAGAAAGAAAGAAAGAAAAATAAATAAATAAATAAAAAGCAAAAACAAAAGAAAAACCAAACAAAAAAAAAAAAAAACAATAACTGAAAAGTCCTGTGGGCTTGAGGGGGAGGGGACAATCCTGATAAAAACCAATAGGGCTTGGTACAGAGAAAACAGAAATTGAGTATGGGGAATCTTTCCATTTCCCTGATCACTAACAGAATTTGTAATGATCCTGAATATTGTAAGGTACTAGGGTGCTGTTAGTCAGCCCTTTGGTTGATTGTTTAAGGGATATTGAGACTAAAGTTGCTAGCAAAAGCAAGTAAATTTGGGACCCTTTTGGTCAGCTATCAGGTAGAAAGTCTGGAGATTTTCTAAAAGATGAATGAATGAGTAATGAATGAGAGGGTATGGGAGATAATGTTTCCATGGGTGAGAGAAGAGCAGGGGATGAAAAATGTCACTGCTGCTTGTTTTCTCAGGTATCCCCAGGACTCAAGGAAGACCTAAGCCATTCAATGTGTCCTTACCGCATTCAGCAAGGGTCATGGGCCTAGTCTGGCTAAGCTGAAGGAGAGAACTGGCACCTGGTACCAAGACTTTCCAGAAAGCAAGGAGTATATAAGGTGAGGACAAAAACTAAACTTTAGGAGAGGAGTCTCATTCACAAAAAGAATTAGAAAATGGAGTCACAAAAGTCACAGCAGCCTAGAGGAGCTAGGGAATGTAGGCAGCTCCAAACAGGAGATGGGAGAAGAAGCCAGGAAGTGGTGCATGTAGTAACTCAGTTGGGCCTAAAGAAACTACAGGATTGTAGCTTCAAGGGTGGAGAGCCAGGGTTAGGGGAAGAGGGCCAGCCATAGCCTTCAAAATCAGGGTACCTTCATTCCTAAGAGTCCAGAGGGGTGCTCCATGAACAGTAGTCACTTTCTTGAACTCAGGGAGGCATTTACACCAATCAAAATGGAAACACACTGAATTGCCTCTGGTGGATGGGTTACCACGCAATCTGTGAGCCAGAAGATGAGGATGAGTCTGTTGCAGGTGAGCCTGAGGTGAGGGATACTATTCCAGTGCAGTTTAGACCCCAGGGGAAGTGCACCAATGTGTTACAGCTCTTAGGTGAAAGGCTTCCCAAATGGCATTGTGAAAACTCTGAGGGGAAAGGTTTCCTGAATTGGAAGTGTTACAGCTTAGATGGGGAAGGATTCCCAGTGCAAATGTTACAGCTCTGCTCCCATGGGGAAGGTTTCCCCAATGCAAGTGTTGAAGCTCTGAAGAGAAAGGTATTCTTGTAGTTGGGTAGCAAGGAATACCAGAGTCACACCACATAGCAAACCTCAACCAAGAGTTTTATTTGGAGGGAAAATAAAAGAGGGTGTTTGAGTCTGCTTGGGAAGCAGTAGAGAGCTGAGCAGTAGTCAGGGTTTATATAGTGTTCCATGGGGGCGGAACTTTCCATGTGGAGATTTCCAAGGTGAGGATTAATGACATCCCCATCCTGTGTATATCTTTTTTGAGTGTTCATATCAATATAAATGATTTCCATCACTTAAATTTTAGCATCTTATAAAATTAGGAAAATTGGTACCTCTAGGTTTGTATCTAGATCTACATTTGATATTTTTAGTAGGTTCTTTAGATTTTTTGTACTTTAATTGCTACTTTTCCCATTTCCTAAAATGATGCCTTCATGACTTCAATAAGAATTGCTTAGTATTTCTGCAGAGTTTTAAATCTCTCTTAATTGTCATCCTATTGATGTTACTTGCTCTTTCATCAAGCCAATACTCAATTGTTTTTATTGCATTGATATTAATAGATTTTGAAATCTCATTTTGCTCTTCTGAAGATTTTTGAACGCTGTACTTTCTCAAAATTTCATATCAACTTGGCATATTTTTTCTGTTTTTCAAAAATTCCCCATTCCTGTTTAAATGAATTGTTTAAAATTCTTAAATAAGTGAAAATCACTATTAGATTTATTTTAATAAGAACATGAAACTTGTGTGTGTCATTGTTCAAATGTAATATATGTATTCTGATTTCCACCTGCTTTTTCTATTCACATGTTTGTCAGAGAGTAGTTCGATTTTGCAGGAATGTACTATAATGAGTCATTTCTTACAGAACCACATGTGTAACATAGTTAAATCATATGTGAGTTTTTGCTTGTATGATTGTTGAAGAAGCTGTGTGCAACCTGTGTGATGGCTGCATTAATTTGGATTACCCCTGACACTGTGTCTCTGAGCTCTTTCTTTCATGTTGTCTGCAGGGTTTGTCATTGAAGAGAAATTTGAATATAGACCTTGACACCTTGACTTGACAGAGAGGGGATTTTGGTGCATATTAGGCATACTTATTTTTAAAATACTGAGTTTGTTTTATTTTTTTCTCATACATTACATCCCAACCACAGTTTCCCCTTCCTCCTCTTTTCCAGTCCCACACCACCTCCTCTTTCTCACAGATATTCTTCTCCTTCATTTCCTTTGAAAAATAAAATTACAGGCTACCCAGGCATATTAACCAAACACAGCTTACCAAGTTAAAATAAGAATAGGCACAAATCCTCATATCTAGACTGGATGATGCAAACCAGTAAGAGGAAAAGTTTCCTAATAGAAAGGAAAAGAGTGTCCCAACACCACTGTTAGGTCACTAAGAATACCACGCTGGCCTGTTTTAACATGTATGCATGGATTCTAGCACAGACCCATACAGTGTCAGTGATTTTTGCTTTAGTCTCTGAGCAATTATGAACTGTTGTTGATTCTGTGGGCTGTGTTCTCATGGTGTCTTTGACCCCTCTAGCTCCTACAATTCTTCCTGTGCCTCTTTTGTGGAGGTCCCCTGGCTCCACCTAATGTTTGGCTGTGGGTCTCTGTATCATCTCCCATCAGTTGCTGTTTGCCATCTGTCTGATGATAATTAGGCTACAAACCAATCAATGAGTAAAGCAGAATTTCATTTGGAATCAGATCATTGATGTATTTGTTTGTTTTTGCCAGTTGTATTTGGTTTCATTTGTGGTCTCTGGGCTATCCAGTCTCTGTTTCCAGGCCCAAAGGCAATGTCATATGTGGGCTTCCTCTCATAGATGGGCCTCAAATTGGATCAGTCATTGGTTGAACACTCCCACAACTACTCCACCATTGCCTCAGCACATCTAGGTTAAAGGTTTCCCCATTACTGGGATTCTTTGCCAGGTCACTCTTAAATTTCAGTGAGCTTCCTCTGCACTAAGTTTTCACATTGCCCCCATCCTCTCTCACACCATTCCAGTCATCTCTCTTAGTACTTTCCCCACACCCCCACTCCCTCTACCCTCAGTCCACTGCAAAATTTATTTCTCCTCTGGGACCGTGGATTGTACAATGATAATCCTTTATTTAACACCCAGTGTCTATTCATAAATGAGTATATATCATGTTTGTTTTTTCTGGGTCTGGGGTACCTCAGTCAGGATGATATTTTCTGGTTTCATCTATTTGCCTAAAAATTTCATGTCATTGTTTATAACATTCCCTTTATCTATTCTTCAGCTGATGGACAACTAAGTTGTTTCCTTTCTGTCTATTATAAATAAAGATACTAGGATCATAGATGAACAAGTCCCTTGTGGTAGGATGGTGCATCCTTTGGGTATTTACCCAAGAATGGTATAACTGAATCTTGAGGTAGGCTGAACCCCAGTTTTATGAAGAACCATAGTATTCACCGGGCGGTGGTGGCGCACGCCTTTAATCCTAGCCCTCGGAAGGCAGAGGCAGGCGGATCTCTGTGAGTTCGAGGCCAGCCTGGTCTACAAGAACTAGTTCCAGGACAGGAACCAAAACCACAGAGAAACCCTGTCTCAAAAAACAAAAAAACAAAAAAAAAAAAAAAAAAAAAGAACCACAGTATTGATTTCCATAGTGGCTATATAAGTTTGCATTCCCACAACCAATGGAGGAGTGTTCCCCTTAATCTACAGCCTCATCAGCATGAGCTGTCACTTGTGAAGCTTAAGATGAAATCTCATAGTAGTTTTGACTTGCGTTTCCCTGATGGCTAAGAATGTTGAACATTTCTTGAAGTATTTCTAGTCATTTGAGATTCCTCTTTTGAGAATTGTGTTTAGATCCGTAGCCCATTTTTAATTGAATTTTTTTAGTTAGTGAAATCTTGTTTCTTAAGTTCCTTATATATTTTTTATATTAGCCCTTTGTTGAAAGTAGAGTTGGTGACAGTCTTTTTCCATATGTAGGTTGTCATTTTCTTCTATTGACAGTGTTGTTACTTTACAGAAGCTTTTTAATTTCATGAAGTCCTGCTTAATAATTGGTTATTTTCATACCTGCACTACTGGTTTTCTTTTCAGGAAGTTGTCTACTGTGCCAGTGCATTCAAGGCTAGTCTTTACTTTCTCTTCTTTTGGTTGAGCTTATATGGTTTTATGTTTAAGCCATTGATCCACTTGGACTTGAGTTTTGTGCAGGGTGACAGATACAGGATCTATTTGCATTCTTCTACATGCCAACCTCCAGTTAGACCAGCACCATTTATTGAAGATGCTGCTTTTCTCTCCCCATTGTGTATTTCTGGCTCCTTTATCAAAAGTCAGGTATCCATTAATAAGTATTTATCAGGGACTTTGATTTGATTCCATTGAAAAAAAGAGTGTTTTTATGCCAGTATCATGTGATTTTTATTACTATAGCTATTTAGTACAGCTTGAAATCAAGGATGGTTATATCTCTGGATGTTCTTTTATTGTACAGGTTTTTATTTTTTTTTATTTTTTTATTTTTATTTTTTTTGGTTTTTCGAGACAGGGTTTCTCTGTGGCTTTGGAGCCTGTCCTGGAACTAGCTCTGTAGACCAGGCTGGTCTCGAACTCTCAGAGATCTGCCTGCCTCTGCCTCCCGAGTGCTGGGATTAAAGGCGTGCGCCACCATCGCCCGGCAGGTTTTTATTTTTTTAATCCTGGGTTTTTATTGTTGTTTTCTCATATGAAATTGATTGTTGTCCTTTAAGGTCTGTAAAGAATTGTGTTGGAATTTTTTTTTCTTTTTTTTTTTTCTTTTCTTTTTTAAAAATATTTATTTATTATGTATACAATATTCTGTCTGTAGGCCAGAAGAGGGCACCAGACGTCATTACAGATGGTTGTGAGCCACCATGTGGTTGCCGGGAATTGAACTCAGGACCTTTGGAAGAGCAGGCAATGCTCTTAACCACTGAGCCATCTCTCCAGCCCCCATGTGTTGGAATTTTTAAGGGGATTGTCTGAATCAGTAGATTGATTTGTTAAGATAGCCATTTTTATTTTTTAATCCCTCAGATTCTTGAGCATAGGAAATGTTTCAATCTTTTGACACCTTCATTTCTTTCTTTAAAGATCTGAAGGTTTTTCATAGGAGTCTTTCATTTGCTTGGTTAGAGTTAATGGAATATATTTCATATTATTTGTGGCTATTGTGGGTATTGTTTAGTGATATTTTGTTTGTGTTTTAACAAATAAAGCTTGTCTTAAGATCAGAGAGGAAAACTAAGCCACTAGAGGCTAGGAAGTGGTGGCAGACACCATTCATCTCAGGACTCAGGGGACAGATGGATCTCTGTTATTTCAAGACTACCTTGGACAACAAGAAATTAATTCAATCTGAAATAGAAACAGAACTCACACAAAGGTGATCCCAACAGTTGGGATAACACACCTGTAATCCCAGCACTAGGGAGGTGGAGACAGGTGTGATATGGCTGGACCGAGAGAGGATTGTAAAGTTGGAGGAAACAGGAATTCAGTACAGTCCAAGGAGGCAGTACGTCTGAAACAGTCTGAGGAGATAGTCATTCTGAAGCAGTATGGGAATACAATCTGTGGAAGCAGTCTGAGGACAGGATCGCCCCTTTGGTGTGAATATTGGTTAGAGGTAAGAACTCTAGTGGCGGGCTGTTCTACTTCTCTGAGCCTTCATCTTTCACTCCCTCTGCTTCTCTGATCTTCAGCACTAACCCCTATATCTGACTCTGGGTTTTTATTATTAATAACAATTAGAGTTTTGGTACATCTGGTACCCAACTTTTGGGGTACAATTCTTGAAAAAGTCTGTTGCCATTGGCTTTGCAGCCACCGGCATAGGCCAGAGCTTCACTTGGCCAGGATCCATACCCTAAAGTCTAGGTTTTCCTTTCTTCTTTCCTGGTGGGCTTTCCCTGAACCCCCTTCTTAAGCTTCTTCCAAACTAGGTAGCTGCCTTGAAATCTTATCAGGCTTATACTCTTCTACATTGCAACAGTCAGACTTAGATCTGCATCATCATTGGCAGCAGATTTCGTGAGAAAGTAGGAAATTCTTAAAGCAAAGAATTAGAGAGAGAAAAAAAAAACGGGGAGAGATATTTCTCACCGCCTTTAAAAAATGGGATACACAATTATAACAATTCCAATAGAGGACGTTAGGTCTTGTATGATTATGCGCAATACATTTTTAAAAAATGCAACAATTGAACGAAGGGATAATCAACTTAACCTGGATTGACATAATGTTAGTTACCATTTAGATAATCCTTTTTGTCACTGATAATTCTTGGTTCATCTTGGAAAGAGTTGTTTGTTATATGAGTGCCAAGATACAGACAGGTCTTAGAAAAACTTAATAAAACAGATCATAAAGATATTCATACACAGAGCAATTTAAAGGAAAACCAACTTCAGCATTGTATTATAAGGTTAGAGAGGAACAGCCAAAGGTTTTCTTTTTTTTAAAAAAAATATTTATTTATTATGTATACAATATTCTTTGTGCATGTATGCCTGAAGGCCAGAATAGGGCACCAGATCTCATTACAGATGGTTGTGAGCCACCATGTGGTTGCTGGGAATTGAACTCAGGACCTTTGGAAGAGCAGGCAATGCTCTTAACCACTGAGCCATCTCTCCAGCCCCAGCCAAAGGTTTTCAAACAACCAACCTTAATATATCCAGTAACCTTTCAGGAACCGCCAAATGATAAATATCCCTGAGGCTGTGTAAAGGTGAATAGACTCTTGTGGCAATGTTAGATTTAAGGAGATTCAAGAAAGCCATATTGTTAAACTCATGGTCAACTTGTAATAGAATTATCCTTAAAGATTAGAGAGACTTTGTTCCAGCAATTTTGGAACCTGGTCCACAGTTACAATGGAGGGCCTGTTAGAAAGAAGAGACTAAGGCCATTGAACAATTTTGTAAAGCTAGAGGTATAGAAATCACCCAAGATCACCTTCTTGGAGAAGGAGAAAGGCAATCCATATATGATGCCCATATTCTGGTTTTATGACATGCAGCATCTTTGAATTCTTGGGACAGAATTGAAGAAGTAGGAAAGAAGATTGAGTCACTTACTAAAATCACACAGGGCCTGACAGAAACCTTCACTGTTTTCTTACAAAGATTGACATCAGCAGTAAATAGAATGATAACGAATTCAGAAGCTAGACAAATAATAATTGAGTATCTTGAAAATACGACTCACTTCTGGATTATGCGGAAGTTGTGGCAAAGGCAGGCATTGAACTACTGAATGTAGTTCACAAGTAACGTTCAAGATAACCCTTTGCTATTGGGAATCTCATTGAGGGACCTCTAGCAGGCCCCTATGCCAAATTTGATTCAGTTGTTTCCTGTTATTGTAGAGGAAATTCCTTCTCAGAGCAATTAAAAAAGCCTAATGCCCATAGTAAGAAACTATACTGCTCTGGATGAGAGAACAGAAAATTCAGGAAAAACAATAAAGTGGGTATTCTTGGAAACTTCTATGAATGAACAAAGATCAAAATTAAAAATATGAAAGAATGATGTCAGTGACGGTCTGGTAAGCACAGGTGTGGATATAAAAATAATTGCACCAAAATCTTGGCATCCAAATTGGCCTCTTCAGGACATAAATAGTCAGCTTTTAGGGACTGGAACTTTACCTCAAGTAAAACAGAGCATGGGATGGCTCGAATGTATAGGGCCTAAAGGAAAGAGAGGAAAATTAAAAGCATATGTAACTAACATACAAATGATGTGGGGATGTAATTTATTACAACAATGAAATACTCAGATTAATCTAACATCATACCAATCTTAGAAACAGAAAGTAAATTAGTACTTTCTGGGAAAAATATTAGAAGGTTTTATAAAGAACAATCACCGGCCATTCAGGTTGTTCAAGAATAAGGCACAACAGCTGCTAATCTTTCAAAGACACCCACAACCCTAACTTTAAAATGGTTGGCAGACAAACCTGTATGGTTTGCACATTGGCCTTTAACACCAGAGAAACTGCAGGCCTTAGAGCTGCTGTTATAGGCGCAGGTAAATGCTCAGCATATAATCAACCAGCCCTTGGAATTCTCCTGTATTTGTTATTAAAAAGAAATCTGGAAAACGGAGAATGGTACCAGCTTAGTAAGTTGATTCAGCCAGTGGGCTCTCTACTGCCTGGAATTTCTTAGCCTTCTCTACTAACTAAAGATGACCTCTTATACTTGTTGATTTAAAAGATTGTTTTTTTGTCTGAATCTGTCCTACTGCATATCTGTAATTCTTTAGTGTCCAGGAGCACTTCTTAAAATGTTAAGGGTTTCTTAAAACCTTAAGTTGCACCATTACTAGGGGAAATATGGTACTGCCTTCTTGCCCTGCCCAGCCCAGCATGGCAGAGCTGCTCACTGCCTCTGAGAGCCATGCCCACCACCACATTCTCAGGCACACAGAATTATGAATAATAAAGAGTTATATATTTATGGGTAGACTCACAGATCACAATCCTCTGCTAGAACGAGAAACAGCAACTGAATCCCACAGCCAGAAAAGAGAGGCAGAAGCAAGAGAGAGAGAGCACACGCTTTATAGCTGCATTTACAGTATAAGAGAGCATGTGGGCTGGTACCTTAAATGCTATTGACTGAAGGAGCAGAATGTGCTACCACAGCACCTCCCCCTTTTGTTTAAATAAGAGAGTTCTAAACCCAATACAAAACCATATACACTAGGAACAGATATCAAGTATAAGATTAGAATTTCAATCAGCATAAACAATATTTAGCAAGGAATGTATGCCAAATGTTTTAATAAACATTCTATCCTAAGGAATCTAAGTCTTGTATTGGAAATGGCTTGGCTAGATCCTAAGAGGGTGGTAACTATGACTATCTATTGTTCAACCCCATTGACGGCCTGGGCAGGGAGATAATATTACTTGAGCAGTCAGGAAGTACAGTCAAGCAGCTTCCAAAGTGAGCAATATATGACAAAGACAATTAGCTACCTGAGCAATCACCCAAAATCTCACTTGCAACTTTGAAGCAACCAACTCTGGCTAAGGCCTAGCATAACTGACAGACCATTATTAGAAGCAGGAAACTTTTCAGAACCATCTTACCCTGTCTTGACAAGATTTAACAGTCTTTTTCTTTGTGTCCTGCTTATCCATTTCCAGATACCATGTACTTTGTCAGTGCTTGAGATATGGGCAGTTCCTTGCCCAAAGACCAATTGTGCCAAGAAGAAAACAAACTCTGAGTGGAGTGTCTTTGGTGCTCAGCATTCTCTTGGGAATAGATTGGTGCTGTCAGGAACAATCATGTCTCATGTCAGTATAGCCCTAAGTCATTTAAAGGCCATATTCTGAAGGTCCCTGCAAGATTTGAAGAATATCTAACTGAAATATATCTCTATATATCTAGAAAAGCTAACTAACATGACTACAAGCTTGACTTATAGATGACTATTAAACTATATTTTTAAATTATACATTACATTTTTAAATGAACTACACAATCACAGTACCTTAATCAAGAGCAGAAATAATGCATATAACAAGACTGACCTTAAGTTTGCATTAGTAAACCAAGATCCATACCAATGCAAATCTCTACAGCATCTGTTGACGTTTGTTCTATGGCATTACAGTTTTTACTAAGATTTTCTTATCACATGACATTATTTTGTGAGTTTTTCATTTTTTTTAGTATTCTTGTTGATAATATTACTATTATTAATGTATTTTCTTTTAGTTGGAAATGGAAGTTTGCTCGATTTGTGTGTTGGACATAGTCTAGGACTCTTTAGCTGTCTTCTATCTAATTATTATATAAAATGCTGTATTTGTTGTGTTGTGACTGATAACACTCTGGTTTTTCTATGTATTCTTTGCCTCTAATTATGATCTGCAGTGCTGCATGAGTAAATGATGTTTATTACTTCATAAACTTCTTCCTGTGCCCTTTCTTCCCCATGATTTTTTAGGAGACAATGTCTCTTGGTGCAAAGATTAGGTTCATAGTCATTTTCTTTCTCCACTCAAAATATATCCTCCTGTGCTCTCTTGTCTATAGGAATGTTGAAAATTTTCTGATTATCATTTTGATTTCGAGCTCTTTTTATTTGGTTTGGCATTGTTCACAACAGAGTTGGATTAATTTTAGCTTTGTACTTTTGACACCTTTATGTGAAATTTCAACAAGGATTCCCAACCAGACACAGAAACTCAGAGGAGACCAACAAGAAGAATGAGTGTTTTTCAGGTAAATGCTCCTGAGGTCAGTGTCATGTTTACATTTCTATGATATTTGTTTTAATTATTAAAAGCATTCTAAACTTTAATTCTGTACCTCTGGTAATGTTATCTAAAGTGTTTCTTTTGTATGATTTATGTTCTTTTTCCACTCTGATAATCATGAGTAAGTCTATAGATTTTTTTTCACATGTATTAAACGCACTTCACATTATATTTTCATTCCATGTTTTACTTTGAGGACATAAATTCTTTAAGACCTGCAATTCTTAAAATAATCTATTGCAAATGATACCCAAAGAAATATATTGGTGGCCAGCATCCACATAGGATAGACGTTTGTCCTTTTATATTAGTGATGAAAGATTGCATTTCTGGGATGGTCAGATTTTCAGATCCAGAAAATGAATGTGGACATGCAAATATATGGACTTTTTAAATTATGCCACTGAGCCATTTATGGAAATGTAGAATTAGAAGAGCTTCGCTGTCTTGAATTCCAATAATACATATATCAGCACCCTAGAGAGTACAGGTGATGAAAGGAATAGAAAACTGCCTGGCCCATTAGCTCTAGCCTCTTACTGGCTAACTCTCACATCTTGATTAACCCATTTCTAATGATCTGTATGTCACCATGTGACTGTGGCTTCCCGGGAGAGATCCAGTATGTCTGACCTGGTGGCTGGCTCCATGGTAGCTCTCTCAGCCTGCCTCCTTTCCAGCATCCTGTTCTGTCTACTCTGCCCACCTAAGGGCTGCCCTATCAAAAGGCCAAGGCAGCTTCTTTATTCAACCAATGAAAACAACACATAGAAAGAAGACCCTCCTACACCAATGCAGATTGTAGTATGCTAGTTTTTCCTTTTGAAATTTACATTACCCAGTGATGATGGGTATGTTACTAACTGAAATTCATCTGAGGAAAAGTCCTGATCATATCATTCTTAATTCTCAATTGTAAGTTGTCAATAGATCAATGTTTTAATTCTTCAGACCAGTTGTTTTAATATTTAAGCACCACTGTCTCCACCTTTGTGTTGTGTCATATGGCATATATTAGCAAGAATTTTCTGGAGAGAATTGAATTGTTGCTGTACATAAGCCATCAATTTTGAAGAAACATCAGATGTCCTACTTAATCACTTTACTCTTTGCTCTTGGTAGTATAAGGCTCCTCCATTTTGTTTTTCCTCTTCCTGAAGCTTTGTATTACATAGAGTGGGATTCCAGAGTATCGTGGTGATTGGCAGGTTTCTATTTCTCTTTTTTAAAGCAAGATTTTATTTAAGTATATGAATGTTCTTTTGCATAATTTTATGCAAACTGCATGATACATTATGTGAATCCCTGAGGTTAGCACCAGAGCTTTTACACTTGAGTCAGAGACTGTAATGAGCTGCCATGTATATAGAGAAAATTAAATTAGATTTCTCTGCAGGAACAGAAGTGCCTTTACATCGGGGCCATTTCCCTTGCCCTAAGAGTTACATCCCTGTTGTATGTTTGTGAGACAGATAGTACACAGCCTGGCATCTTCTAGTTTGTGGGCAATGAAGGAAGAATTATAGATGACATTTAAAATCCTGCTAAATGACTGAGCTCATACTGAAGAAAAGAATAGAGTTGAAATTAAAAGGCTTGAGTTTTTAATTGAGCCAATCTCATGGATAATAATGTATTCAAAATTAATGAAATGAGTGTAATTCTCAAAAACGTAATACATTAGCTTCAATTAGAAAAAATGTTTCTACTTTCTATGGGTGCATTGTTCCATGCTGCTATTTATTTACACATATATTTCTAGCTATTCTATAGTGAAACACCATACGAAATTTATGAGATTATAATTATCTAAACTGTTGTGTCAATTTTCAAAAATTAACAAATTTAATTTTGTCTATTGCTGCTTTTTTATTTACTTAATGGTTGTGAAAATATTCTCATAAAATAACTGCACAAAGTATTTTGAGTCTATTGTTTAGAATATTGGATGCATACACTCCTTACTGTTTAAAGAAAACACTGATTTAAATTCATAAATAAATTTGCATTCAATATTCTATTCCTTTGTATTAGAAATGGTGCAGTACTGCATTTAGGTCTCAGGATCTCAACTGAACATGTTAGAATATAGTATAATGTGGTTCAGCTGCAGATAAGATCAATGCAATTTTCATAGTTTAGCAAAGTTGATACTTGTAGAATTTGGAAGCACAGTTCAGTTTTGCTTACCATAACTTGTCCATCTTATATTGACCCAAGGATCCTACTTGATATTAACACATACTTCATAAAGGTAAATTCCTGCATGAAGACCTCACAAGTATGTGATATTCCCTGAAAGTTTGCTCATTGTGAAACTTTTATCTTTTTTATAGAGATAGAAAATACAACATAGACAATGACTTTTTGAAATCATCTATTAGTACAATTAAATTTAAGTTTTATTTTTTGTAAGTGGGTGTATTTGCCTGCACATGTGTATATTATGTAAGCCTCCTATCTGTTTAGTTCAGAAGTGAACATGGGATTTCATGGAATTGGGGTTAAAGTCTGTTGTGTAGTGCCATGAATATACTCAGAACCAAACTACATTTTAAAGGATTATAAGTTGTTACTGACTCCAAACAACAGGGACCATTTTCAAATGTGGAGATTATAGGAAATATTTTTTTTAAAAATATTTATTTATTTATTATGTATCCAATATTCTGTCTGTGTGTATGCCTGCAGGCCAGAAGAGGGCACAGACCTCCTTACAGATGGTTGTGAGCCACCGTTTGGTTGCTGGGAATTGAACTCAGGACCTTTGGAAGAGCAGGCAATGCTCTTAACCTCTGAGCCATCTCTCCAAATCTTTTATCTGCTGCTAAGGTCTTAGAAAATGTCATGAAGGAGAGAGACCTTAAGATTGTAAGCATTGGGGCTGGAGAGATAGCTCAGAGGTTAAGAGCATTGCCTGCTCTTCCAAAGGTCCTGAGTTCAATTCCCAGCAACCACATAGTGGCTCACAACCATCCGTAATGGAGTCTGGTGCCCTCTTCTGGCCTTCAGGCATATACACAGACAGAATATTGTATACATAAAAAATAAATAAATATTTAAAAAAAAGATTGTAAGCATTGTCAGTCTATACATTGTGATTAACAACTAACACATTTCTTTAGCCCTTATAGAAAATTTTGAACAAATTTGAACAACTTGTCTTTGAATAAATGCCATGCCTTATCTATGTCACAGAAAATATCTGTAGTTCTTCAGCCTCTTTTACCTAGGAACGTATTTTGTCCAGCCGCACATAGTATATAGATAATTTTCTATTACAGACTCTATTAACATTCAGGGATGTGGCTGTGGATCTCTCGCAGGAGGAATGGGAATGTCTAGATCATGCTCAGAGGGCATTGTACTTGGATGTTATGTTGGAGAATTATAACAATCTAGTCTTTGTAGGTAAGAATGCTTTTTTTCTGGAATTCCTGATTCATAATTTTTATTTACCCACTTCGTTTAATATGTAATCTATCTTAACTGTCTAGACACTTCCAGAAATAATGGAAATTCTGGTTATTCACCTCATTTTTTTTCATGGTGCAGTTTACATTATTCTGTGTTCTCTAGAAGTGTAGATAATGCTATATTCTGTGTGATTACTCTAGCTGCTACTATCTAGTTTTAAAAGAAAATATGAAAGTTCAAAGGAAATTGAATACTCAGAGCATGGAAATGTATTGCATTACACATAATAATTGGAATATTTTTATGTTATTATTGAATTAAACTATGACCTATTTTTGATTTTTAAATTTCAGGAGGTTTAAATAATGAGAGCTGTGGGTAGTAACCATGGCTTTTTGTTTATTATTTAGTTTTTGAGATGTATTCTCTATGTTTAACCCTGAAAATGAATAATTTAATCATAGCAATGTGAATGATGAATCAAGAGGATATGTTGAATTCCATTACAGCCTGGGTTACATAATGAGTTCTTAGCTGACTCGGTCTCAAAAACATGTACAAAAAAATAGAGGAACATTGTTCAGCAGGAGGTCCTCTATTTATTGCTTGACCACTATGTGTCCTATCTTCTGCAAAGTACACAGTATAGATAAAAATGAGGTTACTGTCAGTTCTTGTGGTTTGATATAGATCAGAGTTGAGGTTCTTCTGAACATTGCTTTAGCCATGTGAGACAGAGAAGACCTAGGGTGAGAGCTCTATCCCTGAGAATTGCTAGTTATGTTTCTTAAAAAACTTAAGGCAAATCAGTTAAGTTTTTTACTCATGCATTAATCCCTGTCTTCCCTCATTGTGCTAATTTTTCAGGCAACCATTGCATATGTTATAACTATGAGAAAGTCTTGGATCAAAGCTCAGAGCACATTGTCCATCAGCAGGTATATACCAAAGAGAATCCTTATAAATACAATGAGCCTGACAAAGGAATTCATAAATTGTCCAAGTATAATCATAATGCTAGGGATAAAACAAAAATCTGCAACAAGTACATATTTGGTAACCACCGAAACTCTTCTGTTGAATCATTACACTTATACAGCCACAAATGTGGAAACCCTGAAGAAGAAGCTTGCAAAGTTAATGACTGTGTAAACTGTTTAAATTTGTGTTTCATCATTAGTCAGAATCAAAGAGTACACACAGGACAGAAAGAACACAAAAATACAGAGAATGATAAATCTTTTGACCCTAAGCATGAACTCATGCTAGAAAGAACGAATAGTGTGAGGAAACCCCACCAAAGCCATAAATGTGGAAAATGCTTCAAGACAGACTCAAGCCTTAGTAAATATCAGAGAGGTCATAATAAACAGAAATTCTGTAAATGTACACAATGTAGTAAATCCTTTCTACATTTGTCACAAGTCAAAGTACACTGCAAGTTCCATTGTGGAGAAAAAACCTACAGTACAGAGTGTCCTAAGTGCTTTTCTCATACATCAGAATTTAAAAGACATTGCAGATTGCATTCTGGAGAGAATACCTACAAATATAGTGAATGTGACAAATCCTCTTTCAGTACCTCAGAACATAGAATGCATCCGAAAGTTCTTACAGGAGAGAAACCTTACCGATGTAGTGAATGTGACAAATCCTTTACCAAGAAAGACCATCTTCGAACTCATCAGAGAATCCATAGACAGAAGGATCCATATAAATGTAATGAATGTCAAAAATCCTTTACCCAGAAGAGCAGTCTTAGAACACATCAGAGAATTCATATAGGAAAGAAACCTTATAAATGTAGTGAATGTGACAAATCCTTTACCCAGAGAGGCCATCTTACTAATCATCAGAGAGTCCATACAGGAGAGAAACCTTACAAATGTAATGAATGTGACAAATCCTTTACCAAGAAAGACCACCTTAGAATCCATTACAGAATTCATACTGGAGAGAAACCGTATAAATGTAATGAATGTGAGAAGTCCTTTACTCAGAAGAGCAGTCTTAGAACTCATCAGAGACTTCATATGGGAGAGAAACCTTACAAATGTAGTGAATGTGATACATGCTTTACCCAGATAGGCCACCTTAGAATTCATCAGAGAATTCATACAGGAGTGAAACCTTACAAATGTAGTGAATGTGACAAATCCTTTACCACGAAAGACCACCTTAGAATTCATCAAAGACTTCATACAGGAGAGAAACCTTATAAATGTAGTGAATGTTACAAATCCTTTATCAGTTGCTCAAATCTTAGAAAACATCAGCGAATTCATACAGAAGAGAAACCTTACAAATATAGTCAATGCAAAAACTCATTTCCCACAGAAATCACCTTGAGAACACATCAAAGAATTTATACAGGAGAGGAACTTGATAATGTAATATATAAGGAAAACCCTTTTTTGTCTCTCAAGTCTACAGAAACATCTGAAAATTCACACAGGGGAGAAAAATTTTCATAGCAGATATTGTGGCATAATCTTTATACTCTGCCTCAGCAAAACCTGAAGGATGTACTGGTATATGGCAATTTCTTGGAGACTGTATTGATCCATATTGGATGAGAGCTGACTAAGACAGGAAATATACACCTCAAAATAACTACAAGAAATTCCTGAAGCTGACAGGATTCAGTATGCTTAACTCAAATGGAAAAACTCAGATCATACTGCTCAAATTTGATAAAATGATCCACAAAGATAGTATGCTCTTATACTTGAAGAAATGCCTACAGGTGTACAGTATGCTCCAGGTGTCCTGAATTTTTATGTTGTATCCCATGCTGACTTGGAGCTTCATGGTTACAACTGTCTTTGAGTCCCCTGTGCTTCAGTAAATATCACTTTCTCATATTCCTCTAACCCCAAAATAAAGCTGATTGGTTCAAGAAGTTTGGCTTGGTTCTTTTTTTCAGTTCCTTGTTGGGGTGAGTAGATACCTATGTAGGTTCCATCTCCCCTGGAATAGGGTCTCATTAAATATGTTCTGAAGTAATTGTTCCTTGAAATTTGTGGTATGATGGAGAATAGATTTTGGAGAGAAAACATTTGAGTCACCAAACTAAGTAAGCCTGGGTCAGTGAAACACATCATCCAAACTGGGCTGTGTCCCTTCATGGCTCTGAATTACACGATTCAACAAAATGCACCCTCAAAACAAGGCTCCCCATGGTCTAGTAATACACAGATTGTGGTGATCTGTACTACTGTGCAATGCCTGTGTTACTTTCAGTACAGTTTGTGCTCCACTGTACCGTATGCAAGCCGGGCAAGGGCCTGGAGATTGAAAGAACACAAGAGACCTGGGTCATTTGAAAGGAGATCAGCCATATACCATTTATTTAAACTTAGGAAAAACCTTATATACCTATCTGCTGCACAAGGAATTTCCCCCAGGCAGGTGGGAAATTACCATGCCCAAGATAGAGTAAACAATTAGTAATAGCTAATCACCAGGCAGGGCAGATGGAGCACAAGAACAAACAAGATGTTTTAGCTGACTGGCCAGAAACTGTCATCAAGATGAATCCTGGGAGCAGGGGTAGACCCATGGGCCCTACACTGCTGTACTTTAGAATCCCATTCTACAAGCCCTAAGGAATACATTGAATTTCAGTTCTTTTTGTTAAATCATTTAAAGAATGCTATTATAGACATCCTGGAAAATTCATCATGAAACATAATAAGGCTTTACAAAGGACTCATTTTCAACTTAATGTCATGGGTCAATCTTTCTGAACCTATCATGAAAAAGTATGAAGTAGACAAAATCTCCATCCTCATGTTAGCTTAGAAATCCCCAAAAATGTGCTGGAAGATTCTTTTGAAGAGCTGAGAATGGCTGAAAAATATTTAGTCCAATTCGAAAGCATTATATAAGTAGGAAGATGCAGACATTTCTGGCCTTAGACAAAACAGTATGTTAGTTACAGTGGGCAAAACCATCCTATTATGTAAAATTTTCACAGATTTTAATACGAGAAAGAAGTTATATTCAACTCATAAGAAAATATGGTTGGAAAATTCTCATTATTGGAGTTTGTTGACATACGAGCTAATACAACCTTGAGTAAATTCAAGCTGTAGGTTTCAAGTAGTCATACTTTGTATTAGTTGCTGGTGTGCCGGGAACATTGAACTGTAGAACTCTAACATAACTTTAAAGCTATTTCTGACAACTCAATCTCAGCAGTAGTGCTTCCCCTTTCCCCTCTGGAAACCAAGGACCTAACAATTGCCCACACACCTAACAATTGTTGGGAACTTTACATCATCTCCCTGAGTCCTTGTGAATGTTCTCCAAATAGAACTCAGTTATTGAGTAGGGGCAAGATAACCCTTAGATATTGATGAGTCTCAGAGATCTCTAGTCATTGTACAGTTTTTCAAATTTGCAAGAACAGTGAAAAGTCTGTGCTGAATTCCTGAGAAATGGGATCAAAGTGACCTCTTATCTCATTTGATCTGGCAACTGCTCTCCAGCCAATTATTGATAGTAGCCCTTTTGAATAGGCCAATCATAATAGTCAAGGAACAACCCCCAAGACACTCCCCTTTGCTTCTATGGCTTTTCCTTTTAAAGTTGTCTGTACCAGCTATTCGGGGTCTTTCTGACCTCTAATGCTGAAAGACCCTGTCATGACAGAATTAATAAAATCCTCATGCTTTTACATCCGCTGTGGTGTAAGAGGTGGTCTCTGGGGGGCGACTCCTCCTCGGTGTTTGGACTCTAGGGTCCAACAGAACCTGAGACAGGAGACAGTGGAAAGTTAGATCTCTGGCCTTCCCCCCCCACCCCAAAAAAAATATGGTGATTCCAATTAGATGAATAGGCCTGGGATCCCAATTCAGGTATTCAATGAATGAGTTCCCTCTGCTTGAAGACCTTGAAATCATCCTAATTCAGCACAGACTTTTCACTGTTCTTGCAAATTTGAAAAACTGTGCAATGACTAGATATCTAACCTTTTACCCACCTCAATATTTTCATTTGGTGACCATTTATATACACTGTTCTTGTCAATGGTTGCAGAAGTTGTGGCAAATCTATATAGAGCAAATCCAGTTTAGTCTGAGAGCCAGATCTGTGAGGTCCATGGTAGTCAGAGGGCAATGACAGGGAGAGAGGGATGAATTATGAGTGGTGCCGGGACAGTCAGCTTATCAGAGCAGTGATAGCAAATAAAACAGGGATTCTCTGGGTTGGAAAATTCACAAGCATTTGTGAAAGTGCCCAGTAAAAAACAGAATACAGAAACTTGATTCGAATTCTTAGGGGGGACTTCTGGGAGCTATTTTTTAATGAACCAAACAGGACTCAGGATCTTATAGGGATAGGACACCTTCATCTGCAGGATACCCTGAGGGACAGCCTGGGGAAGTCATAAGTCAGCTGTGCCTTGGGAGGAAAAATAGCTCAGTAGAACAGCAGGACTGGCAAATAGGCAGTTTGGACTGGAACAGGAGTGTAGTTAGTTTCTCTACTGCTTATTAGAAGGACACTCCCTCCCAAAGTTCTGTGGTGGATACCCTAGCATTTCAGTAAACATAGATAATATAAATTGGGCCTTATTGGGATTGCATTCCTTTCACTTATGTTAGGGTATTTACAGAAGAATAATCTAGAAGAGTATAATATGCCTTGTTTGCAAACACGGTTCTCATGCTATCATAGCAGTTAACAAAACTCTGGAATTTAAACTCACCAATACTTTCTTCCTCCACTGTTGTATCACTTATTTGAGCAAGTGGCCTTTGTTTGTGGAGGTTAGGCATTCACTGAGAACTGATTAATGATTAGTTACACAAGGAACCAGGGTAGATTTAAATGAATCTGAAAGTATTATTTACCAAGTCCCATAATAATGATTGAAAATATTAATATTTACCAACCAAATTTTGATTTCCCAATAATTTTCTATCTGTAATGTATGTGACCTAGTATGTAAATACTGCATTCAAAAATATATCTACATTTATTAAATTCTTATTATGATAGCTTAAAATGGAAAAGCATAGCATGAATGCTGTGAGAGAATATCAAGGCACACTATAATTACAGTTACAACATGGACTATATAGATAAGTACAAAATGGGAAAGCATCTTTTAAATAATTCTATCACTAAACTATTTTAAGAAATTCTTTTTTTTAAGATTTTATTTATTTATTATGTATACAACATTCTTCCTCCATGTATGTCTGCAGGCCAGAAGAGGGCACCAGATCTCAATACAGATGGTTGTGAGCCACCATGTGGTTGCTGGGAATAGAACTCAGGTCCTCTGGAAGAGCAGTCAGTGCTCTTAACCACTGAGCCATCTCTCCAGCCCCTATATTAAGAAATTCTTCTCTAATTTTCTCTTCTCTCTTTGGTCCAATAAAAGCACTCTAACCATGAATGAGTAGCTAGATTCCCTTGGTGTTGTTTGGCTTAGGCTTTGTTTTGTTGAGTAAATATTTGTCGAGTCTATTGTCCTGACCGTCTTAGAACTCACCATGTAGACACATAGCCTTAAGTGGGATTTACCTGCTTCTGTATCTTTAATGCTAAGATTAGATACTGCACCAACACATCTGGCTCAAACACACCCCTTTTATCATAGGAGTTATAGATATTCTATTTTATGATTTGGTGCTTTCAGGAGTAATGGAAATACCTAGTCCTTTCAGCTTTCTTACAGACTCTACTGTTTCCAATGAAATGGAATGAAATTGGGTTTCCAATGAAAACTATTTTGCAAGTTTGAGAGCTCCGTGTGAATGTGTTATGCGATGTTCTTCTATATATGCATTGCTTTTATTGGCTAATTAATAAAGCTGTTTTGGCCAATGGCTTAGCAGAGTAAAGCCAGGCAGGAAATCTGAACAGATAGAGAGTAGGTGGAGTCAGGGAGATGTCATGTAGCTGCTGAAGGAGACAGACACTAGAACTTTACCTGGTAAGCCACTGCCTCATGACAATACACAGAATAATGGAAATGGCTTAATTTAAGATTTAAGAGGTAACTAGAAATACACATAAGCCATTGGCCAAACAGTATTGCAATTAATATAACTTCTCTGTGATTATTCGAGTGTGGGCAGCTGGGAAACAAATGAGCAGTCACCATTTACAAAAATGGCACCCAATGTGGGGCAACTACATCCACATAAAATCTGAGAGAATTTGGGAAGGAATTCTAGGCACAAAAGAACAGAGTTAAGCACAGCTTCTTGGTAGCAGCATTTTCTCTGGTGAGCGCTGCTTGCTGGCAGTAACCAGTGGTGTGGCTCCTTTAAGAGAAGGCTTTAACTCAGTATTAGCAGCAAAAACTGTATGGCTTCTTTAAAAGCTGGCTTCCTGGGTCTGGAGAGATGGCTCAGTGGTTAAAGCACTGAATGCCCTGCCAGAGGACCTGGGTTCAATTCCCAGCAACCACATGGCAGTTCACAACTGTCTGAAAATCCAGTTCCAGGGGATCTGACACCTTCACACCAATGCACATAAAATAAAGTTAAATAAACCATAAGAAGTATTTTTTTTTTAAAGGCTGGCTTCCTGGTTCATGCTGATTTCATGAATGGCTTTGACTCTTTGGAGAGATACTGCTATGGAGAACTTAAATGGATTCTGTGAGCAGCATGTTACAAATTGCTTCATGGAGATGTAGACCCACTCTGTCCCTGGGGCTGGGGCAGTGAGCATGGCTCACAGAGGTGGCGAACATGCCTCTGCCATGATGGACTGGGTAGAGTTAGTCCTACACATGCCTACTTAACATTAACAAAAAATTTTCTGGTCAGAAAAAAAATGATTACAGATACACAATAGGACAGATTCAGACATAAAGAACTCTAAATGAAATACAATGTGTTTAAAAAATGTATGTAGATTTAAGAGAGGGAAAAGAGTATAGACAGTTATAAAAAGAAGTAGTTTTAAAAACTAAAAGTCTTTAAAGAGACAGTAATATAAAAGAGTACAGAGAGACAGAGTACAGGAGTAAAAGATGGAAAACACACAGAGTCTGGATTATGTATATTATTGTGTTTTCTTTTAATTTTTGACTGAATAAGCTAACTACAAAAAGGCATTTCATTGGACAGGCTGCTAAGCTAAACCAACATAGGTATTTTAAAGGTATCTTGAACTTTAAAATTTGAGTCTAAGGATATGTTACTTTGGAAAAGAGGTTATAATGTTTTCACAGAGGATGGGAACCTATAGATGCCCTCCAACCTATATGGTTTTATGAAACAAAACCCCCAAAAGGTCTCCATGAACTCTAAAAATACTTGTTTTTGCTATCCTGGGGTGTTTTGCTTTTCCATATGAAGTTGAGTACCATTCTTTTGATGTCTTTGAAGAATTATGCTGGGATTTTGATAGGCATTGCATTGAATCTGCATCTAAAATAATGCTATTGCTGGGCGGTGGTGGCGCACGCCTTTAATCCCAGCACTTGGGAGGCAGAGGCAGGCGGATCTCTGTGAGTTTGAGACCAGCCTGGTCTACAAGAGCTAGTTCCAGGACAGGCTCCAAAGCTACAGAAAAACCCTGTCTCAAAAAACCAAAATAAAATAATGCTATCTATTGCCAATGGTCTAGAAAATAACCTATGGCTTAATTTGATACATGGAAGTTAAACAATCTTTTTGCATCAAAAGAGACCCACCTTTTCCCGGGCTGTTGAAAAGAAACTTGCACGGCATAGGAGTCACTCATAAGCATCAATCATAAGTAACAGCAGATAATATAAAATTCACTGTCAATGGTATTTACAAGGCCTGGCCTGATATTCCTGTCAATGTTGTTTTCCTATCACATTATTGATGCTTTGAATGTACTTATTGTAATTCCACTTCCAACCACTATGTTTTTTTTCTGGTAAACAAGTGTGCTAGGGATGGGCCTTTTTAAAAAAAATACTTATACTCTCCTTCCTATGGTTTATAACGGCTTATATGGAATAGGGCATCTTACAACCATTTTATTCAGTGAATTCCTGCAACCAATCAATAGGATTAGGAGAGGTCTCCCTAAAACGTGTGATGATTCTTTGCATCTATTAGATCCTGTAATTGTTGAAGTCACTTTTGCTCTTTTTTTTTGTTTTTTTCGAGACAGGGTTTCTCTGTGGTTTTGGAGTCTGTCCTGGAACTAGCTCTTGTAGACCAGGCTGGTCTCGAACTCACAGAGATCCGCCTGCCTCTGCCTCCCAAATGCTGGGATTAAAGGTGTGCGCCACCACCGCCCAGATAGGGAACACTTTCTTTTTTTTTTTCAAGACAGGGTTTCTCTGTGGTTTTGGAGTCTGTCCTGGAACTAGCTCTTGTAGACCAGGCTGGTCTCAAACTCACAGAAATCCGTCTGCCTCTGCCTCCCGAGTGCTGGGATTAAAGGCGTGCGCCACCACCGCCCGGCCACTTTTGCTCTTTTATTGCCTATTCCAGGAGCGGTTACTGAAATACAAAGAGAAATATCTCAAATTGCCTGTTTGATTAGTAAAACCACTAATACCACAGCAAAACTATTAGCACAGATCAACCAAGAGATAGGTGAAGATCACAGTTTTACAAAATAGAGCTACTACAAATTATTTGTTGCTCAAGCATAATCTTGATTGTCAACAATTTCCTGATATGCATTGATTTAATGTCATATTTTTCTCATACTATTGATGTTCAAATTAATGCTTTGTACAAGGAGATAGATAAAATCTCTCAGGTGACCTTTAAATTATCCTCATGCCTATGAACATTTTCCCTTTTCCTTGGTCCTTTCTTATATAGTTTTATAATTCTCTTATGCTTGCCTTGTACACACAGATGAGCACTGGAGAAGCCCGGAAAGTTAAATACACAGCTTACTTCTTCAACAAAATGAGGTGCAGCTGGGCAGTTGTGGTGCAGAGGCAGCTGGATCCCTGTGAGTTTGAGGCCAGCCTGGTCTACTAGAGCTAATTCCAGGACAAGCTTGACAGCTACAGTGAAACCCTATCTTGCAAAACCAAAATAAATAAATAAATAAATAAATAAATAATAAAAACAAAACAAAATGAAGTGCAAAGTTGCTTTTCCTGAAATGCTAGAAATGAAGGAATGATGTCATTTTACAACCTGGTTGTCCTTTGCTGTCTGATGAGGCGGGTTCTGCCTTATCTTTCAGAATTCATGGTCTTACTTATCCAAGACCTTTCCCTCTAACTCTTGAGCACTGCTTTTAGACCATAAATTGCACTCTTCTGAGTGAGGTCACTTGTGCTTTTCAAGAGCCTAAGTGACTCCTATATTGTCTTAGGGCCAGGCCAATCCTAACACCCATAGGCATTACCTCAAACTCCCTAAACCCTAAGTCTTGGGCACTATCTCTCCGTTACCAGTACCCATTCTTTTTTTTTTTTTTTTTTTTTTGGTTTTTTGAGACAGGGTTTCTCTGTGGCTTTGGAGCCTGTCCTGGAACTAGCTCTGTAGACCAGGGTGGTCTCGAAACCAGTACCCATTCTTATGAACGAAGTCAGATGTACTTTGTAAGAAATCTCAATGTAAATATGTCTTAAATTTTTGGCACTTGGGACTAAGTTAATCAGTATCTGAATACATCTTTAATAATTGTGCTATTCTTAAATATGACTAAAGGAAAATGGTCTGAGCAGAGTCTAAAAGTCCTGGTTCACCACGAATTACAATAAAATGGACTGTGCCTAGTTTCATTCTTTCTGTTCATGGATCATTTTCCCCTATCTGCTGTAAAACCTTCAGGGAAACCAACACACTCTGAGATGGAATATTAATGCTGATATGTTACATAGTAAATTTTAATGATTATAGTCATACCTGTGGATCTTGAAAAAATACATGTAGTGACTGATCACAGATCACAACTTCAGTGAATCCTTAGATGATTAATAACAAACAAGAATTTTAAGATAAGTACTCACAGGATCTAAATGCTACTCAAGTAAGTTAGTGGTAGAACAAGTTGAAAAGCAAGGATTAACTGAAATGTTAAAAATTTTGCTTTTGTTTGAAACATAAATACATAAAATTAATGCTGTTAGATTATGTTTAAGAGAATATTCTGAGGTATGTCTTGGTATGTATGTGTATGCCTGCCTGTGTGTCAGTGCATGTTCATCTATTTATGTCGTGTGTGTGCGTGTGCGCACATGTGTGTCTGTGTATGTTCGTTTCTTTTGAAAGAATCAAAATTATAGAAATATGACAATAATGTTGTCATTTTTCTTTCATTAACTTTTCTCTTCTTGGCACACTTAAGAAACTTGCATTTTGAGGGAGAGATGAAAGAATATAAGATGAAATCAGATTTTCTGCGTAACTAGGGGCACACTGCACTATACAATGCTTCCTGTCTTTTAGATAAACTCCTTTCTGAAGAAGACCCATTTCACTAATCCTGTTGGAGAAGCAGAGATTATGACCAGAAAGAAATGCTACAGGCAAATCATGACATTTTCCAGATTTGGAATTTCCCACTTAGTTTTGGGCTTAAGGTAAAAATAAAAAAGTTTAGCAATGTTTTCCACATGGTCAACAGCTCTACTTATATAAATGATATGATATGTGTCACAGGAAATGGACAGGTAAGTTTGATCTAATGATACTGACTTACAGCTGCAATCACTGTCAAGTGGGTTCATTTAAGCTTCCTACTCATTGAACTAAAACAGATTGTCAAATAATAATGAATTTTTATTCTCCTAGAACTGGCATAGTAGAAATCCCAGCTGTAAAATGTATTTGGGGGGTCACAGGAATGAAACATTTCATTTCCAGGTCTTCAGAAAATGAGTTCTTTTTTTACTTCCTCTTTTTAATAGGGCATTTATATTTATTATTATGCCTCAAAATGCCAGTCATGCACTTAGGTGAGAGTAAACTCCATGACATACTAAACAAATAATTCAAAGAATGGTTATGAGAATAAACTAGAATAATCAAAGAATGCCCCAATCACTTCCCGAGGGAATTCAGTGAAGTACCAACCATTTGCATATCATAAGCAATGTATTTAGGATGTGTAAAAACTGATCAAAATATATTGCATAAAAACTCAATAAAAGGTACCAAAAATAAGGTCAAGTCATTAAAAAATAAGTTGAAGATTTCAAAAGATGAAAATATGTCTCATGTTCATGGATTAGTTGGAATAATATAAGGACCTCGACCATCCTAACAATAGCAAACCATGATTCAAATCCTAACATAATTATCCAAGTATATTTTTTTGCTACTGTTTTTTTTAAGACAGGGTCCTTCTTTGCCATAGTAATCCTGAACCTCACTTTGTAGACCAGGCTGACTTTGAACTCAGAGATCTGATTGCCTCTTCTTCCAGAGTGCTAGGAATTTTTGCATGCACTTTCTAAAGGAATTCAGTGAAGGCATGCACCATCATTGCCAGACATCATCTCAGATCTTAAAAAAAAAAAAAAAAAAAAAATTTCAGCTTCATATGAAAACACACACACAAAAAAAAGATAGCCAAAACTAACCTGAATAATAAAAGAACTGTAGAATATTTCACTACAAAGCTATAGTAATAAAAACAGCACAGTACTGGGAAAACAGATACATGGGTCAATGGCATAGTTATTGGGCTAAGTAATAGCTAAAAAATGACATATTGTTGGGCTGCCTGTTCCTGGGTTTTAGCCTCAAGTCAGATAGTCTTGTTAATATGGCATACAGGGGTACAAAGTGAAGTGGGTTGGAGGCTGCAGAGGATAGACTGGACATGTGCTACAAACTTTTTTTTTTTTTTCGAGACAGGGTTTCTCTGTGGTTTTGGAGCCTGTCCTGGAACTAGCTCTTGTAGACCAAGCTGGTCTCGAACTCACAGAGGTCCGCCTGCCTCTGCCTCCCAAGTGCTGGGATTAAAGGCGTGCGCCACCGCCCGACTACAAACTTCTATAAGTGAAACACTTTCTCCAAATTCTGTTGTGTCATAGAATGGCACTGAAATCATGAATTCAATGTCTGGGAAACATTTATTTCTCTTCAAAATGTATACAATTACAGAAAACAGAAAAATACATATATGACATGTGGACATTGAGAAATGGTCAGCAAGTTCTTATTAAAACAGGAGAACACAATCAGCAAGAGTTTTCTCTTCATTAAAGACTGTAAACAATTTGTTTCAAGAGTAATTGACAATTAATGCAAAATGAACAAAGTAATGCTAAAACGATAAGAAAATTTGAGAAAGCTACAGGATTTAAAAAACTTTCAGAAGGTTAAACCAAAATTCAAAATCTATTAAAATTACTGTAAAGGAAACGACTGAGAAATGCTGTGAAGAGAGACAATAGGAATAGTCAATGGGAAAACAATATATACAAAGTTTGTTACTGTACAGAAAGGTAATCAATTTTTATCAAAGTCCTTTTGAGAGTACTTTAGGAAATGAGAAAATTGACAAAAAGTAATAGAATCTAAAGAAACTACAGAAACATCAAAATTAGGAAATTAGGAAACAAAGTTAGATACAGGAGTTACACATTATCCTGAAATAAAACTAATAAGATTCTTTCTTTACATACATACATAGGACAAATGAACAGTAAAATTAATATTAAATTTTAAAATCGTATTTCCTTGAGTAGTACCTTTCACACAAACTGTCAGTAACATAAAATAGGATAATCTTGACGTCATTTAGGTTACACTATTCCAGATTCATTTCCAGAGAAACAATATGGCAAACAATATTGCACATCCCATTTGCATATTTTTTGTTTTAAAAACATTTATTAGATCATTTATATTAGCTTTTATATATCACTACTTTGCAGCATGTATGTATGTTTTGTGACTGATGCCTGCTGAGGTCAGAAGGCATCTGGTCAGAAGATCAGAAGGCTTTAAAAAAGGACTTAATGTCTTTGATCCATTTGGACTTGAATTATGCATGGTGATAGATATGGGTCTGTTTTCATTCTTCTACATGTTTATATCCAGTTATACCAGCACCACTTGTTAAATATGCTTTCTTTTTCCCATTTGTTATATTTTGCTTCTTTATCAAAGATCAGGTATTTGAAGATGTATGGATTGATATCTAGGTCTTCTGTTTGGTTCCATTGGTCCTCCTGTCTGTTCTTATGCCAATACCAAGCTGTTTTCAGTACTGTAGCTCTAGTAGAGTTTGAAGTCAGGGATTGTGATGCGTCCAGAAGTTCTTTTATTGCATAGGATTGTTTTAGCTATCCTGGGTTTTTTGCTTTTCCAAATGAAGTTAGGTACTGTTTTTTTTATGGTCTCTGAAGAATTTTGCTGGGATTTTGCTGGGCATTGTGTTGAATCTGTAGATTGCTTTTGGTAAGATTGCCATTTTTACTATGTTAATTCTGCCTACCCAGGAGCATGGGAGATCTTTCCACTTTCTGGTGTCTTCTTCGATTTCTTCCTTCAAAGATTTAAAGTTCTAAGACTAAATTTGAAACTGTAAGTCAGCCCCAATAAAATGTTTCCCTTTAAAACAATTGTCATGAGGTTGGAGGGGTTTTAAGTGGCAGCTGGTAGAACTGAAGTGGCACCAAGCAAAGCCACATCTTATACAAGGAACAATAACAAAAAGACACAGCCCATCAACTGTGTGGAAAAAAACCCAAGTTTCCATAGGCACACTGAGGCACTTGGTTGACTCCCCACCCCTCCCAAGTCCACTCCCATTTAACAAGAGACTGTTGAAAAGAGCCCTGCTTCCCCAATGGCTAGATCCTAATAGTGAGAAGCCATGGTTTCTCTGGCCAGCTGTCAATGGTGAGGCACTAGGGCATAAGTGACAAGGTCCCCAACTGCTCACCACTGGAGTTTTTCCTCCGTCCCTCTCTGGCCAGTTAGGAGGGGTGTCACCCTCTGCTCCCCACCAGAGGTTTTGAAGCTCTCACGAGGGATGGATGAGCAACTTAAGAAAGCCTTGAAAAGACAAACTTTTGTTCCTGGGTCCCCTCATCTAGCCAGAACTTTGCCAGTTCCATTTTCCTTTACAGTAAACAAACCACCCAACAACCCCCGCCCCCATCCCTAACCCCGTAACAAGGCTAATATCAAGTCAAGGGAAAAAAAAGTACATCTTCATCATTACAAAGATGAGGTCTGTGGCTATCCTTGCACAATGGGTTAAGGAACAGGGAATCATTCCACAATGTCTGTCTGCTGCCACTTAAAACCCCTCCAACCTCTTGTACTTTTTGAGTCTTTTCTAATTAGCCGAGGAGGGCGAGAAGCAGGGAGAGGACTGTTAAGACATAATATAGTTGATTTGAATTTGCTAGGTAGCTTTAGAGAGCCAGGCTTGTGTGCATGAGTGTATATGTATATATCCGTATCTAAGACTAGTACTTAGTCTCACTTCGGGAGCTGGGAGAAAAAACCTGTACAGTTGTCTCTCTTATTTTAATAAAATAGGAAACTCGTGCACTCGCGCCCCCTCCCCCTTTTTAAACAAGTGTTATCAGTGCCGGAAAAGATTTGCTGTGGTTGTAATTTTAAACTTAAAAATAATAAAACTGGAAAAGTAAAAACAAAACAAAACAAAACAAAAAAACAATTGTCATGGGGCCAGATGGTTTCATTGCAAAACCCTACCAGAACATCAAATAGGAGATAATACCTATACTCCTCAAGTGTTCCAAAGACTAGAAATAGAAGGAACATGGCCAAACTCTTTTTAGATGCTACAGTTACCCTGATACCAAAACCACACAAAGATTCAACCAAGAAAGAGAATTACAGACCAATCTCACTTATGATGCTACAGTTTCCCTGATACCAAAACCACACAAAGACTCAACCAAGAAAGAGAATTACAGACCAATCTCACTTATGAACACAGATGCAAAAATACTCAATAATACTGGCAAACCAAATCCAAGAACACATCAAAAAAAAAAAAAAATCCACCATGATCAAGTCGGTTTCATCCCAGAGATGCAGGGATGGTTCCACATACAAAAATCTATCAATGGAATCTAGCATATAAATAAACTGAAAGAAAAAAATATGATAATCTCATTATATGTTGAAAAAGCATTTGACAAAATTCATGATAAGGGTCTTGGAGAGATCAGGGATACAAAGAACTTATCTCAACATAATAAAAGTAATATACAGCAACCCGATAACCCACATCAAATTAAACGGAGAGAAACTCAAAGCAATTCCACTAAAATCAGGAACAAGACAAGGCTGTGCACTTTCTCCATATCTCTTCAACATAGGTCTCAAAATTCTGACTATAGCAATAAGACAACAAAAGGAGATCAATGAGATTCAAGCTGGAAAGGAAGAAGTCAAACTTTGCTATTTGCAGATGATGTGCTAGTATACATAAGTGACCCTAAGAACTCTACTAGGGAACTCCTACAGCTGATAAATACCTTCAGTAATGTGGCAGGACACAAGATCAAGTCCAAAAAACATCAGTAGCCCTCCTATAAACAAATGATAAAGAAGCAGAGAATGAAATCAGAGAACACCCTTTAGGATAGCCACAAATAACATAAAATATCTTGGGGTAACACTAACCAAAGAAGTGAAAGCCTTGTTTGACAAGAACATTAAGTCTTTGAAAAAAATTGAAGAAGATACCAGAAAATGGAAAGATCTCCCATGCTCTTGAAATCAACATAATAAAAATGGCAAGCCGGGTGGTGGTGGCGCACGCCTTTAATCCCAGCACTCGGGAGGCAGAGGCAGGTGGATCTCTGTGAGTTCGAGGCCAGCCTGGTCTACAAAGGGAGTTCCAGGACAGGCTCCAAAGCTACAGAGAAACCCTGTCTCGAAAAACCAAAATAAAATAAAAATGGCAATCCTACCAAAAGCAATCTATAGATTCAATGCAATCCCCATCAAAATATAAACACAGTTCTTCACAGACCTTGAAAGAACAATAATCAACTCCATATGGAAAAATGAAAAACCCAGGATAGCCAAAACAATTCTGTACAATAAAGGAACTTCTGGAGGCATCCCTGACATCAAGTTTTAATATAGAGCTACAATAATGAAAAGTTTCCTACTACAAATTGGTGCTCCAAAGTGTGCTAGCTAAATCTACATAAAACCTGAGAGAGCTTGAAAAGGAATTTGGCCAATAAACAACAAAAATGAGTTTAACACAGCTTCTTGCTCTGTTTCCTGGCGGTGTGCCACAGATCCTTTAAGAGAGGTCTTCTTAATTTAGCGATAGCGAAACAAAGAAAAAATAAATAAAAAGACAGAAAAAAGTGATTTTGAAACAGCAGCTTCCTGGGCTGATCAGACCAGTATCAACTCTGACTCTTTTGGGACATCTGGCTGCAGAGCATTTAAATGGAGCATACAGTGCTACAACTTGCTTAATGGCAACATAGACCAGCTGTGTGCCTTAAAATGAAGCAATGGCTCTCAAAGGCAGTGAACAGCCCCGCCATGCTGAACTGGGTAGAGCAAGCAGGCAGGGCCATGTTGGCACTAGCCACACCCACTTAGCATTAAGAAGGCGTGCTTCTGGTCAGAAAATGATTACAGATGCACAATAAAGTCAGATACAGATAAAAAAAAAAACCTCTAAATGTGTCATAGTGCTGGATAAATGTACATAGGCTTGGGAAAGAGAAGAAAAAGAATATAGAGAATTATAAAGAGAAGTAAATCATTTTTTTAAAAAAAATCAAATTCTTAAAAGAGACAGAGCATAGATAGTCATAGATTAAAAGGAATAAAGAAAAACAAACCACATAAAGATGGAAAAGCTGGGCAGTGGTGGCACATGCCTTTAATCCCAGCACTTGGGAGGCAGAAGCAGGTGGATCTCTGTGAGTTCGAGGCCAGCCAGGGCTACAAGAGCCAGTTCCAGGACTGGCTCCAAAGCAACACAGAAAAGCCGTCTCAAAAAAAAAAAAAAAAAAAACAAAAAAAACAAAACAAAAAACAAAACAAAAAACAACAACAAAAAAAAAACAATATAGGGGGCTGGAGAGATGGCTCAGTAGTTAAGAGCATTGCATGCTCTTCCAAAGGACCCGAGTTCGATTCCCAGCAAACACATGGTGGTTCACAACCATCTGTAATGAGGTCTGGTGTCCTCTTCTGGCCTGCAGGCATATATGCAGACAGAATGTTGTATCCATAATAAATAAATATTTTAAAAAAACAATATATAAACAAATAAAAAAGATGGAAAATACAGAGTCTGGATTGTGTATATTATGGTGTTTTATTTGAAATTTTTTTTTTCTTGGTTTTTCGAGACAGGGTTTCTCTGTGGTTTTGGAGCCTGTCCTGGAACTAGCTCTTGTAGACCAGGCTGGTCTCGAACTCACAGAGATCCGCCTGCCTCTGCCTCCTGAGTGCTGGGATTAAAGGTGGGCGCCACCACTGCCTGGCTTATTTGAAATTTTTAAAAGATTTATTTATTTACCTCAATGTATGCCCGCGCCAGATCTCAGTACAGATAGTTGTGAGCCACCATGTGGTTGCTGGGAATTGAACTCAGGACCTCTGGATGAGTAGCTAGTGCTCTTAACGTCTGAGCCATCTCTCCAGCCCTTTATTTGAATTTTTTGACTGTGAAGGAGCTAAGTACAGAGAGACATTTGATTTTATGTGCTGCTAAGCTAAACCAACCTATATATTTTAAAGGTTTCTTGACTTCAAAATTTGAGTCTAAGGATATGTTGCTTTGGAAAAGAGGTTCTGCTTTTCTTTCCACAGAAGCTGATAACTGATGGATTTCTTCCAGACTAAGGTAGTTTGATGGATAAAGAGCCCCCAAAAGGTCATTGTGAACACCCCCAAAAATACTTCACTGAGCAAAAAGCAGTAAGCAGTTTGGAGAGAACTACACCCAAATTCCCAAATATTGTTTATAAATACTTTTTTAATTTAAAGGGGAATATAATATAGAGATGAATACTTTGCACCGGTATGGATATTAGTTTATTGATAGAAATTTAAGGTTAATTTTGTTATACTGTGTATATGTATTTTTGATCTTGATTAAGGTATAGTGTTTGTCCAGCTCATTTAAAATGTAATGTATAATTAAGAAGTGTAGGTTAACAGATAATAATCTGTAATAAGCTTCTAGCACATTAGATTTTCTAGACATATAGAGATATATTTCTGGTAGATAGGTATTCTTCAAATGTTTCAGAGACCTTCAGAATATGAGATTTAGAATGGTTTAAGAAGTTAGGACTTTTCACAACAATGAGACACATTTGTTCCTTGCAGCATCATTCTACTTCAAGAGGATAATGGGCACAGAAGAGCCTCTTTATGGCATTGGTTGGCTATTTGAGCAAGAAACTGTTCTGCCTGGACTGCTTGCTATTGTGCTGTATGAACTAGATTTGCAGAACCCACAGAAAAATGACTGCTGAAGTTGCCTAAAGAAGGTGAGACAGTCCTTCAGGGTTCCTACTTCATGACAGAGTCTGCCAGACATTCTGCAGGACAGAGAGAAAAGCAACTGATGGACTTCGCCATTACAAGACAGAATAAATCTTCAAATTTCCTGCTTTGTGGAAGTCTACTGAATATTATGTGCCTGTAGGCTGAAGATGGATTCTCCAATGATACAGAAGAACTTTGGGTGACTGTCCAGGCAGCAAGATGTCTCTGTCAATTCAAGTTTTGGAAGTTGCTTACAATGTACTTTGTTATCTTAGGTAATATTATATCCTTCTAGAGTCTTTGATGGAATTGAAGAATAGATAGTTATAGTTTTCCTTAATTATGATAAAAGATAAAGTAGATATAAATATTGTAACTGTAATTCTTGCTTGATATCTGTTTTGTTATATGTAATTTTACTATGTTAAAGTTAAAACCTTCCTTTTTATTTAAACAAAAAGGGAAAATGGTGTGGAAAGTCCTTCTGTATATGTGTTGCTTTTATTGGTTAATGAAGAATCTGCCTTGGCCTGTGATACAGCAGAGCGGGGCTAGGCAGGGAAAACTAAACTGAATGCTGGAAGAAAGAAGGTGGAGTCAGGACAAGCCATGTAGTCCTGCCAGAGACAGACACTGAACAGAACTTTGTCAGTAAGTCACAGTCACATGGCGATACAGAAATTAATAGAAATGAGTTAAATTAACATATAAGAGCCAGTCAATAAGAAGCTAGAGCTAGGGGCTGGAGAGATGGCTCAGAGGTTAAGAGCATTGCCTGCTCTTCCAAAGGTCCTGAGTTCAATCTCCAGCAACCAAATGGTGGCTCACAACCATCTGTAATGAGGTCTGGTGCCCTCTTCTGGCCTGCAGGCATATACACAGACAGAATATTGTATACATAATAAATATTTTTTTTAAGAAGCTAGAGCTAATAGGCTAAGCAGTGATTTAATTAATACAGTTTCTGTGTGATTATTTCGAGTCTGGGCAGCTGGAAATGAACAAGCAGCCTCCTACTACAGGTATTGGCATGAAAACAGACAGGATAACCAATGGAATCAAACTGAAGACCAGGATATGAATCCACATACCTATGAACACCTAATTTTTGACAAAGAAGCTAAAATTATACAATGGAAAAAAAGAAAGCATCTTCAACAAATGGGGCTGGCATAATTGGATGTCAACATGTAGAAAATGAAAATAGATTCAATATACCAATGCACAAAACTCAAGTCCAAATGAATTAAAGACCTCAATATAAAACTGACCACACTAAACCTGACAGACGTAAAAGTGGGAAGTAGCCTTCAATCCATGGGCATAGGAGACCACTTCCTAATTATAACATCAGCAGCACAGACACTGAGAGTAAATGAGACCTCTGGAAACTGAGAAGCTTCTGTAAAACAATGGACACAGTCAATAATAGAAAAAGGCAGCCTACTGAATGGGAAAAGATCTTCATCAACCCCACATCAGACAAAAGTCTGATCCCCAAAATATATAAAGAACTCAAGAAATTAGAGAACAAAATTCCAAACAGCCCCATTAAAAATGGGGTACAGACCTAAACAGAAAAGTCTCAACAAAAAAAAATCTCAAATGGCCAAAGGACACTTAAGGAAATGTTCAGTATCCTTAGCCATCAGGGATATGCAAATCAAAATGATTCTCAGATACCATCTTACACCAGTCAGAATAGCTAAGATCAAAAATACCAACGATAGCTTATGCTGGAGAGAATGTAGAGTAAAGGGAACATTCCTCTATTGCTGGTGGGAATGAAAACTTGTACAACCACTCTGGAAATCAATATGGCAGTTTCACAGAAAATTGCAAATCAACCTACCTCAGGACCCAGCAATACCATTCTTGGGCATATACCCAAAAGATGCTCAATCATACTAAAGGACATCTTTTCAACTATGTTCATAGCAGCATTATTTGTAATAACCAGAACCTGGAAACAACGTAGATGCCCCTCAACCAAAGAATGGAAAAAGTAAATGTGGCACATTTACACATTAGAGTACAACTCAGTGGTAAAAAATACTGACATCTTAAAATTTGCATGCAAATGGATGGGGGAAAAAAGTCCTGAGTGAGGTAACTCAGACTCAGAAAGATGAACATGGTATGTACTCACTCATGAGTGGATACTAGCTGTAAAGCAAAGAATAGTGAGTCTACAATTAATCATCCTAAAGAAGCTGTAACAAGGTGAACCCTAAAAAATATCATACATAGATCTACCTAGAAAGGGAAAATAGATGACTTGGTAGTCAGATGTTAGGGCGAAAACCTGCTAATTCAGAAAGCCCAAGAAGCTACCAATGAACTTCCTTTTTGGCCAGAGACCCAAAAAGAGAATGTCTCTTCAACCATCTCTATTCAGAAAATTGTAAGCCCCAAGTCACTCCCTACTCTTTCCTGTGCGTCTATCAGTCTCCCATACCGCTTCATACTCTCTATAGCTAATTCTTGCCAATTAGTTCTGGGTTCTTGCCCCTGATCCAAGGTTGGTATTAACACTTGGGTTTCACAGTGTGAGCAAATATTCCAGAACATATTCTAAGAGTTGTACCAACCAAAAATGATTTCTCACACTTGCCACGATTCTAAAGTTTCTGTAATGTATGTAGTCTCTGATGAGTTCTAAGGCTGGCTTTGGCGGTAAAGGACTTGTCACATTCACCGCATTTGTAAGGTTTCTCTCCTGTGTGTGTTCTCTGATGTACCCTAACAGATGAGTTCCTGGTAAAGGACTTGTCACATTCACCGCATTTGTAAGGTTTCTCTCCTGTGTGTGTTCTCTGATGTATCCTAAGAGATGAGTCCCAGGTAAAGGATTTGTCACATTCACTACACTTGTAAGGTTTCTCTCCTGTGTGGATTCTCTGATGACTTCTAAGAGAGTCTTTTGTGTTAAAACATTTGTCACATTCACTACATTTGTAAGGTTTCTCTCCGGTGTGGATTCTCTGATGAGTTCTAAGACCGCCTCTCCCAGCAAAAGATTTTTCACATCTGCTACATTTATAAGGTTTCTCTCCCGTATGTACTCTCTGATGAACACTAAATGCCACTTTTTTGGCAAAGGATTTGTCACATTCACTACATTTGTATGGTTTCTCTCCTGTATGTGTTCTCTGATGATTTTTAAACGTCCCTTTCCCAGCAAAGGATCTGTCACATTCACTACATTTGTATGGTTTCTCTCCTGTGTGTATTCTCTGATGGCTTCTAAATGCCCCTTTCTCTGTAAAGGATTTGTAACATTCACTACATTTGTAAGGTTTCTCTCCTGTATGTATTCTCTGATGAACTCTAAGATTTGAGCCACTTTTAAAGCTTTTGTCACATTCATTACACTGGTAAGGTTTCACACCCGTGTGTCTTTTTGAATGTGATCTAAGATTTGAGGCACTTGTAAAGCTTTTGTCACATTCTCTACATTTATAAGGTTTCTCTCCTGTGTGGATTCTCTGATGAGTTCGAAGATGGTCTTTTGTGGTAAAGCACTTGTCACATTCACTACATTTGTAAGGTTTCTCTCCTGTATGAGTTCTCTGGTGAGACATAAGATGAACTTTCTGGGTAAAGGATTTGTCACATTCACTACATTTGTAAGGTCTCTCTCCTGTGTGGATTCTCTGATGACTTCTAAGACGGTCTTTTGTGGTAAAGCATTTGTCACATTCACTACATCTGTAAGTCTCTCCTGTATGGATTCTCTGATGTATTCTAAGATAGGAGGCACTCTGAAAGGATTTGTCACATTCACTACATTTGTAACGTTTCTCTTTAATGTGGATCCTGTAATGTCTTTCAAAGTCTGATGTGTGACAAAAGCACTTACCACATTCTGAACATTTGTGGAATTTTTCTCTACAGTGGACTTTGTAATGTACTTTGAGTTGCAAAAAATGCAGAAAGGATTTACTGCATCTTGTACATTTATAGGTTTTTCCTCCAGTATGTGCTCTCTGATGCCTAATGAGAGATGAGTGAGTCTTGAATAATTTTCCACATTTCCAGCATTGGTGTGATTTCATTCCACTATTGGTTTGTTTTAGCTTGAGTTTATGTTTAGAATCAAAATATTTATCATACTTGGTATTTTTGTGCTTCTTCTTTCCTGTATGAGTTCTTTGATTTTGGCTAATGATGGAACGCAGATGGAAACAGTTTACAGAGTCTTTATATTTGCAAGGTTCTTCTCCAGCACTTCCATTTTTGTGTCTGTTGAGGTTTAAGGTTTCACCAGAGGCATTTCTGTGGTTACTAAATCTGTACTTGTAATTTTCTGCAGTATCACTTGTGTTATGAGGTATACACTGGCAGGGCTCATGAATCACTTTGCAAAGCTCATTACATTTATACAACTTCTCTTGGATATTTTCATGATCATGAATAAAATGCTTTGTGCCTTGATGCAAGACCTTCTCACATTTACCACATATGTGATGGTTCTCTGAAAAATTAGTACAATTGTGAATAATAGCAATTAATGCATGACTAACAGATTCACCAACTGATTTTTTTTTAGGTTTTCTACAACATATAAACTAGTAACTTTCAGGGATAGAGCTTTTAACAGAGGACTTTTCTACTTCATAATCATTAAATGGATGCTCATAAGAATCCCCAATCTGATTTATATCAAATCACTAGGGCCAATAATGGCCAACTCATTCCTTTTATTCTTTTTTCAATATTTTTCATTTATTTGACATCCTTACTGTAGTGCCAACTCCCTCCTCTCTTTCTGATACCTTTCTCTGCCTGCTGTCTATCCCCCCATCAAGGCATTCTCTGTTTCAGTTCTCAAAGAGGTAGGCCTTCCATGGGTATCAACAAAGCACTGACATATTAAGTTTGGGTAGGTCTTAGCTCCTCCCTTTGTATTAAGGCTGGACAACACAACCCATTATGAGAAATAGCTTCCCAATAGTAAGTCAAAGCATTAGGTAAATGCCCTGATCCAACTGATAAGAGTCCCAAAAATACATCAAACTAAACAACTGTCGTATATATGTAGAGGATCTACATCAGTCCCATGCATAGCCTTCTCATATTATCTAAAAATGGTACCTTGTAGTTCGTAAGACAAACAGGTGTTTGACCAGTAAAGAATTTGAGAAATAAGCTCTGTGAAGGATCATATGAAGAATGTCTCAATATTTCTTATGTTTTTGAGACAGAGTCACACAGTACAACTTATGTCAGCTAATTCCAGGTTAGCAAGGAACTCACCAAGTCCTCCCACTTCAGCCTCCAAAGTGCAAATATTAAAAATAATACTGCACCAAACTAACATAGCAACCACATCTCAAAAATAAACAAAAACAACATTCACACAAACAGCAGTTTTTTTTTTCTAAAACCTTTTGCATTGTTTATAATCAGAAATAGGAAGAGTTTAATGCAGTAGCAAAATAAAAACATTCTAATTATTATGAGTTCTGCAATATATTACCTTGCTATGAACAGTCAATATTCTTTGAACTTTGAAATTTTCTTTATATATTACATAGGAGGGCTAAAAAGACCACAGAGAGTATAGGATTGGTTACTCTTCTAGAAAACACAGAATAATGCAAATAAAGCACTATTAAAAAGTTATGTTAGTAACCAGAATTTTCCTCATTTGTGGGATTATCTAGGTTCAAAGATTTACATATATACACAAATTAGGTAAATGAAAAGGATGAATCAGGAATTCTACAGTAAGAGAACTCTTACCCACAAAAAGTAGATTGCTGTAATTCTCTAACATCACATCCATGTACAATGCCTTCTGAGCACAGTCTAGACATTCCCATTCTTCTTGAGAGAGGTCCACAGCCACATCTCTGAAGGATAACAGACCCTGCAATGGAGAATTACCTATTTACCATGCACTGCTCCACAAATGATATCTTGAGTAAAAGAAACCTAAAGAATTAGAGACAGAGACATGTCTATGATATAGATGAGGCATGGCAAATTTTAAAGGTCAAAATTTTTCTAGAAGTGCGGTGTTGCTATTCTTTCAGAGACAATATATAGAAGGACTTGACTTACTACATTGCAAACATCCATTAGGACTCTCTCCTCCATGAATTTTCTGATGTATTCTAAGACCTGAGTAGCAGGAAAAAAAAAAAAAAAAAAAGATGTGCCACAATCAATAAATTTGAAAATTTTGTGTCCAGTTTGAAGTTTTCACTTATGATACTACAAAACAGAATTTAATCTCAGATCCAGGAGATCTAATGCTCTCAGATGAACCTTATAGGCAGGGGTCATACACAGTACACGTGCACACACACAAACACTCAGGGATATATCTATATAAAATAAAAATTATAATTTAAGTTTAATAAAAGATATTTTCTAAAATGTTCAGTCTTTATTGTATTTTCAATCTCTGTAAACACAGGGTGACATAATAGTCTTGCAATCACCAAATTTTTAGGGAATATAACATACACATTTAAGGTTTAGATACAGGAACGTACCTTTATGAAATATGTGTTGATAAGAAACAGAATCCCAGAGCCACATCTCAGATGTTAAAGCTGTAATGATTAAAGGTATGCTTTGACATTATACAACTGCTTACCTTACTTGAATATGGACATTAGATCAATCCTGTTTGAAGCTGGGTTTACCTGACTCTAATCTAAAAGGTTCAGTGGAGATCCTGAGGCCTTGGTATAATGGTTAATGATTTGTCCCTTTCTAGAACAAATAAGTAGAAGATGGAATGCAAAAAAAAAAAAAAAAAAAAAAAAAAAAAAATTTATTTATTTATTTATATATTTGGTTTTTCGAGACAGGGTTTCTCTGTAGCTTTGGAGCCTGTCCTGGAACTAGCTTTTGTAGACCAGGCTGGCCTCAAACTCACAGACATCCGCCTACCTCTGTCTCCCAAGTGCTGGGATTAAAGGCATGCGCCACCACTGCCTGGCTGGAATGCAAAATTTATGGATGATTTAAGTCATTTTTTTTCTTGAGAGTAAGGAGTTTAAAATCATTGCACATACCCAATGTTCCAAACACACAGAACCCAAGTTTGTGAAGATATGTTTTGAGAAATATTTACAACCATGAAGTAAATAAAAAAGTAGAATTATACAACATTAATGTTATTTACATTTTCAAATTCTTGATACAAACAATATAGACAAAGAACAATCTCATGAATTCCACACAGTATTTCAGTACATAATAATTAGAAATATACATGCAGCCGGGCGATGGTGGCGCATGCCTTTAATCCCAACACTCGGGAGGCAGAGGCAGGCGGATCTCTGTGAGTTCGAGGCCAGCCTGGTCTACAAGAGCTAGTTCCAGGACAGGAACCAAAAAAAAAGAAATATACATGTAAAAACATGGCCTATACAACAGTTCATTCAAATGTAGTACAAATATTTTCTATTATCAAAACAAATGTTTTAAATAGAATGAGAAATATTCTAACTCTTCATTAATTTTGAATATATTATTGCTCATGTGATTGACTCAGATGAAATTTTAAGCCTCTTAATTTCAACTTTATTCTTCACTTCAGTATTTGAGCTCTTTCATCTAACATGATTTAAGCTTAGATAAGTATTTATAATTAAACCTTCATTTTTCAAAGACTGGAATACACAGGGTTATATACTATCACAAGTGTTCACCAGAAATATAAACCTGGAGCCTGAAGACATGGCTCAGAGATAAAGCGCACTTGCTATTCCTGCAAAGAAACCTAATTTAATTCTCTCTAAACAAATGGCAATTAGCTACAGTGTCTGACTTCAGTGCCAAGGGTTTGGTGCTGACCTCAGGGATGGAGGGGCATACTACACCATGCAGTATATATAACAATATGCAGATCAACCCTCATATATGTAAATAAAATATTATTTTAAAGCAAGAAATAAGCCGGTTGGTGGTGGCGCATGCCTTTAATCCCAGCACTCGGGAGGCAGAGGCAGGCGGATCTCTGTGAGTTCGAGGCCAGCCTGGTCTACAAGAGCTAGTTCCAGGACAGGAACCAAAAGCTACAGAGAAACCCTGTCTTGAAAATCTAAAAAAAAAAAAAAAAGCAAGAAATAGAAACATTGATATAACTCTTCAGAATTTCACTCTGTAATAAAAACCTTTAGGGAGAGAGAAAAAAAAACATAGTCCAGAGAGGGCCTTCATTCTCCAAAAGAAGAGAGTAAAGTGCTATGGGACAATGGTCTTGTACCCTGTAGAGGTTCAGAAGCAGACAGCAATGGCTTTCAGACCTACCTGTACCAAAAGGAGTGATCACATAACTCCATCTGCATCTGGAGGAGGCACCGCCTGAGCCTCATGCCTACCTGCACAGTGAGGAGTGATCACCTGAGGCTCTCCCTGCCTGCTCCTTAAAAAATGATCAATGGAGCCAAACCTCCAACTGCACCAATTGGAGAAAGAGGGACCCCTTGAAGGACAGGTGCCAACTGTTCTGATTAGAGAAGAACAGTGCAAGAATACACTCAACAGGGGCTGGAGAGATGGCTCAGTGGTTAAGAGCATTGCCTATTCTTCTAAAGGTCCTGAGTTCAAATCCCAGCAACCACATGGTGGCTCACAACCATCTATAATGAGGTCTGGTGACCTCTTCTGGCCTGCAGACAGAATATTGTATACATAATAAATAAATAAATATTAAAAAAAGAATACACTCAACAACATAAATAGCAATACAGCACAACCAGAAACCAGTGGTTCTATAATAGTAAGATCTGAATATTCCAACACAGATGAAGCAGAAGAAAATAACCTTATAAATAACTTTATGAAGAAAAGCCCTAAAAGAAGTGAAAAATTACCTTAAAGAAATGGAAGAAAAGACAAACAAAAAGTTAGAAGAAAACAACAAACCCCTTAATAAAAACCAAGAAAAAATAAACCAAACAAGTGAAGAAAAGGGTTCAAGATTTAAAAACTAAAATAGAGGCAATAAAACACAAATTGAGGGAATTCTGGAAATGGAAAAGCTGAGTAAATGATCAGGAACTACAAATGCAAGCATTAAACAACAGAATACAAAAGATGGAAGACAGAATCTCAGGTGTTGAAGATACGATAGAGGAAACAGATTCATTGGTCAAAGAAAATGTTAAATCCAACAAATTCTTAACAAAAAATATCCAGAAAATCTGGGACACCATGAAAAAACTTAACCTAAGAATAATAGGGAGAGAAGAAGTCCAGCTCAAAGGCACAGAAAATATATTCAACAGAATCATAGAAGAAAACTTTCCCAACCTAAAGAAGAACATGCCTATGAAAGTACAAGAAGCTTAAAGAACACCAAATAGACTAGACCAAAAAAAAAGTCCTCTTGCCACATAATAATCAAAACACTAAGCACAGAGAATAAATAAAGAATATTAAAAGCTACAAAAGCCTACCTAACATATAAAGGCAGACCTATCAGAATTACACCCGACTTCTCGATGAAAACTCTGGAAGTCAGACAGGCATTATGCAGAAACTGAGAGATCATGGATGCAAGTCCAGACTACTATACCTAGCAAAGCTTTTAATCACCATAGATGAAGATAAAAAGATATTTCAAGACAAAACCAGATTTAAATAATACCTATCTAGTAAAGCTTTTAATCACCATAGATGAAGATAAAAAGATATTTCAAGACAAAACCAGATTTAAATAATACCTATCTACAAATCCAGCCCTAAAGAAAGTACTAAAAGGAAAACTCCAACCCAAGGAAGTTAGCTGCACCCAGGCAACAGATCATCCCACACTAGCAAATTTCAAAGAATGGAAACACAGACATGTCACCAAAACAACAAAAAACAAAAATATCAGGAATTAGCAATCACTGGTCATTAATGTCCATTAATATCAATGGACTCCATTCACCTATAAAAAAGATACAGGTGCCATAACCCGCAACATTATACAGTAATTGCTCAGTCATCTTTTCACGGGCAACTTATCAGAATCAAGGGATCTGATAAATGCTAAAACAAAAACCAAGGCCTTTTGGCATTATTGCTTTGTGAATAAAGTGGCTGTTCCTTCCTGCAGATTTTTTGCAGTAGCTAACTCCCTTTCTGTTACATATTTGGGAATTCATTCCCTAGTTCAGAACAGTTTCCCACTGTCAGGCCTTGTTCCTCTCTCCAAGGTAAATGCAGAGATCTGCCTTCCTGCAATTATCTTTATCAGTAGGCATTTGGTCAGTGCTTAGGGTCTAGGCATAGAACATCCCATTAAAGATATTCACAGATACCTAAGGGCATAGAATTACTATGACTTTAGTTCAGGAAGTTTACTGCTTGTGTTTTACTCTCAAGAACAGCAGAATTAACTGCAACCCAGAGAAAGACCCACAATGCCCACAATCAGAATGGCTGATAACAGCATAGCCTGAAACTAACAATTTAGAGTCCTAGGTCTCTTCTTCGCTTAGAGCAGTAAGTCTAACTCCAGACTTAAGCTGGTAGAAAATACACCATCTGGTGAATGTGCTATCTGATCAAGAGCCAGATTCTCCATGACTGCTTAGGTAGGTTGCTTGGTTACTTGATTCTATGCATTCTGGGAGAGAGAAAAAAGTGGCACACTAGAAATAAACTTTTTAGCCCTTTACTAACCCCTTAAAAATGTAGCATAGCACACTAACCTTCCCTTCTAGAATTGCCTGATGGTTTAATTCCTTTCTTAACTAACTTTCCATTAAGAAGTTCATTGGGGGGGCTGGAGAGATGGCTCAGCGGTTAAGAGCATTGCCTGCTCTTCCAGAGGTCCTGAGTTCAATTCCCAGCAACCACATGGTGGCTCACAACCATCTGTAATGAGGTCTGGTGCCCTCTTCTGGCCTGCAGACATACACACAGACAGAATATTGCATACATAATAAATAAATAAATATTTGAAAAAAAAAGTTCATTGGATGTGTACTAGCCACTCTCATGGATCTGTAGGGGGGTACATATGTAAAAATCCTTATCTGATTGTCTATGGGGCAAAAGAATTTTGACCCTGAAACATGGTAGGGCTGAAAAATTACTAGTTTTAGGGTATAAATGACTGGGAATATTTGTAATGGGTAGAAAAAGGGAGAACAAGAAGGCAATATGAGAAATGATGGATTGATTCGAGAAAAATAAGGAAACATAGACAGACAATTCCCATTGTAAGTAGACGTCTTTGCCATCAGATTTTTAGCCCCTTTACCTCATCCTGGTGTCTTTAATTCAACCCTGTAACACAGATTGGATATGAAAACAGAATCCATCCTTCTGCTGCATACAAGAAAAACACCTCAACTTTAAAGACAAGCATTACCTTAAATGGTTGGGAAAAGGTTTTCCAATCAAATGGACCTAAAAAACAAGGTGGTATAGCTATACTAATATCTAACAAAATACACTTCAAACTAAAAGTAATCAAAAGACATGAAGACGGCCATCTCAAAATTCATAGCTTGAAATATCCACCAAGATGAAGTCTCAATTCTGATTATCTATGCCACAAATACAAAAGCACCTACATCTGTAAAAAAAAAAACACTACTAAAGCTTAAGTCACACATCAAACCCCACACACTAATAGCAGAAGTCAACACCCCACTCTCACCAATGGACAGATCTGCCAAGCAAAAGCTTCACAGATAAATAAGAGAACTGACAGATGTCATGATTCAAATGGATTTAACAGATGTCTATAGAACACTGCACCCAAAGCACAAAAGATTATAACTTCTTCAAGGAACTTCATGGTACCTTCTCTAAAATGGATCATATACTCGGTAACAAAGCAAACCTCAATAGATAAAAAAAAATTGGTAAGATTGCCATTTTTATTATGTTGATCCGACCTATCCAAGATTGTGGGAGATCTTTCCATTTTCTGATGTCTTCAAGTTCTTTCTTTAGAGACAGAGAAACCCTGTCTTGAAGAAAAAAGAAAGAAAGGAAGGAAGGAAGGAAGGAAGGAAGGAAGGAAGGAAGGAAGGAAGGAAGGAAGGAAGGAAGGAAGGAGAAAAAAAGAAGAAAAAGGATGATGTCCTAAAGACAAGTGAAGAATTCAAACTTCTCTTTCATAAAACGAGGCCAGGCATAACTAAGTACTAAAACTGATGCAGTCACTTCCCACTAGCAGTGCCTGAGGACTGGATTGTTTCAGTACTGAATTCTTTGAAAGGACACTAGCCCACTGGGGACACTAACCCACTGGAACATGTGCCTCTGGATGGATTAGATTACATCCCCAGATCTAGCCAACAAGGCTCATTCCCTTATTTGGCCACTTCATTCTCATGATGTTTCTCCCAAGGTCCAGCTATGGAAGAATTGAAGTCTAGCAATCAGAAGTCCCCTTTTGTTCAACTATTTAATATGTCAAATTAATCACCTTTTCCCAACATGGGCTTTCCCCCTTCACCTTTATGAACTGACATTTGCCTATGTGTCACCACTCTATCCCCTCTATTCAGAGGCAGTGTTCTGTCCCTCTAGGACAAATATCCCTGCTCCCTTTCCCTTGTTCCCTTCTCCTTCTCCCTCATCCGCTGTCTCCTTTACCAAAGCATCTTATCCCATTCTAACACAGAGTTTTCCCTTTTTCTCTTCTTAAGAATTCTACTTGTTCTGTATCAGGGTTACAAGGAAGCCAGCTGACAATTTAACAAAAGCCAAACCCCTCCTCATGATACATCAATATCATGCTAAAAGTAAGATCTAGTCAGGCCACCAATCCAAGAGCAGAAAGCCTACGGGTACCTTTGGTTCCATCCACCCCAATGCACAGACATCCAGCCCTGTGCCATGCTCACTGATGCCCACACCTGGGCCGCTTGGCTAGTACACTTGCAAGGCCTTGTCCTGGAAAGCATCATTCATGCAGTCTTAGGTGCACATTGCTATCAGAGGCACTCCAAAATCCACTGAGCCCAGTCCTCACCCAGGAGGTCCTGGTATACTGCGTGGGAGGGGGGTTGCATGGGCAACAGAGGTTTTTTACTCTTTTTGAATCAGGTGACTTTAATTCTAAAGACTGAAAACCACTGATTTGGATGCTGTCTTAAAACTGCCACTCAACCAGCAACCATGCGAGGCGCAGGCTGTCGACCTTGGCATTTGTATCCATTACCATGCTCCTTAGGCATCTTGTAAACAAAGACTCAATTTCACATTAGTGGAAATAAATGGCTGCTCTTCTAATGAAAGCTGATGTCAGCAGTATTTGGAGAGAACCTAATTCTTCCCGTTCACAGGGCTGGCAGCTGGCATGCACTTGCCAGTTATTAAATTCGTTTTTAATTGAGCAATTTAACTGGAGCTTTTGCATCGACTATGTGTCCTGTTTAGAAAAGTTTCTCCGAGTTGTTTGAAGAGACGATAACTTTCCCCTTTCTTAGGTCAGATTGTTAGAAATGCATTTCTTTTTTTTTTTTTTTTTTTTTTTTTTTGCTTTTTCGGGACAGGGTTTCTCTGTGGTTTTGGAGCCTGTCCTGGAACTAGCTCTTGTAGACCAGGCTGGTCTCGAACTCACAGAGATCCGCCTGCCTCTGCCTCCCGAGTGCTGGGATTAAAGGCGTGCGCCACCACCGCCCGGCTTCCACTGCACTTTCAATTCGCCCCCAGGAGCACAAACATACTCTCTGATAATGGCTTAGCACCGATGTGATCTAGAAAGGCTTTGCTATGAAAAGCCAGCAGGCTCTGTCTGTCTCTGGCTCCTGGGTGGAAAGGAGTGTTGGGGCCTTTTCCCCTGGAATGGCTTTTTCTCTTTTGTTCGAGCTGAAGAGATGTTTGGGCTCCCAGCATACCCAGGGTCCTGGCCATGAAAATCACGACACCTGTTCACAAAGTGGACTTGAAAACGAAACCCCTTTATTCACAAGCCTGCCTCTTGTTCTCACCCGTGCCTCATGCAAGCTGCTTGCCCATTTAGTGCTACATGCAGAGAACATAGAAAAGATGAAATCTACATGTGCTGTTTGACAATAAAGATATTCATGACCTGCCCCCCCCCCAAAAAAAAAACCTGAAGCTGGGCAGTGGTGGCACACGCCTTTAATCCCAGAACACAGAATGCGCAGAGGCAGGCAGATCTACGAGGCTAGCCTGGTGTACAGAATGAGTACCAGGACAGCCAGAACTGTTACATAGAGAAACCCTGTCTCAAAAAACAAAACAAAACAACAAAAATATTCCACCCACGAAGTCATTTGCTGCTGTTTTTCTGCCAGAGACAGAAGGTAGTCATTTTAACTTTTCTTTCCTGCTCAATAAAATTTCTCTCTGTAAAAACAGGTATTTGGATATACTTTGTGCCTAATTCCAGGTCTGGGGGGAGCCCCCAGGGTGCGGGGGTTCCCTTCTTTCTCTAATTCCTTTACAAATTCCTACACTAACCCTCAAAAGAATATTGTCAAAAACTGAAAGAAAAAGAATGCTAGACCATCATCACACAAAGCTGAGTTTACCTTGATACAGAAATCTGCCTCAAAACATACATGAAATACAAGGGGACTAATGCAATAAAAAATGTGGATAACTAGGAATAACAGAATGATGAGTAACTGTGCACACGCTCTAGAAAGCTCCGGGTGCAAGCAGTGGACCAGAGGAGTTAAAAAGTATGGATAAAGTTAAACTCCGGGAGGGGGGGGGGAGGGGCGGGGGAGATGGCTCAGTGGTTAAGAGCATAGCCTGCTCTTCCCAAGGTCCTGAGTTCAATTCCCGGCAACCACATGGTGGCTCACAACCATCTGTAATGAGGTCTGGTGCCCTCTTCTGGCCTACAGACATACACACAGACAGAATATTGCATACATAATAAATAAATAAATAAATAAATAAATTTTTTTTTTTTTTTAAAGTTAAACTCTAGGAACTTTGGAATAACCACAATACCAAAGAAAATGGATAACGAAAATACTCTACCAGAACACCACTCTTTAAATATTTCAACAACCACAATAAGAGTGAAAAGATCCAGCCTGGTCTACAAGAGTTAGTTCCAGGACAGGCTCCGTAGCTACAGAGAAACCCTGTCTCGAAAAACCAAAACAAAAAAAAAAGAGTGAAAAGATCAGGATATGCCTCAGCTCATGTAAATGAAAATTTAGTGACAACACAACAGAATTTTGAGAGCCGGGTTAAAGTTGTGGTGAATTTACAATATTTAAAATTTGATGCACAGCGGCTCATCATGGTCAGCATCAGAATGGCAAGGAAAAATGGGCATATCAATACATGCGTTTTCATGGGAAAATACCAGGATAACATACAGGCTGAGAAATGTCAACGCTATCGGCAACCAATCAAAAATTCCTGCTCCAGTAAAAGATACTGTGTTTCAGTTTTAACATTATCAAGAACCTGAATTGTTTCCCAGGACAAACATGGTAGCATTCATAGTGTCAAAAACTGTGTTAGCAGGCTGGCCGGGCGGTGGTGGCGCATGCCTTTAATCCCAGCACTTGGGAGGCAGAGGCAGGCGGATCTCTGTGAGTTCGAGACCAGCCTGGTCTACAAGAGCTAGTTCCAGGACAGCCTCCAAAACCACAGAGAAACCCTGTCTCGAAAAAAACAAACAAACAAACAAACAAAAAAAAACCTGTTACGCAAGCTGGGAAGTGAGCAGAGTTATCAAAGGCCAATCAGATTTGGATGTTGTATGCTATAATCCTAACCCGCCAGGCGAAACATGCCATTGGTGTCATAGTTAGCATGACTATTTTGTGGGTAACAGGTCTTCTGGCTTGATCTGAAGCAGGTTCACAGAAGGAAATACATGAATGGGCCGGCCGGTGGTGGCGCACGCCTTTAATCCCAGCACTCGGGAGGCAGAGGCAGGCGGATCTCTGTGAGTTTGAGACCAGCCTGGTCTACAAGAGCTAGTTTCAGGACAGGAACCAAAAAGCTACAGAGAAACCCTGTCTCGAAAAAAAAGAAATACATGAATAGCCAAAAGCCTGGGATGGTGAAGGTCAAAGGCTCTAATACAGAATTCACTACTTACATTCTGCTACATGTACAAATATTCAAACTGCCTTTTACTGATTCTGAACACACCACAGCTTGGTGTTGGTTTCGGCAAGGGTCTAAGAAACTCTGTTTTCAATGGACAATAGTTATTTTAGAGAATTATACCTCATCAAAAACTGAGAAAAACTGAATGCTAACTGCACAGGCTATGATGGGAATTACATATTCCCACATATAAACTGCAAGGAACATTACAGAAGAGGAGATAAAAGATTTAAGAGCTGGAGGATAGGAATGTGACATATGAAAAACTCTTTTGCCATATGACAATTAGAATTATCAACACATTACAGCCTTGTACACAGCCTAAACTTGCCCAAAATCATACATGAAATATGAGAAGGACAACAGGGAAGAAAACACATCTACCATGGATAAGACAGGGCATGACCAGAGGGTAAGAACGAGCAAATTAAAATGTGCATTCATTAAATATCAATATTTTATTATCAAAATTGAACAAAATTTATAGAAATAAAACTTAAGAGGAGATATCAATGTCTATTTGGAGGTAGAACTTTTGTTTTTTGTGTACTCAACCAACCAATTAGACAAGATTTATACTATCTGTTTTTGCTTCTATTATTTAATTCAAACTGAGCAGTAAACAATCAAAACAATAGTTAAAAAAAGAAAAAACTAACCAAGCACAAGAGAGATCATTGAAATAGAAACCTGAATTCACTGAAGGAATACAGGATAACACTGGAAGAAGGAAAAAATGGGCATGCACATAGAACAGAATGCATTCTTGTGGGAAGGACAGTCTTACAAAATTCATATAAAGCCAGGCGGTGGTGGCGCACGCCTTTAATCCCAGCCCTCGGGAGGCAGAGGCAGGCGGATCTTTGTGAGTTCGAGACCAGCCTGGTCTACAAGAGCTAGTTCCAGGACAGGCTCCAAAACCACAGAGAAACCCTGTCTCGAAAAACAAAACAAAAAACAAAACAAACAAAAAAAAACAAAATTCATATAATTAGCTCAAAATTTGTGACAATCAAGCTACCCATGATTTACTTCACAGGTACAGAAAGGAGACCAATACAAATTTACATTACTTACAAATACCAAAGACCCTAAGAGCCAGAGCAATCCCGGACAAAGAGAGTAAAACTTGAGTCATCCCAGCTGTGATTTCAGATGATACTGTAGATCTAGAGGAACAATAGCACCATGGCAGGGACAGAAGAGGGGACACCTAAAACACTGTGAGCAGCAGATCCAGAACCAACCCAACCTGGGTGACCAACTGAAAATACCAAAAACTTATCATACAGATGACAGCCTCATCAACCTGTGTTGAAGGGAAAGGTTCATATCCACATATAAAAGAATGAAAATAGGTGAAAATCAATAAATTGGTGAAATCTGACTGTGTGAAACTGAAAAAAATGTATACCCCAAAGTATAAAGAAACAGCATACTAAATGGTGAAACTTATTAGCAAACATTTTATAGTACAATACATATATGCCCAGATTTTACCAAGAAGTTAAAAAAAAGCAAACTAAATATTTTAATCAAGAAATAAACCAAAAAAAGTGACAATGCGAAAAAGCTGTAGCATAGCCTAAATGTAAATAGCACATGTTCCACACATTTACGGATGAAGAAAATACTCCTCTTGTGTACACTGACAATTCTCTGCCCAGTCGGTATCTACACTCATGGTGTTAAACAGCATACACTAGAGAAAAGGCAGAAGGAAGAACAGAGAGACCGTGTTCTTCAGTGGGAATCCAACTCACTGCAACAGCAGAAAAGTCAGTGTGCAGGTTTTTTTTTTTGGTTTTTTTTTTTTTTGGTTTTTCGAGACAGGGTTTCTCTGTGGCTTTGGAGCCTGTCCTTCTCTGTGGTTTTGGAGCCTGTCCTGGAACTAGCTCTGTAGACCAGGGTGGTCTCGAACTCACAGAGATCCACCTGCCTTTGCCTCCCGAGTGCTGGGATTAAAGGCGTGCGCCACCACCGCCCGGCCAGTGTGCAGTTTTATGGACAACTAAACAATAAAAAAATAAAACCTAGGGCTGGAGAGATGGCTCAGAGGTTAAGAGCACTGATAGTTCTTCCAGAAGTCCTGAGTTCAATTCCCAGCAACTACATGGTAGCTCAACCATCTGTAATGAAATCTGGTGCCCTCTTCTGGCCTGCAGGCATACATGCAAATAAAACACTGTATACAAAATAAATAAATCTTTTTTTAAAAAGATAAAACCTAGTGAAGATACTACTCCAATTTTAAAGGAATGAAATAAATTGCAAACTATCAATGAAATAGAAAGAGGAAAAGAAACATAATACAAAAAAAAAATCACAAAATAGTGTTTATAATTTTCTTCAGTGATTTCTTTTTTTTTTTTTTTGGTTTTTCGAGACAGGGTTTCTCTGTGGTTTGGGAGTCTGTCCTGGAATGAGCTCTTGTAGACCAGGCTGGACTCGAACTCACAAAGATCCGCCTGCCTCTGCCTCCCAAGTGCTGGGATTAAAGGCGTGCGCCACCACCACCCGGCTCTTCAGTGATTTCTTGAAATGCATATGGATAATATGCACCAAACCAAACATGAAAACAGGATAATACTAAAACCAAAATATATACTAGCCCTAAATGATCCTAAAATCAAAATATATACTTCCTATGAAAGTATTTACTTCAAACATAATCATACTTAGTGCTAAGAATGAAGAAACTTTATAAAGATTTCCTGTGATGAGGGTTGATCATGATTATGGTAGGTAACAGGAAAAGATGAATCTATAAGTGTAAAAAACAAAGAATATTAATAAATGATCAAAGGGTCCATTTCCAGAAAGGTATGTGATCAATATGAATGTATTTTACAAGTTTCCAATTACATGAAGCAATCAATGACTGACCTATAGGAAGCAAATAGACAATGATACAGGAAGCTTCAATATCTACCACTGAGCAAGATGACCATAAACAGAAAACCAATAATGCCTAGCAGCTCTGCAGAGAAACATCCACTAAACATCAGAAGGTGCCCAGTTTTCTCAAACTTCAATGAGCATCCTCCAGTGTGGCCATTTCTTAAAAATAGAGCAACTCTTCGAACCTAGTAGAGATCAATATTTAAAACGTGTCTTCTCCAAAAACCTAGAATACTGACATCAACATTAGAAGGAGCAGAGAATACAAAAGAGGCATGTGAACACTGACTCACTGAATGCATGCTCTCATTCATTCAAACATGAGGAAATATAAAACGATGTTTATGGTCTGTAAATATTCTCAATAATATATACCAAGATCTTACAGGCAGTTTTTTTATAAATGCAGAAAGTCAGGAATTCCTAAGATTTATAAAATTGTGAGAAACCAAAAAACTGCAAAGACAAAGACAGAAGGATCAAACCCAGAGGTAATTTCAAAATATATAAAACTTGTAGTAATGCAAACCATGGCGTGTTGAAGACAGACAATGGAATATCAAAGGGAAGACAATGCAAATGGAGCTTAAACACTCAGCAGAGATAGTAAACAAACCTTATCAAAATTTTGCTGGTGGGGCTGGAGAGATGGCTCAGCAGTTAAGGGCACTGCCTGCTCTTCCAAAGGTCCCGAGTTCAATTCCCAGCAACCACATGGTGGCTCACAACCATCTGTAATGAGATTTGGTGCCCTCTTCTGGCCTGCAGGCATGCAGGCAGAGTACTAAGGATACTGTATACATAATAAATAAATAAATCTTAAAAAAAATTTTGCTGGTATTATTTTAGAAAATAGAGAAATTAACCTAAAAGAACCTGAAGGAACTCTAAGATGCTCAAAAAACTCTGTGTACAGGATCAACCAAGAGGCTTAAATTAAATAGTCCCAACTAAATGGCATGTTAAAATTATAGTAATGAGGGGCTGGAGAGATGGCTCAGAGGTTAAGAATACTAGTTGTTCTTCCAGAGGTCTTGAGTTCAATTCCCAGCAAACGCATAGTGGCTCACAACCATCTCATAATGAGATCTGGTGCCCTCTTCTGGTGTGCAGACACACATGCAGGTAGACCACTGTATAAATAATAAATAAATGAATCTTTAAAAAAATTATACTAATGAAACCACTTAATAGTGATATAAAAAAACACAACCAGAAATGGAAATTAAAGAGGGACATCTTTCCCATGCGAAGTCAAATAAAATTATATTTGCCTCTGTATTAATTTTTTACATACACAGTCTTCAAACACCTACCAATAGGAAATCCTGAGATTATTCTCTGTGGAATTCTTTAGAATTAAACAGAATGTGGCAAAACCAATCTCATGTCCTATTTTTCTGTCACTTGAGCCCTTCCCAGTCTCTTTACGCCTTCCTCAATCACTGTAGCACACCTGGATCCTTTGCTATTGTCTCCTCTCTTCACCATCCAGAGCTCTTTGTTTTGATTCCCAGGTGAGCAGGACTGACTGAGCAATGTGAGATTCTTCAGAAAACACCTAAAAGTTTTCAAGGAGCAGAAAGTAAAGATGCTAACACCTGCCAAAAGGAAAGAGAAAATACTAAGAAAAAGATCTCTAGCCAGGCAGTGGTGGCATATAATCCCAGCACTGGGGAGGCAGAGGCAGAGGATCTCTGTGAATTCAAGGCCAGCGTGGTCTACAAGAGCTAGTTCCTGGACAGGCTCCAGAGAAACCATCTTCAAAAACCAACCAACCAGGGGCTGGAGAGATGGCTCAGTGGTTAAGAGCACTGCCTGCTCTTCCAAAGGTCCTGAGTTCAATTCCCAGCAACCACATGGTGGCTCACAACCATCTGTAATGGGGTCTGGTGCCCTCTTCTGGCCTGCAGGCAGAGTATTGAGACTACCGTATACATAATAAATAAATCTTAAAAAAAAAAAAAAAAAAACAACCAAAAATAAATAAAATAAAATGCCTCTTTCTCCTTGGATTTCAGTTTACCCTGTGAGATGCGAGACTCATTCACACACAGCTACCACACATCCAGAGTAGTTTTCCCAGGAACCCGGAGCAGAAGCAAGGGAGACTGCAAGAACATTATTCTTACCCTCAGAATCCCAACGGCTACAGTTCTTTAATAGGAGATCTCAGCTAAAAGCCCCGTGAGCAGGGTCTAGGCATTTCCACTCCTACAAGAAGTTCACATTCACAGCACTAAATGTCAACAAATCCTGAAATTAACAAAAAAAAAATGTTGGTCACGTGTACATAGGCGGAGTGCTTTTCCTCAACAAAAGAGACATGTTTCTGATACAGGTGAGTGATCATGAATACTTAAAAGATGCTTTATAATTTTGTTTAAAGTGCATTTGCGAACTATAAAATAGTGTGGCCTGATATACTCTCGCAGCATGCATGTTGGGTTTGCCTGGTCCTTGGGTGTAACATAAGAACACAGCATACCAAGACACAAACAACATAATATTGAAAGCAGGGTCTATAAGGCTAAAGAAGTGGAAACCCGGGTATCTTTGGAGGTAGGCAGGGTAGCAGCTAAGAGAACACGCTGAGGGAGGACGATGAGCAATAGAGCCAAGGCTGACAGAGACCAGGTAAGAGAGCCTGCGACTGTGACGGACAGATGAACAAGTTTAAGGGGTGCGCGTGGCGCATAAGAAAGCACCTGGCTGCAGGTGAAGAAGTGAGCTGCCGCCGCCGCCGCCGCCGCCGCCGCCGCCGCCGCCGCCGCCGCCGCCGCCAGAGCCACGTGCAGGACTGCGGGAGCTGACAGTGTCCTCCTGGTCCCAGCCCCGCAGCTCCTCTGACCTGGGAGGTTCCAGGGCCGCCGGGCTGCGGTTCCCGCCACTGCGCTGCTGACTTTCCCAGGCCGCCCGGCGTGGAGGCTGCGGCTCCGGGGAGTTTTCGTGTCCCCGAACACACAGCGGAGTCTTCCTCACCCACTTCCAGACGACGCGGCTCCCAGAGTCCAGAAGAGACTAGCGGGATTTCCTGTCCCTTCGGCCTGGTTCTTCCGAGCTATTCTTCCTGGTCCCGCCCACTACACCCACTTCCGGTTACGTATTCCCTCTAAACCCGCCTACCGAGGGCTCTTTTTTTCTTTTTTAACAGGGTTTCTCTATGTAGCCTTGGCTGTCGTGGAGTTCCAGCTCACAGAGATCCGCCTGCCTCTACCTCCCAAATGCTAGGATTAAACGCGTGTGCCACCACCGCCAGCCTAGTCTAAAAGAGCTAGTTCCAGGACAGGCTCTATAGCTATAGAGAGACTTGGTCTTGAAAACAAACAAACAAACTGATTGGAGTTTTTCCCAACTTTGGAGGAAATAAACTTTTTTGTCTTCTAAACAAAGTTTACATTAATAAGTACTCTTGAAGCTGATTTGTGTGTCCAAAATAATTACTAAGCAAAGCTCGATTGCATGAAACAGTTCCTGAGCATCCCTTAGCTGATTGTGGACACCCTGTTTCAGACCTGGAATTTTAGTCATGTCCTGGTTTCTTATGCGTAAAATGTGAGCCCAAACCATAGCATTTGCATAAGGAGAGGCTGAGAAGTTGAGATGTGGAAATTGTGGGTCATGATTGGGTTAGAACACCAGCCCTGCCTGATAATCAGGCAAGGATTCAGCTAGATTACAACTACAGGATAGGATGTGGGACTTAGGGAAAGGCATTCCATACAGTGTAAGGAAACGCTGTCTTTTGTAGTCATTTGTGAGTTTTTTTCTAATAAATTATTACGCTTTTGCATAAATGAACAAATGTTTCCCAGACATTGAATCATAATGGTCAAACCATGCTCTCAGTGTTCATTCACTGATACAGCACAGTTTGGAGAATGGATGTCACGTACAGAATTCCGTAGCACACTTTCATTCTGTCTTCTGAAGCTCCCAAACCAGTCCAGTCTGTCTCGCTGTATGCCATATCAATGAAACCATCTGGTTTGGGAGTTAACACCCTAGAGTAGGAAGTCCACCAATATCTCATTTTTTTAGCTGATTTTTAGCCCAGTAAGTGCACAATTCATCATTGTGTCTGCTTTTCCAATGCTGTCCTGTTTTTACTGCTAAAGCGTTTGGTGCATCATCCCAGAGTCTCTTTATTATTCAGGTTTGTCTTGGCTATCCTGGTGTGTGTGTGTGTGTGTGTGTGTGTGTGTGTGTATGTGTGTATGTGTGTGTGTGTATGTTTTCATATGAAACTGAAAATTGTCCCTTTTTGATCTGTGAAAATGTCTGGCAGTGGTGGTACATGCCTTTAATCACATTACTCTGGAAGCAGAGAAAGGCAGAACTCTGAGTTGAAGGCAGTCTGGTCTACAAAGGGAGTTATAAAGAGAAACCATGTCTCCAAATACCAGAACTGAAGAAAAAAAAAACATACAAGAATTATGTTGGAATTTTGATGGGGATTTGAATCTGTTGTTTGCTTTATTTAGGATGATCATTTTTTTTATATTACTCCAACCAGTCCATGAGCATGAGACATATTCCCATCTTCTGAAATCTTCTATTTCTTTATTTAGTGATTTGAATTATTTTCTTTTAGTATCTTTTATTGAAATATGTCTTCATACAATGTTTTGATCAATTTTATAACCTCACAAACACTCCAAATATTCCAAAACTCCATATGCACTAAACATTATGTTTTCTTTCTCTTTAAAAAGAAAAAGAGGCTTGGATAGATGGCTCAGATGTTAAGAACACTGACCCCTCTTCCAGAGGTCATGAGTTCAATTCCCAGCAGCCACATGGTGGCTTATAATCATCTATAATGAAATCTGGTGCCCCCTTCTGGTGTCAAGCATACATGCAGGCAGAATACTACACATAATAAAGATTCATTTTAAAAATTAAAATAAAGAAAAAGGAACAAAATAAAACACGATACAAAAATTACAAGCTTTCAAAGATGAAAATCAAAACAAATAAACAAAAGACGAATAATCCAGGATTAGAGGCATGTGTTACCACTTCTATTTCAATTTTTCAATATCTTTATTGAATTTCTGTCACATCCTAAATACATTCTTTATGATATGCAAGTGCTTAGGATTTCACTGACTTCCCTCAGGAAATGACTGGTGCCTGCTTTGATTTTCTAGTGTATTCTCATAACCATTCTTTGAATTCTTTGTTTAGTATATCATTGAGTTTACTCTCCCCCTAAGTGACTGTGGCATTTTGAGTCATGTCGTATTGATAGCTTCACTTGTCTTTTGTTTCTGCACTAGCAGAGGTATATCTGGGAGTAGGGCATATACTGGGTTGTTTTTCTGCCCTCCTTTTTCTTCCAGTTGATGCTTTTGCAATGTTGAAATGGGGTCTGTTTTGGCAGCTTGAAGTTTACTACTCTCCCGTGAAGTTCATTTATACCTCAGTAAGCTAAATTTCAGCCTGAGTTCTGTTCTCTGAGAAATATTCTCCTTATCACTCTAAGATTTCACTCCATCTGAGCAAGCAGAGATAACACTTCAGACTAAACTGCAGGTTTTCCTAAAGCTAAAACCTTTCAACTTCAGCACACAACTTATAAGTCATGTAGTTCTGAGCAAATATTATAAAACCAGACACATAAGAAACATACCTTAAAATTCTCAAGGAAACACAAACTCAGTATTTCATTTGCAGCACTCCTGAAAGGCAAATATATATTAGTTCCTGTCAGGGGCCATCGTCCTAAAGATGATAGCAGGGACCATTGTCCTAAGGATGTTTGCAGAGAGCCCCACACCCCAACTATTTAGAGAATTATTTGTTAACGGAACCCGCCCCACATCCCAACTATATTGAGAACTATTTGTTAATGGAACCCGCCCCACATTCCAACTATCTAGAGAATTGTTTGTTGTTGGAATCACAAAAGGAGCGTTTCCGCTTGCACAGAGAACACTTGGTGTGCTGACTGGTGACCTTTGCTGCCCCGGCAAGGTTCCTTCTTGCCCCTGCCCCCCATCCCAAGCCAAATTCCTCATTCAAGGGCTATATAAGCCACAACCATTACCCTAATAAAGTGAGACCTTGACAAAAGAACTTTGCTTGGTCTTATTCTCTCTCCCGCCCATGATTCTTTCAGGTAGCGCCTCTTTAGGACCTTGGAATAACTGGACCTGCTGGACGGGTACAAGCTCCCATACTTTTTCACCCAGATAAAGATGATTAACAACCTATTTGTTTAAAGGAACTGTGCAAGAAGGAAAGAGACAGGCCGGGCGATGGTGGCGCACGCCTTTAATCCCAGTACTCGGGAGGCAGAGGGAGGCGGATCTCTGTGAGTTCGAGACCAGCCTGGTCTACAAGAGCTAGTTCCAGGACAGGCTCCAAAACCACAGAGAAACGCTGTTTTGAAAAACCAAAAAAAAAAAAAAAAAAAAAAAAGAAAAGAAAAGAAAAGAAATTCTTGTCCTCTTGGTAAAAATGCTTGAACAATATTTTGTAATATAAGTTAGTGACCTGCATGGTTTTTTTTCTCTAACTCTTTACTTACAATTAGTCTCAATCTTTTTAACATCTGGGTCAGAGATCCAGTAGTAGAGAAGAAAACAACTGTGCAGTAATCAGAATGGTACAAAGAGAATATTGCTGTATACATGCCTGGAATACTCAAATAATAAGCAAAAATGCCCTTTTAAAAAGAGGAAGTGAGGCCAGATTGTGGTGGTACATGCCTTTAATCCCAGCACCCAGGAGACAGAGAACAGGCAGATCTCTGTGAGTTTGAGGCCAGACTGGTCTACAGAGCGAGTTCCAGGGCAGGCTCCAAAAGCTACAGAACCTTTGTCTCAAAAAAACCTAAATAAAATATATAGGAAATGAGAAAAGAACTCATTTTCTGGAAATCTGCAAATGAAATGTTGGATGTATGTGACCCCAAATACATTTTACAGCTATGATTTCTGCTGTGACAATTCTAAGAGAGAAAAATTGATTATTTGACAATCCATTTCAGTTTAGTGAGTTAGGAAACACAAATAGATTGTCAATGATTACAGCTGTGTAGTGTAAATCAGTAATGTTAGGCCAAGCACATCTGTCCACTTCCTGTGACACACTCTATCATATCTTCAGATAATAGTGCTGTTGACCATGTGGAAGTCACCCTAAGTCCAAGACTATGTGTGAAATTGCAAATCTGGAAAATGTCATATTCTGCCTTCAGTATTTCTTTCTGGTCATATTCACTGCTTTTCCAACAAAATTAGTGAAGTGTGTCTTCTTCAGAAATGACTTCATCTAAAAGACAGGGAACACCTTACAGTGCAGTGTGCCCCTAATTAAGTCAGAAAATCTGTTCTGATTTCATCATATTTTCTAGAATACCTCCCTGAAAATACAAGTTTCCAATTATAGTGAGCCTCTTGGGATATATAAACTGATGCTTCCACTGTTCATCACAGGAGACAGACAGATTGTGTTTGTGTGCAAAGACTTCAAGAATCGCTAGCGCCGGGCGATGGTGACGCACGCCTTTAATCCCAGCACTCGGGAGGCAGAGGCAGGCGGATCTCTGTGAGTTCGAGACCAGCCTGGTCTACAGAGCTAGTTCCAGGACAGGCTCCAAAGACACAGAGAAACCCTGTCTCGGAAAAGGAAAAAAAAAAAAAAAAAAAAAAAAAAGAATCGCTAGCAGGACTATTGAGGTATATGGGTCATAAGGTCCTTGTTATGTGTGAGTCCCTGGAGTTGACCGCCAGCACTTACTGCAGAACAAATCATTAGCAATGTTAAAAACCAAGGTAGCAGTGTGTTAGAGTAGTCCCTGTAGAACTAAGACTTCACTGAGGGCTGGCTCTGTTGTTAAGAATACTGCCTGTTCTTCCAAAGGTCCTGAATCAATTCTCAGCAATAACAAGGTGGCTCACAACCATCTGTAATGGGGCCTGGTGCTCTCTTCTGGATAGCAGGCATACATGCAGGCAGAACACTGCATACATAACAAATAAATAAAATCTGAATAAAAATAAGACTGCATTAAGTTCAGGTTTATCTGTTAAAGCCAGATAAAGAAGATATACTTCTTTTTCTCTTTGTAGATGTTATTCATTGAGTGAACACCACACCACAGATTATGGTTTTTTGTTTATTTGTTTGTTTGTTTTTGGTATGTCAAGACAGTGTTTCTCTGTGTATAACAACCCTGGCTGTCCTGGAACTAATTTTTTAGAGGAGGTTGGCCTTGAACTCACAGAGATCTGCCTGCCTCTGCCTCCTCCTCCTGAGTGCTGGGATTAAAGGCGTGTGCCGCCACCACCTGGCTTCTATTGGGCTTTTTATAAAATCATTTATTTATTTATTTATTTACTTTAGGCTTTTTGACAGGGTTTCTTTGAAGTTGGAGCCTGTCCTGGAACTAGCTCTTGTAGACCAGGCTATCCTCGAACTCACAGAGATCTGTCTGCCTCTGCCTCCCGAGTGCTGGGACTAAAGGTGTGTGCCACCAATGCCTGGCTCATTTATTTATTTTTATTTTATGTGTGTAGACCACCCAGTCCTGCAGCTGTTAAGCTCCAAAGAAACACACAGAAGCTTATGTTAATTATAAACTGTTTGGCCTATTAACTAGCTCTTATAACTTAACCCATAATCCTTGTCTATGGTTAGCCATGTGGCTTGATACCTTTTCTCAGTGAGGCATTATTAAACCAATATGAGTGACAAATCTTTACAGTGTACAAGAGCATTATCCTATAGCATATATATTTGGGTGCTTTATATGCATATATGTTGTCAGGAGCCGTGTCCCCCCAAATTATTATAGGAAGCACCGCCGTGAGGAGTTTTGCAGAGAGCTTTACTTCCCAATTGTACTGAGAATAGTCTTATTGACAAAGCCTATCTCACACCCAAATTAACTGTTAATAGAGAGCTATCTGTTAACGGAACCTGCCTCACATTCCAAACTATCCAGAGAACTAGGTGTGTCAACTTGTGACTTCCTGACCAAGGAATTGTGACCTGACCGATTGTAACCTCTTCGTCTACGTGATGGATGTGGACCACGTGGCAAGACCCCGTGCCCCAGCCCCCCAAGCTCCTCATCCAGGGGCTATATAAGCTGTAACCACGACTCTAATAAATGGAGGCTTCGACAAATATGCCTAGCCTTCTTCCTCTTATCAGCCTATGTCTTTCAGGTGGTGCCTCTCCATGACCCTGGAATAACTGACCAGCCAGGCGGGTTACAGACCCTAGACAGAGTAACCCATCGAGGCGGTCGACAATATGTCTTTGGACCATATGCATGCAGTACTCACAAAGTTCAGAAAGTATCAGAAAAGGTCAACAGATCCCCTGGATTAGATTTACAGATGCTTGTGAGCTGTCATGTAGGTGCTGGTAATAGAACCTGGGTCCTCTGAAAGAGCAGTCAGTGCTTTAACCATTGAGCCAACTCTCCAACTCTCAGATATTTTTTTTTTTTTCTGAGCCAGGGCCTCACTGAGAAACCCTGGCTGTTCTAGAATTCACCATGTAGACCAGGCTCATCTTGACTGACAGATTCATCTACCTCTGCCTCCAGAGGGTTGAGATTAAAGACATGAACCACCACTCTGGGAATTCACCAAAAATTTAGAAATGTACATATAAGTGTAAGAAATGTAAACAGAATTTCTTGTCTTTTTTTGTCAAAGACTGAAATAAGACACAATTCCATTTCAAAAAAACGTAAAGAAGCTATTGGAGAATTTCAAATTTCTCAAAAGTCCACACTTTTGAGGTCAAAATGTTAAAAATGGTGCTCAAAATTATGATTAGGTTGTCAATTGTGTTGTTTTTAACTTAGCCATTGACATAAGTATGTGAGGTGAGCTCTGACCACTCAAAGTAATGAAGTCCTAGTGGGATCCTTGCTGAATGTGTTTGCATGCTAGACTTGGCACAGGTATGCTTGCTCGCATAGAAGTAAGATTTTTTTTTACCTTGCCATTATTTTGAGATGTTCAGACCCATTCCTAACATAAAAACAACTTAATTTTTCTAGTTCTGTTTTGATGTCTTTCTTTGCCTGAGTATAATGGTATGCTCACCTTCTATATTGCCTCATGTTGGAATATGAGTTTTGCTAATAGTGTAATTCTGGATGTTTGAGGGGCAGTAGTGGAGGTCTGGGAGGAAAGGAGAGAGGTGGCTCTTTAGTGCCACTTCATTTGTATTGTGATGGAAATTTATCTGGCTTTCCAGTAAGGCTCTCCAGCATGAGTTACTGTCTCAAAAATTTAGAATATTGCAAATAAGTACAGAACATGCAGCTGAAACTTCACTTTTATCATTAAGTACTGCTACTTGCATGGAACATTTTAATTCATTATTTTATTTGAATGAGCCATGCAGCTCCTCTACCTTATCTGCAAGCCTGATCCTGTCTCCTAATGGACTGATCTCTTTGTGTTATTATTAGGCTTACTGCATTTTTCATTTCTTGTTTCATTTCAGTTTGCATGTTTCAGTGTTTCTACTTATTGAATTCATTTTTCATATCCTACAGTGTTCTCATTTCCTTCAGGCATTTGCTAGCGTGTCCTTGCCAAGGGATTATTTTGTTCCTATCTTCTCTGAATTCATTCACATGGTTTACATGTTTGGCTCTAGCTTTTTTTTTTTTTTTTTTTTTTCGAGACAGGGTTTCTCTGTGGCTTTTGGTTCCTGTTCTGGGAACTAGCTCTTGTAGACCAGGCTGGTCTCGAACTCACAGAGATCCGCCTGCCTCTGCCTCCCAAGTGCTGGGATTAAAGGTGTGCGCCACCACCGCCCGGCTTGACTCTAGTTTTTGAGTTCTGTACATCGGATATTATTTAAGTTGCTCTCCTTGGGGGAAACAAATATGGTTTATGCTTTGAGTCAAGGACGTTACATCTTAGTTTTAATTTTGGGGGGAAGGAATGACATCTGAGTCTCATAATTTAGGGAGATTTTGACTTCTGGTATGCGTTTTTAAGCCAGGAGACTAGTATTCCAAGATAAGAAATTAGGCAGGATGTAATGAGCATAGTAAAAAACAAAACAAACAAAGAAAAAAATCCTTTTAGACATGTAACAATAGCTTAGTTAGGAAACCCCGATACACCTAAGGCTGCACCTGACAACCAGAACTTAGTGACATCACTTACTCAAGATAACCAGACACAGTCCGAGATATCTTCACCCTTAGTGGACAGTATTTAAACAGAGACCAAGAGCAACACTCTGCTCTGCATCTCCGGAGAGATGCCATCTTGATGTGCCCTGTGACTCAACAGTCTCCCCTAGGATTGTTACCATCAAATTAAAGATTTCAGTTAGAGACTGATCCTGACCTTCAGCTAAGACACGTCGTCCAACAGGCGAGCAGCCTTGGGGAAACCCTAGTTAGGAATTTAGAGTGTGAACCTTGTGTGATGACCCTCAGCATAATAAAATATAACTTCTGTTATGCTAACTCCGTGCATGATAACGTATATCCCAAGGTTTCAAAACTGGGGGGGGGTCAGTTTCAAAATTGGGGTACACTGTCCTTCAAGATCCAGTTCTACTCTAGACTGGCAGCAAGCATGTGGGGAGGCTGTGCAGAGCAGGTCTTGGGCAGCTGGAGCTCTGTGGAAGGCAGCTATAAATCCTGGTATCTGTCCTCCATCTTTACAGGCCCCGCCCTTGTGCTCCTCGCACCTTGCCCCCTCCTCAGAGAAGGTTAAGATCACTCCCCCAGGCTATTTAAACTTCTCCTAAAACAAACAAACAAACAAACAAACACGTGGTTTTCCCGGGGCCACCGGAGAGCGCAGGAGTCCAATTAAACCTGGGTATCTTTTAGTTTTTGTTTTGATTTGGCTTGGTTGGGATTTTTTGCTCGGCAGAGAGCTTGTGTTAGAAAATATTCCTAACATCTTGGAGGTCCCACGGAAATAGAAAATATTCCTAACAGAAGCCTGAGACGGAGTAGAAGGGCCGGGAACCTGTTGGAGAGAGGACACCTGGGAGAGGTGTTTGTGGGGGTAGGGGAGGTAGAAGCACCGACTCTGGAAACTAAAAAGAGCCCGCGTAAAGAAGACGTCACCGGAAGTGGGGTGTATTGTGCGGGGTCAGGAGGAGCGGCTCCAGGGAACGAGAACAGGAAATCGCGCCATTCCCTGTTGGACTCGGGGAGCCACGTGGTTCGGAACCGGGTGAGGAAGACCGCGCTGTGAGTTCAGGGACCTGAAAATTCCTCAGAGCCGCAGATGCCGGGGAATTTCCTGGGAAAGTCAGCAGCGCAGTGGGGGAACCGCAGCCCGGCAGCCCTGGAACCTCCCTGGTCAGAGGAGCTGCGGGGCTGGGACCCAGGAGGGAAGGGACCGGGGCTGTGCTCGCTGAGGCTGCTCAGAAGGACTCGGCTTTCAAAATTATGTTGTGAATATCTTTCGGTTGTCGATAAGGTTGAGATCCTATGAAGTGGGGTTTAATCGTGATTTTTTTTTTATCTTTTATGGTTGTCAGAATATTTTCACAAAATAATCTCGTAGAGCATCTGCAGTGTCTGTAGTTTGCAAACGCGTTCTCTTTCATACTGTAACAGTTACAAAGCTTCTGGTTTTTTAACTCCCGTAGTCCACTACTTCCCTACTGAAGAGTGGCCTGCAGCGCGAAGAATAGCAGCCCCCATAGGTGTTAGTGAAATGAGATACCCCTGTATATTTGATTAGATCGGAAAATAATACATTATAAGTCACCATAGTTATGGTTGTAAACATTAGCATTTCCTGAGATTTATACACTCTGTAGTAAAAACAAAATTCAGAAATCTGTCTTCATATGCTCAGCTGTCTTGAGTGAAAAATGAGGACACAACTGCTCCACCACGTGGTTATCATAGGTATGAGGGAGAAAATAGCCAGAGGCATCTGCGAGGGTCCAGAATGAACTGGTGCTTGAGAGAGGGGAGGGAGGGAAGAAAGAAAGGAAGGAGGGAAGGAAGACTGGACAGAGGTGGAGGTCAAGAGAGGAGCCTAGAGGCCAAGAGGTCACCTCAGCCATTTGACAAGGTCCAGGCAAGCCCAATATGCATGCTGTGGGAAGATGCTATTAGGCCATAGTATTTTTATAGACAGAAAACTACTTATAGATTAAAACAAAATCAGAAAGTACCTTTTGAGCTCTCTTTCTCCCTCTTTGTCTCTCGATCTTCCCTCCCCTTTACCCTTCTCTCAATAAACTCCACACTCAAAAAATAAAAAAAGAAAAGAAATTACCTTGATTAATTATGATTTTACACCTATATCAGAAAAATGCCTCCTTAGTTCAAGAAATACACTCTGCCCACGCACAAGAGCCTGAACTGTCCTTTTCTATTTCAGGGTTTGTTGACATTCAGTGCTCTGACTGTGGACTTGGAGGAGGAGTAGGAATGCCTAGATCCTGCTCGCGGGCACTTTTGCACAGGTCTCCTCTTGGAGAAGAGCAGAAGTCTGGATTCTGAAGATCAGGATAATTGCCTTAGTCTCCCTTGCTCCTCAGGGTTCCTGAAGAGGCTACTCTACACGTCTGTGAGCTGTGTGTGAATGAAGATTCACATCTCATAAAGTGATATCCTCAGAGACAGACACATTTTTGTGATATTTTCTCTCTTTATGTTTATCCTTCTGGCAGGTGTTATCATCTTTTTTCTTCCATTAAAAGTTCCAGGTTTTTTCTGAAGAATCTCTTTTTCAAATGCAAGTCTCACATTGTGAGTCAGTCCTGCTCACCTGTAAAGCAGAACAAAGGCCTGGATGGTGAAGAAAGGGGAGGCAGTAGCAAAGGATCCAGGTTTGTTACAGTGATTGAGGAAGGGGTGGGGTAGGTCTCATGGAACAGTAAAACCAGGACATAAATTTGCTTTTGGCAGATTCTATTACATTAATGATTATGGAAATTTTCACTGAGAATAATATTAGATGTGGTAGTATGGATTTCCCATTATTGGCTGTGTAGTAAGCAGTCAATTATTCTCTGTATTTGTTGAGTTATGGGTTTCTGAAATAGCTCTTCCCATTGAAGCCAAAGTTTCTTTGACCCAGGTTGAAAGCAGAACCAGGCTATGGGTGTGAACTGAGCCATTTGAAGGCAGAGTATTTGTATGTATAGCAGTTATCAGTACTGACTTCCTGTCTAGGGCCCGTGACTTTCCTTTTGTTCTTGTGCAGGTTCCTTGTACCATCCATGTATTTCCTTCTGTAGAGCTGGCCTCATACTGAACCAGAATAGCTTCTGGTACCCATGAAATAGTATTGCCCCTATGACAGTGGGTATGCCTTGCCTGACAGATTGGGATTACTTCACACGGGATCCAAATCTGGTTATGGCCCCCTGCCCCAGCCTGCTTAGCAGTTTCTGACAGTGTGACTGCTATGACCTGGGAGTTCAGGATATCTGCAGACAGGGTGAGTGGTCTGACCTGAGCTTCCTCAAAAAGATGCACTTGACTTCTGACTCTCCTATGTTGTTCTCTTTGAATTTTTCTGTCTTTCTTGAATTGTGTACACGCTGATGGCATTGTGCTGAGTTAGTCCTCATTCAAGAGGAGTAGTTCCAATTGTCCTTTTTTTGTAGTGTTTGGTTTAGCTTTGTGTCTGTTCATCTTTATTATGCTGAGTTATGTTCCTCCTGTTCTCATGTGCTTGAGAGCTTTTATACTTTTATGCTGCCACAGGGCTTTCTTGTATCTATTGACGTAATCATTCAAGTGGCCTGTGGGCCACGAGGGCCAGCGGGTCCCAGGCAGGGAGCCACACAGTGAGTGAGAGACAGAGACAGATAGGCATACCATGCAGAGAAAGTGGGTATTGGTTTAGTGGGTTATGAATGGAAAAAGAAACTGGAGAAGGGAGAAGAGCAGGGGAGGAATAGGGTGGGAGAGGGAGTGGGTGGGGCTTGTCTCCTAAAGAGACATGACAGACCATTACACTAGAGTCATGGTGGTGTGTGATGCTCTCCTCTATTAAGACACGTAAATTAAATTAGAGACCTTAACATGAGGAATTTGTAACAATGAATACCGCTTTGTATAGCTATTCTGCGTTCAGACCATCAGTGAGACTTGACCTTCCTGCTGCCACATTGGCCTTCAAATTTCACCTTAGAGTGAGTGTCTTGTTTCTTCAACTGACCCATAATACGTAATATATTCTGGCAATATGTGTTTTAGTTTTATAGTATAGGAGGTTGATAATTCTGTTTCCATTTCTTCAGTTCTGATTTGTGTATGACTTTCCATAGCATTCCATGAGGTAACACTGGTATTATTATCATGCATTTCAGTGTTCCCTTTCCAGCTCCAGTTCCAATGCATATGGATTCACTTTCTTAGTTTAGATTATGTGAACAATGCTTTGTCAGTACTTTAGTCTCTTCACAGAAACTAGTCTGTCGTGTTGAACCACTGTATTATCTTTGAGTCTCTATTTCATAAATTCTACATAATTTTACCAACATCTTCCTGCATAGTATTTCAGATTGACTTGTTCATCAGCTTGTAAACCCTCAGGTTCGTAATTATGGACAAATGTCTTTTATAACCAGTGCCTCTTGCTAACAAAAACTTGTCAATGTGTCTTTGTCACCCCCACTTCTGTGTGATTGTCTTTTTTATCAACTTTATTATTATCATTTATTTATTTATTTAGTTTTTTTTTTTTTTTTTCCCAGACAGGGTTTCTCTGTTTAACAGTTCTGGCCATCCTGGAATTTGCTTTGTAGACCAGGCTAGGCTCAAACCCACCTAGACCACCTGCCTCTGCCTCCCAAGTACTGGGATTAAAGGTGTACGCCACCATATCCGGCCTGTGTGATTGTCTTTCGTGACCTGCTCTCACTCTGACACACTAAAAAAGTATCTTCAATGCTCCATAAACTCTGTCTCACTGTTCCTTGATTTAAGTCTCTACAGTACCTAATTAAGAAACAATAAACCAAGTTCTAGAGAGGTGACTCAACTGTTAGGGCGCTTGTTCCTCTTACAGTTTCCAGGTTCAGTATTATGTACCTTCCTTGGGACTTAACAACCTCCTGGACCTCAGGTTCCAGAGGATATATTGTGCTTTTCTGGCTGCTGCAGGCTCTGCAAGCATGAGGTGCACAGACCTAAGTTCGGGCATAGACACCCATCCAAATAAAATTAAAATAAATAATCCTTAAAAGAAAATATAAGCAATCTGGAAGTAGTATATAAGGGTTCAAAATAAAATAACAGTATAGAAATGAACTTGGAGGTATCACTATTAGTGAGAGAGTAAATGTGGATCCTGGATATGTGGTGGGATTTCTGATACCTCATTTCAACAAGTTAAGAATGATCCCTATGTGTGATAAATAAATAACGTTTGGTTATGGACAGAGGTTTTATCATATTGGTTATGTAGTTAGGAACACAGAAGTAACTTCTGAAAGGATCCACCCTAATTGTACAGGATTTATAGTACAGGAAAATGCTGTCACCCAGCATTACAACAACAGAGAAGTCATCGATGGAAGAAAAGTGGTGCTACCAGAGGCCTTAGATCTCAGTTCTAACTGATCAGTCTGTTGTGATGTAGAAAGGTCACATTCCCACTCCAAATAGTTCATGATTACCAAACAGGACTCGGCAGTTTTTTGCATCAGTAAAATAAGTTGGATTAAGGACTGTGTGTTAATTGACACAGAACAAACTGTTCCATGCTGTTCATATATGAAATGTGCTGAAACCAAACACCTTGCGTGGCATTTTCACTGGCACACTAAGATCTGTGGTTTGCAGTTGAGCTTCTGAGATCCTGAAGTTCGTGCATGTTCCTCTCTCAGGAGAGTTAGCAGCATCTGGTGCTCTTTACTGGAACTTTTGATCTTGCAGCATTTCACCTTCATCTCTCCATTGCAGTCAAATTCCAGGTTGATGAGACATATCCCTTTTCTATTGCTATTCATGAGGTCCTCCTCCTTTCATTAGTTTAAAGATAATGAGTTCTTCATGTGTCCTCTGGTTTGCGCTGAATAGGATTAGTGGAGGCGTTGAGTCTCTTTCCTTCCTCTAAGTTGAGGATTTTCTCCTATTATCTTATATTGTAGCTTTCAGAGCTACATGTTGTTGTCTTTGTATTGCTTTTTTTTAAATATATTTTTTAAAGCCTATTTATTTTATTTTAGTTTTTTGATTCTAGGGTTTTTTCCAGATAGTCCTGGCTATCCTGGAACTTACTATGTAGACCAGTCTGTCTTTGAACTCAAAGAAATATGCTTGTGTCCATTTCCTGATTGCTGGGTCAAAGGTGTGTGCCACCACTGCCAGGCTGTCTTTGTATTGCTTTAATAGTCCTGCTATCCTGTGAATTTCTTGACCTCATTTTACTTGTTATTTTTCTTGATTAGCTCATTGACTGTCTTGTAAATTCCTCAAGGAATTTATAAATACCTGTACTTGGTTTCTGGAGACTTTAGTTTCTTTATATATCTTGATCTTTGAAAATTCTCTTGATTGTTGTTTGCATTTCATCATTTAGAAATTTGAGTCTCTTATTCCAAAATCATGGGAAAAAATTGAGCAATTCTGAGGTCATAGGAAAGAAACATAGGATACTTCTGCCCAGTGACTGGGTAAGATGTGTTGAGAATGAAGTTAGTAATAAGAGGCATCTGCTCTCCTTTTTATTTTTTTTTAATATTTATTTATTATGTATGCAATATTCTGTCTGCGTGTATGCCTGCAGGCCAGAAGAGGGCACCAGACCTCATTACAGATGGTTGTGTGCCACCATGTGGTTGCTGGGAATTGAACTCAGGACCTTTGGAAGAGCAGGCAATGCTCCTAACTGCTGAGCCATCTCTACCGCCCCGGCATCTGCTCTCCTATATTTACCCTAAAGTTATTCAATAAGAAATCATAGATTTTCTCAGTACCTGTCAAGATATAAGATGATACAAAATGTAACTGTGACATATGTGTATGCATATATACAGTAGATCTATAATTATGTAAACATAAAATCTATTATTCACACATGCAAAATCAATGCCTATTTCATGACCTGGAATTAACATGAGATAAACAATTACATAAGAAAAGAGAGTAGAGAGATGTCTCACAGTTCTACTTTCTCTTGAGAGTGTAAAGTTTCAATTCCGTAGAGGAAAATGGTAGCAGCCAGGGACTGAAAGACCTCAGAGTTGTCACAATGAATATTTATTGTCAACTTGATGTATTAAGAACTGCCTTTAGGCTAGAGAGATGACTCAGAGGCTAAAAGCACTTACTGCTCTTGCAACAGACCAGGATGCCATCTTAGCAGCCACATGGGCCATAGCCACTCAAAACCTCCAGATTTTGTGGATCTGATCCTCTCCTGACCTCCCTGGACTTCATAGGTGCAAGTGGTACATATATGCATACTTGCAGGTGTGTAGTTGGACCTCTTTGTTGGGTTAGAGAAGGCAACAATGCTGGACCTGATCTATCGGGGGACCAGCCTCAACAAAAATACCTCCTGCCAGAGTAGAGACGTGCCCTTCAATCAGTTTGTTCCTGTCCTCTTTGAGCTCTGGTGCTTGTTTCCTCTTTATGTACCTTGACTTTGTTGCAATGACTTTGACTGTATTTTGAGTTCTTTCTCTTGAATTTCATTCAAATTGCATTCCTTAGGGAGCACTGGTATTGCATAGGTGAACTACTGGTAGAGGGTTTCTCACAGTCTCTGCATATGTAAAGCTTCTCCCCTGTATGAACTGTCTGATGTATCCTAAGATGATGTTTCTGGATAAAGTCTTTGCAATATTTATTGCATTTGTAACTATTCTCTCCTGTATGAATATTCTGATGTTTTCTAATTCCTGAGCTGCAAATGAAGGATTTTCCATAATCAGTAAATTTGCAAGTCTCTCTTTAGCGTGGGTTCTGTAATGTCTTTTTTTTTTTTTTTTTTTTTTTTTTTTTTTGGTTTTTCGAGACAGGGTTTCTCCTGTAATGTCTTTTAACATCTGATGACTGAGAAGAGCACTTACCACCTTCTGGACATTTGTCAGGTTGTTTTCCACTTGCATATTGATTGTTATGTTCTTTGAGTCGTGACCAATGCAGGAAAGGCTACATTCTGTACATTTCTAAGGTTTCTCCTCTGTATGAGTTCCTTTATATCTACTAAGGTTTGGCTATATCTTGAAGCATTTTTTTATGCTTCTGGCATTGCTGTAGTTTCTTTCCTCTTTGGTTTTGTTTCAGGGTTGGTTAGAATCAAAAGATTTATCATTCTCTATATTTTTGAGTTTTTCCTTTCTAGTGTGGATTTGGAGGATTTGACTAAGGGTGGAACACAAATTTAAACATTTTACACAGTCTTTCTGTTTAGGTTGGATGTTTAATAGAAGCATCTCTGTGGTTGCTAGATCTGTACTTGTTGCAGTTTTCTGCAGTATCACTTTTGTTGTAAAGTGTACACTGGGAAGATTCATAAATCATTTTGCCAAGCTCATTACATTTACATGACTTCTCTTGAATATTCACATTCTGATGTACAGAATGTTTTGAGCTGCGATTCAGGACCTTCTTAAATTTAACACACATCTGATAGGTGTCTGGAAAATTAGGATGGTTAAGGATAATAGGGATTGATACATGAGTAACAGATTCAATATCTGATGTTTCCTTGGGAAAAGTAAGCTAGCAATTCTTTAGAATAAAGTTTATCAGCAGAGGCCTTTTGTGTTTCACAATCACTAAATGTAAGCTCAGAAGAACCTCCACTTAAAATGTAGGGAACGATAGCAGACTTTTCATTCTTAGCTAAACTTCACACCTTGCAGAAGGTCAGATAAGTTGATTGAACAAAAGCGAACTCGGAGAAAGGGTTCTCTGAAGGATCATATGAAGGAAATTTCTCCATTTTCTTGTGTATGCTTTTGAGACACAGTCATGACATGTAGCATTGATCAGCTATGAACTATTTAGCTAATGCCCTTTGACTCTTTTGCTCATCCTCCTCCTGCAATGAACCTCTTGCTTATACATGTTGCATGAGGCAAGTTCTCTTAATGGTCTACCCTGGCTGACCAGAGGTACCCATTGTTTGCCATTTCATCCTTACAGACACAGCTTTCAATATTCTGTTGTTGATTGCTTTGCATTGTCGGTAAGTTTGAGTTTCCATCATGTGGTTTTTACTTATCTTATGGTTGCCTGCTTATTGTCTCATAAAGTATAAGACAGGGTTCCTCTGTGTAGCCCTGGCCTTCTTGTAACTCGCTCTGTAGAGCAGGCTGGTTTCAAACACACAGAGAGCCGCCTGCCTCTACCTCCTCAGTGCTGGGATTAAAGGTATGCACCATCACTGTCTGACTGTAAAATAATTCTTAAGATAATCTAGTAGAGCATTTGCATTGTCTGTTGTTTGCAAACAATTTTCTCTTTGCTATTTTGGCAGTTCCAAAGGTCCTGGAATTTAAATTCATCCATGCCTTCTAACTCCCCTGTTTACCAATTGGCTAAGCAAGAGAGTGGCCTTTGCCTCTGTAATGCCTGCATTACTCTCTACGATACAGTTTGTGTTACTGTACCATTTGCAAGCTGGATAAGGGCCCGAAGATTAAAAGAACACACAAGAAACATGGGTCATTCCTGAGGAGATAATGTCAAATGCCATTTATTCAACTTTAGGAAATCCCTTATGTACCTAACTGCTTCACAATGAAATTCCCCCCAGGCAGGTAGGAAATTTACCAAGCCCAAAATGGAGTAAACAATGGCCCTATAGCTAACCGCCAGGGGGGCAGAGGGAGCACAGGAACAAGCAGGATGTTTACTGGAAATTGTAACAAGATGTCTGGCCAGAAACTGTCCTCAAGATGAACCCTAAGGGGAGAGGTAGACCTGTGGACCCTACAGCCTCTGTGACTGTGCATCCACAGAGAGTTTGAGGATAATAATCACATGACAAACCCATGTAGATATGATTAAACAGATATTATTTGGAGTGCCATACATGTGGTTATAAACTTTAAACAAATCTTTTATTCTCTGTTAATTTTACATCTGAGACATATACAGTCTAATATATAGAGCATTCAGAAATTTCTTTATATGCTGTCTACTTATGTTACCCCTTAGGTCCACGGAAGCCAAACATGCTTGCTGTTAGGTTATGTCACGCTTCACTACTTTCAAATTAGTAAACTCACTTTAGATGAAAACAAAATTGTAAAGCATCTTTTGAACATTCATGATCATTCTGTGTGAGAAAAGAATCTCTTCTGTTGAAGGAAAGCATTCTGCCCATGAACAATTCTCCAAAGTGGTTTTTTTTTTTTTTTTTTTTTTTTTTTTTTTTTTTTATTTCAGGATTTGTTGACACTCAGTGCTGTGACTGTGGACTTCTAGGAGGAGTGGGAATGCCTAGACCCTGCTCACAGGGCTGTTTGCAGAGATCTCCTGTTGCAGAACTGCAATAGTCTGGATTCTCTGATGGTGAGAATAGTTTTCATGCTGTCTGCTTTTCCTCCCCAGGGCTCTTGAGAAAACCACTCTGCATGTGTGTGAATGAGTCTCACATTTTTCATGATATTTTCTCTTTCTTTGATGTTTTTCTTTTGGACAGGTGTTAGTATCCTTAGTTTTTGTTCTTTGCAAAGTTCCAGGTGCTTTCTGAAGAATCTTTTCTCCTGTGCAGGATTCACATTGTCAGTTAGTCCGGCTCACCTGTGAAACAGAACCTAGAACCCTGGATGGAGAAGAGAGAGGAGATAGTAGCAAAGGATCCAGGTATGATAGAGGGATTGAGGAAGAGGTGAAGGGATGGGGAAGGGCTCAAGTGACTGTAGAGACAGGACATGAAATTGGTTTTGTCTCATTCTATTTTATCCTAAGTGATTCTAGAGAGTTCCCCTGAGAATAATCCCTAGATTCTCCTATTGTAGGAGTTTGAAGACTGTATGTAAATGCTAATATTCCAGCACAAATACAATTTTCTTTGACTTTGCTTGGGAGTTTATGCTGCCCCTCTACTATTATCATAACTGTTTGTAATTTTATACCAACATCAAGTGGTTTCATTATTACTGTTTCAATATGGTTTTTAGTTAGAACCATTGAAGCCTCTTGGTTTGTCCTGCACACAGAGTTTTCGGAGCATTTTGTCATTTCTTCAGGTTCTGTGTCTTTGAGGGTTAATTTCTCTATTTTCTAAAATAATGTCATCATGATTTTAATCAGAGTTGATTCATATCTCTGCACAATGTTAGTCTCTAGCTACATTGCTTTCCCTTTGATATCTTGTCTGTCTTTAACACTCAATGGTTTGTGTTACTTCAATTTTTACATATTTTGAAATTACCTCTGGGTTTGATCCTGCTCTCATAATTTATGAAGTCTTTGTGGTATCTCATAATTTTATAAATTTTAGGAAGATTTTTTTTACATTTACATAAACAAGAATACCTGAAAATTCTTGGTACATATTACTAGAATCTTTGCAGAAGGTCCTTTTATATTTTTTTCCATGTTTGAATGAGAACATGCCATCAACAAATCAATAGTCATACGTCTTGTATTCTTCTCTTCTATCTACTGTTGATGTCAGCATTCAGCATACTTTGTGAAGACACTTTTTTGGTTTATTGAGACAGGGTTTTTCTGTGTAACAGTTCTGGTTTTCCTGGAACTCACTTTGTAGACTAGGCTGGCCTCGAACTGACTGAGATACGCTTGCCACTGCCTCCTGAGTCCTGGATTTAAAGGTGTGCATCACCATTGCCCCACTGGGAAAACACTTTTTTTTTAAACATTGATCGTTACTAGGTTTGAAGACTTGTTCTGTTTTTAAGACGTGTCCATAGTAGAGTGTTGGCAGAGGCTACTCATACATTACTGGCTGCCCAAGACACAAATAATCACATAGAAACTGTATTAATTACAACACTGCTTGTCCTATTAGTTTATGCATATTTCTAACTAACTCTTACATCATCTTAAATCAGCCCATCTCGATCTGTGCATCACGATGAGGTTATGGCCTTCTGGCAAGGTTTCAGCGGGCTTTAGTGGGCACCTTTCTCCTTTGTCAGCTACATGGCGTCTCCCTGACTCTGCCTACTTCCTCCTCTATCTGCTTAGAATTCCCACCTTACTCTATTCTGCCCTGCCGTTGGCCAAAGCAGCTTTATTCATTAACCAATAATACTATCACATATACAGAAGGACATCCTGCATCATATCCTCTTTTCTGTCTAAATAAAAACAAAGATTTTAGCTTTAACATAGTAAAATTACATATACAAAAGTGTTATCAAGCAAGAATTATAGTTAGAATATTTCTTTGTGAATCTAAAGTTTCATAAAGTTTCATAGATAATTTATCTATTATCATAACTAAGGAAAATTATAAGTATCTGTCTTCAACTTTTCAAGACCCCAGAAGGATATGATACTACCTAAGGAACTGCATTGTAAGCAACTTCCAAGGTTCTAGATTTGGCAGAGACAGCTTGCGGCCTGGACAGTCATCCAAAATTCTTCTGTAACATTGGGGCATCCATCTTCAGACTACAGGCCCAAAGGATCCAGCACTTTACCATGAAGCAGGAAATTTGAAGATCTGTTCTGTCTTGTAATGACAGAGTTCATCAGTTAACTTTATTCTGTGTCATGCAGAATATCTGGCAGTTTCTTCTGTGAAACAGGAACCTTCGAGGACCATACTGCCATTTACAAAGTTCAGCAGTCACTTTTCTGTGGGTCCTGTATGTCTAATTCATATAGTATACCATCAAGCAGTCCAGGCAAGAGCAGTTTCTTGCCCAAATGGTTAGCCTTGTCACATTGAAGGCAAATTCCATAACGAGTTTCTTCAATGCCCATCAACCTCTCTGAAGTAATTGGTGCTACCAGAAGCAGACATGTCTCACTCTTCAGAAAAGTGTTCAGTTCTTAAAACATTTTAAATGTCATATTCCATAGGTCTTTGAAGTGTTGAAGATTATCTAATTGAAGTATATCTCTATATATTTAGAAAACCTAACTAACATGACTGCAAGCTTGACTATTATAGATGACTATCTATTAGCCTGTATTTCTCAATTATACATTACATTTTAAATAAGCTTCACAATCACAGTACCTTAATCAAGAGCAGAAATATACATATAACGAAATTGACCTTAAATTTGTATCAATAAGCCAAGATCTATACCATCTCTATATCATATCCCCCTTTAAATGAAAGCAAACATTTATAAACAATCATTTAGGGAATTTGGGCATTGTTCTCTCCAAACTCCTTACTTCTTTTTGTTGGGTGAAGTATTTTGGGGGGGTTCACGGAGACCTTTCAAGGAGTCTTTGTTCATCAAACTACATTAATCTGGAAGGAATCTATGGGTTCTCATCTTCTGTGGAAACAAAAGCAGAACCTCTTTTCCAAAATAACATGTCCTTAGACTCAAATTTTGAAATCAAGATACCTTTAAAATATATTTTTTGGTTTAGCTTAATAGCCCTCAGAATCAAATATCTCTCTGTAGTCAAAAAATTCAAAGAAAACACAATAATACACATAATCCAGATTCTCTATGTATATTCCATGCTTATGTGGCTTGTTTTTCTTTAATCTATGACTGTCTGTACTCTATCTCTTTAAAGTCTTTTGTTTTATTTTATAGAACCATTTACTTTTTTTTAAAGTAACTATTTCTTTTCCCAAGTCTACATACATTTATCCAACACTGTGATCCATTTAGAGGTCTTTTTTCTTTTATCTGAATCTGTCTTTATTGTGTGTCTGTAATAATTTTCTGACCAGGAAAGCTTTTTAAATGATAAGGAGCTTGGTCCCAGCATCCCTGAATGCTCTGCCTCTCTCAGGCTTTCAATATGGTGGAGGTAGCTCACCACCAGCTCTGGGTCTGCCTGGTGGGAGCTATCCTCACTCACCTCCTCTACTCTGGGTAGGATTGTGTAATAAATAAACCCTTTTTATCTAAGTAAAATCTAAATCTGCCATGCACTGCACTCAATGGCCTGGAAATGTCTCTCAATATGGCAGCAGGAATCCTCCATGCTCTCCTGCCTGTGCACTCCTAGCATACCACCTGCCCAGGCGAAAAGCTACTTTTCTCCTGACCCTGAGTGGGCACACAAGCACCCAGACTTAAAGTGGGTGCCAGATGTGGATGGATGCAATAACGTAATGGAGTATAATAAAGGGTTCTTTATTTAGGGGTTGACTCATAGATGCACAGTCCTCTGCATGACTGGAGAATAGGACCAGAATCCAGAAGCTGAGAGAGGGAGAGAGACAGAGACAGAGACAGAGAGAGGCAGTGCATTGTTGTCTCTTTTTAATAGTACAGGAGACCACACCCAAGTGGGCTGATATCTTCCCACACCAATGGAGCATGCTGATTTAGGAGACTGGGCATTTTCTGCTCTTATGTGGATGATTTCTCTGGAGGCCTGCTCGTCATTATTGGTTTTCTGTGCTGATCATGGTCATCCTTCTCAAGGGTGGATGTCGTGTTGAAGCTCCCTGCATCATTGTCTATTTATGTCCTACAATTTTGACGTTATTGCTTCATGTATTTGGTTAACTCTTTTGGGAAATGCATGTTGATCACATTCCTTTCTAGAAATGGACTATTGGTCATTTGTTAATATTTTCTGTTTTGTGTATTTACAGATGTGGCTTTTCCTGTTACGTATCATAATTATGACCTTCACATAATATCTTGAAAAAAATCTCTTTCACTCTTAGCTCTTTGTATTTTTACTTTTGAAGTAAATACTTTTATAGAAAGTATGCATTTTAGTTTTAGGATGTTTTCTCTTTTTCTTTTGAAACTGTATCCTAATTTCATGTTTAGTTTTGGGCATTTTAGACATACATTTCAAGAGATCAGTGAAGGAAAATATAAACACATGCTATTTTGTTAATTTTTTTCTTATGTTTCTTTCCCTTTTTCTGAGATTCTTTCCTTTTTTTTTTTTTTTTTTTTTTTGGTTTTTTCGAGACAGGGTTTCTCTGTTTCTTTAGAGCCTGACCTGTAACTCCCTTTGTAGACCAGGCTGGCCTCGAACTCACAGAGATCTGCCTGCCTCTGCCTCCCAAGTGCTGGGATTAAAGGCATGCGCCACCACCGCCCGGCTTGGAATACCAGTCTTATGAACAATATTTTGAGTACAAAATTTTTGAAAAGCTTTGTTAACATATCCGGAACCATTGTCCGTCTTTATTACCTTTGGGGTTTTTATGTATGAAGAGCATTTTAAGCAATGAGTTATTACATGCTTGGCAGCTTTGCCAGTTTGTGTTGTGGCCATCATGAATCCTGATCAATTGTCACATGTACATATCTCAAATTTTTAAACTCAGTAATGTGGGTCACATCCATTTGTCATATAGTTAGGAAGTAGTCCTTGGTGATTTACCCCCCAATGAGGCACACAGGTAGATACTGTGGGCATCTTTTATATTGTTTAATAATTTGACGAGCACCTTTTTTGATCAGCTTAAATTGTTTTCTTAAACTTAAGCTGTTTTGATGGTGTAAAGCATGTGACTGTTGTGCAAGTTTAATCTGAGATAGAACAATTATATTTGTAAGTTTATCAGCTAGAGCATTATCTTCAACTAACGGACCAGGAAGACTTGGCATGTGTTCTGATTTGTCCCACAAAATATGGTAACTTTTTACATTGTATGGCTTTTTGAATTTGCTGAAACGATATTTCAACTTGTTTATTGTTAGTTTCTATATATGGCATTGTTTTTAAGATTTGTAATGTATTATAAATATACTGCCTAACAGTATGTAGATTAAAAGCCTTATTAGCAAAATTCTTAAATATCAGAGCTACAGCTCACAGCTCCACTATTTGAGCTGAAGCTGGTTCTGTCTGTACCACGTGTCCTTTGTCATTGACTACATTGACTACATAAGCAGCTTTTCCATTAGATGAGCCATCAGTGAAAATCAACAACGCATCCTTTAAGGGATTTTTTGCTACTATTTTAGGAAAAATGAATGAATGCTGTTGAGTAAACTGTAGTAACTGGTCAGCTGGGAAAAGATTATTAATCTGACCTTGAAACTGAGCAAACGCAATTGCCCATAAATCACTATTTTGAAATAACCATTCAATTTGCTGCTTAGTATAAGGAACATTGATTACAGTTGGTTTTTTGCCAAAATATTTTCTAGATTCCATTTTGCTCTTTTGTGTTAAGCATGTTACTGTTTTAAAATAAGGATTTAATACTTTTACTGGTGGTGCAGGCAGATGCAGCTACAACAGTGGTCCATTCTTCCATAAGACTGCTGTAGGAGCCAGTCTTGTAGGAAATGCACATGCCTGTCACGTCTGGCTGTAATCGATAAAGCACATCTGCTGTTCCTGTCTAGCCTGCTCTATCTGTGTGAGAGTCTGGCAGCTTCTGAAAGCTGCCTGCTAGAATTTGAATCACTGTCTCCTTTAAGTATTTCATTTAGAGGCTCAAGGTCTCCTGTAGGAAACCTTAAATAAGGCCTTAGCCATTGTATGTTTCCTAACAACCTTTGAAAGTCATTAAGAGTTTTTGAATCATCCTTCCTAATTTCTATCTTTTGAGGCTTAATTTTTCTGGGGTATAACATGTGACCTAGATATTGAAAGGGTGGGTGCCTCTGTGCTTTCTCAGGACCAGTAATTAACCCTGCATGGCTTAGGCTCTGTTGCAACAATCCATATGTCTGTAGTGAAGTATCCTCATCTCTGTGAGCCAGCAGAATGTCATCTATGTAACGAATAACATAGACGTGTGGAAATTGATCTTTAACTCCTTGTATAGCTTCAGCTATGAATTTTTGGCATAAAGTAGTACTATTTAACATGCCCTGGGGTAAAACATTCCACTGATATCTCCTCATTGGTTCTCTGAAATTAACTGAAGGATTACTAAAAGCAAATCTTTGACAATCTTGTGGCGCTAAAGGAATGGTATAAAAACAATCTTTTAAGTCTAAGATAATTTTATGTGTGTCCTTTGGTATGGCTACTGGAGACGGCAGCCCTGGTTGTAATGCTTCCATTGGCTGCATGGTTGCATTAACCTCTCTTAAATCCTGAATTAATCTCCACTTTTCTGATTTTTTTTTAATAACAAAAATGGAGAGTTTCATGGAGAATTAGATGGTAAAATATGTCTACTATCCAGCTGTTCCTGCACTAACTGCTGGGCAGCTTGTAATTTTTCTTGTATTAGAGGCTACTGACTCACCCATACAGGTTCATCACTTTTCCATATTATCGGGTCTGCGTGGAGTGCAGGTCTTTCAGTGACCTCTCCTAAAAATACCCTAATCCTGCTCTAGAAGGTCTACTGTCCCATATTATTCTTGCCTAGGCCTCGATTAGGTAATAATCCTTGTGGAAACATCTGATTAGTAACAGCCATGCTGGGAGAGTATAAATATACTCCCATTCTGGACATAATATCTCTGTCCCATAAGTTCATAGGTAAATGAGGAATAATATACAGCTTAAAAGTTCCTTCATGGCCTTCCTCATCTTTCCAATGCAGTTCATTGTTACTCTGTTCAGGATTTCCAATCTGACCAATTCCTAGTAACTGTGTAATAGTCTCCATTTTTTGCCACTTAGAAGGCCATTGGCTGGCAGTTAACTGAAATATGCGTGTCAGTATCCAGGAAGCCAGAAAATCTTTTTCCATTTATAAACAAAGTGAGTTCTGGTCTCTGAGGACCTATGGTCTGTACCCAGAATGCATCAAGATGAACCAAATCCGTCTTCTCCTTTCTTTTCCTTTTTACTCTGATTATTGGTTTGCACAGCTGGAAGTAAGATTAATTGTGCAAGCCTCTGACCTGCCTTTACTACTGAAACTCCTTTAGGTGAATGAACCATCATCTTGATCTCTCCCTCAAAGTCAGCATCTATGACTCCAGGAGCCACTAAAATCCCTTGCATAGTTGAGCTACTTTTTCCTAGCAGTAATCCTACAGAGCCTTTTGGTAAAGGCCCATAGGTCCCTGTGGGGAGAGCTCTCATCCCCATCTCAGGCGTTATAACCGTGTATACGGCTGAACTGAGGTCAAGCCTTGCACTACCTGGTGTGGCTCTGAAAAGGTCCTGTATAGATCTCCTTGTGGGGGTGCAGATTGCTGGATTGCCCCATAAATTTGTTGCGGGGGCCTGAGGCTGGCCCCTGAATCCGTTTCCCGAAAGGGGATTTCCTAGATCATCTCTTTTTGATCTGTACTCGCTTGTCCAATGCTTTCCTCCTGTATCAACTGTACAATCCTGGTTCCCTGTTGGAGCCCATGTGGGTCCAACATAGATTCCCTAACCCCAGCTGAAACGGAGTCGCGAGGAATAAAACTGACACAGCTTACAAGGTCATCTTGGAAAAGGCCAGAATCCCTCTTTATTCTCGGAACATCTTATATCTACATTCAGTGGGGGAAAACACATTAGGCTGTCTCCTAGGCAACCAGGTGCCTGGGCTTAGGTCATGTCCGCATCTAGCAGTCAGGTAGGCCATGAATTAGCATCTCTATAAGACATCCTCTTAGTTACAAAAGGAAGGAAGCACCGAACCTCTAAACTTCTTGAGTCATCAGCTTTAGCCAACATCTCTCCTCAGGTAATCCACATTCTAACAAAAGAAACTAGGAGCATCCTGACTTTTGTTAAGGAAGCGACAGCTTGTCTGCAGAGCTATGTGACTAGCTCAGACCAGGCTAATGGCTACTGTGCCAAACCGAAATATGGGCCCACAGTTCCCTTCTAGTCCTAGGGCTTGCTCTTCTATCAGGACATTGTCTGACCTGATGTCCCATAAGACCACATCCAGACAGCCTTCAGGCATTCCTGTAGCTTGTGTTTTTCCTGGGGCCAGGTCTCCCTGCTGAGATAAGACATCATTAATTGTCTTTCCCTGCAAAGCAGCCGCTAATGCCATTCCTTGTGTATATGATTGGCCGATATCCGAGCAGATTCGGATATAATCTGCAATATTACCCTGTTTTTTAAAAGGTCTTATAGCCACCTTGCATATAGCATTGGCGTTCTCAAATGCTAACTGCTTAATTATTATCTGTGCTGCTTCTGAGTCTCCAATCAACCTATTAGATGCCTGCGTTAGTCTGGAAACAAAATCCTGAAATAATTCATCTGGTCCTTGTCTTATACTAGACAACTCCTCAGTCTGTTCTTTTGACGATGGAAGCTTATTCCAGGCCTTCTTGGCCGATGTACTGATCTGGACATAAGCTACCATATCATATTCTAACTGCTGATTTGCTCCCGTATAGGGTCCTTCACCTGCCAGCATCTCATATGAAATAGGAATCTGCTGAGTCCTGTTTCTCTCAGCTGTGGCCTGACATTGTTTCGTAATTTGGTTTCCCACAATAGATAGTCTCCTCCTGACAGGCAAGCCTTGGCTGTTTCCAATCCGCTGGTAGCAGAGCTTCTATCGCTGTATTTTCCTCCAGTGTCTGGGTAAAGGATGCCATGGCACCATATTGAGCACAAGTGGTTTTTAATTCTTTGAGTAACTTTTAAATGATATAGGGGTATGTATTCTAAGCAGATTTCCTTGCACATCTCTCTGCTCCATAACTGGGAACAATTGAAATCCTTGCACCTCTTCTCCTCTGCTAATGGCTTCTCTGATGCAAGCTTGTAGAGGCAATTTACTGCTATCATTATGTCTCTGTTTTACCTTTGGTGTACTCTGAGCCTGTGATTACTGTAGGAAGGCTATCGTTCTTCTGACAAGAATCCTGTATCTGCATAGTTTTTATCTCTGCGATAGCGAGGTTACCATCCTTTTCAAGCCTTTATTTATCTCTGAACCCTGTCCTCGTGTCTCTGTCTCTCAGCGCTGCTGTTTGCTAGTGAGAGGGATGAAAACTCCCTTTCAAGGCCTGAATCATTAGTCTCTGGCCTGTTGTAATCTCTCTGTTCTGAAAGCGTATCTAGCAACTCCTCATGTAGAGTGGATGGAACTATCTCCTCTTGGTCAGGACCTAAGTCCAACCTCTCCTGTATCAGCATCCAAAAATAAGGCGTATCTTCAGGGATGCTTTCTGGTCCATAATTACAATAATGTTGTTGGATTCTCATTTCTACTTCTTTCCGTACAGCTATGCTGAAGTCCTACGCTGTGAAAACCGAGGGCATATCTCCTCTATGAATTCTAAAAATTCCTGTATCTGATGCTGTTGTATTCTGTCTTTTAAAATATCTTCAATCAGCTGCATAGCCATTTGATTGCTTTCTCCTTGTCCCATATTTCTATATTTACAAGTTTTATTCCCGATATTACTATCCTGTTTTGTTATTTAAGCGCACTTTACCTACGCATCCACCGATTTTTTTTTTCTTTTTCTTTTTCTTGTGGGTTCCTCACGTCTGGTCACTTCTTCCTTGCTTTTTGGGGTGTGCGGATCAGCCTCACGTTCTCCTCCGTCCTTTGTTCGGTTTCCCTCGGGGGGTTCAGCGATCAGCATTCACGGTCTCTCTCGTTTTGTCCCTTCTCTGGCTTTTCATGGAGTTCGGTGGTCAGCACCATGTTCTTTTTCGTACTTCTTGTTCTTCCTCTGGCATTCATCTCGGGGTTCAGTCGTTAGCCCCATGTTGCCAGTGCCATTATGTTAGAGCCCGTGGGCCCCAATATAGATAACTATTTTCCCTAACTGGACTGGTATGGAGCCACAAGGAATCATCAGACACAGCTTACACGGTCATCACGGAAGAGGATCTCAGGGTTCTCTCCTTTTCCTGAAGATCTACCCGTGTTTATTATCAAACATCTCTTAATCCCCCTCCTCAACCGAGGTGGATACTTCATTAATAGTCCCTTTCCAGGGAACATGTGGCTAGGGACCGCACCTGCCATTAGGTCATCAGCTTCAACAAACACCTCTCCCCAGAGATCTACATTTATAGCAAAAAAAAGGAATAACACATCCTGGCTATTGTTATTGTCTGTAGGTGTATGTGACCACCTCAGGTGGGCCTATGGCTCCAGAGCCTGGCTGCCATGCCATAAAGAAATATGGGCCTACACCATGTGACTGTTTTCCATAATTACTTTTGTGGAAAATATGAGTATTTGCATCAATTCTGCTAAGTTGCTATTAGTAATATAACCATGTGTAGGAAAATTTTCTTTCAACTTGTCACAAGTTATCAGAGAGAAGGGCACCTCATTAGAGAAAAATGCCTCCATAAATCTGGCTACAATTTTTTATTGATTGAAGGGGGAGGGCCCAGCCCATTGGGGGTGGTCTGCTGATTTTACTTGATTCTATAGAGAAAGTAGGCTGAGCAAACTATGGGGAGCAGGTCAGTAAGCAGTACTTTTATATGGCTTCTGCCCTAGCCCCTGCCTCCAGTTTCCTGAGTTCTTTTCCTGGCTTCCTTCAAAGATGAACAGTAATAAGCAAGTCTGAGGCAAATTAACTCTCTCTTCCCCAACTTGGTTTTTGGTCATAGTATTTCATAGCTGCAGTAGAAATCCTTACTGAGTCAACACATTTCATTCATCAGTTAGTGTTCATGGAAGTCCATTTCTTTGTGTACTATATTGTACTATTTCTTTTTCCTGAGTGCCTTATAAATTTCTTCCTATGAGTGAATTCATCATTGCTTTTTTTTTTTGTTTTTGTTTTTGTTTTTCGAGACAGGGTTTCTCTGTAGCTTTGGTGCCTGTCCTGGAACTAGCTCTTGTAGACCAGGCTGGCCTCGAACTCCAGAGATCCACCTGCCTCTGCCTCCCGAGTGCTGGGATTAAAGGCGTGCGCCACCACCGCCCGGCCGTCATTGCTTTTTGAAGCAACATGATGTCTTAAATTTTTGTTCTTATCATTAAATAAATTAGTGATTTTCTGTTAGTTTTTAAAAATGATTTATTTATTTAGTATGTATACAGTGTTCTGCCTGCTTGTATGCCTATAGACCAGAAGAGGGCACCAGATCTCATTACACATAGTTGTGAGCCATCATGTGATTGCTGGGAATTGAACTCAGGAACTCTGGAAGTCTCTTAACCTCTGAGCCGTCTCTCCAGCTCCTGAAGGCGTAACTCACAAACAATGCCACAGTTTGGAATTATGATTAATAGAATGGGGGTTATTTATTTAAGGGGGAAAATTACAGATCACCATCACAGACCACAGCCCTCTGCACAATCAGGAAGGGAGCCGAGGAGCTGGAAGCCAGAGAGCGAGAGGAGGGCAGTGGCAGCTTTTTTAAAGAGAGAGACCACACCCTAATGGGCTGGAATCTCAGCAACTATTGGCTGAAGGAGCAGAAGGAGCTCCCACAACAAGCTCCTTGTGTTAGTTTTATACTTTTCAATAATACATGAAGCACCTAGCAAATTTAATAATTGACGTAGTTTCTGTATCAAGTTTTTTTGTGTGATCACATCATTCAAAAGGAATTTGGTGCCTATACTGTGTTTTTAATCTTAATTCTTTTTCTTTGTTCAAATTCTCTGTCTCATTCTTACGCCTCTGGATTCAGTAATGCTGGAGAACACATACATCTTTCTCTCTTTATTGTTTTCCTGCTAATGCTGTTCATTTTTTCCTTGTGCTATACTATTGGCCTCAGTCTAACACATGTGCCTTTTACTGTGTTAAGTTGTGTTCCATTTCTTCCTGTTTTCTTCAGAAGTTTAATCACAAAATCTCATGACATTTCCATTCCTACTAGGATTTACATGTCATGGGGGTTTTTAATTCATGATTTTTATTTAATATTATGCTAATTTACTTCTCTCTAGTTAAAATGGTAGTTTTTGGTTTTGTTTTTTGCCTGTTAGATATAGTCTGACTCCCTAGCTTTCTTCTATTCCTTATGTGAAATCCTTATTTCATGGATAATTTCTCTCTGATTTTTCTATATATACTTAACCTCCAATTATTATATGCAGTGCTGCTTGAATGGATGACCTTTTATTATCTTATAACCTTCATATGCCCTTTCTTCTTCACGAATTTTAAGAGCCCATGTTTTTGAGTGCAATGATTAGGTTCACAGTCATTTTCCCCCCCACTTTATATCCTCCCATGCTCTCTAGTCTGTTGGAATTTTGAGAAGATTTTTGATATCATGTAGCTTTTCTGCATCTTTTTATGTGTTTTGGCATTGTCCACAACAAAATTGCGTTAAGTCTAACTTGACCTTTTTGTGTGAAATTTCAACAAGGATTCGAGTCTTTGTTCCTGAGACAGAAATGCTAAGAACAATAAGAAGAATGAATTCTTCTCTGGTAAATGCTCCCCAGGTCAGTGTAATGTCTACAATTTTTTAAAAAATTGTTTTTATTGTTAAAACCTTTCAAGATATTAATTCTCTGCCTCTGGCCATGGTATTGAAAGTGTTTATTTTCCATTATTTACATTTTTTCTTCTTAAGTTCCCTGTCCACCTTTTGTTAAATTTAATTTGTTTTGTGTATGTATATCAGTATATTTGCCTGAATGTGCGTGTGGCAGGGGTAGCTATATATGTCTCCTGCTTGTAAAGTTCCAAAAAGAACATTGTATCTCATAGATCTAGGCTTAAAATCTGTTTTGTAATTCCATGAAGGTGCTGAAGGTGCTTGGAAACTGAGCCAAATTCCGAAGGACTTAGTCGTTCTAGAATCCAAACTGGACACCAATATCGCAAATGTAGTTACTGTACTTTGTCTGCTGCTCAGGTCTTAGAAAACATAACAAAATTCATGAAGAAGGGAGACCTCATAAATGTTAGTGTAGTAAGTCCTATCCATTGTTTATGAAAGAGCAGCAATGCTTATGTCCTGACACATTTCTGCAGAAATTCTAGAAAACTCTTGTTTATGCCTCATCTGTTCCACAAAAGTGTCTCTTATTTTTTAGTTCTCTTTTACCTCAGAAAGCATTTTGTCCATCTTCATATGGTACATTAGTGATTTTCCATTACAGGATCCTTTAACATTCAGGGATATAGCTGTGGACCTGTCACAGGAGGAATGGGAATGTCTAGACTGTGATCAACGAGCATTGTACATGGATGTGATGTTGGAAAATTATAAAAATCTGACCTTTGTAGGTAAGAATGCTCTTTTTCTAGATTTCCTGATTCATCATTTGTATTTTTGTACACACACACACCACACACCACACACACACACTCTCTGAACTGTATAGAGAATCCCAGAAATAAGGGAAATTTTAGTTAGCAACAAACCTTTTTCATGATATCTCCTTTTAATTTTTCTTGTGTTCTCTGTAAGAGGTAAACGTTGTCACATTCTCTCTGATCTTCCCAGTCCTCCTATCTAGTTTTTAATGAAAACTTCAAAGTTAAAAGAAAGCTGGGTGGTGGTGGCGCACGCCTTTAATCCCAGCACTCGGGAGACAGAGGCAGGCGGATCTCTGTGAGTTCGAGACCAGCCTGGTCTACAAGAGCTAGTTCCAGGACAGGCTCCAAAACCACAGAGAAACCCTGTCTTGAAAAACCAAAAAAAAAAAAAAAAAGAAATTAAGTAGTAAGACTAAGAAAATATATTACAGTGCACTTTTTCTAAAAAATAATTTTTTATGTGCATTTGTGTTTTGCACATATGTGTATGTCTGCAAAGATACCAGATCCCCTGGAACCAGAGATACAGCTAGATAGGAACTGCCATGTGGGTTTTTTTGTATTAAACTCTTCCTATCTCTGATTTTTTAGACTCAGAAACTTTAAATTGAAGAAATGTTATAGGAATATTCTTGTTTATTTAATTTTTGACATGTCGTCACTATGTTTGGCACTAGCACAGAATGGCTTTACTATTCGCACTTTTGAGGCTCAAGCAAGAATATGTGGCAAGGTCCGGGCTACCCTGGGTTACACAATGAGTTCTTCACTGCACAGTGTGAATTTGTGTCCAAAACAGAAAGAAGGAAGTTGAGAAACATCCTCTTTTGTTTTTTCCAGAAAGGGTTTCTCTGTAAAACAGGCCTGGCTGTCCTGGAAATCGCTTTGTATAATATGCTGTCTTTGAACTCACATAGATCTACCTGCTTTTGCCTTCACAATCCTGGAATTAAAGACTTGTGCCACACTACTTAGATAGCAACACTCTGCATATGATCCTTCAGAGAGCCTCTTTCTCAAAGTTCTTTACTGCTCCATCGCCTATTTGTTCTTCCTTCTCTAAGATACAGTGTTTAGCTAAGAACAAGAAGGTAATTTTTGTCTTTGTGCTTTGATATAGTTAGATTGAGGCACTTGTGAGCATCCATTTAATGATTGTGAAACACAAAAGGACTCTGGTAAGAACTCTGTCCCTGAGAATTACTAATTTACCCCTCTTAGGAAACTTGAGAAAATGTGTTATTCAATTTCTTACTCTACCATTAATCCCTATAATCCCTAACTGCACTAATTTTCCAGAGACCCATCGCAGACATGGTAAATATGAGAACGTCTTGGATCGAGGCACAAAGGATATCCTGCACAATCCTGAGAATATCCAAGAGAAGTTATATATTTGTAATAAGCTTGTCAGACTGATTGAATCCTTCCAATGTAGACTTCATAACACAAGTGATACTGCAGAAAACAGCAAGTACAGATCTGGTAACTATGGCGATACCTCTGTTGAAACAGTAAATATGAAGAGACACAAACGTGGAAACACTCGAGAAGATCCTTGCAAAAATGAGGATTATGAGAACTGTTTTAATTTGTATTACAACATTAGCCAAAACCAAAGAGTCAACATAGGAAAGAAAGAACACAAAAAGATAGCATATGATAAATCTTTTGACTCTAAACATAAAATTATGCTGAAACAAACCAATAGAGCAAAAAAAGGAGACCAAAACAAGAACTCTGAAAAATGCTCTAAGTTGGACTCAAACATCAGTAGGCATCAGAGAGCTCCTACAGGAGAGAAACTCTATAAATGTATGGAATGTAATAAATCCTTTCAGCAGTTGTTCCAACTCAAAGTACATTACAATTTCAAGTGTAGTGAAAAACCCTACAAATCTCTTAAAACTCATCAAAGAATTCATATAGGAAAGAAACCACACAAATGTAGTGAATGTGGCAAATCATTTATGAGTACGTCATATTTTAGAATACATCAGAGGGTACATAAAGAAGGGAAGAAACCTTACCAATGTGGAGAATGTGACAAAACTTTCATAGAGAAAAACAGTCTTAGAATTCATCAGAGAATTCATACAGGAGAGAAACCTTACAAATGTAGTCAATGTGACAAATCCTTTATGTTTAAAGGCAGCATAGTAGTTCACCAAAGAGTACATACAGGAGAGAAACCTTACCAATGTGGTGAATGTCAGAAATTCTTTACGCAGAAAAGTGGTCTTCGAACTCATGAGAAAATTCATACAGGAGAAAAACCACACAAATGTAGTGAATGTGGCAAATCATTTCTGAGTGTGTCGTATCTTAGAATACATCAAAGAATACACACAGGAGAGAAACTTTACAAATGTAGTCAATGTGACAAAGCATTTATCCAGAAAGACTCTCTAATAACTCACCAGAGAACTCATACAGGGGAGAGACCTTACAAATGTAGTGAATGCGACAAATGCTTTACCAGTAGGTCCTTTCTTAGAAGACATCGGGAAATACATTCCGAAGAGAAACCTTACCAATGTGGTGAATGTGACAGATCCTTTAGGGAGAAAAGCAGGCTTAAAGCTCATCAGAAAATTCATACAGGAGAGAAACCACACAAATGTAGTGAATGTGGCAAATCATTTGTGAGTATATCGTATTTTAGAATGCATCAGAGAATACACACAGGAGAGGAACTTTACAAATGTAGTCAATGTGACAAATCATTTGCCCTGAGATACAGTCTAATAAGTCATCAGAAATTACATACAGGCGAGAGACCTTATAAATGTAGTGAATGTGACAAATCATTTTTCAATAAGGCTGCCCATAGAATACATCAGAGGACACATACAGGAGAGAAACCTTACCATTGTAGTGAATGTGACAAATCTTTTACACAGAAAGGCAGTCTTAAAACTCATCAGAGAATTCATACAGGAGAGAAACCTTACAAATGTAGTGAATGTGAGAAATCCTTTACTTATGGCTCAGAATTTAGGAAACATCAGAGATTTCATACTGGTGAGACACTCTACAAATGTTATGAATGTAACATATCGTTTACCCGTCGTGAATTTTTTACAATACATCAGAGAAAGCATTCAGGAGAGAGACCTTACAAATGTAGTGAATGTGACCTATCATTTATGAGTATCTCATATCTTAGAAGACATCAGAGAACCCTTACAGTTGAGAAACCTTATAAATGTAGTGAATGTAACAAACTCTTTTCCCAGAAATGCCATCTTAAAACTCACCAGAAAATTCGTATGTGGGAGAATCCTTACAAATGTAGTGAGTGTGGGAAATCCTTTAACACTGACTTATGTCTTAGAAGACATCAGAAAGTTCATACAGGTGAGAAACCCTACAAGTGCTATGAATGTGACAAATCCTTTACCTATGGTTCATCTCTTAGAACTCATCAGAGAATTCATACAGGAGAGAAACCTCACCAATGTAGTGAATGTGACAAGTCCTTTACGAGTACCTCATATCTTAGAATACATGAGAGAAACCATACAAAAGAGAAAAAGTCCAAATAATAAGTAATCAGTGACACATCTTTTATCCAACCTTAGAACATATGAAAGAATTCATACCTGAGAGAAACCTTTCAAACGCACTGTATGAGAAAAAGTCTTTACCTGCCTTTCACATGTAAGGAAACATCTAAAAATTCATAGTGGGGAGTAAAGACATTTGAAATAATGTGGCTTCTGCTTTCTCCAATTTTTACTTCTTCAACCTGAAGTAATTCATAAGACAAAATGGAGAAGTCTGAAGCCCTGTCTTTGGTCTTGTGTAGCAATTTCCTAGAAACTGAGATGATCCATTCTGAAGGAAAGCTGATTAAGGCAGGAGATAAGCTGCTCAGAATAGCTTCAAGATGATGTGGGATTGCCTTTTCTATGCTGTGAATATGTTTTATTACCATTGGTTAATAAAGAAGCTGTTTTGCCCTATGGCAGGCAGAATAGAGCTAGGCAGGAAAACTAAAGTGAATGCCAAGAGGAAGCATGGAGACACCATGTATCTGCCAACAGAGAAAGATACCAGAACCTACTGCTAGGCCACAACTTCTTGGTGGTACACAGATTAATAGAAGTGGGTTAAGATGTAAGAGCTAGCTAGGAATATGCCTAAGCTATTGACTAAACAGTGTTGTAATTAATAGTTTCTGTGTGATTATCCAGGTCTGGATTGCCAGGAAATAAATAAGCATTCTCAGTTTATATCAAGATATCCCTGAAACTGACAGGATTCAGTATGTTTAACTGAAATGTCAAAACTTAGACATAGGAGCTGGAGAGATGGCTCAGTGGTTAAGAGCATTGCCTGCTCTTCCAAAGGTCCTGAGTTCAATTCCCAGCAACCACATGGTGGCTCACAACCATCTGTAATGAGGTCTGGTGCCCTCTTCTGGCCTTCAGGCATACACACAGAAAGAATATTGTATACATAATAAATACATACATAAATAAATATTTAAAAAAAAACTTAGACATAAATCATGCAACTCAAGATTGGTCAAACTGGACCATCAAGATAGGATGCTTCTTAATCTGTATGTATCCCTGTAGGTGTGCAGTATATTTCAGGTGTCCAATTTTTTTTTAAAGATGTATTTATTATGTATACAACATTCTGCCTCGATGTATTCCCGCACACCAGAGGAGGGCACCAGATTTCAGTACAGATGGTTGGGAGCCACCATGTGGTTGCTGGGAATTGAACTCAGGACCTCTGGAAGAGCAGTCAGTGCTCTTAACCTCTGAGCCATTTCTCCAGCCCCCTCAGGTGTCCAATATTCATAAGCTATATCACATGCTCATTTTGAGTTTGAGGATCGCAACTACCTTTTTGTCACCTGTGCTCTGATAAGCAACTCTCCCCATATTCCTGCAACTCCCAATAAAGCTCATTGATTTAGCAAGTTGAATTTGGTTCTGTTTTCAGTTTCCAATTGGGGTGAGTAGTTGGACCTATATGTTGTATTGTAGTAGGAGCTGTGGGCCTCTTCCCACAGCCCGGCTCATGGCTGCCTAGCTAGCTTATGCCCCGAAATAAAAACACACAAATTGTATTCTTTTAAACACTGCTTGGCCCATGTTCTATTCATGTGTGTAGCACCCCAAGGTGCGCTTAGCGGGAAGATTCTAGCCTACGTCCATCCTGGGTCGGAGCTTCATCGCATCTGCTCTGGAGAGGAGAGCATGGCGTCTGTCTCTCAGAGGAGCTGCCCTGCATCTGAGCTCACTTCCTCTTCCTCCCATCATTCTATTCTGTCTACTCCACCCACCTAAGGGATGGCCTATCAAATGGGCCAAGGCAGTTTGTTTATTGACAAATGACCTTCCTCCATCATTGTATCTCCCCAGGAAGTGTCTCATAAAACATGTAGTGAACCCATTTATTAATTTGTCCTTGAAACTTGTAAGTGGGAAACTGATAATAGAGCTATTCTGGGTTTTGCCCTCTTTCAGATTATGATCCTTTCATTGGAGCTTCCCAAGATAAATGAAAACCTGAAATTCTGATTGTTTTAGGAACTGAGACACCACTTCCATCTGTCTCCTGGCAAGTCTACCCACATGTTAGTATGCCCACATTCAATTACTTTGAATTGTCTTAAGGGGTCACAGCATTAAGAAATTTGGTAGCACTGTATTAGAGAGAAGGAATTAGAGTTAACTAAAGTAAGGAAGATTGTGCTTGATCATCCTGGAATTATTTCCATGTTAGTACTTAATTGTGGTAAGAAGGCCTTCACAGGAACGGAATGTATTCTTGGGGAGAGTCAGAGGGATCTTTTCTTTGCATTCATTGAGGAGTAAGAGTGAAGTCTGCAAGAAGGAAAATGAAAAAAAAAAAAAAACAGTTGAAAACATGTCAGTGGCAGATACCATCCAAACTGGGTTATTTACTTGAATAGACTCATGCTACTTTCCCATGATTCGACCAAACTCTGGTGCCCCTCAGAACAATTCTACCTGTGGATAAATACTATAGTCTTTTGTATGTGTGTGTATTTCTGTAATTTTAACACTCAATTCTACAGGCCTTAAGAAATTGAATTTCTGGTCCTCATAAACTTTTCATAAAATACTAATGTTCGCATCCCAGTCTATTCATAATGAACTGGAACTCAATAAATTGCTTCACTAAGAACTTCAGCTTTATTTTCATGTGTAAGTTCATCCAGAAACCTAGAATCTAATTTCAAGTGCTCCCTCATCTTGATGACCTTGAGATCATTGACCGAATACACCATGGGTTTCTAATTAGTATCTTGATAAAAATTTTAACTTGTGCACAGTGAAGAGACTTCTCACAGTAAAGTACACATTACACTATTTTTGTTATTCTGTAACCATTCATGAAGAGTTCTTATGGTGGCAGCAAACATGGTAAGGCTGTATAAAGTGGGTCAGCTGGTGTTATGTAGAAGAGAATATGAATAGAGTGGGACATATGCAAATCAGTGGGGCAGGGGCAATCACTATATCAGCAGGATGATGGCTAATGCAGCAGGCGCTCTGTGGTATTGGTACATTCTTCAGCATTTGTGGAGAAGCATGGTAAAAGCCAGACCATAGGAACCTAAGGCACATTCCTAGATGGAGTTTCAGAAGCTACATTTTTAGAAAAAAACGACTCAGACAAGAGCTTGTTTGGAAAGGCGAACCCTTTCAGCTCTAGGACACTGTTGGACTAGCTGGAGAAGTCATGATTCTCCTGTGCTGTGGTGGGTAATGGAAGAACAGCAGAAGAGAAAGCAAGGCTGAAAACAGGCATATTGTACTGGACCAAAGTGTGATCCGTTTCTTTCTCTGCTGATAAGCAGGGGATACAGGCTGTAAAAGTTCGGTTGTGGATAACTTTATTCCTGTCAGTAAACTTTAGATTTTATGAACTGGACTTTATCAGTATCCTTTTAATTTATCTTACAGATACCAATATGTTTACAGTAGAATAATCTGGAAAAGGATTTGCATTATCTCGTATGAAACTGTGGTTATGTTGTGGGAATTACAAAGACCTTGGTTTTATACTAACCCATGCTTTCTACCTCCACTGTTGTACCACTTGCCTGTTGGAGCATCTTAGAGATTAGGCATAAATGGAAAGTTATTTGGAAATTAGTTCTATGTGGAACCAGGGCATTTGATCAAATCACAACGCAAAAAAGTAAATCATACTTTCTGATTCAATCAAATATATAAATGAAAGTATAATATACTTATTGAGTCTTACAATATTGGCTGATAACATTAGCATTTACTGAGCAACTCTTTACTCCACATTAACTTTCCCTCTGAGATGTATGCTCTAGAATGTAAATAGTGCATTCAAGAAATGTGTCTTCAAATACTAAGTTCTTAATATTACATTTGAGACTCTGGAAAAGCACATTATGTTTCCTTTGAGAGAAAATCGGGCCACACTATATTTACATTTATAAAATGCACTATAGATTAAGACAAAATTAGAATTCATTTTGTTAAAAATGCTAATCACTAAACTACATGAAATTCACTGTCTCTTATATTGTTGATCCATAAAAAGTACTCATCCCAAGGCCAAATTGGCTTGATGTTTGGTGCTGGCTTTGCTTTACTGAATACATATATTATTCTATTGCTCTTGCTATGCTTGCATTACAAGTCCTCCAGATAACACCAGTTCAAGTTTGTATGCAAAAGCAAAGAGCTTTTATTGCAAACTAGAGTTTGGGCTCTCTGTCCGTTCTGACACAGCAGTTGGATCAGGGACAGCATTGAGCTCAGCTATGGTAGGCTTCTTAAGGAGTAAAGGATTTGGGAGGGGGTAGGTGAATTCCAGATACAGACCAGACGGTGGTTCAACTCCTGATTGGGGCAGGAGAGAGGTAGCAGAAGTCTTGTCAAACAGGGTTTGGTACTGGTGATGCAGCAAGGAAATTGGTAACCTATAAACAAGTTAGGTTATCTATTTTTAATACTGTAGAGCATCTAGTACTTGTTTGTCCCCATTCTGATTGGTATCTCACAGGGTACAGTTTGTGGTTTTTCCTGGTTATTGTAAGGATGAGGCGTAGTCTCAGTATTGTTAGTCTGCAGCATGTCATGGCTGCGCTCATGTTAAGTTAGACCTCTTCATCCCCCCCTTCACCTCTAATTAATGGGTCTTCTGCAGGAAGAGCTAGACAATCACACATTACCCCTTTCCTGCATTTAGGACATTATCGTGAATGTATGGGGTCAACCCAGATGCAGGCCCATCATCCAGATGAGCAGCTTAATGAGTTTTATTTTGCATGGGCAGGGTTTTTCTTTTACTGGACCATGTACTGCTGCTAACTGAATTTGAGGTGTCAGTTGTCAGGGTCCAGGAAGGCTGAAAGGCTAGTCAAAGGCTGAGTAATGGGACATTTATCAGGAGCATCTGATTAGCTATTTCAGGTGAAGAAACAGGGAGCAATCACATCAGCTGAATTGGTTCATAACAGCTTTCAGCAAGTCCAGAGCTTAAGAGTTTGCAATCCACAGGTGCTCCCTGGATGGTGTTTGTTAAATCTGCCAAGACATACACAGACAAAGGACAAAAGTTAAAATTTAGGAGGAACCTTATATTTGGAACTTTTATTTATCTGAAGTCCATTTGACCTGTGACATATTGCTTTAAGCCTTATGATCTTTTTGACTCTTTGAAGCTTACATGATTTTTTAGTTTGCCAAAAAGATGTTTTAGATGTATTGCCATTTTAATTATACTGAAGTTCATATTTATAAAGAAAGAAGTCAAGTTTCTGTAAAACAGCTGGATCAGGTCTACACCCAGGAGACACAGCAAAAGCTATGACTTTGGGTTAGCTTGATGAAAAATATCTTTAAGTCTATGTTTAAAAGGCAATTAAAGGAAATTTAAACAACATTGTACTTTTAGTCAAGTTTTCAAGTTGTACAGAGTGTATAAGATTGATGTCCAAGACCAGTTGTCCTGTCAAGTTTTTATGTTTGACTATTAAGGGAACATACAGAGAAACATAACCTGGAAAACCTATGTTACATGTCTCTCAACATAGCTAGACCAAGCCAATTTTATGGTTCTGTTTTATATATGGACCAATATGATTATTTTCTTTTTTCTCAACATCATTACAAAGTGTATTTTACCAGAGACAGGAATAGTTATTATTGAGAACCGCCATTGAAAGGTATGTTCCTCTAATGAAAAGTTCCATCTGAAACCTGTTTTTCATATGAAGCTTGCTTTTTGATAAAAACAGAACAGTATAAAACAACTTTATTCTTATCTATACCGAGTTGACATTTGAATACCTATTACATTAGTTTCAATGGACAAAATGTCTAGAAGATAAATTTTGAGCTCCATTGTCCTGTTGCTACAGTAACAGCTGAACTGTAACCAAGACATATATAACATGGTAAACTCATACATTTAAGACCAGTCAGATATAAACATACAGTGGCTCCATTCATACATTTATACATTGAAACAGACAGACAACATTTCTGAACTTCCTCCAGGTCTATTTTTTTCCCTTGAGACAGGGTTTCTCAGTTACTATGGAGCCAGTCCTGAAACTAGCTCTGTACACCAGGCTGACCTCAAACTCAGAGAGATCTGCCCCTCTCTGCCTTCCTAGTGCTGGGATTAAAGGCGTCACCACTACCACCTGGCTGGCCCCCACCTATAATTTTAAGGACCAGTGCCTTGCTACTTGTTTGCTTCAATTCTCAGGGGCATTGGAGAAAACTGGGAAGTCCCAAGTACTTCATTCTGTAACCACATTGTATTCAGTTTAAAGGAGCCGTGGGAACAGCACCTGCATAGCAGAGCCAGCTTGTCAGTTTTTATAAAAGTCTTTTTTTTGTACTATGAAACACAGAGTAACAATTAAGCCGCTAAACAAAACTACAAACTAACAAACGTGGACAGACTGATTCTCTACAGACAACCAGTAAAACTGAAAATGGTCAAGAATTAGTCAAGGGAGTGGGAGTACTTGGCTTCTGTGGCATAATGGCAGTGCCAAGTGTTGGACACAAAACAGTCAGTTTAAAAGTATGTATCTTAATTAAGGGAGCCATCTTAGGGTTGGCACGGGACTTGACTCTAGAGGGGCTCCCAGGTGTCCAGGGAGATGTCCCCAGCTAGTTCCTTGGGCAGCTGAGGAGAGGGAACCTGAAATGGCCCTATCTTATAACCATACTGATGAATATCTTGCATATCACCATAGAACCTTCATCTGGCTAGGGATGGAGATAGAGACAGAGACCCACATTGGAGCACTGGACTGAACTCCCAAGGTCCAAATGAGGAACAGAAGGAGGGAGAACATGAGCAAGGAAGGCAGGACCACAAGGGGTGTGCCCATCCACTGTGACGGTGGGGCTGATCTATTGGGAGCTCACCAAGGCCAGCTGGACTGGGAATGAAAAAGCATGGAATAAAACCCGACTCTCTGAACATGGCGGACAATGAGGGCTGATGAGAAGCCAAGGACAATGGCACTGGGTTTTGATCCTACTGCATGTACTGGCTGTGTGGGAGCCTAGCCACTTTGGATGCTCACCTTCCTAGACCTGGATGGAGGGGGAAGGACTTTGGACTTCCCACGGGGCAGGGAACCATGACTGCTCTTTGGACTGTAGAGGGAGGGGGAGAAGAGAGGGGGGACGGGGAGTGGAGAGAGGAGTGGGGGGAGGGGGAGAGAAGTGGGGGGAGGGGGAGGGAAATGGGAGGCGAGGAGGAGGGAAATTTTTTTTCAATAAAAAAATACATTTTCAATAAAAATAAATTATGTTTGATGACTATAAAAAAATAGAAGTAAAAAAATATTGCAGATTCCTCCTGGCCACCGGAGAAAGAATGATTCCTCCTGATCAACTGGATGAAAAACTGAAACCGAGACAATGGCTTGTGGGCGATTGGTGGGAGTGGCCTGCCTGTCTATTCGGAGAAATCAGAGGGCTCAATCCAATACAGAAGAATCCTGGAATGTCTCCCAGTTCCCCAAACTGGTCTTTCAAGCGCATCTGCCTAGACCTTTTGTAGGCAACATAGAAACAGGCCTAGGCAAAGTATAGAGTACAATGCAAAACAGAGACAAAGTGAGGCCAAGCAAGACAGACAGATAATCACCAGCTGGTTGAAGGCTCCACTGATCAGGGTCCTGGTGCATCTTGGGGATACTGGACATGTCCTGTAATGTTATGCCTGGGTCATGAGACTCCCCAGAGACCACTAGGAATCTGAGTTCATATGCAAAAGAAAGCCTTTATTGCACACTTGAGCTTGGGCTCCCAGTCCCTTCTGACACAGCAACACAGAGGCTGGATCAAGGAGAGCATTGAGCTCAGCTGTGGTAGAGTTTTTAAGGAATAAAGGATGGGGGAGTATGGGAATTCCAGATTCAGATGGGAGTTGGAACTTTTAATGGGGCGGAAGTGATTCCTGCATGAAGGTGAAGACAGGTCATTTTTGTGAAGTTGTGAAGGTGACTCTTGGAATGTCTTGGAGATCCCAAGATATGGGAGATGCCAGATCCTTGGGCTAACTGTCAAGATCTATAGGAAGGGGATAAACTAGCCCACGGGAGAAATAAATTTTGTTTAGCAAACCAAGAATACAGGAGACATCTAAGTTCTTTGAAACTGCACAAGGACTTATGGGATATAAAGAAAGGCAAGTTAGTACTTAGTCATTACAATCAAATTGTAGTCATATTAGGTATGTTTCCAAGGTAAAACAAATATATTTTGGATAGACAGGTCATCTTCAAACACTTCAAAGATCTACAGAATATGGCATTGAAGATGTTTTAATAACATAGGTCCTTTTTGTTTTTATGACAAAGAGACATGTCTGCTCCTGGCAGCACCAATGTACTTCAGAGAAGATGATGGGCATTGGTGAAACTCCATATGGAGTTTACTTTCTTTGTGGTAAGAAAGTGTCCTTGCCAGGCAGTGGTGGTGCATGCCTTTAATCCCAGCACTTGGGAGGCAGAGGCAGGCGGATCTCTGTGAGTTCGAGACCAGCCTGGTCTACAAGAGCTAGTTCTGGACAGGCTCCAAAACCACAGAGAAACCCTGTCTCGAAAAAACCAAAAAAAAAAAAAAAAAAAAAAAAGAAAGTTGCGGCGAACTCCCTGACCAGCAGGAAAGGACGACCACCAGACGAGGATTCTTCCCAAATCACGCTTTATTGGAGCCTCTTGGTTGAAGGGAGAGCGGAAGCGAGGGGCCCCGAGCGCCAAACGGCAGCTGCTTATATAGGGGGTAAGGGAACGAGTTGTGCCTGGATTGGCCGATGCGCGCCTGCCGATGCTCCTGGCCACGGGATTGGCCCTAAGCACATCATCGTCACTGCACATACGAGAGGCACGGTTCCACTGCATTGCCTAATATGGAGCTGTCCAGCAAGCGAGGCCGGGGCCAAGCGCCATCTTGTAACGGCGGCCACTCAATCGGCTCCCAGCAGAAAGTGTCCTTGCCTTGACTGCTGACAGTATGCTGTCCAAATTGAACAAGCAGAAAACAAAAGAAAAGAAAGGACTGCTGAATATTTTCAAGACAAGTTATGACAGTCCTTCAGAATATCCTTCACAGAAAAATTTCTCAGATATGCTAGACCTATAGGCCAAAGATGAATGCTTCAACATTGTGGAGGAACCTTGTTTGACTGTCCAGGCAGTCAACTCTTTCTGTCATTTCTCGTGATTTTTAGAAGTCCCTTGCTTGCTCTTTCTGCTTACTTGGTAATATTGTTTCCTTTTTGGGTATCTGATGAAATAAGAAGATTTTATAATTATAGTTACAGTTTTCCTTGTTACCAGATTCAGAAATTCACTAAAGAGGTGTAAACTGTATAAGATATAAGGTTGAGAGACATTAAAAGATAATTTTTGTAAAGCAAGTGAGAATAAAAAGTGGGCCGGGTGGTGGTGGCACACACCTTTAATCCCAGCACTCAGGAGGGAGAGGCGGTGGATCTCTGTGAGTTCAAGGGCAGCCTGGTCTACAGCGTGAGTTCCAGGATTGGCTCCATAGCGACTGGGAAATCCTATCTTGAAAACCAGAAATATAAAATAAACGCCCCGCTTCCAGGCCCCTCCCCACCCCCACTGCACACTGCCACACCAGCAGCAGGCTCTGTGGCAACCACGGGAATAGGATTTGGCTCAGTCCCTGGGTCCTCTTTTCCAGCACACCTGCCCTAACTTCCCATTTAGCCCGCATCCTGTCCTGGTGCGCACTCCCTTAGAGACACTGGTTTCTGGGCTCTTGGTTTTCAGGTCGCTTCTGCTCTGCTGTTCCTGGCTTCTTTGTATAGGGTCCTGGGAACATTCCCTGGCCTTAAAGGGTCACATCCCCATCTTAATTCAGACAAGCCCCATTGGCTGACCTGGCCACAGCAGGTGTGGTCGGTGCAGGTATACTTAGATCCCAATATGACCAGCCCCCCACCGAACTGTCACCAGGTGAGTTTCTCAGTCACTTCTGTCCCAACTTACCCTCCTGACCCTGCAACTAGGTTGGTTAAAGCCCCTTGGACTACAGGAAGTAGGACATGATGCCCCCCCCCCCCACCTGTTCTCATCTGGGACCCAATACAGTGACAGATAGGGGTCACCACCCATCTCCAGGGTGAGGTCCTATTTTCTGGAATTCACCTAAGGCAGATGAGGTGTTAACTTGCCTCCTCCAGTCCCACCCTAGGCAGTGTTCATTTTTATACATCCACCATTGTTGCTGCTACCAGCGCCAAAAGTTTTTCCTCCTGTTCTGCCTGCATTCTCCCCAAGAGACTCTAGGGTGAAAGGGGCTGGGTCACAGCAGCCTGGTTACTAACCACCCCACACCAGGGAAGATGGGGCCCTGCCCCTTGGATGTTGCAGGAGAGTGAGGAGGGGGCCCATTTTGGTGGGAAAAGGGTGTAGAACCACCTTCTATCCTTGTTCTTGGGGGAGGGTTGGCCAGTATTTGCGCTGGCCTGGGATCCCTCTTTTCTATCTGCCTTTACTTGAAATTAAAAAAAAAAAAAGCTAAATGATGACATCAATAGTAGACAGAAGAAAAGAACTAAAAAATACATAAAAATATTGACTCATTGATAGTATGTTCTCATTCAAACATGAAAAAAGAATGCTTATAGTCTGCAAACATTCTAAGTAATTTGTAGGAAGCTCTTACGGACATTTTGTTTATATATGGAGAAATTCTTCCTAAGATTTATAAAATTGTGTGAAACCACAGACTTTAAAAATTATGAGAGGGATTAAACCCAGAGGTCATTTCAAAATATATAAAAATTTTAGCAATGCAAACCATGGAGTGTCAAAAGCAGACGAGTGGATATCAAAGGGAAGACAATGTAGGTGGAGTTTAATACCAGAGGTATTAAGCAAATCTTATCAAAATCCTGCTGGCATTATTTTAGAAAACTGCGAATTCAATCCTAAAAGATGCAAAACCTGAAGTAACAATGAGATGCTCCAAAAACTGTATAACTAAATACCTTTTTAAAACTGTAATAATGAAACCACTTAATAGTGGTATAAAACATAACTAGCATTGTGAATAGAAGAGGGACAACATCACTCCCATGTATAGTCAAAGAAAAATGTATTTGCCTCTGAGTATTAATACTTATACACAGCCAGGTGGTGGTGGCACACACCTTTAATCCCAGCACTTGGGAAGCAGAGACAGGCAGATCTCTCTGAGTTTGAGGCCAGACTGGTTCACAGAGCAAGTTCCAGGACAGGCCCAAAAAGCTACACAGAGAAACCCTGTCTCAAAACAACAACAACAAAACGGAAAAAAAAAATCTAATACAGTCTTCAAATGTTTACAATGGGACAATCTTGAGATTATTCTCAGTGGAATTCTCTAGAATCATTTCTAATAACAGAAAATGTGGCAAAACCAATGTCCTGGTTCTACTCTCCCTTGAGCCCTTCCCCGTCCTTTCATCCCTTCCTCAATCCCTATAACATACCTGGACCCTACTGTCTGCTCTCTCGTCTCTATCCAGGGCTCTTTGTTCTACTTCGCAGGTGAGCAGGGCTGACTGAACAATAAGAGACTGCATATGAGAAAGTGGTTCTTCAGAAAGCACCTGGAAACAAAAATAAGAGATGCTAATAAATGCCAAAAGGATAAATATGAAGGAAAGAGAAAAATATCAAGCCAAATGTCTTTCTCTGAGGATCTCACTTTGCTCTGTGAGACGTGAGACTCATTCACACACAGCTCACTCTCATGCAGACGTCTGTCCAGGACCCTGAAGGGAAGCAAGGGAGACTTGAAAACTATTCTCACCCTCACAATCTAGACTGCGGAGGAACTGCAACAGGAGATCTCTGCAGAAAACCCCGAGAGCATCGCAACTGGAGTGGCAGAACTAGCTACTTCACTATTTACCGTTAGTTTTCATCTAAATTCATCCTGGAACTCCATTAAGTGCCTCAGGACATCCTTACCCTCCGAGGCCAAACAGACTCACTGGTCACCACAGTTCTGTAAAGTTGGCTACAGTTAGATTTACCAACAGTGTAGCAAGGTCATCTTTGTCTTTCTCAGGAAGCAAAGTTGCTTCCATGTCAATCAGTCAGGTAAAGAAAAAGATAACATACAAGTCCAGATGGGTCTCTAAAAACATAAGACAGCTTGAAGCCTCTGGCCAGGGAACAACTCAAAGCCCAAAATGGAGCTGGATATTACCACTCTTATCCTCTTTCCTCCTTTTTTAAATACTACTTGTCATACACTACTTTAGAAACTTCTCTAGATTTCTTCACCAAAAGAACCAAAAGATTTCTAAACAGACTTTTAATAATATTACAGGATTATCAACCCGTAGGTTTGGAGTCAGAGGCTTATACCCTGGTCAAGGTCAAGACTACCCCAAAGAGTGTGATCCCTCTATGAAGCAGGAAGCAGTCTAATGATAATGTTACAAACCTTTCCAACCCTGACTATCAATAATCAATAGTAAGGAAAAAAAAAAAAAAAAAAAAAAAAAAAACAAGAAATGTGAGCTCCTCGAAGCATGCTTTTGGCCAGACACTACTACTGAGGACCTCCAACCACCAGAGTCCATACCAATGTCACTCTAACTGCCCTAATAGGCAGATAAAGCCCCTTCAGATACAGGCAGCCAAGCTCTGCCATACAAAGTAGAAGGCCAAACCTCTGAACTTGAAAACACACCAAATGCCACCCTGAAAAGCTGCACGTGGGCCAAAGAAACATTAGATAAATACTGTCTTCTGCTCAATTCTCAGATGCTTCTTGCCAGAGGAGAGGCAGACAGACTCTTGACTTTTTTCCTCTCAAAAAAAAAAATGAATAAATAAAAACAAAAAAAAACCCTCTTCTGTGAGGTTTGTTGTATAGTGTTAATGTTGTGCTATTCCTTGACTCCAAATTACAGGAATACCTTTCCTTCATAACTGAAACACCTGCACTGGGGAAACCCTCCCAGTGGGAGCAGACCTGTATCAGCTTCAATTAGAAAGCCTTTTCTCTCAGAGACGGAATGTTTGGACTGAGAAACCTTCCACCACAGAGGTGCAGTACTTGCGCCTTTCCCTTCAGAACTGTGACACCTCCACTGGGGAAAACTTTCCCCACAGAGCTCTAACCATTACACTTTCCTCTTGTGAGAATTTCACTTTCCTCTGTTGGATGTGAGACTCATTCACACAAACCTCGATACTTGCAGGGTAGTTTTCCCTGGCATCCTGAGGAGGAGCAATGGAGATGGAAGGAGACTGTTCTCACGCACAGGAAACAGACCGCTGCAGTCCTAGAACATCCAATCTCTGAACAAAGGCAGCTGAGGAGGCTCAAGCACTGCCCTCCTCCTGAGAGCAGTCGACAGTCACAGCCCTGCCTACCAACAAATCATGAAATTAAAAACAAAAGAAGTGAGTCTTGGGGCTAACTCAGTTCCTGCACACTTTAATTCCAGCACTCAGAAGGCAGAGGCAGACAGGTTGGGACCTGGTGGGACCAGGTCGGTGCACATGGTGAAATCTGAGCCAGACTCAACAAAATAAAGCCAAAACCAAACATCACCAGGCCAGTTTGGTCATGTGTTATGGGAAGAGTGCTTTTCTTCAAACAAGGAGACAAAAGACAGATGGTGTCAACTTTTCTCATACACTTGAGTGATAAGAATTATTTAACAGATGCTCTCTCATTTTATCCTAACCTACAGTGAATAAATATTGTGACTGTCAAAGCAGTGTGTCCTGATACCGTCTGACAGCATACACACACACTGTGCTCTTCCATACTCTAGGGTGTAATACTAAGCACTATATATACAAAACCACATTTCAGAATACTGTACTTACATCATAACCTGCATAATTCAGTTGGAAAATGAGGGGAAGAAAACAGTTTGCTCAGTAAATGATAGTCTTTACAACAATGGTCTTTTAGCTTACTAGAACATACTTCCTGATTTAGTGAAAACTGCAGTGGCTCCTTATGTGAATGATATCTAAAGAGCTCTCTGGGAAAGCCTGGGTGTCATGGGGAAAGGCCACTCTTTAGTAGGCAACTGTAAAAGCAGGAGTTAGAAAGAATGGATGATTTTCAATTCAAGGAGCTTTGGAATTGCCACAATAACAAAGAGTACCATGTAACAAAGAAAACATATAATGCAAGTTCTCTACTAGATCATGGTTCTGTAAACATCCTGGCAATTATAACGTAAATGCAAACATCAGGATAAGTTCACACGATCTAAAATTTACCAACAGGATTAAGATATCTATAGCAGAATATCAGACTCCGGGTACTTTTGTTGTTGTTGTTGTTCGTTTGTTTGTTTGCTTGCTTTTTTTTGGAGACAGGATTTCTCTGTGTAGCTTTGGAACTTGTCCTGGGACTAACTCAGTATACCAGGGTGGCTTCAAACTCGCAGAGATCCTACTGCCTCTGCCTGCCGAGTTCTCGGATTAAAGGCGTGTGCCACCACCGCTCAGACAGACTCCATGTTGTTATAAGCAGCAGAAGAGAGTAAACCAAACATAGGGAATAGGTTATGTTCCCACCTATTTCCTAGCACCGAAGCTTCTCTGACCTGGAAAGCTTCAAGGTTGCCGGCTGTGGTTCCCACCACTACCCATCTGAATTTCTCCAGATCCCTGCTGCTGTGATATGAATTGTGTGTTTATGTTGCCATGGCATTCTGGTTGTGCTGAAATTACAACACAGCTGATCACGTTTCCATATCTGTCACATGAATGTCATTGCACAACTGATTTCATGACAGCTGTAACTACATGGAAAATCCTGTAACCTAACTCAAACCCCAGCAGGGTTGAAAGGGATCATCACAACACTACCTGAGATACAGGCAACTCTCAGCCTTGGAAGAGACAGTTTTCTTCAGCGATGTTGATCAGGCACATATAGGTAGCTTGCATGAACACAGTACTTTAAAACAAATTTGTGAATATGGAGATGTGAAGAAGCATATTGGGAGTGGGTAATAAGAGCTGAGGGATGGGTGTGAATTTGATTTATTAAACACATGATATATACAAGGATGAAATTCACAAACAATAAAAACTATTACCTGTCACTGACTTGACATTTATTTTTTCATCTTGGCTATTTGAAATCACATATCCAGGTTCACATTTACTCTCACACTAGCACTGACAAAAGTACGGATAAGACATTTTTTCCCACCTAATCCAAACTAAAGGAGTGAATCACCGAATACTGGAATTGAATAGTACTGCAATTGAAAAGAGGATATTGCAGTGTATGCCAATGGCATCAGTGTTACCTTATGGAGTACTGTGGATGGTCACATGCAAAGAAATTTGAGCTGAAGAATAGGACAAGATCCTAGAAACGAGTGAACAATTCAGCACTCTATGTTATAAAACTAGAAAGGGCATTAAGCAGTGCTGAGACTGAAACAGCAAGAGTTTCCTCTAACAGTGTCTGAGGACTGGACAGACTCAGAACAAAATTCTCCTTTCTTTTAGACAAACCCGATGGTAATGCCACAAGGAGAATATTGTGTTAAACACAAAGAAAAGGAATCATAGAAAGTCATCATAGAAAGCCAGCTTTCCCTCAACACCCAAAGCAGGTGACCCAAGCAAATATAAGCAAAGGAAAATCACAGACAAGTTCCCAGGGTGGACATAAACACAGAGATTGTCCCTAAATTACATGGAAAGAGAATGCAAGCTGATTTAATGCAAAGAATGCAAGTCAGTTTCAACCCCTATGAACTGATCAATGTAAGACACCAAATATGGAGAGACAGTAAGAGGAGAAACAGGATGGTATCAATAGATACAAAAAGCCTATGGCTAAATATCACGTTTGCAAGAATGTGACAACAAAAGGAATACACATTCACATAATAAAGACAATGGGACACAATTCCACACCTAACAATACAAAAGAACAGCTGGAGTCATTTCGCTGGGATTGAGACAGAGAAGGGTGTCCTCCACACTCAACACATTGCATCAGTGGGTGTACAGTTCAAACACACAGAAAAATTTAAAGGCAACAATAGAGGATAGTAGAAAAGAAAGGGCACCCCTTAGATAAAAAATTTATTTCTCTAATTTAAAGGTCGAAATACTCATGAGAAAGGTCTCTCAGGATCTAAAAAATATCTTTGACTCTCTCGTGATTAGTATTCATAGTGTCAAAAACTGCTATGCACGCTGGGGAAGTCGGCAGAGTTACCAATGGCTATGCCCTGATTTGAATCCTGCATGTTATAATCCCAATTTACCACACAAGGAATGTGTAGTAGGGAGCTGCGGGCCTCTTCCCACAGCCCGGCTCATGGTTGCCTGGCTAGCTTATGCCCCAAAATAACGACACACAAACTCTATTCTTTTAAACACTGCTTGGCCCATTTCTGTTCATGTATGTAGCACCCTAAGGTGCGCTTACCGGGAAGATTCTAGCCTACGTCCATCCTGGGTCAGAGCTTCATCGTGTCTGCTCTGGAGAGGAGAGCATGGCGTCTGTCTCTCAGAGGAGCTGCCCTGCATCTGAGCTCACTTCCTCTTCCTCCCAGCATTCTATTCTGTCTACTCCACCCACCTAAGGGGTAGCCTATCAAATGGGCCAAGGCAGTTTGTTTATTGACAAATGACCTTCCTCCATCATTTCCCTTTTTTCTGTTTAAACAAAAAAAAAAAGGAAGGCTTTAACTTTAACATAGCAAAATTACATATAACAAAACAGTTATCAAGTAAAAATTACAATATTTACATCTATTTTATCTTTATCATAACTAAGGAAAACTATAACTATAACTATCTATCTATTATTCAACTCCATCAAAGACTCGAGAAGAATACAATATTACCTAAGCAAACAAAAAGTAAGCAACTTCTAAACTCTAGAAATGACAGAGACATCTCACTGCCTGGACAGTCACCCAAAGTTCCTCTGTACCGTTGGGGCATCCATCTTCGGCCTAAAGGCCCATAGTATCCAGAGACGTTTCCATGAAGCAGGAAATTTAAAGGCAGTTCAGTCACTTATCTGCTGTGTCCTGCAGAATGTCTCGCAGACTCTTTCATGAATCAGGAACCCCGAAAGATCATCTCACCTTTAGGCAAGTTCAGCAGTCCTCTCTCTGCGGGTTCTTTGTGTCCAGTTTATAAAATAGTCCAGGCAAGAGCAGTTTCTTGCCCAAATGGCTATCAAACTCCATAAGGATCCTCTTCGATGCCCATCTTCTTCTTGAAGTAGATTGGTGCTGCCAGGAGCAGAGTGTCTCATTGTCATGAAAAACCCTAAGTTATTAAAACATTTAAAATACCATATTCTCTAGCCTTTGAAAGATATAATGAATGCCTATCTGAAATATATGCATGCACATCTAGAAAATCTAACATGACTACAAACTTGACTATTATTGATAATTATCCATAACAACCTACAGATATTACATTTTTAAGTGAACTACACAATCACAATACCTTAATCAATATCAGAAATACATATACATATAATAAAATTGACCTTAAATTAATATCAGTAAACCAAGATTCATATCAATGCAAATTATTCACATCTATATCATCTCCCCCTTTAAATGTAAAAGAACATTTATAAACAATATATGGGAACATGGGCGCAGTTTTTTCTCTCCAAACTGCTTCCTGCTGAATGGGGGCGCTGTTAATCAAGTCTTTCATGGTATAACCTGTGTGCTAGGTTCCTCTCAGTCGGCAGTTGAGCAAAGTAATTTTTTGAAGGTGTTCACAGCAACCCTTCAGGAGGACGTGGTCTATCATACCATATTGGGATCGAAGAAGCAATCCAAAGAGTCTCATCTTCTGTGAAAACAAAAGAAGAAACTCTTTTCCAAAGTATCATATCCTTAGATCCAAATTCTGAAGTCAAGGTATTTTGAAAATATCTATCTTGGATTAGTTCAGCAGCATTTATAAACAAATATCTTTTAGCAGATGTTGCTCTTTCCTCAGCATTCAAACAATTCAAAGAGAGCATAATAACAAACAGTATCAAGATTTTCTGTGTACTTTCCATCTTTGTGCGGCTTTATTTTAACTCTATTTTGTTTATTTTTACTTTTGTTTTATATTTTCTGTATATCTTTGTCCTGGAATAACTCTTTAGACCAGGCTGTCCTTGAACTCTCAGAGATCTGTCTGTCTCTGCCTCCCAGGCAGTGGGATTAAAGGCGTGTGCTACCACACCTTGAAGTCTCAGAGGTCAATCTCCCTCTGCCTCCCAAGTGTTGGGATTAAAGGTGTGTACTACCACACCCAACTACTCTCTTTCTTCCTTATTTTACTTTTAAGAACTTTAATTTTCAGCCTGTATATATTTTTAAACACACTGTAAATCATTTAAAGTTTTCTTTGTCTTTGAATCTCTCTTTACTGTATATCTCTCTTTTTCTGACCACATGAGTCTTTAATTTACCAAGCAATATCAGTAGGATGAAAGCCGTGGCTTTGACGGCTGGATTCAGCCATTCCTTAGCTTTCCAGCCTCATGGCTGAGGTACCGGCTGTAGCCATGTTTACCACCACAACTCTGTGGCGTTTCAAGGTCCTTGCCAGCAAACAAGCTGCAATACTATATCCACAGACAACATTCAACTCCTCTCTCTGTAGTCAGCCCTCCTGCCTCAAACAGTCAGAGTTTGCCCTGGCAGGATGGCCCAGAAAGCCGGCATTTTAAAACAGCACAATTTTTTTTCTGCTATGGCTGAAAACCGAAAAGCATGCCTTCAGCTTTTCACCAACACCGTTTTAAGTATTTCGTGGTAGGACCTCTTAAATGAGCTGCAAGGTTTCACAGCTGAAACTGAGTCAGGAAGCCTCTCTTAGATGAGAGCACTTGCTTGCCTCTAGCAAGCAGAGCAGACCCGAGAAATTGCTGCTACCAAGAAAACACGCTTTACTCTATTCTTTCCCAAGCTTTCTTAGGCTTTCTGTGGATGCAGTTATCCACGTGGGCGCCATCTGTAGTAGGGAGCTGCGGGCCTCTTCCCACAGCCCGGCTCATGGTTGCCTGGCTAGCTTATGCCCCAAAATAACGACACACAAACTCTATTCTTTTAAACACTGCTTGGCCCATTTCTGTTCATGTATGTAGCACCCTAAGGTGCGCTTACCGGGAAGATTCTAGCCTACGTCCATCCTGGGTCAGAGCTTCATCGTGTCTGCTCTGGAGAGGAGAGCATGGCGTCTGTCTCTCAGAGGAGCTGCCCTGCATCTGAGCTCACTTCCTCTTCCTCCCAGCATTCTATTCTGTCTACTCCACCCACCTAAGGGGTAGCCTATCAAATGGGCCAAGGCAGTTTGTTTATTGACAAATGACCTTCCTCCATCAGGAATGCCCATTGGTATCATAGTGGCAAGACTATTTTGTGGTAAACAGAGGGCCTTTTCATTTCATCTGAAGCCAGCTTCACAGTAGGAAATACATGCATGGCACAGGCAACCTGGACAAAAAACAGTGATGGCAAAGGACACAGTCCCTAGGACAGAATCTACTCCTGACATTGTGCTTCATATACAAATATTCAATCCACCTTTTACTGATACTGATCTTAACAACCTGGTGTTCTTTTCAGTCTGAGTCTAAGAAACTCTGCTTTCTATGGACAAGTTATTTCTGAGACTCATAAGTCATCAAATACTGAGAACAAACTGACTGATTACTGAAACAGGTTAAGATGGGCATTCCATATTCCCATATCTAAATTGCAGGGAACATTACAGAAGAGGAGGTAAACGATTTTAAAAATTGTAGCATTGTCAATTGTCAGGTGACATATGAAAAATTCCTTGCCACATGACATGGCAATTGGAATTACTGACATATTGTAGCCTGACTACCTGGCACAACCCAATCCAACTCTCTACCACCTGGCACAACTCAATCTAACATCATACATGAAAAATGAGGAAAGATTTACTATTAACTCAAAATCCATGACAATCAAGCTACCCATGATTTACCTCACAAGTACAGTAAAAAGACTCCTAGAAATTTACATTAATTACAAATTACAAAATCACAAAGACGCTAAGAGTGCAGAGAAATCACAGACAAACAGAGCAAAGCTTAATTCACCCCAGCTGTGATTTCAAGTGACATTGTGGACCCACAGGAACAAGAGCACCATTATATTGGCAGAAGAGCAGACAGTCAAAGCAAAAGAGCAGGAAATTCAGAAATGATCCAACCTGCTGTGACCAATTAAATTTCATTAAAATTCCAAAAAATTATGTTATAAAATAGGAAGCCTCCTCAACCAGTATTGTACAGAAAAGTAAATATCCACATATAAAAGAATAAAACTAGGTCCAAATAAGCGCATTGGTGAAATATGACTGTGAAATTGAAAAATAGCATAAAAATGGTAATAAATGAAAATATGAAGGAATAATCTACAGAAAGGAGAAATTTATTAGCAAAAATTTTGTAGTAAAATACATAAATACCAAGAACTCACCAAGAAATTAAAAAATGCAAAGCAAATAATATTATAATCAAGAAACAAAGCAGGGAGGTGGTGGTGCATGCAAGTCCCAGCATTTGGGAGGCAGAGGCAGGTGGATCTGTGTGAGTACAAGCCTAGCCTGATCTACAGAGTGAGTTCCAGGACAGTTAGGGTTATCGCACAGAGACCCTGTTTCAAAAGAATAAAAAATAAAAACATGAAGAAGTGACAATGTACAAAAGCTTTTACATAGTCAACATGTAAATAACATTCTCTACAGGTTTACTGATGAAGAAAATGTTTCTCTAATGTAGACTAAGATCTCTCTGTCAAGTCAATATCCACACTCAAGGTCTTAAACAATAACAAATGCTGAAAAAAACGCAGGAAGAAGAATGCAGACATTTTGCCAGTGGGAAAACAAATCACAGCAGTCACTAGGCAAGTTGCTGTACATCTTCTTGAACAACCAAACAAGCAAAAAGAAAAAACCTAGAGAAGATGCTAATCAAGCTTATAAAGGAATAAAATATAGTATAAAATATCAATGAGATCGAAAGAAACTCAGAAAGTGAAAACAAAATGAAGAAAAATAAAATCGTATGTGTTTTTATTTTTCTTCAGTGATTTTTTTGAAATATATGTCTAAAATGCGCCAAACCAAACATTAAAAAAGGACTCAGTGACAAAAGAAAAAGAGAAAGCACCCTAAAATCAAAATATATACATTCTATAAAAGTATTTATTTCAAAAGTAAGGATACAAAATGCTAAGAGTGAAGGAATTTTTTAAAAAGATTTTCTGTGAAGGTCATAATTATAATACATAACAGAAAAAGTCACATCAATAAATACACAAAACAAAAATATTAACAAATGACCAAATGGTCCATTTCCAGGAAAGAAGGTGATCAATATTTCACAAATGAGTTCCCAAATCCATGAAGCACTAATGGCAGAACTATAGGAAGTAAATAGTGATGCAGGGTGGTTTCAGTGTCTACTATGAGCAGCCAGAAAACCAATGATGACTAGCAGGCCTCCAGAGAACCATTCACACAGCAGCAGAAGATTATCAGTTTCTTCAAACTTTAATCACCTTGGTATACTGTGGCCATGTCTTAAAAATAGAACAAGTCTTCAAATCTAGCAAAGATCAATGTTTAAAAAGTATCTTTTTTAAGAATTCTGAATGCTGATATTAACAGTAGATAGAAGAAAAAATACAAAATGAAATATGATTATTGACTTATTGATAGCATGTTCTCATTCAAGCATGTGAAAAAATATAAAAGATCTTATGTAAAGATCCTAAGTAATTTGTACCAAGAACTTACAGGCATTGTTTTTTATATATAAATGGAGAAAACCTTCCTAAGATTCATAAAATTGTGAGAAACCACAAAGAATTCAGATATTATGAGAGATGGAACAAACCTAGAGGCAATTTCAAAATATATAAAAATTGAAGCAACACAAGCCATAGAGTGTTAAGGACAGGCAGTGTATCAAAAGGAAGACAATGTAGATGGAGTTTAATACTCGGCAGAGGTATTAAGGAAATCTTATCAAAATTCTGATAACATTACTTTAGAAAATAGAGAAATTAACCCTAAAAGACACAGAACCTTAAGAAACTACAAGATGCTCCAAAAACTCTGTGTGCAGGGACCAACCAAGAGGCTTTAATAGTTCTAACTAAACACCATATTAAAACTGTAGTAATGAAACCACTTAATGTTGGTATAAAAACACAACCAGTTATGATAATAGCAGTGGGGCAGCATAAACTCCCATGCAAAGTCAAAGAAAACTGTACTTGCCTCAGAATATTAACACTTCCATATAGTCTTCAAACTCCTACAATAGGAGAGTCTAGGGATTATTCTCTAGGGAATTCTCTCAAATCATTTCTAATGATAGAGAATGTGGCAAAAACAATTCCGTGTTCTGATTCTACTGTCACTTCAGGCCTTCCTCATCCTTTCACCCCTTCCTTAATCCCCTAACACACCCGAATCCTTTGTTATTGCCTCTCTCTTCTCATCCAGACCTCTTTATTCTGATTCCCAGGTGAGCATGACTGACTGAGCAGTGTGAGACCTGCACAGGAGACAGACATTCTTTAGAGAGCACCTGGAACTTTGCAAGGAACAAAAACTAAAGATGCTAACACCTGACAAAAGGGAAAACATCAAGGAAAGAGAAAATGTCAAGAAAACTGTCTCTTGCGGTAACTATTTCACTCTACTCTGTGACATGTTGAGGCTCATCTACACACAGCTCACACACATGCAGAGTGGTTTTGCCAGGAGTCCTGGGGAGGAGCAAAGCAGACAGCATAACAACTGTTCTCACCACCAGAATCCAGACTATTGCAGTTATGCAACAGGAGATCTCTGCAAAAAGCCCTGTGAGCAGGGTCTAGGCATTCCGGTTCCTCCTAAAAGAAGTCCACAGTCACAGCACTGAATGTCAACAAATCCTGAAATAGAAAATAACAGTCTGGCAACCTGTGCACAGGCAGTTTTCTTCAACAAAAGGGATATTTTTGTAATACAAGAGAGTGATCATGAATGTTCAAAAGATGTTTTATAATTTTGTTTTCATCTAAAATGAGTTTGCTAATTTTAAAATATGGAGGTGTGATATAATCTAATAGCATGCATATTGGGCTTGCCTGAACCTAAGATGTAACATATATGTATATGTACTGTATATTCACAGTATATGAAGACACATTTCTGAATGCTGTATTTACAGTCGTAGACTGCATATATCTCAGATGGAAAATTAATGGGGAGTAAAAAGTCTCCTTAATGTTTAAAACCATGTGTATGGCATCCAGTTAATATATTTTCTGTTTAATTGTATCTGACCTAGTTCTTCATGTCATTGTATCTGCAAAGCTGTCTGGGGATGCCTAGTCTCAAAGTAAAGACCACCATCTTGGTTAGGCAAGTGGTAAAAGAGGGGAATTAGAAAGCAAGGATGAATTTAAATTCTAGGAGCGCTGGAACGGTCATAATAGCAAAGATGTCTCTCTTTACAAACAAGAGATCAGGTAAACGCTTTACTAGATGATTTTAAGAATTATTTTTTGACAGAATAGTCTGGCAATCATAAGATAGGGAGAAAAAAAATCACTGCAAGACCCACGTTGATGGAATCTCAAACTTACAGACAATGGAAATATATCAACAACAGAATACTGAAAGCTGTGTCTGTAAAAATGAAGCGGTGGAAAATGGGGTACCTCAAACAGCCAGCCCTCGTGGGCCGCTAAGAGAACGTGCCACATGCAAGGGGTCTTGGGTGAGAGGTTTACTGGGGGATGAGCAAAAGTGCGAAAGGTCGTCATGGAGTGGGGACATGAGAGAGGCAGGCAGATGCATAGAGAAGAGGTAAGAGAGTAAGCGAGGAGCAAGAGAAAGAGGAGAGAGAGAGAGAGAGAGAGAGAGAGAGTTGTTGACTAACGAACACCTTTAAGGAGTGCGTGTGGAACATAGTGAGGCATCCAGATTGTTTTGATGGTAGCGAAGCATCCAGATTGTTTTGATGGAAATGATGGCACCTGGTCGCAGGAGATGACTTAAGTTGCCGCTGCCTCCAACAAGCCAGGAGCAAGCCAGCAGGATGGGATCCTTCTGAGCAGGCTCGGAAGAAGCCTAGTTCCCAAGCTCAAAGGCCATCATTCTCTTGAAGGAAAGTGTTAAAACAGGGAAGTTACAAAGCATGGATAAATTTCAACTCCAGGACTTTGGAATTACCAAAATAGCAACGGGAATCTTGTTTGTAAACAATGGATAATGCATATGCTCCACTACATTATTTTGTGAATTATTTTATGGCTAAATGTTCTGGCAACCGCAACAATAAGATGAATGGCACTAAAAAACAAAACAAAACAAAAAAAACCAAAAGCATGATTCAATTCATAGGATCTCAGACTTACCAGAAATGGAATTTTGAAAACTGTGTCCTGAGCAGCCTCAGCGAGCACACTCCTGGTCCCAGCCCCGCAGCTCCTCTGATCTGGGAGGTTCCAGGGCCACCAGGCTGCGGTTCCGGCCACTGTGCTGTTGACTACTGACTTTCCCAGGCCTCCCCGAGCGTCGACTGCTGCTCCTGGGACCTTTCAAGTCCCCGAATACCCAGAGGGATCTAACTCAACCAATTTCGGACACCGTGCCTTCTCGAGTCACGCAAGGAAAGGCGGGATTCCTTCCTTTCAGCCTGATTCTTTGGAGCGGCTTTTCCTGCCCGGCCCAATACAGCCTGTTTAGGGATAAGTGCTTCCTCCAACGGGCCATCTCCCCCACCCACACAGATTATTTCCTCCTAAACTCCTCTGATCAAGCTGTACCCCTGCCCTATGGGGTCTCGCCCCTCTCACCCTGTCTCAGGCTATCTTCCACTATTTTCCATAGGGATTCTTCAAGGTCAAAGTACTTATAACAAATAGCCCTTCATTCTAATCCCAGTGTCTCTACTTGCATATACCGGCTTCATGGGATCTTTGGATGTAAACCTCGCTCAACCTAGATGTAGTAGGGAAGACCTTGGACTTTCCACAGAGAAGGGTGCATGGCACTCCCTTAGGGTTGGAGGAGTGGGGGAGGGTCTGTGGAGGGAGAGGGAGGGGACTAGGAGGAGGGGAGGGAGTGGGAATTTGGATTGGTATTTTTTAAGTAATAAAAAAGGAAAAAAAATTGCAACAAGCTGTGTAAGTGAGCAAAGATAGTGCTGTGAAAGTCCATATTGTTTCCTTTTTCTTAACTGTCTACAAAGATAAAAATGCTTCCAAAATGAAGCTTAATAAAATACATGAGATCATTTAAAAAAAGAACTTAGGAAGTGATTCTTTTCCATTTTCTAATGAATGAATAAGCATCTCACAAAGAGCATGTGTCACAGTACACACAGAATTGTATTAACATAACTGTCATCTGTAAAAGCCATTTCAGAAGTCTATACCATTAGCCATTCCATTGAAAATTTGGATGAGCAGTACTGTGTCTTACCCTTAGAAGGTGAGATTTCACAGTTGAATTTTATTCACTCTAGCTTTGCAAAGTAGTCCTCTGAGTATTTGAGGGAGTTCAATATCTAGAAAATGTTTTTAAATTAGAAATCTCAGCATTGTGTTGTTTAAAATCTAGAGTCAAGTGCACAGCTGCACTTACTTGTAGGGACTGCCCCCTGTGAGGTGGTGACCCATATTCTCTGTATACCTAGTGATTCTCACATCCTAAAACTCATAGCTAGAGTACTGCCTGTGTCAAAATAAATGATCACAACGTTTGTGGAGCATTTCAATGTCATGTTTTGGTTATAATACACTTCAGCTCTTGATGCATATCTGGTATAATGTTCTCAAAGGTGAAGCAGAGTATAAAGCTAAGGAATGGGCTGGATCCAGCCGTCAAAGCCACGGGTTTACTCCTAACCATATTGTTTAGCAAATTAAAGACTCATGTGGGCAGAAAAGGAGAGATACAGTAAAGATAGTTTCAGGAAGAAAAAGCCTCTAAACAGTTTACAGTGTGTTTAAAAATATTATGTAGACTTGGGAGAGAAAGGAAAAAAAGGTTAAAGTACTTAAAATACAAAAGAAAGAAAGACAGTGGTTGGGTGTGGTGGCACACACCTTTAATTCCAACACTTGGGAGTCAGATGCAGACAGGCCTCTGTAAATTCAAAGTGTATTGGCACACACTTTTAATCCTAGCACTTGGGAGGCAGGGGTGGGCAGATCTCTGTGAGTCCAAAGACAGCCTGGTCTACAAAATGAGTTCCAGGACAAAGATACACAGAAAAACCCTGTCTCAAAGCCAAAAGTTAAAAAAATAAAAATAAAAAAGTAGAGGTTAAAATAAAGCCATGTAAATATGAGAAATACACAGAAAGTCTGGATACTGTATGTTTTTATGTACTCTCTAAATTGTTTGAATGCTGAGGAAGGAGCAACAGCTATCAAAAGATATTTGTTTATAAATGATGCTGAATTTTTCCAAGATAGGTATTTTGAAAATACCTCTACTCCAAAATTGAAGTAAAAAGGTATGTTACTTTGGAGGAGAGGTTCTATTTTTGTTTCCACAGGAAATGAGAGGCTGTGTGTTGTAACAGGAGTGGCAGGCCGCTTCCCTGCCACCCCAGCTCCCACATGGCTTCCCACCACCCGGCTAGCTTTACCGGAAATAATTACATGGAGACTGTATTCTTTTAAACACTGCCTGGCCCATTATATCTAGCCTTTTCTTGGCTAATTCTCACATATTAATTTAGCCCATTTCTAATAATCTCTGTAGCACCCCAAGGTGCGCTTACTGGGAAGATTCTAGCCTACATCCATCCTGAGTCGGAGCTTCATCGCGTCTGCCCTGGAGAGCAGAGCCAAGGCTTTGCTCCCAGCATTCTGTTCTGTTTACTCCACCCACCTAAAGGCTGGCCAATCAAATGGGCCAAGGCAGTTTCTTTATTAGCCAATGACCTTCCTCCGTCAGCTGTGGATTATTCTGACTTATGAAAAATCAGTTTTTATCAAGGAAGAGCCCCTGAGAAATCTCTGATAGGAGCAGATGGCCCAGATGTCTGAGTTCTACAACCAGAACAGATTCAAGACTGCTGCCTGAGATAATCAAGCCTCACAGGATACTCCAGTCATAACTTGATCATAATTCTAAATTTCTTTAGGTCTCCATAAAATTATCAGCAGAGAGTAGCCTGGAAAAGTATGTCCACATTTCCAAAAAATAAACTGTGGATACTGTCCTTTGTTTAGAATGTTGGTTACAAGTTGTTATAGATAATGGTCAAGAGAAAAGCTAAACAAAATATATTAGATTCAGAGTTCTTGGTTTTTTCTTTTAAAGGGAAGTACTCTGGTACTTTAAAGGGAAGGACAATGGTCTGTACTCCATCACTTATATTTTAAATAGATGCCGATTGGCCAGTAGCCAGGCAGGAAGTATAAGTAGGGTGACCAGATGAGAAGTAGATGCGGGGCAATGAGAATTCTGGGAAGAAGGAAGTACAGTCTGCAGTTGTGATACAGCCACAGAAGAAGCATAATACCTTGCCAAATAAGGTACCCAGTCACATGCTTAACATAGAAAAGTATAATGGGCTAATATAAGTTATAAGATATAATAAGAAGTCTGAGCTACTAGGCCAATCAGCATTTATTTTATTTATTTATTTATTTATTTATTTATTTATTTATTGGTTTTTCGAGACAGGGTTTCTCTGTAGCTTTGGTGCCCGTCCCAGAACTAGCTCTTGTAGACCAGGCTGGCCTCGAACTCACAGAGATCTGCCTGCCTCTGCCTCCCAAGTGCTGGGATTAAAGGCGTGCACCACCACCACCTGGCTAGCATTTATTGAAAATACATGTGACAGGATACAGACCATTGTCTCACAGCAATTGAGTGGTATATGCTTTTAATCATGGTGGTGCACACCTTTCATCCCAGCCCTAGGGAAGATTATAAAATGTGAGAAAACAGCTCTCATCACAAATTCTCATTCTGAGATTTCAGGAGGCAGGATCACCATTTCTGACTGAGATCAAGGTAAGAAACCAGTGGCTGAATGTTTTGCTTTTCTGATCTTCAGGTTGAACCCCAAATTATTACCCTGAGTTTTTATTAATTGTGCTTCATTTGGCATCCAACTTTTGGAGCACAAATTTATGAAAAAAATATTTGCCTGAGGCTTTCTTGCCTCCATCCCAGGCCAGAGCAGGGATTGGAATTGTATTTCTAGGAATTGGAACACAAACCTAGCCACCTGGGTTCAGGAAACAAAACTAGTACTCTCAGCTTCCATCTTATCTGACTTAGCTTCTGTGTAATGATGGAAAATACACAGAGAATCTGGAATCAGTATGTTATTGTGTAGTCTTTGAATTGAGAAAGAGGCAATAGCTGCTAAAAACATTTGATTATAAATGCTGCTGGATTAATCCAACCTATATATTTTGAAAATGCCTTGACTTTAAAATTTAAGTCAAATGATGTGCTACTTTATTTTTTTATTATTTTTTTCTCGTTTCTTTTTTCCCCTTCATCTGGCGATGGATGGAGATAGAGACAGAGACCCACACTGGAGCACTAGACTGAGCTCCCAAGGTCCAAATGAGGAACAGAAGGAGGGAGAACATGAGCAAGGGAGTCAGGACCATGAGGGGTGCATCCACCCACTGAGACAGTGGGGCTGGTCTAATTGGAGCTCACCAAGGCCAGCTGGACTGGGACTGATGGAGCATGGGATCAAACTGGAATCTCTGAATGTGGCGGACAATGAGGGCTGACTGAGAAGCCAAGAACAATGGCACTGGGTTTTGATCCTACTGCATGTACTGGCTTTATGGGAGCCTAGTCTGTTTGGATGCTCACCTTACTAGACCTGGATGGAGGTGGGAGGATCTTGGATTTCCCACAGGTCAGGGAACCCTGACTGCTCTTTGGACTGGAGAGGGAGGGGAAGGGGGATGGGGGGAGCGGGAGGGAAATGGGAGGTGAGGAGGAGGCGGAAATTTTATTTATTTATTTTTTGGTTTTTCGAGACAGGGTTTCTCCGTAGCTTTTGGTTCCTGTCCTGGAACTAGCTCTGTAGACCAGGCTGGTCTCGAACTCACAGAGATCCGCCTGCCTCTGCCTCCCAAGTGCTGGGATTAAAGGTGTGCGCCACCACCGCCCGGCTGGAAATTTTAAATAAAAAAAAGTGATGTGCTACTTTGAAGAAGAGGTTTTGCTTTTGCTTCCAAAAAAAGTGAAAGGCTGTGTATTCATTCTGCATTAAGAAAAATAAGGTTTGATGAAAATGCCTTAACTTCAAAATTTAAGTCAAAACATATGTTACTTTGGAGAAGAGGTTTTGCTTTTCTTTCTATAGGAAATGAGAGTCTGTGGATTCATTGTTAGCTAAAAAGTTAAGGTTTAATCAGCCATGGATTTATTCTTGGATTAAGAAAAATATGGTTTGATCAAAAAAGATCCTCTGAAAAATCTCCTGTGGGAACAGATGAACCAGATAATCCAACATTTCAGAGTATATTTGTTGCAGTTTCCTCTGAGTTCAACATCCAGAACAGCTTCACAACTGCTGGTTGATATGATCCAGCCTCACAGCATACTCCAGTAAGGACTTGACCGTAATCATAATTTTTCTTTGGGTTCCCAGAAGATTATCAGTGCCCCTAATCATCTGGAAGTAGCCTATAAAACCATAGGATCGGGGGACTGGAGAGATGGCTCAGTGGTTAAGAGCATTGCCTGCTCTTCCAAAGGTCCTGAGTTCAATTCCCAGCAACCACATGGTGGCTCACAACCATCTGTAAAGAGGTCTGGCGCCCTCTTCTGGCCTTCAGGCATACAGACAGAATATTGTATACATAATAAATAAATAAATATTTTAAAAAAAAAAAAAAAAAAAAAAAAAAAAAAAAAAAAAAAATAAAACCATAGGATCTTCAGGCTTTTATGTTTTCCATTGAGAATTCAGGTCTGACTTTATATGTTACTTGATTTTTTTTCCTTTGCAGCTCTTAATATTCTTTCTTTGTTTGGTATGTTTTGTGCTTTGATTATTACATGACAAGGGTACTTTTTATGTTGAGTCTATTGGTGTTCTGCAAGTTTCTTATACCTGCATAGGAATATTCTACTTCAGGTTGGGAAAGTTTTCTTCTTTGATTTTGTTTAATATAGTGTCTGTGCCTTTGAGCTGGCACTCTCAATCTTCTATTTCTATTATTGTTATGCTTGATCTTTTCATGGTGTCCCATATTTCCTGGATCCTTTGTATTAAGAATTTAATGGATTTAATGTTTTCTTTGACCATTGATTCTATTTTCTCTAAAATATTTTCAACACCTGAGATTATCTCTTCCATCTCATGTATTCTGTTGGTTAAACTTGCTTCTGTTGTTTCTGTTCATTTACTCAAATTTCCCATATCCAGAATTCCCTCTATTTGTGTTTTCTTTATTGCCCATATTTCAGTCTTCAAGTCTTGAATGTTTGAGCAGCTTGTTTCTACTGTTTGTTTTCTTCTTGGTTTTCTTGTTTTTGTGTGTGTGATTTATTGATTTTTTTGTTTGTATTTTCCTCCATTTTTAAGGGATTTTTTCATTTCCCCTTTAAAGTTTAAAAGAGTTCTTTCCTTCACATATCTCCCTGCAAGCCTCTGAAAATTGTATGGAAGATTATGTACAGAGTATAAAATCCAAGGTGGATGGAGGACACCAAAGAAAAAAGCCTTCTATATAAACAGGATTTAAACACAAAAGAAATCACAGAACCTGAGGCAACAGGCACAGTTCTTACATGTGTGTTTCCCAGTTGGGGTCCCAGACCTGAAAGTAGAAGTAAACACAAGCTTTATCCCTAGTCCTGAAGCAATATCCAATTTATAATCACTGACTGATGATAATTGCCTTTCCTCCAAAAAGACTCAATAGGGAAATTTGCATGCCCAGAAGCAGATGTGAACAGATAATGCACTCAGCCTCATTTGCAGATGTCCTTGTCTCATAATGTTGTGTCAGAATTTCCCCTTCTCTCTAATTGTTTGGCTTGTCATATCATATCTATTATGCAACACACACACATATAATGTACACATATAACAATTTCCACATTTTAACATATATATATATGTATATATATACTTTGCATATATATTATAAGTTTCAGGTTAATTTTTTTTTTTTTTGGTTTATTGAGACAGCGTTTCCCTGTGTCCCTAGCTCTGTCCTGGAACTACCTCTTGTAGACCAGGCTGGCCTCAAACTCACAGGGATTCACCTGTCTCTGCCCCCTGAGTGCTAGTATTAAAGGTGTGCACCACCAAGGCCCCACTCAGGCTAAATTTTTATGGAATTATTGAGTGGAATCCAATTGGTCTGATTCCCATCTATTTTTTGGATCTTTTCTTTATGTTTCCTCATTTTGACCTAACATAATGCATTAGTTTTTCTTAATCTTAGTTTATTTTTTATTTCTTCCCTGTAGAAACTGTTTTCAATGAGAGATAGGAAGGGGTGGATAAGATAACATAAAGGGGTTATGGGAAGGAGTATGGAAGAATAAAGAAGTAAAGGCAGGAGAAGCCCTAACCAGGGGATATTATATGGAAAAATATTTTTAATGAAGGAAAAAATAAAACCAGTGTTCCATTTCAGTGTTTTGTAAAATTCAACTTTAAGATGAACATTATCTTTTAATACAATCTATACTCACAATAGGGAGGGGAGAAGAATGAGTTGTATTATGTAGAGCTAACAATGAACATTATAGGAAAGTCTGTGGGTTGTGTCTCTATGCCCAAATATCACAGTAAGACAGCAAAAAGAGAAAACAACCTCATGTGTCAGACAAAATCAAGTGGTCATCACATTAACTTAACATCTTCTGGGAACCACTGTTAAAGCATTTCGGTTTCATGATTTAAGTTTGTCAAAGTCTAAAATTTACCACGGAAAGATATCTATCTATATGTCTACGTATATTTAGATAAACATAGATAGATATCTTTTATTTTTTCTTCTGTGTTTTAAAAAATAAAAATAGTATAGTTATGAATTCAGTATATTGAATCTAATATACAGAATATACAGTTTTATATTTTCCTATTCAAAACAATAAATGAGAAATATACTTTATAAAAGTCTCTATTAACATAATGTAATCAATAGAAAATAATTGTGTAGATATTTTATACATTGTTCTTTACTGTATCATGCATGATATAAACATGTATTGTTTAATTGCACCATATTTAAATTCAGGCAATTTAAAATTAAAATTTAATTTTCATTATTATTATATTATCTGCAAATAAGAGATTTGTAAATTTAAAAATAATTTAATTTCAATTAGTTATATTATGCTTTTTGAATGTATTATTATGTGCATATCTGAATGTACATGTTCTTGGAAGCAAGAAGAGTGCAATCTTTTCATTGGAGCTATTGTTATAGGAAAGTGTCAACTGCAAGTTTCGGAGAATGGATAGTGAACTCATATCCTTGAAAAAAACACACATGACATTAAATGCTGAGACACCTTTTCATCTTTCTCAATATCCTTTATATCTCTTTATTAAAACATTTCTTTCTCTCTCCTAAATTCTTCTCTTGTTACTCCCAGGATAAAACAGGATTCTCTTTTATTTCCATAAAAGCGGGAAAATTTGTTCCACAATCTGGAAGAATTTTTACTCTACTATAGGATTTCTCTGTTTTCATTTGCATTTAAAGTCCCACATTCACTCAGATATCAATAGTATTACTGGGAGTTTATGTCAAATCTTACTGTGCAATTGTGAAATAAAGGAAAACATCTTCTATGTGTCAATGTTCAAGAAATGGATCTGATAAAGTAAGTGGCTGTGTGGATATTTATAGATCACAATGTACAGAAAAGTAGTATATGTGACACTGCTGTGCTTCATAATTAGAAGAAATGATGAGAATCATTAACCATTCATACAGTTTACATTGTATTGTATTAGGTGGTTCTGTACCAATTCTGTAGTTGTCGTTACAATTTATGAAATGTGTATTCAGGAAGATGTTTTCTCCCTTAACTTTTGAAGAGAATTTCTCTCTGGTCTTAACAAAATTATGTAGCACTTGGGGATAAAAATGCATCCCAGTAGGCCTGCACTGGAAGCCAAGATGGACAAGACCTCCACAGCCACCATTATCTTGCCCTTGGTGCTGTGGTAGACAGGGAGAAAGGTGATCCAGACACTACAAAACAACAGCATGCTGAAAGTCAATAACTTGGCTTCATTGAACGTGTCAGGGAGATTCCTGGCCAAGAATGCAACAATGAAGCTCCCTAATGCAAGGGAGCCATGGTATCCCAGGACACAGTAGAATGCAGTAACTGAGCCCTTGTTGCACACAATGATGATCTGCCCATGTTCAGAGTGCACATCTTCATCAATAAAAGGAGGAGAAAATTGCAGCCAGATTGTACAGAGAATAATTTGGATGAGCGTACAGATGGCAATGATGTAGTTGGGTACACCAGAAACCAGAAAATACCTTATCCTTGTTCCAGGGACTGTGACTTTGAAAGCAAGCAGCACAGTCACTGTTTTGGCCAACACAGTGGAAACAGCCACAGTGAATACAACTCCAAATGTGATTTGTTGCAGAACGCAGGTAGCTGAGTTGGGATGCCCAATGAAAAGCAAGGGACACAGGAAACAAAGGATGAGTGAAATTAGCAAGATGTAGCTGAGATTCTGGTTGTTGGCCTTCACAATGGGACTGTCATGATTCTTCACAAAAATCCCAAGAACCACAGTTGTGAATGCAGAGAAGAACAAGGCCATCAAGGTAAGAACCATCCCTAAGGTGTCTTTGTAGTTCAGAAAGATCACAACTTTTTGAATGCACTGGTTCTGCTCTCTGTTTGCATACTCATTCTCTGGACATCTCACACAGTTGTCCACATCTGCCGGAGACAGAAAAGCATTATTAGTACAACTTCTGCCATTTATTGACAGAATATTTCAATTCAGTGTGTTGAGTAAACATTGTGATATCGGCATTCTTTGCTGATGATGTATTTGAGAGACACTGTTGCATAGCAATACTTTCATTTCATAATATGCATTCATTATCTTTATGGGCAATTAAATAAAACAATATGTTAACTATGTGTTAATGACACCATTTTTATGTTATCAGAAAGCACAGATATTTTCAGTACTTTCTGAATGTTATGATGAACTGACTGAAAGTAGTGAGTTTACAGAGATTAAAATAATTAATCATTGTATTGCACAGAGTGTATTTTAATATCTCAGATCCCATGGTTACTGAGATGCCTCCTGTATTAATGTGTATTTTATAAATGCTTTTCCTGAAATAGGTGGAGATTGTGTCTTCTATTGGTACAAGTTATGTGATACATTTTCTAATATGAATTCACCAGCCCAAACACACTGACATAGAAGAAGCAGGAAACAAAATCTGTACGGACTGTTGGGGTCTGCACCCAACATGCTAAGATCAAATTCTCAACCCAAAGGAGATTGATTTTTACAAAGGGACAGTGCATAGTGAATAAGAATCAAAGACAGGATATAGAGGATGGATAGGGGTAAATCAACAAGAGAGGAGGGAAGGGCTTTTTTTCAGGGAGGACATAATATTGACTTTTATTAGAGGTGACAAGTGTGGCCTAAATGAAAATAGCAGTTTATAAAGATAAAAGAGGAACCCCCTAACAGTATAAATAATTTAGCTTTGATTGGACAGGTTAATAAGAAAACCATAAAGTACTTCTTGCTAGCTAGATTTCAATTCTTTGATAGCTGATAGTGAGCCTTGGGAGGAATAAGTGACCAAATAAGGTATTAGAGCTTGGTGGCTAGTTTAAGGAAAATACTAGCCATGTCATCATTTCTGTTGATGTGAGGAGAAACCATGACCACAGTTACTCTTACAAGTAAAAACATATAAATGAGTGTCCTATAGTTTGGAAGCTCAGTCCATATTTTTATCTTGGGACATGTTGATATGGAAGCAAACATGGTGCTGGAGAAGGAGCTGAGGATTCTATATCTTTGATCCATAGGCAACAGAAAGTAAATGATCTCACTGATAATGAATTAAGCATATAAAACCTCAAAATCTCCCTCTTCTGTGACACGTTTTTGCCAGTAAGACTACAACTACTCCAACGAGTCCAGAACTCCCAAAGGGCCAATTACTATCACTGTAATATAATGTTCTTTTTTTAAAAAAAATATTTATTTATTATGTATACAATATTCTGTCTGTTTGTATGCCTGCAGGCCAAAAGAGGGTACTAGACCCCATTACAGATGGTTGTGAGCCACCATGTGGTTGCTGGCAATTGAACTCAGGACCTTTGGAAGAGCAGGTAATGCTCTTAACCTCTGAGCCATTTCTCCAGCCCCTAATATAATGTTCTTTAGCATGGCAAAGGGAATGGGCAAAAAAGGCAAATCTTGCTGAAATCATATTTTCCATTCTTAGACTGATAAAAGTTCCTTCAGAATCAGTAAGTTGTATGTGTGGCTATATCTACATGTATGTATACATGTAAAAGTAACAACAGAGCTCAAATATCAAAGTTATTTAGTTTATATGGGCAAAGTAGGGAAATGGGAATGAGATAAGAAAGTTATATAAACATATTTTTTTGTTTTATTTTATTTATTTATTTATTTATTTATTTATTTATTTATTTATTTATTTTTGGTTTTTTTTTGAGACAGGGTTTCTCTGTGGTTTTGGAGCCTGTCCTGGAACTAGCTCTTGTAGACCAGGCTGGTCTCGAACTCACAGAGATCCGCCTGCCTCTGCCTCCCAAGTGCTGGGATTAAAGGCGTGCGCCACCACCGCCCGGCTATTTTTTTGTTTTAAAAAGCAAAATATAATTAAATAAAATAAAAAAATGTTTTAACTTGTGTCCTTTTCAGGCAGTAGGGATGCTTTATCCTTGAAACTTAAAGAAACTGTAAACCTATCTTGAAGGTAGAAACCTCTGTACATACTTAGCATTTAAAGCCCAACATCTTGATTCCATTAACTTTGGGAACAAACAAATACCTTCCTTCCTAATAACAATTTATTTGAGACCAGGATTCTTTAACTGAACTCTGGTGTAAAGTAGATATTGCTATAACACCATGAGTATGAAAACAGAAAAATATATAGGTAAAAGTGGTAATACAGAAGGTTTGCTTTGAAGAATAGTAATGCATTCATAGGTTATAATCTTCACCCTGGAACCAATAGAAAATATGATTTCAATAGTTTTGAACCATTGGATAATTGGAAAGAATGAGAATGTGCTTCTAGATTTTAAGCATTTTTATCTAGAAAGATAAATTTATGGACACATATTATTATTTAATTTGCTTAATGTACTGAAAATTTATCCCAGTTATCAAGAGAATATACTGTTCATGCAGAATACCTGAGTTTAATTCCCAGTATCCATATTATGTGTCTCACAATCGTTTACAATTATAACTACAGGAGCATTGAATGCCACTCACTTGCATTTTGTACACATTGTGCATTGTGCACACATAACCACCCATCTCACAAATATACACATATTTAAAGGATTAAGAAAATATTTTTTGCTTAATTTTTATTGTATTTATTGTTGCAAATACCCCATATTTTTATATTTAAGACAATTTAATTGCAGTTTGTTTAATTAACTTGGAGTATACTCTATGTGTGGTTTGTGACAATTCTATATTCTGTCAATTATGTTTTAAATAAACGCTGATTGGCCAGGAGCCAGGCAGGAAGTACAGGTGGGACAACCAGACAGGAAGAACAGAAGGGTCAATGGGAACAGGAGAATTCTGGGAAGGAGGAAACCCATTTCTCCTCAGTCCTGTCCAGACACCAAAGAAGGAAGATGTGTCCTGCCCTGATGAAAAAGGTGCTGAGCCATGTGGCTAACATATACTAGAATAATGGGCTAATGTAAGTTATAAGATTTAATAAGAAGCCTGAACTAATGGGCCAATCAGTTTATGGAGATCTCTGTGTAATTTCTTTTGGGACTTACGGACTGGGGAACTTTGTGAGAAGACAGAAACCCCAACAAGCAGGCCCTCATGATACATATGTGTAGGCGCATAGAGATCAGAACACAATCTCAATGAGTTGGCAACCACTTCCTACCACATGGGTCCAGGTATGAGCTCATCTTCAAGTTTAGTGGCAATGGATTTAACTTGTGAGTCATCTTACCACACACAAATGTCCTTTATAAACTTTCATTATATAGGATGACAGGCGACAGGGAAGTAAACTATCTATCTGTCATTTTTATGTAAGCACCTCTAAACACTCAGTTGACTGATATGAGCTGTATAGGAGACAGGAACGCTAGCGTAATTGTGGTTAGTTGCTTTCACAGGAAATGATTTAAATCTTCTACTCTTTGACATTACTGTGTGCTGTATGTAAAAAAAATGATGATTGTAAGACTCCATATTTTGTACATCATGTGCTAACAGTGATTACACTTCCCTAAATAGTAAATCACATTGATCTTTGGAAAAGGGATCTTTGGTTATTGCTTGAAGTCTTCAGTCTAATAATTAACAGTCATTGAAACATTTACAAGTAATGATTTTTTCCTCCTTATTAATCTTACGGAGTACTTGAATTTGGTTCCCAAGATGCACATAATAGAGTATAATTACTGTGATGATCTAGTCTCTTCTCCATTGATTTCTGCAAATACATGGTGGCTATAAACTTATAGAGTGACATATAGAGACATGACAATTGAAAGAAAATAAATATTATTAAAGATTCATGACTGGAATAAATTCTATATGTAGTTTCAGAAGATATTAGTTACTATCAACAATATTGTATAGAATTTGATCACACTCTTGTATGACTGTCAAAACTGATTTTTGAGAAATGGCCAGCTAATATAGACTCTCAATGAAAGTATGTTGTGGTATGAAGTATGATTAATAAAATCACAGGGTTAGAAATTGGGTTCAACCTGAAGATCTGAAAAACAAAACTGCAGTCACTGACTCTTACCTCAACCTCGGTCTGAAATGGCTATCCTGCCTCCTGGAATCTCAAAAGAGACTTTGTTTGAGAGCTGTGACCCACCATTTGATATTCCCTTCTAGGGCTGGGATTAAAGGCATGCACCACCCAATTTCTTTATTAATTAGGGTGGCTACAAGAATTAAAGGTGTTTGTTATCATAATCTTGTCTGTAAGGCTGACTAGTGGAACTGTTCTACTCTAAGATCTTCAAGCAGTATATATTTATTAAAATATAATTGAACTGCCTCTACATTTCCCCTTTATGTTGAAAAATAATAAAAAGAAGGCTATTATTAATATGAGAAAACTATATACAATAAGTATAACGACTATATACAATATAAATATACCCACAATATTGAGTCCATTTGTATTTGACAAGTTGAGAGAAAATATTTTGTATATATCCCATCTTGGTGAGTCCAAAAGCTTATACCTAATTAACTTCCTATTAGTGACTTACTTTTGCCACAAAGAAGGTAAACTCCATGTGGAATTTCTTCAATGTCCATTATCTTCTCTGAAGTTGACTGGTCTGCTCTATTCTCCTAATAATTAGTTGATAATACTAATTTTAATTAATAATACTAATTTTAATTAATAATACTCATTTTCAAGGACTAGAAATTTGCATTACATTGTTAAATGAGCTGTATAGGTCCAATACCTTGAACAAGATTCAAAATGCATGTACAATATGTTTTAACAAAATTAATATCAAATTTGTATCAATATACAAAATTTGTATACAATATACAAAAGTAAAACCAGTGTGAAACATTTAAAGCTAATACTTGCTTTTAAAAATTAGAATCAAGTTCGGTGTGTTCAGACAGATATTGAGGTCTTTAATCCATTTGGACTTGATAGAAGAGAAAGTGGGAAGTACTCTACAACATATGGGCACAGGAGACCACTTCCTACATATAACCCCAGCAGCACAGACATTAAGAACAACATTGAATAAATGGGACCTTCTGACACTGAGAAGCTTCTGTAAAGCAAAGGACACTGTCACTAAGACAAAAAGGCAACCCACTGACTGGGAGATCTTCACCAACCCTGCAACAGACAAAGGTCTGATCTCCAAAATATATAAAGAACTCAAGAAACTAAAATGCTAATTAACCCAGTTAAGAAATGGGGCACTGAACTGAACAGAGAATTCTCAACAGAAGAAGTTCAAATGGCCAAAAGACACTTAAGGTCATGCTCAACCTCCTGAGCGATCAGGGAAATGCATATCAAAACAACTTTGAGATACCATCTTACACCTGTCAGAATGGCTAAAATCAAAAACACCAACGATGGCCTTTGCTGGAGAGGATGTGGAATAAGGGGTATCCTCATCCATTGCTGGTGGGAATGCAAACTTGTGCAGCCACTTTGGAAATCAGTGTGGCGATTTCTCAGGAAATTTGGGATCAACTTACCCCAGTATCCAGCAATACCACTCTTGGGAATATACCCAAGAGATGCCCTATCATACTACAAAAGTATTTGTTCAACTATGTTTGTAGCAGCATTATTTGTAATAGCCAGAACCTGGAAACAACCTAAATGCCCTTCAATGGAAGAATGGATGAAGAAAATGTATATATATTAGAGTACTACTCAGTGGTAAAAAACAATGACTTCTTGAATTTTGCATGTAAATGTATGGAAATGGAAAACACTATCCTGAGTGAGGTAACCCAGACCCAAAAAGATGACCATGGGATGTACTCACTCACAATTGGTTTTTAGCCATAAATAAAGGACATTGAGCCTATAATTCACGATCCTAGAGAAGCTAAATAAGAAGGTGAACCCAAAGAAAAACATATAGTTATCCTCCTGGATATTGGAAGTAGACAAGATTGCTGGGCAAAAAACTGGGATCTGGGGGGTGGGGTGGGGTGGGGGAAAGGGGATATGGGGAGAGAAAAGTTAGAAGGGGAGGATGGGGAGAGCTTGGGGGAATGGGATGGTTGGGATAATGGAAGGATGGATATGGGAGCAGGGAAGTATATATCTTAATTAAGGGAGCCATTTTAGGGTTGGCAAGAGTCTTGACTCTAGAGGGGTTCCCAGGGGTCCAGAGAAATGTCCCCAACTAGGTCCGTGGGCAGCTGAGTAGAGAGAGCCTGAAATGGCCTGATCCTATAGCCATACTAATGAATATCTTGCATATCACCATAGAACCTTCATCTGGCGATGGCCGGAGATAGAGACAGAGACCCACATTGGAGCAATGGACTGAGCTCCCAAGGTCCAAATGAGGAGCAGAAGGAGGGAGAACATGAGCAAGGAAGTCAAGACCGCAAGGGGGCACCCACCCACTGAGACGGTGGGGCTGATCTATTGGGAGCCCACCAAGGCCATCTGGACTGGGACTGATGGAGCATGTGATCAAACTGGACTCTCTGAACATGGTGGACAATGAGGGCTGCTGAAAAGTCAAGGACAATGGCACTGGGTTTTGATCCTACTGCATATACTGGCTTTGTGGGAGCCTAGTCTGTTTGGATGCTCATCTTCCTAGACCTGGATGGAGGGGGGAGGACCTTGGACTGCTCACAGGGCAGGGAACCCTGACTGCTCTTAGGATTGAAGAGGGAGGGGGATGGGAGTGGGGCGTGGTGAGTGGGGGGAGGGGGAGGGAAAAGGGAGGCAGGGAGGAGGTGGAAATTGTTAATAAAAAAATTAGAATCAATAATCTACCTTTTTACCTTGTCATATTTATATCCTCCCCTTTTCTTTTCAGAGTAGAGTCAATAATCTACATCTCTATTTTATCATATTTCTATTTCCCTTTTTTTTCATTACTTATTTCTCTCTCTCTCTCTCCCTCCCTCCCTCCCTCCCTCCCTCCCTCCTTCCCCCCCCTCCCTCCCTCCCTCCCTCCCTCCCTCCCTCCCTCCCTCCCTCCCTCCCTCCTTTCTTTCTTTCTTTCTTTCTTTCTTTCTTTCTTTCTTTCTTTCTTTCTTTTTTAATTTTTAAGACAGCGTTTCTCCGTAGCTTTTTTGGTTCCAGTCCTGGAACTAGCTCTTGTAGACCAGACTGGCCTCGAACTCACAGAGATCCGCCTGCCTCTGCCTCCCGAGTGCTGGGGTTAAAAGCGTGTGCCACCACTGCCCGGCTTTTTCTTTTTCTTTTTCTTTCTTTTTTTTTTTTAAAGACAGTATTTTCTCAGTAACTATAGAGCCTCTCCTCGATCTCACAGAGATCTGCCTGCTTATGCCTACCATGTGCTGTAATTAAAGGCAGGCACCACTACAGCCTGTCGTTTTTATTTTTCAAAACAAGAACCTTGAATCAAATTTGTTTGTTTAGCTGTATTTCTAAACATAACAACTTGTAACAAATGTTTTAAACAAAAACAAATATCCATAATACATTTGGGGGGATTGGGGCATAGTTTTTTATGCTACATCCTGCTGACTGTGGGTGCTGACAATCTTTTGTTACCAAAAGAGATTTTTAAATTATGGTCAAGTACTTATTGGAGTATTCTGTAAGCCTGGATCATAGCAGCCCGAAGTCTTAAAGCTGTTCTGGATGCAGAACTCAGAGGAAACTGCAACAAATGTGCTCTGAAACATTGGATCATCTGGGTCATCTGTTCCCACTGGAGATTTTTCAGGTAATCTTCCTTGAGCAAACCTTATTTTTCTTAACCCAAATGAATCCACAACCTCTCACTTTTTTTGGAAATAAAAGTAAAACATCTTCTCCAAAGTAACATATTTTTTGACTTAAATTTTCAAAATATACAGGTTGGATCAATCCAGCGTCATCAATAACCAAATGCCTTTTGGCAGCTGTTGCTCCTTCCTCAGAAGTCAAACAATTCAAAGACAACACAATAGCACACAGTACCCAGTTTTTCTGTGTATTTTGGATCTTTACATGGAAGCTAAGACAGGGCAGATGGGATCTGGAAGCTCTAGTTTTTCTCCTGAACCCAGGTAGCTAGATTTGGTTCCAGCTCTTAGAACTGGAATTCCAATAGATCAGTGTCCTGGGCTTGTGTATAAAAATCATCAAGCAAACATCATTTTCATGAATTCATATCCCCAAAAAGTTGGGTTCCAAATGAAGCATGATTAAAAAAAAACCCTCAGGGTCAGAAATTGGGGTTCAACCTGAAAATCTGAAAAGCAAAGCAGTCAGTCATTGGGTCAACCTCAGTCCGAAATGACTATCCTGCCTCTCAGAATCTCAAAAAGAACTATGTTTGAGAGTTGTCTTCCCCCATCTTATATTCCTCTCTAGGGCAGGGACTAAATGCATGTATCAATGGGATTAAAGATTTGCAACACCCGATTGCTTTATCAACTAGGATAGTTACTGGGATTAAATGTGCGTGTCATTGTGGCTACTGGGATTAAAGGTGCATGTTATCATAATGTGATCTGTAAGGCAGACCAGTGGGAGTGTTTTATTCTTAGATTTTCAGGCACTCTTTATTTATTAAAATACCACTAAAATGGTATAACAACTTACTTAAAGTGACTTTGTTAATAATCATAGTCCTATAAAACTAACTTAGGAAAGTGATATTTTATTTCTTTGGTTGTCTTTTGGACCATTTGATAGTGCCAGTATGACTGAGAGAAGATGATCTATATAATGTGAAGGATTTAGCTCATTAGCAAACACTCACTCGTCTCATTAGAAACTTCATTTTGTGGGCAGGGGCTGCAATCAAAACAGCAGGCTGCCATTCCCTCCTGCCAGAATTTTCTGAATCCAGGACCACAATCCACAGTGCACACAGAGGGCGGCATCTGTGCAAAATCAGACATGCTGGTGTCAGATATTTTACCTTCTCTTTCTATGAGTCTATTCTATTATTATGTTTAAATACCCATAAACTGATTTTCTGTACATCAAAGGAGTGATCAGATTAAACTTAATATATTTTATAATACCACACATGCAAATGTATGGAAACAAATTGATGTAAGTTTGAATAGATTTTCAAACATAGAAATTAAGGAGGAAGAATTGATTATTTGATATGAACACTATAGAGATTGCAAAGTGTTTTTTTTCTACTTAATTTTCATAACCTTGACACAAAGTCCATTAATAAGTTATAGAGAACCTTAACTAAAATATTTCTTTCCATTGAAATAGCCTGCTGTCAATTTATTTAAGCATTTTATTAATGGGTAATTGATTTACGACTGTTCTGCCCTCTGTGGGCAGTGCTGTCCCTACTCAGATCTGTGTGAGAAAGCCTATTAGGTATATTCCTTCAGCATCTATGATTTAGTTGCAATCTCCATATGCCTGCCTGCCTTGTCATTTCTTTGCCATAATTCATGAGCCCAATCAATCCCCCCCAAAATATGATTTTGGTCAGTATTTAATCATAGGAACATCAGAGAAAGCTGAGATGAATGGACATCTGAAACAGGGGAATATCTCTCTAAATGTCAGATAGTACACATGAACTCCAAAATCAGCACTGCAAAGCATGACATAGTGTAAAGAGAAAAAAAGCAGCTAAATAGGCAGAGTGAGCTTAATAGATATGCATTGAGCTGTAAGGAATGGTGTTTCCTAAGGTGTAAATGCTTAAAAGGCTGCAAATATTTGGGGAGCCTGAATAAAAGTTTGATTTTGTAAAAATTTCATTGAAGTATTTTTTAAAGTTTAAAATAAAAAAGCTTTGTATAACCAAAAAACTCTCAATTGGGACCTATACACAGTTTTAGACATCTCTGATTGTTGTGCGCTCACTCTGCATCCTCTGTTCAGAACTGAGCTATGTGTCAACACCACAGTTTCTCCTCTGCATTGGTTCTTTCATGTTCTCCACAAGATGATTTACTACAAATCTTCCTTCTTTCGTGTGGTTTTCTTTAAACAGAGTCTCAAATTGTAATATTGGTAGACCTCAACTACCTAAATAGAGTACATTAGCTTAGATCACACAGAAATCTGCCTCTCCTGTCTTCTGAACACTGGCATTAAATGTACATGCTACCACTGTGCATATTTATTCTCTTCTTTTCTTTATTTAATTTTTACTATTTCTTTTTTTGTATTTGCTAAGATATTAAGGACTGTTTTCAAGAAGCATGAAGAAAATGCCAATCCTTGTCCAATCTCTGTTTATTCGAGCCAGTGTCTGTTTATGCAAACCTCATTCACTAGGATATGCTAAGCAGGCCAGGCTGGACATAAACAGATAGGGTTTTTTTTCTACCTCTGCCACCCAAGAGTTTTAACTAAGCATACACACCAACACATACACCTGACTTCAGTTAGGATTTCATTGGAAATTCTTTGAGTTTCTTTTCCGGTAGTACAATGTTATCAATATGATTGTCATAGAAAAACTTTTTAATATGATCAGGCTGGAAAACATTGAGTAATTAATGGAAAAGTAGATCTTATTAAGTAAAGATGGGTTCCTTCTATTGTATAAGACTTTTTGTTTGATTTAAATTTTAACTCTCAATGAATGCTGAACTGTTGCAGAGAGTGAGCTTCTTGTTCATCTCAATTGCCTGGCTAGTTTAGCCCCCAAATTACCACACAGGTACTGTATTAATTAAATCACTGCTTGACCCATTAGGTCTAGTTTCTTATTGGCTACTTCTTACATCTTAATTTAACCCATTTCTATTAATCTGTGTATACCATGTGGCAGTGGCTTATTAGGTAAAATTCCGGGCATGGCATATCTCCCGATATGCTTTCTTCCTCACAGAATTCAATTATTCTTTCCCTTCCTACCTAAGTTCTGCCCTTGAAGAGATCTCAAAGCCTCATTTCATTATAAAGGATAACTTTGTTGGGTATAGTAACATGATTTTGCAAGCATATCTCTAACTCCTTGAATTGGCTCACTGATACTCTGCCCTTTTAAAATGAATTCATGAGGGAATCTTTTGTTATTTATGAGAGGTCTTTCTATGAAAGGGATTTCTATTCTGAACCCTTCAATTTCCGTTCTGTGCCATTATAATACAAATTTATTTAAAATACATCATAGGAAGGTTTTTTCTGATAATATGTGTATAAATGCCTCCTGTCTCCAGATGGCCATGTATCTCATTGCATTTTGGGAAATTACTGTTGCATTTTATTGAAAATATTGTTGATGTCTTCATTAGTTCTTCTTCTGTCTAGTTTGAGTAACTTTGAATATTTAATCACATCCCCTTTGTCTCATATAGATTTCAATTTTTCTTATTTTTAGCTGTCATAGTTTCAGTGTTCTAATTCTTCTGCTTGTCTCTGAGCCTTGCCATCCTGTACTCAACTTGAAGTTTTCCCTTATGAGCAAATTTTTTGAGATATTTATTGGATTGCTTTTGTGTTTTCTTTACATATTTTAGTTTGAATATTTTTATCATTTTCTACTATTTGGAAAGTATCTATCACATGCTCACTGAGTTCTTTATGATATGCAAGGTTTTATGATTTCATTGCCTTCTTCTAGTAATGATTTGTGTCCTGTTTGATGTTCTGTAATTTTGTTATTATCATTCTTTGTATTTTTCTAGTATGTCATTGAACATACTCTCATTTTAGCCTATAACTGTAATATTTGTAGTTGTGTTGGCTTGAAGACTTATTTTTTGTTCATTTGGTTTTGCATTGAAATTTGCTTATATGGGAGATGAGTACTGGTTGCAGGGTTCATAATCTTCTGTATCCTTCAGTGGATAGTTTTGCAATGCTCAATTTGGCTTGGAAAGAGCATACTTGAAAGTACATTGTTGCTCCCTGATGAATTTTTCAGACAGTGGCTATACCTTCAGTCCATATGTTATATTCCCCAAGAGTAACTCTCCTCATTACTCTGAGATAAAATATTATTTTGTAGATTTTATGCTACCTCGGTTATCTAACACAACTTAGGATCTAGCTTGATGAGTTTCCTGAAATTAACTCCTTTAATTTTCAGCCATATAATACTAGAAAAGTTTGAATTGGGTATCTTAAAAACATTCACATCAGAATTCACACTTATAGCATACATTAGACCCATAATGGAATTCATCCTCTATAAATGCCCAAAAGCCATTTCTTTTATTACCACTATCTCCTCCCCACACAGATAAGGTAACTGGACATACACTCTTTGCTTTGAGTAAAATATGAAAAAATTTACAGGACCAAGCCTGCCCTATTGTCTGCAAGGTCCTTGGCTCAGGAAGTTTCCTGCTCATGTACTAAGGCCATCCACCCAGAGGGGTGGGTGTCTGCCTGCCAGGCAGGCCTGAAGGTCCCTGCAAGGGAGTGCAGGCACCTTTAGCTTGTGCTGTAGGGTCTGTTGTGTTCTACTCAACCCTGCCCTGCCCCCACATTCACCCTTTTGTCCGCGGTGCCCTTGGGATACAAGGCATCCCTGTTTTAGTGCTGAGGAGTTCCATCTGGACAGTGCAGAGGAGTTCCATCTGGACAGACAAAAACAGTTCCTGCTCCTGCACTGAGGAGATCACCCAGAGAGTCAGTCACAACAAAGACTGGACCAAAACACCAAGACTCTCCTGGCTCCATTTGAAGAAAGAGATGGGCAGGCACCAATGCAAGGCAACCTGAAAGGCAACATGACATCACCAGAATCCAGGGATCCTGAAAAAAGAAGAATTGAAAACCCTACTCCTGAAGAAATAGAATAAATTGACTTTAAATGGAACTTTATGAAAATAATTGAGGACCTTAAACAGGGGGTGAAAAAAAGAAATAGAGATGACAAACAAAAAGACGAAATGAATAAATCTCTCAAACATACCCAAGAAAAACAAGAAAATGCAATCAAACAGGTAGAGGAAGCAGTTTAAGACTTGAAAAATGAAATGGGGGTAATGAAGAAAATACAATTCAAGGGAAGGCTGGATATGGAAATTATGGGTAAACAAACAGGAACTACAGAGCCAAGTATTACCAACAGAATAGAAGAGATAGAATAAAGAATCTCAGACAGTGAAGATACTATAGAGGAAATAAACTCACTGATTAAAGAACAAAAAAAATCCAAGAATTTCTTTTTTTTTAAATTTATTTATTTATTATGTATATAATATTCTGTCTGCATGTATGCCTAGAGGCCAGAAGAGGGCACCAGACCTCATTACAGATGGTTGTGAGCCACCATGTGGTTGCTGGGAATTGAACTCAGGACCTTTGGAAGAGCAGGCAATACTCTTAACCACTGAGCCATCTCTCCAGCCCTCCAAGAATTTCTTAACACAAAACATCCAGGAAATCTAGGACACCATGAAAAGACCAAACCTAAGAATAATAGGGGTAGAAGAAGGAGAAGAATTACAGCTCAAAGGCCCAGAAAATATATTTAACAAAATTATAGAAGAAAACTTTCCCAACCTAAAGAAGGATACTCCTATGAAGATACAAGAAGCATACAGAACACCAAATAGACTGGATCAAAAGAAAGCATCACCACACCATATAATAATCAAAACACAAAACATACTGAATAAAGAACAGATAATAAGAGCTGCAAAGGAAAAAGGTCAAGTAACACATAAAGGGAAACCTATCAGAATTACACCTGACTTCTCAATGGAAACCATGAAAGCCAGAAGGTCTTGGATAGATGTGCTGCAGACTCTAAGATAACATGGATGCAAGCCCAGACTACTATATCCAGCAAAGCTTGCATTCACCATTGATGGAGAAAACAAGATATTCCAGGACAAAAACAGATTTTAACAATACATTGCCACAAACCCAGCCTTACAGAAAATACTAGAAGGAAAATCACAATCCAAGGAAGCCAACAACACCCATAATAACACAAGCATCTGACAACCCTCCACCAGCACAGCTCAAAGAAGGGAAACACACAAACTCTACCACCAAAAAAATAACCGGAGCTAACAACAACTGATCACTAATATCACTTAATAACAATGGACTCAATTCACCTATAAAAAGGCACAGGTTAAAAGAATGGATATGAAATCAGGATTCAACATTCTGCTGTCTACAAGAAACACACCTCAAACTCAAAGACAGATACTACCTCAGAGTTAGGGGATGGGAAAAGGTTTTCCAAACAAATGGACCAAAGAAACAAGTGGGTGTGGCTATACTAATATCTAACAAGATAGATTTCAAACTAAAATCAATCAGAAGAGATAGAGATGGACACTTTATACTCATAACAGGAACATTTCATCAGGAGGAAGTCTCAATCCTGAATATCTATGCTCCTATTATAAAAGCACCCACTTATGTAAAAGAAACATTACTAGAACTCAAAGCATACATCAAACATCACTCTAATAGTAGGAGATTTCAACACTCCTCTCTCACCAATGGACAGGTCAATCAGACAGAAACTTAACAGAGAAATAAGAGAACTATCAGATGTAATGAGCCAAATGGACTCAACAGACATCTATAGCACATTCCACCCAAACAGAAAAGAATATACCTTCTTCTCAGCATCTCATGGAACCTTTTAAAGTGTGGAATATATACACATTAGAGTACTACTCTGCGGTAAAAAACAATGACTTCTCGAATTTTGCATGCAAATGGATGGAAATAGAAAATACGATCCTGAATGAGGTAACCCAGACCCAAAAAGAAGAACATGGGATGTACTCACTCATAATTGGTTTCTAGCCATGGATAGGGGCCACTGAGTCTATAATTTGTGATCCTAAAGAAGCTAAACAAGAGGGTAAACCCAAGGAAAAACATATAGATATCCTCCCAGCTATGGGAAATAGACATGACTGATGGGCAAAAAATTGGAATCTTGGGGGTGGGGTGGGATGGGGATGAGGGGTGATGGGGAGAGAAAAGTGTGAAGGAGAAGATGAGGGGAACTGGGGGAATCGGGGTGATTGGGGATAAAGGAAGGTTGGATAGGGGAGCAGGGAAACTCATACCTTAGGTAAGGGAGCCACCTAAGGGTTGGCAAGAGACTTGAACTTGGAATGGCTACCAGATGCCCAGGGCAATGTCCCCAGTTAGTTCATTGGGGCACCTGAGGATAGGGAACCTGAAATGAACCTATCCTATAATCATACTGATGAATATCTTGCATATCGCCATAGAACCTTCATCTAGCGATGGATGGAGATAGAGCCAGAGACCCACACTGGAGCACCGGACTGAGCTCCCAAGGTTATAATGAGGAGCAGAAGGAGAGAGAACATGAACAAGGAAGTCAGGACCATGAGGGGTGCACCCAACCACTGAGACAGTGGGGCCGATCTATTGGGAGCTCACCAAGGCCAGCTGGACTGCTACTGAAAAAACATGAAATAAAACCGGACTCTCTGAATGTGGTGGACAATGAGAGCTCACGAGAGGCCAAGGAGAATGGCACAGGAACTTTCATCTGGCGATGGATCGAGAGAGAGACAGAGACCCAATTTGGAGCAACGGTCTGAGCTCTTAAGGTCCAAATGAGGAGCAGAAGGAGGGAGAACATGAGCAAGGAAATCAGGATCACGAGGCGTGCACCCACCCACTGTGACAGTGGAACTGATCTATTGGGAGCTCTCCAAGGCCAGCTGGACTGGGACTGAATAAGCATGGGTTGAAACTGGACTCTCTGAACATAGCGGACAATGAAGGCTGATGAGAAGCCAAGGACAATGGCACTAGGTCTCGATCCTAATACATGAACTGGCTTTGTGGGAGCTTAGCCTGTTTGGATGCTCACCTTCCTGGGCCTGGATGGAAGTGGGAGGACCCTGGTCTTCCTGTAGGGCAGGGAATTTGGACTGCTCTTCAGTATCGAGAGGGAGGGGGAATGGACTGGGGGAAGGAGAAGAGGAGTGGGGATGGGGGAGGGGAGTGGGGGGAGGGGGGCAATGTGTGGGAGGAGGGGGAGGGGAATGGGAAACGGGGAGCAGTTGGAAATTTTAATTAAAAAAGAATAATAATAAATAAATAAAAAAATTGATCACATAATTGGTAACAAAGCAAACATCCATAGATAGAAAGAAATTGTAGTAATCACCTGTGTATTATCGGATCACCATGGATTAAAGTTAGAATTTAACAAAAATTCTAACCCCAGAAAGCCTACAAAGTCATGGAAATTGAGCAGTCAACTGCTGAACCACCCCTGGCTCAAGGAAGAAATAGATAAAGAAATTAAAGTCTTCCTTGAATTCAATGAAAATAAAGACACAACATACCCAAACCCATGGGACACTATGAAGGTAGTGCTAAGAGGAAAGTCCATAGCACTAAGTGCCCACATAAACAAAATATACATTAGAGACTTAACAGCACAACTGAAAGTTCTAGAAAAAAAAGGAGACTCACCCAGGAGGAGTATAAGACTGGAAATAATCAAACTGAGGGCTGAAATCGACAAAATAGAAACACAGAAAACAATCCAAAGAATCAATGAAACAAAGAGCTGGGTCTTGGAGAAAATCAACAAGATTGACAAACCCCTATCCAAACTAATCAAATGGCAGAGAGTCAACATGCAAATTAACAAGATCAGAAATGAAAAGGGGGACATAACCACAGATGCAGAAGAAATTCCGAGAATCATTAGATGTTACTCTACAAAAGCCTATATGCCACAAAATTGGAAAATGTTAAAGAAATGGACACTCTTTTAGATAAGTACCATATAAAAAAATTAAATCAAGACCAGGTAAATAGTTTAAATAGACCTGTGAGTCGTGAGGAATTGGAAGCTGTCATCAGAAACCTCCCTACCAAAAAAAGCCCTGGACCAGATGGTTTTGATGCAGAATTCTATCAGAACTTCCAAGAAGAGCTAATGCCTATACTCCTTAATGTGTTTCACAAAATAGAAACAGAAGGGTCATTGTCAAACTCCTTTTATGAAGCTACAGTCACCCTGATACCAAAACCATACAAAGACTTAACCAAGAAAGAGAATTACAGGCCAATCTCACTCATGAACATTAATGAAAAATTCTCAATAAAATAGTGGCAAACCAAATCCAAGAACACATCCAAAAAATTACACATTATGATCAAGTAGGCTTCATCCCAGAGAGACAGGGCTGGTTCAACATACGAAAATCTATCAATGTAATCCATCATATAAATAAACTGAAAGAAAAAAATATGATCATTTCATTAGATGCTGAAAAAACATTTGACAAAATTCAACACCCCTTTATGATAAAGGTCTTGGAAAGACTAGGGATATAATGTTCATACCGAAATATAATAAAAACAATATACAGAGAGCCGACAGCTAACATCAAATTAAATGGAGAGAAACTCAAAGCCATCCCACTAAAATCAGGAACAATACAAGGCTGTCCACTCTCTCCATACCTCTTCAATATAGTGCTTGAAGTTCTAGCAATAGCAATAAGACAGCATAAGGAAATCAAGTGGATTCAAATTGGAAAGTAAGAAGTCAAACTTTCCCTTATTTGCAGATGATATGATAGTATACATAAGGGACCCCCAAAACTCTACCAAAGAACTCCTACAGTTGATAAACACCTTTAGTAACGCGGCAGGATACAAGATCAACTCAAAAAAATCAGTAGCCCTCCTATACAGAAAAGAGAGAGAAGCAGAGTGGGAAATCAGAGAAACATCACCTTTCACGATAGCCAGAAATAGCATAAAGTATCTTGGGGTAACTCTAACCAAGGAAGTGAAACATCTATTTTCAAGAACTTTAAGACATTGAAGAAAGAAATTGAAGAGGACACTAGAAAATGGAAAGATCTCCCATGCTCTTGGATGGGTAGGATCAACTTAGTAAAAATGGCAATTCTACCATAGGCAATCTATAAATTCAATGCAATCCCCATTAAAATCCCATCAAAATTCTTCACAGATCTTGAAAGGACATTAATCAACTTTATATGGAAAAACAAAGACCCAGGATAGCCAAAACAATCTTATATAATAAAGGATTGTCTGGAGGCATTACCATCTCTGACTTCAAACTCTATTACAGAGCTTCAGTATTGAAAACAGCTTGGTACTGGCATAAAAACAGAGACATCGATCAATGGAATTGAGTAGAAGACCCTGATTTTAACCCACAAACATATGAACACCTGATTTTTGATAAAGGAGCTAAAAGTATTCAATGGAAGAAAGAAAGCATCTTCAACAAATGGTTCTGGCAGAACTGGTTGTCAACCTGTAGAAGAATGAAAATAGATCCATATCTATCGCCATCACAAAACTCAAGTCCAAATGGATTAAAGACCTCAATATCAATCTGAACACACTGAACCTGATAGAAGAGAAATTGGGAAGTACTCTACTACACATGGGCACAGGAGACCACTTCCTACGTATAACCCCAGTAGCACAGACAATAAGGACAACATTGAATAAATGGGACCTCCTGAAACTGAGAAGCTTCTGTAAAGCAAAGGACACTGTCACTAAGACAAAAAGGCAACCCACTGACTGGGAGACGATCTTCACCAGACAACCCGCAACAGACAAAGGTCTGATTTCCAAAATATATAAAGAAGTCAAGAAAGTAGACTTTAAAATGCTAATTAACGCAATTAAAAATGGGGCACTGAACTGAACAGAGAATTCTCAACAGAAGAAGTTCAAATGGCCAAAAGACACTTAAGGTCATGCTCAACCTCCTGAGCGATCAGGGAAATGCATATCAAAACAACTTTGAGATACCATCTTACACCTGTCAGAATGGCTAAAATCAAAGACACCAATGATAGCCTTTGCTGGAGAGGATGTGGAGTAACAAGAACACTCATCCATTGCTGGTGGGAATGCAAACATGTGTAGCCACTTTGGAAATCAGTGTGGTGGTTTCTTAGGAAATTCGGGATCAACCTACCCCAGTATCCAGCAATACCACTCTTGGGAATATACCCAAGAGATGCTCTATCATACTACAAAAGCATTTGTTCAACTATGTTCCTAGCAGCATTATCTGTAATAGCCAGAACCTGGAACAACCTAGATGCTCCTCAATGGAAGAATGGATAAAGAAAGTTTGGAATATGTACGCATTAGAGCATTACTCAGCGATAAAAAACAATGACATTTTGAATTTCTCATGCAAATGGATGGAAATAGAAAACACAATCCTGAGTGAGGTAACCCAGACCCAAAAAGATGAATATGGTATGTACTCAATCATAAGTGGATATAGCTTTAAATAAAGGACATTGAGCCTATAATCCATGATCCTGGAGAAGGTAAATAAAAAGATGAACCCAAAGAAAAACATATAGTTATCCTCCTGGATATTGGAAGGAGACAAGATTGCCAGGCAAAAATTGGAAACTTGGGGGTGTGGTGGGGTAGGGAGATGGGGAGAAAAAAGTGAGAAGGAGGGATGGGGAGAGCTTGGGGAAATGGGACGGTTGGAATGGAGGAAAGGTGAATATGGGAGCAGGGAAGTATGTATCTTAATTAAGGGAGCCATTTTATGGTTGGCAAGAGACTTGACTCTAGAGGTGTCCCCAGGTGTCCACGGAGATGTCCCCAGCTAGATCTTTGGGCCGCTGAGGAGAGGGAGCCTGAAATGAACCTATCCTATAGCCGTACTGATGAATATCTTGCATATCACCATAGAAACTTCATCTGGCGATGGATGAAGGTAGAGACAGAGACCCACATTGGAGCACTGGACTGAGCTCCCAAGGTCCAAATGAGGAGCAGAAGGAGGGAGAACATGAACAAGAAAGTCAGGACCGCGAGGGGTGCGCCCACCCACTGAGATGGTGTGGCTGATCTATTGGGAGCTCACCAAGGCCAGCTGGACTGGGACTGATGGAGCATGTGATCAAACTGGACTCTCTGAACATGGTGGACAATGAGGGCTGACTGAGAAGCCAAGGACAATGGAATTGGCTTTTGATCCTACTGCATGAACTGGCTTTGTGGGAGCCTAGTCTGTTTGGATGCGTACCTTCCTAGACCTGGATGGAGCAGGGAGGGCCTTGGACTTCCCACAGGGCAGGGAACCCTGACTGTTCTTTGGATTGGAGAGAGAGGGGGAGGGAAGGAGGGGGAGGAAAATTGGAGGAGGGGGAAATTTTATTTATTTATTTATTTATTTATTTATTTATTTATTTATTTATTATGTATACAATATTCTTTCTGTGTATATGCCTGAAGGCCAGAAGAGGGCACCAGACCTCATTATAGATGGTTGTGAGCCACCATGTGGTTGCCGGGAATTGAACTCAAGACCTTTGGAAGAGCAGGCAATGCTCTTAACCGCTGAGCCATCTCTCCAGCCCAGGAGGTGGAAATTTTTTTTTTTTTTTTTTTGGTTTTTCGAGACAGGGTTTCCCTGTGGCTTTGGAGCCTGTCCTGGAACTAGCTCTGTAGACCAGGCTGGTCTCGAACTCACAGAGATCCGCCTGCCTTTGCCTCCCGAGTGCTGGGATTAAAGGCGTGCGCCACCATCGCCCGGCTCATCAGTGGTTTTTTTTGTTTTGTTTTGTTTTGTTTTTTTAAAGATTTATTTATTTATTATGTATACAACATTCTGCCTCGATGTATGCTCGCACGCCAGAAGAGGGCGCCAGATCTCATTACAGATGGTTGTGAGCCACCATGTGGTTGCTGGGAATTGAACTCAGGACCTCTGGAAGAGCAGCCAGTGCTCTTAACCTCTGAGCCATCTCAGTAAAAATAAATTTAAAAAAATATACAGGACCAAACAATGTTCCTCTAGTTCACAATTACTTTAACAGATATGCATCCATTGGCACCACACATAGCAGTATAGCACAGATATAAATATAAACAAATATCCGTATCAACTTAAAACCAAAAAGAAAGAAAAATGAATAAAATTATAATTCATAGTGCTATGAAAATATTACCTTAATATATTGTTCAAGATATTGGCAACTTAGTACCTGTTGGTAAAGATACTTAAAAACAATTATGTAATAAAAATTAACAATTTCTATATATTTACTTTCTCTTCCATTAGATTTACCCTCAGTCTTTCAACACCTGTGTCAAGTGTTCCACAAAATGGATGACAATCACTGTCTAGCTATCAGAGAAAGTGGCTCTATTTACTAGAAACAATATAGCACAGTAGTAACAGTCATGATACATTATATATTAAAAATAAGAAAGATATTCTGGAATGTTAAAAATTAATTGTATGCATAATAAAATGTCACATCAAAAAGGGAAATGTAGAAACATAAAATAGAAGGTCACAAAATGCTTTGTAATGTGACTATTTATTTTAGTTGGTTACAAGCCAGCTCAAATCAATCCCATTGTCCATGTTACTGCTGTGTAATGTAAAATAATAAGTCAGACCCACCTGTCTACTTCCTGTTGCATGCTCTATCATGTCTTCATATATATGCAGCTGTTGACCATATGGAAAATATGAGCTAAACTCTCCTATTTTCACCTTAAGTCCACGACCATATGGGAAATTCCAAATCTGGAAAATGTCATACTCTTCCTGAAGTTTTTCTTTCTGGTTCATAATCACTCTGTCTCCAACTGGATTGGTGAAGCGCGTTTTCCTCAGAAAGGATTGCAGCTGAAAGAGACACATGGTTCTATAGTGTGTTTTTTCCTCTTTTTGAATTCATAAAATGGCTTTTAATTCATCTCCAAGGCAATATTATTGAAAGTGTCCATGGGAGAAATAACAATGAATTAAGTGGACAAATAAAATTATCATAATGTTCCTAGAATTTAAGTTCTTTCAGAAAAAACACCCAAACAGAAACACAGACATATATGCAGATACCAAACACCAATATGAAAACACACACACACACACAGCATGAGAGAGAAACAGAGAGAGGCAGAGAATGAGAGAGACAGAGATTAACTTCCATACAGACATACATAGTGCCACTACTTACATTTTATACAGACACACACATAAATGCCAACACTGACACATGAAAACAAAGCTACACACAGTGAGATATATGCACCAAAACAGACACACAAAAGCAGAAAGCCGCAAAACACATGAACAGGCTCAGAAATACATGCACACATTAATTTACAAATACACACATGGAGACACTCACAGACAAAAACACCTACACAGAGAGATATCGATATAAATCGATTTGTGTTCACATACAGATTCAAGAGGTGGGTAGACAGACATACAGACAGATAGACAGATAGAAACAAATATATACATATGTGTAAGAAATATACAACAGTGAGATCAACACATATAAACACATGCACTGATAAAATACACAGAAAAATATTTACAGAAGCAAACTCCCATACAAAAAGATATCGACACAAGACAAATTTACAAATCTATGTTCAGTTCCAAATACAAATAGATATGCAGATATACAGAAACACTGATTTACACAGTGACACAGAGATACCCAGAAACACAAACATACAACCATACACAAAAAGAACCATGCATTCACACATATGAATACAATTGTATATCTTTAACTGAAAAATGACACTGTTTACTGTGTAATTACTTTCACTCAGGATGTGAAATGAGGTCACTTGTGGAAAATCATCTCATAAACTGATTATCACATATTTGAAAATAAATACACAAGGATTCATCTTCTCATAAAGGAGAGGATTAAAAAGGAAGGACTTAGGCTTATACTTTTAGAATAGCTGTGGTGATTGTCAGGTACTCTGTAACAAAATTAGTGTGTTTCTTTTACAAATTGTGCCTCTTACATCATTGCTTTTGCATTAAGATCTATACCAGCATCCAGATTTACATCACTATTAAGAAAAATTTTCAGAAATCTTTCTTTTTTAGGAAATTTTCCCTAATTTAGTAAATTGAGACATTTGACAGACATTTAAATTTGCTGACATCAAATTTCATCCAAAAGAGGAAACACTACCTTCAAGCAGTGAGCATAATGTCCTTTTCCATTATCCATGGGTTGATTATATACATGCTGAAGAAGCATTTCATGGAGGGCATGGGTCACAGCATACACTGCATTATATATGTCATAACTCTCATCACTAAAGGCCATGTCAAAAGTCTGTTCCTTTAGCCATTGCAATGAGGCATTGGATAGGCAATTCTTCAGGGTCTTACACATAGGAGCTGAGACTTTGCAGTTCAAGTTCATCCACTCCAGCTTGGCCAGGAATTCGTCTGTGTATTTGAGAGGGTTCAATGTCTGTACAAAAGTTTTAAAACTAGAAATCTCAGCATGGTGGTGTGCAAAAGTTATTTTTCCATTGAATGAATTAAGTGGGAAGACATTCTTAGTTGTAGTGCCATCCCACTGTGAGGTGGTGACCCATATTCTCTGTAAACCTAGAGATTCCCACCTTCTAAAGCCCACAGCTAGAGTACTGTCTGAGTCACCATAAATGATAACCACATTTGTGGATGATGTCATGATTTGGTTATAATAAACTTCAGCCCTTGGCAAGAATAAATGCATCTTGACTGGGATCATACTCACAAAGGCAAAGCAAACTGTATTTTTTTCCATCTCTCCTCTCAATTGTGTGAGAAATTGAGTACCCTGCTCATTGTCTGAGACGGCCAGTCCAATCCAGTTCCAGTTGAAGTAAAGCATCAAAGAGATCATGGCCAGGGCTAAAGATGTGTCCTTGGCAGCCATCTGATACAGAGAGGGAAATTGTTCACGATTGCTCAGGATGGGATGGAAAGGTCCATAGGTAATCTGAAGGATCTACAACACAGGGAGGAGCATGAGGTGGCACACAGTCATAAGAACTTGTAAACACACGTTTGGTCAAAATTTTCTTAAAAAACTCCTTATTTGTTAATTCTTCTCATCTCAGTTTCAAAAAAGGAAACGAAGCACCATCAAGAATGAAGAATAACCATGAAGTACACTGTTTCACACAAATTTGAAGGTGGTATACTTCTCACAATCTTCTTAGCATCTAGGACTTATAACAACAGAATCAGAATTTCTTGCAAATTCAGAACTCAAAATCTCACCTGTTGAGGCATTAAGAGGTTGAAGATGGTCCCAGCCATCACAGATGTTGCCAAATTTGATCCTGTAAGCACCACTACACACATAGTCTGTTCATAACAGATATAATTTGGAGTATCACTAAATTCTTCAGAAAATTGCAAGTGATTATATAATTTTTTCCAAGTTGCACAACCACCTTCTGGGCATTCAAATATGAATGATGAATTTGGTAGAAGATCAGGGTTCCTGTTGACTTCATTCATGGAAAAAGCTAAGGCCAGTGCAAACTGGATGTTTTTAGTTGTTGTTCTGTAAAAGAATATGATTCTTAATATGTACAAAGATCTACAGATGATCCTGTGTAGTCAATGGATGTACTATTCTGAGCTGTACAGTATTCCCAACCACTGCCAATACTTATACAAATGGCCTATGCTGTGAGATTGGAACAATATGAATAGCTGGAAGCTTGTAAAAAGCTTTAAAAGTTCATCAGAGTAATCTTCCATAAATAAGGTAAGCCGTCAGCATCTTTCAAAAAGTGTGTTTTCAACTTCTGGTTTATGAATGCTTAATCTAAAGATAAAGACAATGGCAGATGGTTTAACCAAACAATATACCTATTCATGTATTCATTTTGAAATCATCAAGCAATGTGAAAAATTCAAGAGACATGTGAGCCTATGAGTTATCGTATTTTCTACAGATTAGACTGTCCTCAAATGTACAGAGATATGCCAGCTCCAGGTTCTTAGTGCCGAGATTAAGGTATTGTACTACCTTCTATGTATTCTTCACCTATTTTATGTTTACACACAATATCATATATTCACACTGGCTATATCTGACCAATATATTTTTATATTACAAATCTGCTTTTACTACCTTTCTAGTTACACTAGCACAACAATAGTATCCTACATAAATTTATATATGCCAGTTTAACATCTTTGTAAAATAGAAGATGATAAAGTATAAAATGTGAGGAAAATATTTATGAGGATTCTTTTGTAATAAAATTGGTTCACAAGCATGTTGGGAGTGAATAATACCAATTTGTATTAATTTTTTTGGGAAATGCTTTAATTAGTCTCTTCCTAGTCATTTCATATCATCTGACCGATAAACATAAATCATACTTCTTCATTCTAAATGATTTACTCAGATTAAATTAAACCTATTTACCACTTAGATATTTTACTACTATGATGTCTCTATGTATTTCCTATATATTTTCAAATTAAAAGTAATTTTTAAACATTTTTATTTCCACACAGAAAATGTGTCATTGAAAATTTAGTAACACACAACAGGAATTTGAGAGTAGATCTTGTGAAGCTCAAACACTAATTCCTTACCGCCAAACATTAAGAAACATAAATCCCTTGAACAGTTAGAGTGTCCCAGTGGACTAAATTTCTGTTTGGTAAAAGTTTGATAAAAACTTTTCTGTTTGTTTGTTTTTATTTTCTTTTACTTTAAAAATAATACCAATCAAAATTCCCACTTCCTCCCCTCCTCCCACTCCTCCCCCTTCCCCCCAGATATTCCCCCTACCCTCTCCAGTTCTAAGAGAGGTCAAGGCACCATGCCCTGTGGGAAGTCCAAGGCCCTCCCCATTACATCCAGGCTGAGCAAGGTATGCATCCTAAGAAAATCCCAAAATGTCAGTACATGCAGTAGAGACAAATTCCAGTGCCATTGTCATTGGCCCCTCAGTCTGCTCCAACTGTCAACCACATTCAGAGAGACCAGTTTGATCCCATGCTTATTCATTCCCAGGAAGATATTCAATCCTCCTGCCAACCCCAAAATGGCTCCGTCAATTAAGATATCTCCTTCCTGCTCCTATATCTGTCCTTCCTCCATCTCAACCATTCCACTCCCCGAATCTCTCCCCAACCCTCCCCTTCTCCCCTCTCTCTCACTCTTTCCCTTTCACTCTATCCCTCCACCCACTTGCTCCCAACTTTTGCCTGGAGATCTTGTCTGCTTCCAATTTCCAGTTGAATCTATATATGTTCTTTTTGGGTTCACCTTATTACTTAGCTTCTCTAGGATCATGAACTATGGGCACAATGTCATTGTTTATGGCTAGAATCCACTAATGAGTGAGTACATACCATATTCATATTTTGGGGTCTGGGTTATCTCACTTAGGATATTGTTTTCTACTTCCATCCATTTGCATGCAAAATTCAAGATGTCATTGTTTTCTACCACTAAGTAGTACTCTAATGTGTAGATGTAAAGAAAGGGCCACACTTTCTTTATCCATTCTTCTATTGAGGGGCATCTAGGTTGTTTCCAGGTTCTGGCTATTACAAATAATCCTGCTATGAACATAGTTGAGCAAATGCTTTTGTAGTGTGATTGGGCATCTTTTGTGTATATTCCCAAGAGTGGTATTGCTGGATCCTGAGGTAGGTTGACTCCAAGTTTTCTGGGAAAGCACCATACTGATTTCCAAAGTGATTGTGCCTTCCCACCAGCAATGGATGAATATTCTCCTTACTCCACATCCTCTCCAGCATAAGTTATTATTGGTGTTTTTGATTTTAGCCATTCTGACTGGTGTAAGATGGTATCTCAAAGATGTTTTGATTTGCATTTCCCTGATAGCTAAGGAAGTTGAACACGTCCCTAAGTATCTTTTGCCCATTTGTAATTCTTCTGTTGAGAATTCTCTGGTCAGTTCAGAACAATATTTTTTAATTTGGTTATTTAGAATTTTAATGTCTAGTTTCTTGAGTTCTTTATATATTTTGGAGATCCAGTCCTTTGTCTTATGTGGGTTTGGTGAAGATCTTCTCCCATTTAGTAGGTTGCCTTTTTGTCTTATTGACTGTTTCCTTTGCATTACAGAAGCTTCTCATTTTCAGGAGGTCCATTTATTCATGATTGCTCTTATTGTCTGTGTTACTGGGGTTATATGTAGGAAGTGGTCTTCTGTGCCCATGCATTTCAGGCTATTTCCCACTTTCTCTTCTATCAGCTTTAGTGTGGTCAGATTTATATTGAGGTCTTCAATCCATTTGCACTTGATTTTGGTGCATGGTGATAGAAATGGATATATTTTCATTCTTCTACAGGGTGACAGCCAGTTATTTAGGATATGCTAACACATGCTTTAGGACCTACACATTGATGAATGTGCATCAGTTGATTGTACTCTATAACCATTTACTTGGGCCAACTTAGGATTATACTAATTACAATAGAATTGGGTTTATTTAATAAGTCATCTCCTGCTACAGTGCTATAGAAACTGTGAAGTGGATGGTTATATATTATGGAACAATATAATTTGAGTCAGCAACCAGTCTTGTAAATTGGAGGATAACTGTGTTTAAAACAGAACAATTTTTTGGACAAATTAAAAGTAGAAAAATAGCATTAATTCTCTAAAGAATTTGGGGTTGCTTATTGGTGAACAGGTTGTAAAAACAGGACAGAAAATTCATACCATTGTTCTGATTTTCAGCATCTAGCCCTCAAATAATATCAGGGTGACATTTAATATAACATACAAAGGAACATATTGCATATTCAAAATATTGTTTAATTGCTCTTTTTTTTTTACATGCCAATACACTACTACAAGTGAGCGGGGCAAACTGTAACCAAGACTCCATCATAATCTTCATTCTCCTTTCTTCTCCAAAAACTCTTGGAATGAATGAAACTGACCAAAAAAAAAAAAGAATTATTGGGCACAACAAGAGTAAAATAATATTTTTCTAGCTGTATTCCTGGGCAGTGTAATTGTGAAATGTCTTTCATATAAGTTTATAAAATAGGCATCTGTGTATTCCCAAGTGTTGTTATTTCTGTGGGCAAAGATAGATACTTGTTCATTCCTGATTCCCTCTTTTTGACAGCATTTCTTCAAACATTGGGATCTTCAACTCTTCTCAGAAGCACTGCATCTGAAGTCTGAAGTCTATGTGATGAATGTATATGAGACAAATTCAGGTAGTTTCATGACATTACTCATCTTTGTTGAAATTAAAGACTCTGGGTGGATGCCATTTTGGAAAAATTTGGTTACATGACATTCTCATTAATCTGTTTATGCTACTGTCTTTAGATGTGTTTTTGGGATATTTATTGTATGATACACGGTGCAACTTGTATTATTGTTTCAAGAGGACTTATAAATTCAGAATTCATAGCTACATACTGATCATATTATTACAAAGTTCACGCCAGGGAAATCATATATGGCAGTCTGACTTATGCTTCATCTATGGTAGGTACAGAACATTTTACCAAATCTTGTTCTCCCATTGTCTTGAGAACCAATAATCAAACAACATCCAGAAAATTTCTAAATTCTAGTATTCCCAAACTATCCAGCTCATCATAGAACCACAGGTCACTTGCATGTTAAATATTGATTTTTAAATATTCCACAAACTCCAGAATCTGTGTGATTCATTTCATCTACTACATAAGACCTATCACTCTTCCTCTTCTTACACTATCATGAATAATGAGAAGATAAACTGAATATTTATTATCTAGCACATTATATCCCTCCATGACCCTCTGTTCTCACAGATCAATAACATTTGTTTACTGATTTTTTCTGCTTTATCTTTTATTTCCTTTTTATTTACTTATTTTTTGCTCAATTTACAATCTAGTAGTTGTTGCAAAGAAGTCTTTTGTCAATTATCTTAGAAGCAAATGGAAACTAAGAAGTGATGTTCTTATATCATTTCTTTAATCATGTATTTAGTTTTCTTTAGAGAATCTTTACTGCTAGTGGGATGTAGGAGGAGACACTTGTTTGTAATGGCGCCCAGAATCAAAATAAACACACAGAAACTGTATTAAATCACTGCTTTGCCCATTAACTCTAGCTTCTTGTTGGCTAACTCTTACATATTAATTTAACCCATATCCATTAATCTGTGTATCATCATGTGACAGTGGCTTACCAGCAAAATTTCAGTGCCTCTGTCTCTGGTGGCAGCAGCTCCATGGTGTACCTCAAATTCTACATTTTTCTTCCCAGCATTTTGCTTAGTTTTCTCCACCTACCTAAGTTCTGACCTATCAAAGGCAGTTTCTTGTAGGGATAAGTCCCGCCCCTTAGGGGGGGTGTTCGCCTTGGGCTAATGTTTACCTATAAATCTGGCGAGTGTGCTCGCAGTGCTTGCTTCTGCTTTCCTGGTCTCTGCGGGAACGGTGGTTCTGTAAGTCTATTTCCCCATTAAAGCTGTATATATTTTTACAATCTGTCTACATTCGTTTACGCCGTTACATTTTGGCGTCCAAGGTCAGGCTATTTTGCCCCCGACTCAAGCGCGTAGCCCCCTAGCTAACACAGCACGCTCCCAGGTGCCATTTTTTTAGTTCGTGACTTGGGCCCCAGTACTGAGTCCGAGATACACTCGGCCACACAGGCCCATTCTGCCCTGCCTGCTCGCTGGAGCAATTAACCCCTCCCTGCCTGCCTTGGCTAAGTTTGCAGCGGAACCCCACTGCCTGAATTAGAGGAAGCTCAAGTACCTGCGGTTTTGCAACAAAAGCTGCCACAGTGGCAGATTTGGTCTGATACAAAGTGACTTGGCCAGGCGGTGGTGGTGCATGCCTTTAATCCCAGCACTTGGGAGGCAGAGGCAGGCGGATCTCTGTGAGTTCGAGGCCAGCCAGGCGGTGGTGGCGCATGCCTTTAATCCCAGCACTCGGGAGGCAGAGACAGGCAGATCTCTGTGAGTTCGAGACCAGCCTGGTCTACAAGAGCTATTTCCAGGACAGGCTCCAAAACCACAGAGACCACCACTGGCAGGAATCGGTCATTGCAGGTAAAAATTTTTCTTTTATAAATAAAATGTCTGAACATGTTACCATTCAAGAATTTAACAGTTTTTTTAATTGTACCATGTGGGAGATTTTACAAGAGGTGTCTATCACCCCACATCTATGGATCCTTCTGGGATTCGTAGTTTTCATTGACACTAAATGGTTTGATAACAGAAATATGATAAAGTCTTTACGAGACGAATCCTGGATTCTTAAGGCAGAGATTGAATGCTTAAAAACAATTGAGAATGACAACAATCTTCTCAAGAATCAGTTTGAAGTTCTCCAGGAAGAGAACAGATCTTTGCCGGGCGGTGGTGGCGCACGCCTTTAATCCCAGCACTTGGGAGGCAGAGGTAGGCGGATCTCTGTGAGTTCGAGACCAGCCTGGTCTACAAGAGCTAGTTCCAGGACAGGCTCCAAAGCCACAGAGAAACCCTATCTCAAAAAACCAAAAAAAAAAAAAAAAAAAAAAAAAAAAAAAAAAAAAAAAAAAAAAAAAGAGAACAGATCTTTGTTTAACATGACTCGATCAACCGAGCAAAATTTAAAAAAGGGACAGGCTGATGTTAAGGAGAAATTCATTACTATAGAAGAGGGAACAGCTGATTTGGATCATAAGCTTCAGTCCCTTTCTGTAGGAACCGAAACATTAGTGGCTAATATTAAGGAGAAATTCATTACTATGGAAGAGAGAACAGCTGATCTGGATAGTAAGCTTCAGTCCCTTTCTGTAGGAACTGAAACATTAACTGAGAGAATCAAAACTGCTAAATGTGACAATCGGATTTTGTCTAAAGCTTATGTCAGATTGGCGGAAAGATTGTCCATACAAGAAGGCACGGTTTATGCCATAAAAATTATGTCCAAAGATGAGATGTTATCTCTAATGGACAAACTTCATACTTTAGAATCCTCAATGAAGGCTTTGGAACATAATTCTGGACAAGAGATTCAGACATTGCAGAAGGCAATGGTGAATAGAATTGAAAAGATTGAGGAATTTCTAAATTCTGATGAAGAAGAGCAAAGGGTAGAAAGGCAAATTTTAACTACATCTGTGGGTAAATCTCTCCGGGACAATTTCCACAAAGCTTTACCTACCTTTCCAGTAATAACAACAGAGAAGGTGATTGGTTCCAGAAACCCTAGGGTCATCAAGGAAGATACATGGGAGCCTGTCCGTATGAATGATCTGAAAGAAATTAAACAGGCTGTCATGACTTTTGGGATGCACGCCTCTTTTGTTAAAGAGATGCTAAAATCTTGGGCCACGACAAGCAGAGCAACCCCCTCGGACTGGCTCCAGGTGAGCTCTGCGGTACTTGAGAGTGGACCACAATTGAAATGGAAATGCTTATTCAGACAAGAGGCTAGACTTTTAGAACAGCAGGAAAAAGCAAAGGGAATTGACATTTCCCTAGATAAAATTCTAGGTGAAGGGCTCTTTTCCGACCCTCAGGAACAAGCTAATTTGGATGAAAACACACTCTCCATGTGTACTCTAGCAGCCTTAAGGGCTTGGGACAGGGTACAAGACCCAGGACAGAGAATGGAATCATTTGACAGAGTTAAACAGGGTCAGAGAGAACCCTTTAGTGACTTTTTACAAAGACTAACTAAGGCTGTACAAATAGGGATATCTGACCCAGAAGCAAGACGTATAATGATTGAGTCTTTGGCTTATGAAAATGCAAATGTGGAATGCAAAAGGATTTGGGGGCCTTTAAAGCTCAGATCAGCGCCCTTGGAAGAATGGGTCTTGCATACACTAAATGTTGATACATTTGATTATGGCACTGAAGCATGGGTAGAAGAAGCAATTTCCAATGGTAAAAGGAGACACCAGAATACCAAATATTTTAATTGTAGCAAAATGGGTCATATGAAAAGGAATTGTAGAAAATGGATTTTCAGAAATAATAATGCATCTTTTAGAAATAACAGAAATAGGAGGACTCAGCCTTCAGGTTTATGTAGAAGATGTAGAAAAGGCAGACATTGGACGAATGAATGCAGGTCTACAAGAGATAGACAAGGCAACCTGATACAGACGGGAAACGTGAGGGGGGGGGCTCACAGGCCCCCATGGCAAACATGGTTCAGTCATTTCCAGTTTCTGCAGAGAACGTGCCTCGTCAGGACAATTAGGAAGCCCCATGCCTACTGTTACAAGCAATAATGATCAGAAAGATAAGTTACGTGTGTTTTGGCAAACTTCTATAAATGATCAAAGACCTAAACTGAGAGTGTGTGTAAATGGAATTTTTATTACTGGCCTGCTGGACACAGGTGCTGATGTAAGTATCATTACCCCAGAATCTTGGCATCCATTTTGGCCTCTTCAGAATGTTCAGCTCCTGGGAATTGGAACCCTATCTCAAGTAAGGCAGAGCACGAGATGGGTTGAATGTATAGGGCCAGAGGGACAAATAGGAAAATTAAGGCCATATGTAGCCAATATTGCAATGAATTTATGGGGTTGTGACCTATTACAACAATGGAATACCCAAATTAACATTCCTGTTACTTCTAGAGCCTATATTTCTGAGAATAATATTAAAAGATATTACAAACGGAGAAAACCGGCCATTCGGGCTGTACAAGAACAAGCAATTGATGTCCCTTCAGAGATACCAACAGCCTCAGCCTTGCCTCTAAAATGGTTGACTGAGAAACCAATATGGACAAAGCAATGACCTTTAGCTGAGGAAAAGTTACAGGCTTTAGAACAGCTGGTACAAGAACAATTAGATGCTGGACATATAGAAGAATCTACCAGCCCTTGGAACTCTCCTGTATTTGTGGTTAAGAAAAAAATCAGGTAAATGGAGAATGGTGACAGATCTCAGGGCCATCAGCAAGGTTATCCAACCTATGGGCCTTCTGCAATCTGGAATTCCTTTGCCCTCTTTATTACCAAAAGGATGGCCTCTCATAGTTATTGATTTAAAGGATTGTTTTTTTCACTATACCTTTACAAAAGAAGATAGAGAAAAATTTGCCTTCACAGTGCCTACTTATAACAATTCTCAACCTTTGAGGAGGTACCACTGGGTCGTCCTCCCCCAGGGTATGTTAAATAGCCCCTCCCTGTGCCAATATTTTGTGAATCAACCATTGCAAATAATACACAAGAAATTTCCCAAATCTATAGTATACCATTACATGGACGACATTTTGTTATCCGATTCAAACATAGATACCTTGAACAGACTGTTTGAAGAAATAAAGATACTTTTACCTAAATGGAGATTGCAAATTGCTCCTGAAAAGATTCAGAAGGGAGATTCTGTTAATTATTTAGGTTATAAAATAGGTTTCAAAAAATTAAGACACAAAAGGCACAAATTAGGAGAGATCGCCTACAGACTCTCAATGACTTTCAAAGACTGTTAGGAGACATTTCCAGTCTACGACCAGCTATTGGGATAACACCTGATCTAATAATTCATTTGAACAAAACCTTGGATGGTGATAAAGATTTAAACAGTCTCAGAGAATTAACAGCTGAAGCAGAAAAGGAACTGACAATGATTGAGAAAAAATTACAAGAGGCACATGTGGACAGGGTGAATCCAGAGCTCGATTGTATTCTCGTCATACTACCATTAAAAATTTCCCCTACAGGAATTTTAATGCAGAGAGATGATATTGTCTTGGAATGGATCTTTTTACCACAAAAACCAAGTAAGAAACTGAAAACTTATGTGGAAATAGTCTCTGAGTTAATTATAAAAGGCAAGCTGAGACTTCGTCAACTAACAGGCATAGACCTAGCAGAAATTATAGTGCCTTTCACTGCTGATGAACTAAAGAAGTTATGGGAAGATAATGAACCATGGCAAAGAGCTTGTGCTAATTTTTGGGAGACATTAATAACAACTATCCAAAAAACAAGAGGCTTAACTTCATAAAGAGAACTTCTTGGATTCTTCCTCGAATCATCCCTGATGCTCCAGTAACTGGAGCCCGTACATTCTATACGGATGCCAATAAATCAGGGAAGGCAGGTTACAAATCAGAAGACTTGGGTAAGGTGGAACAAAGTCCTTATGATTCTGTCCAGAAGGCAGAATTATATGCCATTCTTATGGTGCTAAGGGATTTTAAAGAACCTATTAATATAGTTACTGATTCACAATATGCAGAAAGAGTAATTTTACATATTGAAACTGCTGAATTTATACCTGATGATACAGAACTAACCTCATTGTTTCTCCAGGTTCAAGATTTGATCAGGAACAGGCTTTGCCCTATGTACATAACACACATCTGATCCCATACAGGTCTGCCAGGTCCTCTAGCACAAGGTAATGCAGAAATTGATCAATTATTGATTGGTAGTGTGCTACAAGCCTCTGAATTTCATAAAAAACATCATGTTAATAGTAAAGGTTTGAAGAAAGAGTTTTCTATTACATGGCAACAAGCTTAGGAGATTGTAAAGAAATGCCTTACTTGGTCTTTCTATAACCAAACGCCACTGCCTGCAGGGGCTAATCCAAAGGGCACCCAAAGGAATGAAATCTGGCAGATGGATGTGTTCCACTTTGCAGAATTTGGCAAATTAAAATATGTTCATCACACCATTGACACTTATTCAGGCTTTCAGTGGGCAACTGCTTTAAGTTCAGAAAAAGCTGATTCAGTAATCACTCATTTATTAGAAGTCATGGCTATCATGTGTATACTTACACAAATAAAGATGGATAATGGTCCTGCTTATGTCTCTAGGAAAATGAAATGGTTTTTTGATTATTACAATATCAAGCATGTTACAGGTATACCATACAATCCTACAGGTCAAGCAGTCATAGAAAGATCAAATCAAACTATAAAGGATATGTTGAACAAACAGAAAGGGGTGGAAAACACCCCCAGAAATAGGTTACATAATGCTTTATTAACCTTGAATTTCCTCAACGCTAATGAGAAGGGAACAACGGCTGTAGAAAGACATTGGATAATGGAAAAGTCTACTGAACTAAATCAACCAGTTTATTCCAAGGATGTGCTGACCTCACAATGGAAGCCAGGAGATGTGCTGCGTTGGGGAAGGGGTTTTGTTCTTATCTCCACAGGTGAGGAAAAATTGTGGGTACCGTAAAAATTAATAAAGGTTCGGTTTGAAGAAGAGAAGCCACTTGGAAAAGATAAATAACAATTCATTCACAAGGACGGTGAGCATACTAATGGTAAGAAATACAGATAGGTTGGGGCAGGGTTCTTATCTCCACAGGAAAATACTCATCTTCAAAGAAATTAAGGGACCCTGAATATTTAATTACTGATGGATGGACACATTTTGTAAGTATTAATTTATATATATATATGTCTTATTAAACATTTCTTTATAAATATGTAGAGCTGGTTTTGAAGTTGGACTCTGGCTCAGTCCCTCTCCAATTCCAAGCCTGTTAGTAAGAGAAAAACTTAGAGTTTCTGGAGTTTCTGTCTCATGTCAAGAGCCATGATATGGGACAGAAAGAAATATGAGTTTAGAAAACATCTTTGCTTTTCTTCATATCTATCATACTTTTCATTGAATATATCTATCATACCTTTCACTGAATATACATATATATATGTCTATATGATTAATGTTTAAGTTTTTCACAATGAGCAATGAGTTTTTCCTGAAGTGACATTTGAAGTTTCCAGGAAGAAGATGGGGCCCCACAACAACAACTCTACCTGGTTGATATGACGTCATGATACTGATAGCACTACTACAAGACCTGTTTTGGGTACCAGCTGCACAAGATGATCCCAACTTGGTTAGCCGAAATGGTGCACATCTTGTACAACATTTTGGCCAGACCTCCACAAAATACTCAGAGACTATTTGCAATTTTAAAAGACATTGATCTTGAAATTTAACCATCATTTTACTTTCACAGGATCCCCCAGAAAGAACGTCACCCCCATGACAGCTGGAAGTAATTCTAGAGGACGACGTCCCCTCTCCCAGTAAAGTTTGCCCCTGGGTTTAGGGACATCATTTAGGGGTTGGGAGATTACGGAGGAATTTTATAAGCTCAGGGATCATTTTGAAAAAAAAAGAAGAGGGAATGATGGGATAATAGATTTATAATTGTGAATTACTGTTTTTAGACAAATATATTGGTATTGATTCTTGTATATTCATACAAAGTTAAATTATATTGACTATTGTATGCATGCATTTTTCTACCTCTGTTTAAAACATTTTTTATGTATTGACATATATTGTATTGATATATATATATATATATATTGTATATATTTACCACATTGCAGTGTACATTTCTACCTCTGTTTAAGATACTTATATAATGTTTGTGTATTAATATATATTTACCATATTGCAATGTATATTTGTACAGTGTTTATATTTGGAGGTCATTATCCTCATTTGTTACACAGTTGTTTATTGTCTTAGTCTTTAAGTTAGATAGATATTGAGAATTATATAGATTAATAGTCATCTAAGTTTGTCATTTATAATTAGACTAATCAGGTTCTTTAGATATATAGAGATTATACTCAGTATAGATAGATAATCTTCAACCTCTTCAAAGAGCTGTAGAAATGGCCTTTAATCTAACTCAGAGTTTCGTGATAGTGAGACACAATTGCTCCTGGCAACACCGCTCTATTCCCGAGAGAATGTTGAGCACCAAAGACACTCCATCTGGAGCCTTTCTTTTTGGCAGAACTGGCCTTTGGGCAAAGAAATGCCCATACCTCAACGACTGACAGAGATACAGAGCATGCATCAATGGATAAAACAGGACTGTCATATCCTGCCAAGACAGGGTAAGATAGTTTTGAAAAGTTCCTTGCCTTTAATAATGGTATGTCAGTTATGTTAGGCCTTAGCCAAAGTTGGTTGACTCAACATTGCAAACGAGACTTTGGGTGATTGCCCAGGTAGTCAGTTGTCTCTGTCAATTGTTGCACATTTTGGATATATCTCGTTTGTTAAGTAATATTTATTCCTTTCTCAGATCTTTGACGGAGTTGAAGATTATATAATTGTAGTTACTCTCTACATTATTTAGACTCCTTGAGATAGAATGTTTAGCAAAACTTTTGTTCTCAATATTGTTTGTTATATTTATTATTTGTTATTATTGTATATAGTTGTATTTGGTTTAGTTCTGCCTTATTTAGACAAAAGGGGGAGATGTAGGGATAAGTTCTGCCCCTTAGGGGGTGTGTTCGCCTCAGGCTAATGTTTACCTATAAATCTGGCGAGTGTGCTGGCAGCACTTGCTTCTGCTTTCCTGGTCTCTGCGGGAACGGTGGTTCTGTAAGTCTATTTCCCCATTAAAGCTGTATATATTTTTACAATCTGTCTGCATTTGTTTACGCCATTACAGTTTCTTTATTCATTAATGGTAATCGCAGCATGCAGAGGGCACTCTCACATCATCTCCCCTTTTCTGTTTAAATAAAAAAGACGACTTTTACTTTAGCACAGTAAAAGTCCATATAACAAAACAGGTATCAAGCAAGAATTACAGTTACAATATTTATATCTACTTCCTATCTATTCTTCAACACCATTAAAGACTCCAGAAGGATATACTATTACCTCAGTTAACAGGTAGTGCATTACAAGCAACTTCCTAAATTTTAGAGTTGACAGAGACTTCTTGCTGCCTGGACAGTCACCCAAAGTTCTTCTGTACTACTGGCACATTCATCTTTAGCCTACAGGCCCATAGTATCCAGCAGACTTTTCCATGAAGCAGGCAATTTCAAAGACAGTTCCTCCTATATTGGCAGCTTGGCAGTCACTTTCTTCTTTATCCTGCAGAATGTCTCATAGGCTCTTTCAAGAAGCAGTAACCCTGAATGATCATCTCACCTTTAGGCAAGTTCAGCAGTCATTTCTCTGTGGCTCCTGTATGTTCATTTTATCTAACAATCTCCATAAGGAACCTCTTCAATGCTCATCTTCCTCTTGAAGTAGATTGGTGATGCCAGGAGCAGAGGTGTCTTATTGCCTGAAAGGTCCTAAATTTTTAAAACATTTTAAATGCAATATTCTGGAGGCCTCTGAAAGATTTGAAGAATACCTATATAAGTGAAATATATCTCTATGTATCTAGAAAACCTAACATGTCTACAATTTTGACTATTATAGATGATTATCTATTAACTTATATTTCTTAATTATACTTTATATTTTTAAATGAGCTATACAAGAAGAATACCTTAATCAAGATCAGAAACACTGGTGTAAAAGGTTCTTCTGTCCATGTGTTATTTTCATTGGTTGAATAAAGAAACTGCCTTGGCCTTTTGATAGGGTAGAACTTAGGTAGGTGGAGTAGACAGAATGGAATGCTGGGAAAAAGAAGGGCAGAGTCGAGACTCCATGAATCTCCTGCCTGAGATGGATGTAGGTCAGAATCTTGCTGGTAAGCTACAGTCACGTGGTGATACACAGATTTAATAGAAATGGGTTAATCAAGATGTGAGTTAGCCAATAAGAGGCTAGAGCTAATGGGCCAGGCAGTGTTTAAATGAATACAGTTTCTGTGTGGTTATTTTGGGTATAAGATAGCTGTGCGGCTGGGACCAAAAGCATGCCTCCTCTTCCCACTACAACAGAATGGTGACCAATGTCTTAAACGAACTCCATGTAAAACCCGAGAGAGCTTAAAAAGGAATTATATACACAATGTAGAGTTTAGCACACCTTGTGGTGTGTCATAGCTCCTTTAAGAGAGAATTTTCTGACTCAGCAGCCATAACAACAACAATAAAAAAAAGCTGCACAGTTTTTAAACATGGTTTCCTGGGCCCTGCCACTGGTGACAACTCCAGCTATGGGGCATTTGTGGGCCTGGGTATTTGTGTGCCCTCTCGGGACCAGGAGAAAAGTAGCTGAGATCATTCCCATGACTCAGCTCTTCTTGCCTGGGTAGACAGCAGGATCAGGTTTGTGCAGGCAGGAGAGCATGGCAGATTTCCACCACCATACACAGAGATGTTTCCAGGCTGCTCAATGCTCTGCATGGCAGATTCAGGGTAAGCCAGATAAAAAGAGCTTATGTGCTGCAAACTCATTCTCAGAGTTAAAGTGCTGATCATGGCTTCTACCTGGTGACCCCAGAGCTAGGAGAAATGGTACTTCCACTATTTTGCAATTGGAGAGAGGTACAGCCAACATCCAGAGCAGTTGTAACCGAGCTGCTTAGCGTTTTAAAACTCTTCAAGACAGTAGAGTATTACAAGCAATGCAATAGGACAGATTCAGATGTAAGAGACCTCTTAATGGGTCACAATGTTGGATAAATACATGTAGGCTTGGAAGAGAAAATAAAAAGAGTATATAGAGTCATAAAATAACGTTAATGCTTTAAAAAGAGGGTAAAGTCTTTAAAGAGATAGAGTGCAGATAGTCATAGATTAAAAGAAGTTAAAAAAGCAAGGTAAATATGGAAAATTCACAGAGAGTCTGGATTCTGTGTATTATTGTATTTTCTTTGAATTTTTTGACTGTGAAGGGGCTAACTGCAGAGAGACACTTTATTGTGTGTGCTGCTGATCTAATCCAGCATCTATATTATAAAGGTATCTTGACTTCAAAATTTGGGTCTAAGGATATGGTGCTTTGAAAAAGAGGTTCTTCTTTTGTTTTCACAGAGGATGTTACCCTATGGATTGCTTCTAGACAAATATGGTTTGATAGACTAGCTGAAAGATTGCTGTGAACACACTTAAAACTTACTTAGCTCAACTGGCAAACTGAGGTGAACCTAGCATACAGGATATCTGATTAACAGTGCCCCAATACAGCATGAAGCAGTTTGGAGAGAAAAAACTAAGCCTGTATCCCCAAATATTGTTTATAAATGTTCTTTTACATTTAAATTGGGATATGATATAGATATTAACAATTTACATTGGTATAAATTTTGCTTTATTGATATAAATTTAAGGTTAATCTTGTTATATGTATTTCTGATCTTGAATAAGGTATTGTGATTGTGTAGTTCATTTAAAATGTAATGTATAATTAGGAAATATAGGTTGTTAATGGATAATCATTGGTAATAGTCAAGCTTGTAGTCATGTTAGTTAAATTTTTTAGATATATAGAGATATATTTCAGTTAGATAGGCATTCTTCTCATCTTTCAAAAATTACAGAATATGGCAGCTAAATGTTCTAATAACTTAGGGCTTTTCATGACAATGAGACACGTCTGCTCCTGGCAGCACCAATCTACTTCAAGAGGAATATGGGCATTGAAGAAACTCCTTATGGAGTTTGGTATCCATTTGGGCAAGAAACTGCTCTTGCCTTGACCATTGCATAAACTAGACATAAAGGACCTGAAGAGAGAGGACCGCTGAGCTTGCCTAAAGGTGAGATGGTCCTTCAGGTTTCCTGCTTTATGAAAGAGTCTGTGAGACATTCTGAAGGACAAAGAAGAAAGTGAACTGTCTTTGATATTTCCAGCTTAATGGAAAAGTCTTCTGGATACTATGGGCCTGTAGGCTGAACGTGGATGCCCCAACGGTACAAAAAAACCCTTGGGTAACCTGTTCAGGCAGTGAGATGTCTCTGTCATTTCTAGAGTTTTGGAAGTTGCTTATAATGCACTTCTCATTTACTTAGGTAATATTATATTCTTCTGGAGTCTTTGATAGAGTTGAAGAATAGATAGTTATGATTATAGTTTTCCTTTGTTATGATAAAAGATAAAATAAGTATAAATATTGTATCTGTAATTCTTTCTTGATAACTGTTTTGTTATATGTAATTTTACTATGTTAAAGTTAAAGCCTTCCTTTTTGTTTCAACAGAAAAAGGGGAAATGGTGTAGGAGGTTTTTCTGTCTATGTGTTGTTTTCATTGGTTGAATGAAGAAACTGCCTTGGTCTTTTGGGAGGGCAGCACTTAGGTAGGCAGAGTAGACAGAATGGAATGCTGGGAGGAAAAAGGCAGAATTGAGATTCCATGAATCTCCTGCCTGAGATGGATGTAGGTTAGAATCTTGCTGGTAAGCCACAGTCATGTGGTGATACACATATTTAATAGAAATGGGTTAATCAAGATGTGAGACTTAGCTAATAAGAAGCTAGAACTAATGGGCCAGGCAATGTTTAAATGAATACAGTTTCTGTGTGGTTATTTCAGGTATAAGATAGCAGAGCAGCCGGGACCAAAAGCAGGCCCGCTCCTTCCATTACAACAAAATACATATATGTATAACAAAATTGACCTTAAATTTGTATCAATAAACCAAGATCCATATCAAGGCAAATTATTCATCTCTATATCATATTCCCCTTTAAATGTAAAAAAAAAAAAAACCATTTATAAAAAATATTTGGGATTATGGTCTAGATTTTTTTCCAAAGCAAAAAAATGTACAGAAATCTTTCTATTTGGTGAATATGTCTTAAAATACTAGATTTTGGCATCTGAGAGCCTCTATGCACTATGACATTGATGACAGCAAATATCATCCAATAAAAGAAACTCTACCTTCAAGAATTTAATATAAATTTTTTCCTATCATCCAGTGACTGGTTATCTTATTGAAGAATCTCATGCACTGCGTGGGACACAGAATTCACAGCATGGGCAACAGCATACACCGCAGTGTACACATCATAACTGCTCTCACTAAAGGCCATGTCAAAAGTCTGTACCATTAACCATTCTAATGAGGCATTGAATAAGTTTTTCAGGGTCTGACACATAGAAGCTGATACTTCTAAACTTCAACCACCTACTCTTGCCAGGTTTTCATCTGAGTTTTAGGAATTGTTCCACGTAAGGTCAAAATTTAAAAAGCATAAATCTCAACAGAATGGTTTGTAAAAGTTAACACCCCAATGGCATGAGTCAAGTGTGAAGTGTATATTTCTTATAGAGATATCCATCTTACTGTGAGGTGGTGACCCATGTTCTTTGTTTACTTAGTGATTCCCACATTCTAAAGCACACAGTTCAAGTACTGTCTATGTCACCATAAATGAAAAATAAATTGTGGATGATGTCATGATTTGGTTATCATATACTTCAGGTCTTGACAAGTATAAATGCTTGTTGACTGCGATCATATTCACAAAGTCATAGCAGACTGTATATTTTCCATCTCTTTTTTTTCAATTATGTGAGAAATTGAGCACTATTTTCATTGTCTGAGTTGGGCAGCCCAACCCAGTTTCAGTTTAAGTGAAGCACAAAAGAAATCGTGGCCTGAACAAGAGATGCATCTTTGTGGGCCATCTGATACATAGAGGGAAACTGACCATGATCACTTAGGATAGGATGGACAGGTGTATAGATAAGCTGAATGAATGACCCAAGGTCATAGGCAAACTGAATGAACACAGGGAAGAGCATGAAGTAAGTTGCACTCCTGAGAACTCAGAAATACTGTTCTGCCAAGTGTTCTAAAGAGCAAACTCACTTGTTAAACTTTTCTCATCTCTGTTTCACACAAGGAAATGCAAAATCCCCGTCAAGTTTCTGAATATTAGCTTTTAACTACACATTTTGACATACATATGTGGTCATTATCTTCCTCACACTTTTCTTAACATCTTGGAATGGTACAAATGGAGACAAGGATTTCTTTCAAACACCTAAAAATACTCACCTGCTGAGATATGTAGAGGTATGTTACTAGTCCTATAAAGACAGATGTTGTTAAATAAGGTTCTCTAAGCTACATAGCATACCTGATCTTGTCATTATGGACATAATTAGAGGCAGTTTCTTTATTTTGTTCAGATGAAATGAATTAGACTGTGTAATTGTGACACATTATTACACCATCATTGCTGGTAATTGAAATACTAGTGACATATTTGGTAAAAGAAATGGGTTCTTGCTGACATCACCAATGCTAAAATTCAAGACCAGATCAAACTGACAGTTTTCATTTTGTGTTCTATAAAAGTCAACAGTGTTTATTATAGACAGAGATCTACAGTATGATTATTTGTAGTAGATAAAAAGATTATCCTATACTGGACAGTATTCCCAACCTCCCTCAGTAATTTATATAAATGTCCTGTGTTGTGAGATTTAAATGACATAAATTGCTGGAAGGTTAAAAAAGCTTTAAAATTTCATAAAAGTAAATCTCCCATAAAAATATGCAGCTTTCATAGAAATGGCTGTCTTTCTCTGGTTTTTGAGAGCTTGCACAGAAGACAAATAAATGGTAAAGGCTTTGATGAAACAGAAAACCTGGTCATACATTCAGTTTGAAATTATTGAGCAAAATTAAATGTACATGTGATGCAATAGCCAAGATTCTGGTAATTTTTATGAGCCAAACTAAACTGGATAGGCATTCAAAGAATGACTGAGCACAGTAGTCTTCTAGGGGCAAAATTTGGTTCCTGTACCACTAATTCTTTCATATTTACCGGACAATATAGTTAACGTATTCCCTCATGTCTATCATTACCATCTTGTATTTTTTCTTTATTGATTAAAAGCACAAAATGTTCTTTAAATATTTAATTTTTAATAAATAGATTCATCTGTGTGTATGGACATGAGAAATACTCATATAGACCATAAAAAGGGAATGGATTTCATTATTTACAGTAACATTTGTCTTTAGTTACCACTGGCCTCAAATGCAGAATGATATACCTACTCCATTTCATAGATGCAGAGATTAAGGATAATTATACCAGGTATATCTGAACAACGTACACTTTCTTGTAGAGAGCACCTTTTGTCTACATTTGAGATAAGAACTTATGGAAGTGAAACACTAACTTCTGCACACTAAACATCAAGAAACCTCAATGATTTGAGCTTTTAGTGTGGCATAGTGATCTAAAGTGCTATATTTGAAAAGAGCTATCAATGACACACAAAATAAAAAATGCATAGTGTTCAAAGTGGTAAAAGCCAAAGTTACAATAAGTAAAATTATTGAAGAGTAACAATAAGTCGTAAATAAGATATTGTTGACAGTGAGTAAACAGTTTGGACTTATAGAAAAGAGACACGTGCTTCTTCAATAATAGCAAAGAGCTGGTAGATCACTATTCTCAGTGTTGTCAAATATCATATGCTGCAGCTGCCACTCAGGCAAGTGCTAGGAAAGTAAGCAGTCACCACTATTAGTGACACCTCATATTTCAAAGAATGCAAACATATCATTTGTACTACAAATATTCTTGCTTTACTTTAAAGAGACAGTGAAGAACTGTACTGTGGAAATAAAGGCCTGTGGTTGTACATAAGTGAAGTATGGAGAAACAGAATCATATAAGAATTTAACAGTGGGCAAGTCTCCTGTTTTTGTTCTTTATGCAGCATTAGAAGGCACAGTGTGTCCACATGTAGAGCATCTGAGAGAGAAACTGAACATCTATGTAAAAACTCCTTTCATCTAGGGGTGCCACACATATTAGTTGCTCTTGGACACGCATTTGAAGCTGCATGGTCATCACAGTATCTAATCAACATCAGTTTAGTTGTTCCATTTAGTATGTTATTTATTGACTACTATGAGGTTTCCTTTGATAAGATATCACTGGCTACTCAGTTTTGGAAACAGTCAAAAGGAGAGATATACGTGGGGAACAAAGTTACACAGTCCCCTTTTCCCTCAGCTTCCAGTCTTATAAGTAGGAGGGTAACTAGGAAAATAATATTACAGCCCCTGTACAAACTAAAAATAAAAAAAAAACAGCAATGGGTCTCAAGGAACATGTGTTTTTTTTCCTTAGGTGTGCAAATTGAAATAACACAACAAAAAATTCTAAACATTTTTCTGATTTTCATTTTCTGATCTCCTATGAACTATTTATGTTGACATTTACATAGACAATTCAAAGAAACTTACTGTATATTCAGAATGTGGTTGAAATAATCTATCTCCACAGGACGCTGCTCTGTTATAAGTAAGAAGACACAACCTGTCAACAAATCTTCATCCTTGTCTTTATTCTCATTCATTCTCCAAAAACACCTGGGTTGAGTGGACCTGGACACAAGAAGTGGAATGTTCAGGAAAAAGAAGAGAAAAATCAAAGCAAACATCTTTGTCCTTCTTGAAGCCTGGGCAGTGTGTGTGGTGAAGTGCTCTTCAGATCAGCACATTATATGGGTACCCATATTTTCCCACCTGCTTTTATTTCTGCAGCCAAAGCAGAGGCTGTTTGTGTATTCATGATTCCTTTATTTCCCAGTTGATTCCTCACCTCTGGGGAATCTTGGACACCTTCTTCCCCTATGGCTGTGCACCTGATATGCATGTGATCCAAATTTAGCTTGGAAATATATGAGGAGAATTCAGGTAGTTTCATGACATCATTTAATTTTGTGGAAATTAAGGCTCCCTGGGGAATGTTATTTTGAGAAAAATTGGCCCATGACTGCCAGAACAATCTTTTTATGTTATTGCCTTTAGAAATGATGTCAGTGTATTTTGTTAGATGATCAACACTGAGACATGCAGCAATGTTTCAGGAAGGACACACGAAGTCGAAATTCCTAGTTGCACACAGGGAATTTTTTCACAAAGTCTCTGTCAGGGAACAACAGTTCCATGGTTAGAGAAATTGAGTTTCACACAGCTTGCCTAGTGGGCTAATACTACAGGACTGACAGTAACAGAATATCTAACCAATAACTGTGCTTCCAACTTCTTGAGAACAATAATCAACCTCAATTCTAATTTTTTATTAATCCTGCTGTTCTACCATTATCCAAATCACCACAGAATCAGTTACATTTATAGCATTACAAAATGTTTTTGAATATTCAATAAGATCCCTTCAGATTCTGTGTCCTACATTTCAAACACTCAATAATATCTCTCACTCCTCCTCCAAACACAAATATTTAGTAGAAGACAAGGCAAATATATTATGTCTAAGCATAATCCCTTTCATAATTTCCCTCCCTGAGCCTCAGTTTTCATAGATTAATTAGTCATTTGACCAAATTTTTCTGCCTTATCTGTGACTTCATACAGTGTTTTTCTCATTTTAGATTTTTTTATTTTTATTTTTCCATTCAAAAATTTACACTTCCTCCCCTCCTCCCATTCCGCTCCCTCTCCCCCACTCACCATTCTCCCTCCCCCTCCCTCCTTAAGAGAGGGCAGGGAACCCTGCTCTGTGGGAAGTCCAAGCCCCCCCCCCATCCCCCCCTCACATCCAGGCCTAGGAAGCTTTGAATCCAAATAGACTAGGGTCCCAAAAAGCCAGTACATGCAGTAGAAACAAGTCCCAGTGCCTTTATCAATTGCTTCTCAATCAGCCCCCATTTTCAGCCACATTCAGAGATGATCGCATGCTCATTCAGTCCCGGTCCAGCTGGATTTGGTGAGCTCCCATTAGAACAGGCACACTGTCTCAGTGGGTGGACCAACCCCTCGCAGTCCACACTTCCTTGCTCATCTTCTCCCTCCTTGTGCTCTTCAACTGGACCTTGGGGGCTCAGTCCGTTGCTCTGATTAGACACTTTGTCTCTATCTCCATCCGTTGCCAGACAATCCACCTCAGGATCCAGCAATACTGCTCTTGGGAATATACCCAAGAGATGCCCAATCATACTACAAAAGCTTTTGTTTAACTATGTTCATAGCAGCATTATTTGTAATTGCCAGATCCTGGAAACAACCTAGATGCCCCTCAATGGAAGAATGGATAAAGAAAGTGTGGAATATATACACATTAGAGTACTACTCAGAGGTAAAAAAAATAATGACATTTTGAATTTTGCATGCAAATGGATGGAAATAGAAAACACTATACTGAGTGAGATAACCCAGACCCAAAAAGAGGAATATGGTATGTACTCACTCATTAGTGGACTCTAGCTATAAACAAAGGACATTAAGCCTATAGTCCACAAGCCTAGAAAAGTCAAGTAACAAGGTGAACCCAAAGAAAAACATATATAGATCTTCTTGAAAATTGGAAGCAAACAAAATTGCCGGGCAAAAGTTAAGAGCATGGGGGTGGGGGTGGGGGTGGAGGTGGGGGAAGAAGAAAGGGGGAGAGAGAAGGGAAAAGGGAAAGACTGGAGAGTGCTTGGGGCAGTGGGAGGGTGGAGATGAAGGAAGAGCGGATATGGGAGCAGGGAAGAAGATATCTACATTAAGGGAGCCATTTTAGGGTTGGCAAGAGACTTGGCTCTAGAGGGGATCCCAGGTGTCCATGGGGATGTCCCCAGCTAGGTCCTTGGGCAGCAGAGTAGAGGGTACCTGAACTGGCCTTGCGCCACTATCACACTGATGATTATCTCGAATATCATCATTTTAGATTCTTATAGTTGTTGTGAATATGTTTTGTTGAAAATCTACAAAGGAAATAGATACTGTGAATTGACCATGGGCTCAATGCATAATTTTTTTTCTTTTTTTATTGCCTGAATTTAAGCAAGCTTTTATTAAAATTTACATATTGACCAAGATGGAATTTTCTCAGGATCAACATCAGGAAACTTTACAGATTAGTTACTTATAAATTCTTCTTATACCATTTTCCAACTCAACTGTTTTGCTTGCCTTCTAGACTGTGCATTGCCAGTGTGAGGGGGCATTGATGAATGTGAGCAGATGAGTCTCTTTCAGTGGATGGATATGGACTGCAGTAAAAGCAGAACAGAAATAGGGCATGGAGGCCCCAAAATATGAGCTTATTTCCACATTGACCAAAAGTCAGAGAGTTGAAACATACCTCTATTCCTTCAGGATTATTGTGTTTCTACCTCAAACAAAAGTCCCGCAAAAACAAAAAAGATTTAGGTCAGAGAGTTCTGCTTTCTCAAGGTTATTGTCAACAGGTGTGTCTAATAGCCAGACCTTGTATTTTAGGAATAGAGAAGTAGATTGCTTCTACCTCAAACAAAAGTCTAAGGATCCAACTAAGGTTCCATTTCTTTTAAGGAGGTGACATTGGATTCCATCCAGGGAGTAGTTTGCCTTTAGAATGTTTTGGGTTAGGGTGTGAGCAAGACTTGTTTTGTTCTAGCAACAGAATTCTTAACTATGTATGTAGCCCATGAACCTCAACTGTTCTATTCATTTTCTTGTATCATGCTAATGCAGTTTTTTTTTTTTAAATCTTACTCCTTCCTTTTGGGGCCAGGAGTATTTCAAGCAATTGGAAATTATATGCAGGCAATTTCAGTATTTATTGGAACTCCCTTCCAGTACTATTCTATGTTTTATTGTTTTAAAATACATCTTTGTATACTTAACAAATTTTTCTAAAACCACACACCCCTATCCTGGCAAGTGGTACTTTTGTTGAGGCTGGTTCCCGACAGTAGTGTAAGACTTTCTCTACTTGGTTGTAAGATTTACTTAGCATTTGATGAGGTAAACAGAAATAAAGTTCTAGTTTTGAACTTAGTACATTTAAACATCGCCATGTAAAAGGACATGACCTCTCATTCTGTGATGAGCTGTCTCTGTTTAGATCTCTACACATTTTATTAGATTATTTTATAATTCGATATCTAGTTTATTGAGGGTTTTTGGGGGACATCCTTATGAGTTAATTAATTAATTTATTTATTTAAAATTTCCACCTCCTCCCATCCTCCCATTTCGCTCCCACTCCCTCTATTCCCCCTCCCTTTCATTCTCCAGTCCTAAGAGAAGTCAGGATGCCCTGCCCTGTGGGAAGTCCAAGCCCCCACCCCCCATCCAGGTCTAGGAAGATGTGCATCCAAACAGATTAGGCTCCCATAAAAGCCAGTACATGCATTAGAATCAAGATCTGGTATCATTATCATTGGCTTCTCAGTCTGCCCTCATTGACAGCCACATTCAGAGAGTTCAGTTTGATCACATGCTCATTCAGTCCCAGTTTATCTGGCCCATTAGATCAGTCCCACCTTCTCCATGGATGGACCAACCCCTCGCGGTCCTGACTTCCTTGCTCATGTTCTCCCTCCTTCTGCTCTTCATCTGGGCCTTGGGAGCTCAGTCCAGTGCTCCAATGTAGGTCTCTGTCTCTATCTCCATCCATCAACAAATGAAGGATCTATGGTGATATGCAAGATATTCATCAGTGTGTCTATAGGATAAGGCCAGTTCAGGCACCCTCTCTTCTGCTGCCCATGAACCTTGCTAGGGAAATCCCCTTGGACACCTGGGAAGTCCTCTAGAGCCAAGTCTCTTGCTAAACCTAAAATGGCTCCCTTAGTTAAGATATCTTCTTCCCTGCTCCCATATCCACTCTTCCTCCATCTCAACCATCCTATTCCCCCTAGCTCTCCCCAATTCTCTCCTTTTCCCTTCTCTCTCCCCGTCTCCCCTTCATCCCAACCCACTCCCCCTTCCCCCGCTTACAACTTTTGTCCAGCGATCTTGTCTACTTCCAATATCCAGGTGGATAACTATATGTTTTTCTTTGGGTTCACATTCTTATTTAGCTTCTCTAGGATCACAAACTATAGGTTCAATGTCCTTTGTTTATGGCTTTACAAGTGAGTACATACCATATTCCTCTTTTTGGGTCTGGGTTATCTCACTCAGTAAAGTGTTTTCTATTTCCATCTATTTGCATGCAAAATTCAGGATGTCATTGTTTTTTTACCGCTGAGTAGAACTCTAAAGTGTATATATTCCATACTTTCCTTATCTATTCTTCTATTGAGGGGCACCTAGGTTGTTTCCAGGTTCTGGCTATTACAAATAATGCTGCTATGAACATAGTTCAACAAATGCTTTTGTAGTATGATTGGGCATCTCTTGGGTATATTCCCAAGAGTGGAATTGCGTGTTCCTGAGGCAGGTTGACTCCCAGTTTCCTGAGAAACTGACACACTGATTTCCAAAGTGGTTGCACAAGTTTGCATTCCCACCAGCAATGGATGAGTGTTTCCCTTTCTCCACAACCTCTCCAGCATAGGCTATCATTGGTGTTTTGGATGTTAGCCATTCTGATAGGTGTAAGGTGGTATCTCAAAGTTGGTTTGATTTGCATTTCTCTGATTGCTAAGGAGGTTGAGCATGACCATTGAACTTCTGTTGAGAATTTTCTATTCAGTTCAGTGCCCCATTTTTAATTGGGTTAATTAGAGTTTTAATGTCTAGTTTCTTGAGTTCTTTACATATTTTGGAGATCAGACCTTTGTCTGATGTGGGGTTGGTGAAGATCATCTCCCATTCAATAGCTTGCCTTTTTGTCTTAATGACATTGTCCTTTGCTTTACAGAAGCTTCTCAGTTTCAGGAGTCACATTTATTCATTGTTGCTCTTATTGTCTGTGTTACTGAGGTTATACATTGGAATTGATCTCCTGTCCCCACGTGTTGCAGACTACTTCCCACTTTCTGTTCTATCAGGTTCCGTGTAGTCAGATTTATACTAAGGTCTTTAATCCACTTGGACTTGAGATTTGTGCATGGTGATAGATATGAATCTATTTTCATTCTTCTACAGGTTGACATCCATTATGCCAGCACCATTTGTTAAAGATGCTTTCTTTCTTCCATTGTATAATTTTAGCTCCTTTGTCAAAAATAAGGTGTTCATAGGTTTGTGGATTAATATCCAAGTCTTTGATTCGATTCCATTGGTCAACATCTCTATTTTTATGCCAATACCAAGCTGTTTTCATTACTGTAGCTATGTAATAGAGTTTGAAGTCAAGGATGGTAATGCCTCCAGAAGTTCCATTATTGTATTGGATTGTTTGGGATATCCTGGGTTTTTTGTTTTTCCATATAAAGTTGATTATTGTTCTCTCAAGGTCTGTGAAGAATTTTGTTGGGATTTTGATGAGGATTGCATTGAATCTATAAATTATTTTTGGTACAATTGCCATTTTTACTATGTTTATCCTCCCAATCCAAGAACAAGGGAGATCCTTCCATTTTCTGGTACCTCTTCAATTTCTTTTTTCAAAGTCTTAAAATTCTTGTCAAATATATCTTTCACTTCCTTGGTTAGAGTTACTCCAAGATACTTTATGCTGTTTGTGGCTATCAAGAAAGGTGATGCTTTTCTGATTTCCCTCTATGCTTCTTTATTCTTTGTGTATAAGAGGGCAACTGATTTTTTGGAGTTGATCTTGTATCCTGCCACATAGCTAAAGGTGTTTATCAGCTATAGGAGTTTTTTGGTAGAGTTTTGGTGTCGCTTATGTACACTATCATATCTGCAAATAACGAAAGTTTGACTTCTTCCTTTCCAATTCGAGTCCACTTGATCTCCTTATGTTGTCTTATTGCTATTGCTAGAACTTCAAGTACTATATTGAAGAGGTATGGAGAGAGTGGACAGCCTTGTCTTGTTCCTGATATTAGTGGAATCGCTTTGAATTTCTCTCTAATTTGATGTTAGTTGTTGGCTTGCTGTAGATTGCTTTTATTATATTTAGTTATGAACATTGTATCCCTAGTCTCTCCAAGACCTTTATCATAAAGGGGTGTTGAATTTTGTCAAATGCTTTTTCAGCATCTAATGAAATGATCATATGGTTTTTTTCTTTCAGTTTATTTATATGATGGATTACATTGATAGATTTTTGTATGTTAAACTAGCCCTGCATCTCTGGGATGAGGCCTACTTGATCATAATGTATAATTTTTTTGGATGTGTTCTTGGATTCAGTTTGCCAGTATTTTACTGAGAATATTTTTGTCAATGTTCATGAGTGAGATTGGCCTGTAATTCTCTTTCTTGGTTGAGTCTTTGTGTGGTTTTAGTATCAAGGTAACCGTAGCTTCATAAAAGATTTGCAATGACTCTTCTGTTTCTATTTTGTGAAATACATTAAGGAATATAGGTATTAGCTCTTCTTGGAAATTCTGATAGAATTCTGCATTGAAACCATCTGGTCCAGGGCTTTTTTTGGTAGGGAGGTTTCTGATGACAGCTTCTAATTCCTTGCGACTCACAGGTCTATTTAAACTATTCACCTGGTCTTGATTTAATTTTGGTATATGGTACTTTTCTAAAAAAGTGTCCATTTCTTTCACATATTCCAATTTTGTGGCATACGGGCTTTTGTAGTAATATCTAATTATTCTCTGAATTTCCTCTATGTCTGTGGTTATGTTCCCCCTTTTATTTCTGATCTTATTGTGTGTTCTCTCTCTGCTGTTTTATTAGTTTGGATAGGGGTTTGTCAATCTTGTTGATTTTCTCCAAGAGCCAGCTTTTTGTTTCATTGATTCTTTGGATTGTTTTCTGTCTTTCTATTTTGTTGATTTCAGCCATCAGTTTGATTATTTCCAGTCTTCTACTCCTCCTGAGTCTCCTTTTTTTTTTTCTAGAGCTTTCAACTGTGCTGTTGAGTCTCTAATGTGTGCTTTCTCCATTTTCTTTATGTGTGCACTTAGTGCTATGAACTTTCCTCTTAGCACTGCTTTCATAGTGTCCCATAGGTTTGGGTATGTTGTGTTTTTATTTTCATTGAATTCAAGGAAGACTTTAATTTCTTTATCTATTTCTTCCTTGACCCAGGGGTGGTTCAGTAGTTGACTGCTCAATTTCCATGATTTTGTAGGCTTTCTGGGGTTAGAATTTTTGTTAAATTCTAACTTTATTCCATGGTGATCCGATAGTACAGAGGTGGTTACTACAATTTCTTTCTATCTATGGATGTTTGCTTTGTTACCAATTATGTGATCAATTTTTGAGAAGGTTCCATGCAATGCTGAGAAGAAGGTATATTCTTTTCTTTTTGGTTGAAATGTTCTATAGATACCTAAGGCCATTTGGTTCATTAGTCCCAGAAGATAGGCTAACTCAAGTTCTTTTAATTTTAATGTTGGGAGGCCTGTTCATAGGTTTGGGTATGCATCATAGTTAAAACAACTTTTAAATAATGACTTAACGTTAGGTTAAGATGTTTTTGCCAATTGCTTTGGAAAACAATTTTTACTTTTAATAGCTGAGCGAGGGCTTGTTGAGGTCAGGAAGCAGGAACAATGGTAGCCTGGCCACTACTGCTGCCATGACTTTTTTACTATTATGTGTTGGTGATGATTAATTCCTTTTACCAATTTCTATCCTCAGTTTCCTGATATGATTTAATAAACTGTTGATGAGTGGGTATCCACCCTGAGGACTTATAGAATAATTGATTTTCATACACAAAATCTTAGATTTATGATTCTCTTAAGACTTTTTTTTTTTTTTTGAGACACAGTTTTTCTGTAGCTTTTGGAGCCTATCCTGGAACTCTTGTAAACCAGGCTGGCCTTGAACTTAGATCTGCCTACCACGCTAGGATTAAAGGCATGCACCACCACCACCCGGCAGGACTTTTTATAAAATTACCTTTTAAGGTAAATAATGAAGTGATTGGTCCTTTCCTTGGAACCACATTATGACCTGTCAGTAAAAGAACTGCCTGAGAAGAGTTTGCTTGTCTACATGTTGTTAATCTCTAACAAGTTGCTTGGGTATAAATGTATGTGGGTTCTTGGGACAAGTGATTTTTCATCTGTAATATATAAAATATTTAGTTATGTAATCAGTATGGAAAACATGCTGTTTTTTACTTGTAGTCATTCACTTGAAAAATAGAATGTAACCACATGTAATTTTTATATTACTTGAAAATTTTTGTTGGAGTATATAAGGTGCAAGAAAAAATACAGACACAAGAGACAGAAAACAACAGGAAAGATGTAGAAGGAAACTTTGAAGGAAGGTATCAAGATAGACAGGAGGGAAACATAAGAATAATATAGGAGGGGCTGGAGAAATGGCTCAGCGGTTATGAGCACTGCCTGCTCTTCCAAAGGTCCTGAGTTCAATTCCCAGCAACCCCATGGTGGCTCACAACCATCTTTTATGAGGTCTGGTACCTTCTTCTGGCCTGCAGGCACACAGACAGAATATTGTATACATAATAAATATTTTTTAAAAACAATAATATAGGAGAACAAGCAACAGAAATAATAAAAAGAACTAAGCTTTGTCCATCAGAAAAGTCCTTGTCTGTCTATTCAGGAGTTTGCCTACTTTGCATCTCCTCTTGTTTCTCTGACTGGCTGAAGGCATGCCATTCATTAGCACCCTAGGTGAGATTCTGAAATGTTGATGTGTGTGTGTGCATGCGTGTTTTCCTTTGTCAATGCCCCTAGAAAGCTAAGTTTTACTCCCTCATATAAAAAAGACAAGTTGAGAAATTAGTTTGCCAACTCTGTGGATCCCCCTCAGCCCCTGAGCTACTAAAGACTGGTCTTCATGGCAGCATTATGAGTATTAGCCCTTGTAATGGTTTGAAAGAAGATGGCCCAGAAAGGGAGCAGCACTATTAGGAGGTATGGCTTTATTGGAGTAGGTTAAGCCTTCTTGGAGAAAGTGTGTCACTGTGGGTGTGGAATTTGAGGTCTCCTATGTTCCAGGAACTCTTAGGGTCACAGTTCACTTCCTGTTGTCTTTGATTGATGCAGACAACACCATGTCTGCCTACATTCTACCATGTTTCTCACCATAATGTATTAAACCTCTGTAATGAAAGTCACCACTTGAATTAACATTTGAATTTTCCTTTGTAAGAGTTGCCATGGTCATAGTATTTCTTCACAGCAATAGAAATCCTAAGACAGCCCCTCTGTCCAAAGAGGGGTTGGTTAAAATCTTTTCCCATACTGTACTGTCTCATTTCTGAATGATGGTGTCCTTTGCCATATAGGAACTAATCAGTTTCTTGAGATACATTTATTGTTGGTTTTAGTGCCTGTGCTATCCATGTTCTGCTCATATATACAGTCATCTTCCCCATGCCAATGAGATCAAGGCTATTCCCCACTTTCGTTTCTATCAGATTCAATGTATCTGACCTTATTTTAAGGTTATTGATCCAGGCAGGGTGATAAATATGGATCTATTTGGATTCTTCTACATGCAGTCATCAATTTTGACCAGCACCATTTGTTGAAGATAGTATCTTTTATAGAAAAACAACAACAAAAAAAACCACCAAAATTTTTACAGGCATCAAAACTACTTCAATATCTTGAATATTGAATGTTTCTGAAGTAAACATGGGTGAGCAAATTTCTCTGTGCTATGCTGACCTATATACCTTCATAAGCAGCTCTTGCCACCACTTCTCTCTCACTATTCAGTTTCCCAATCCACTTCTGACTCTGGCTCAGTCTGCCTTCAACATAGCTCTTCTCCCTCTCCCAGGCTGCCATGGACCTCCTCTTCACCACCACCATACATACTTGCTATCAGCTTAAATCAGAGCTGGATATAATAGAAACATCAATGTGAAGTGAAAAATGAAACACTCAGTAAGTCTAATAGTAACTCAAGTTTGTGTTTTCATTTCTTTGATTGAGTGATCCAATTCCCATCTTATCTTCAAGCCCTGATATTTGTTTCTCCCTCCTGTATCTTGGTGGTTAAATTCTCAGCACTCAAATGTGCACCAAGATTCACTCTCCGCCCAGTCAGTATCCATACTACAAGATGTACTATTTCAGTTCACATTTCAACAAACAGCAATACTGAGAACACCTTAATGTTAATAAACAATGTTTCCATTAGTTGGCTACTAAATCCCTGAACCATTTATATAATGGTATGGCTAAATACACTGCAACACATTTCTTGGCCTAACTCTAAAATGTCTGAATCTCACTATTTTTAATATCAATACTCTAATATAGTGCTTCAGAGTTGGAATAAGTACTCCCCCATCTTTTCTCAGTACTTCAAAATGATCTTCAGGCACATTTCTGAGGATTTCTAAGGCACACATGAGCATGTAGATATTATCTTCTTTACAGGTCATCTGTTTCATAATTTACTCATATTTGTATGGATCAACTCACACATGAAATGAAACTGAAAGTGTTTATTAAAGCCTTTTTTTTTTTTTTTTTTTTTTTTTGGTTTTTCGAGACAGGGTTTCTCTGTAGCTTTGGAGCCTGTCCTGGAACTCCCTTTGTAGACCAGGCTGGCCTCGAACTCACAGAGATCCGCCTGCCTCTGCCTCCCGAGTGCTGGGATTAAAGGCGTGCGCCACCACCGCCCGGCTAAAGCCATTTTCTTGAGATTAATTTCATGATGAATTTTCTGGCATGTCTACAACATTATTGTTACTGAAAAGCCTTAACAAAAAGATGAAATTGAATTGTTTAGGGGTGGCTTGTAGACTAGAATTTATAAGGTAAAAGAGGAAACGGATACAATGATGCTCAATATTTGCTCATGGGCACCAGTGTTCGAAGGTTCATTGGAGCATAACTGAATCACAGGGTCTAAGCATTTAGAGGCATGCATAGGCACAGCCCATTTTGTAATATGTCTCTGACAGTTTTATAGACATAGTTCCATTTGCCCCTTTGCAAACTGCTCTCTCTTCTCCCTGAAAACAAAGAAAGCAGCCTCCTCTCTGAGGCTCCATAAATCTATATGTTCTGTCTGTGTTGAGCTCCATTAACTAGACCAGGTACAACTATGGCAGTAAGCTTGGAGCAGTGAGCACCAACAATCTTCCCTAGTATAGTTGACTCAAATATTTCCTCTATTATTATTTTTCCGGTGTACATGCAATTTTGAAGAATGGGGTCAGCACATGTTTCTTGAGAGTCATTTCCTGGGTAAATGTAAAATACACACGCAACTAACCACCCAAATGGGGACTAACAACAGGAACAAATATGGATGCCACTGAAACTCATGTTGTTAAACCAATGAGTTTAATTACAGGGATATGGAGGAATGTTACAAAATATCTGAATACACTGTGCAAAGATGTGTTATTGTAATTGGTTTAATAAGAAGTTAAATGGCCTATAGCGAGGCAAGAATAGGTGGAACTTCCGGGAAAAGAAAGGAACTGGAGATAAATCTAGATATATGGAGAAGATGCTAACAAGGCTCAGAACAACTTGGAGATACAGAATGAAAGGGGAAAAAAAGCCACATGGTAGCATGTAGTCTAAAAATATGGGATAATTTAAGATATAAGAGCTTGTTAGGAAAAAACCTAAAGTATAGGCAGAGGTTCCAAAAGTAGTAAGTCTCTGTGTCATTCATTATTTGTGAACTTGCGGCTCAAAGAAAAATATGGCTACTAAGGAGCCATTTATAAGGACAAAGGGACTTAAAGGTAATTACCAGCATGAGACTTCAACATAGATTATAAACACTAGACACCGGGAACACACTGCCCATCTGCAGACGTACCCACGGGTTAAAGGGTGACCTATCCTCCTGGCTCAATTTGTTTAAGCCTTACCTAAGGAGCATGATTGGTGTTTTGGGAGTTAAACACAGTGAACCCTGTCAAATTCAGGAACTTCTTGAAGCTATTGAGTGGTTTATTTCCTGTCTTAATCAGCTTCCTTTCAGAAAAGAATGCTTTACTGTACAGGAAATACCTACATAACAGCATATTACTCAGGCTTCTCCATTTTGTATTCATTCTGAAATATTTGAAGTTTAAAAAAGTATGTTATGAAGAATTTTTTCCACACTGTCACATTTTCAGAATTTCTCTTCAGTATTAACTTTTTGATATTTACTAAGAGTTGAACATTGCTTAAAGGCTTTCACAAGTTTGTGTTCACAATGATTCTCTAGTGAAGACCCCTCTAGTAGTCCCTAAGGATATATCTTGGATAAAGCACATGCCACATTACTTACTTTGGCAACGTTTCTCAACAGTTTGTATTTTTTTATGTTGATGTTTTATTAGACGTGAGTGTCAAATAAAGTCTTTGCCCCATGCTACACATCTGCACGGTTTCTTACCTCTATGAATGTTCTGAGATATGAGTCAGTAGTAAAGGATTTCTCACATTGACTACATTTGTAAGGTTTCTCTTCTGTATGAACTATTTGATGTACTCTAAGATATGATCCACTGGTAAAATACCTGTCACATTTATTGCATTTGTAAGGTTTCTCTCCTGTATGAATTCACTGATGGGTTCGAAGTCATCATTTCCATATAAAGCATTTGCCACATTCATTACAATTGTAGGTTTCTCTCCTGTATGAATTCTTTGGTGTTCTCTAAGTTTGAATTTCAGGCTAAAGCACTTGCCACACTCATTGCATTGATAAGGTTTCTCCCGAGTATGAATTTTCTGATGTTTCTTTAGAAGTTGTTTCTTGACAAAGGATAGGCCACATTCACTACATTTGTAAGGTTTCTCACCTCTATGAATTTTCTGATGCAATCTAAGATATGAGCCAGTGGTAAAGGATTTCTGACATTCACCACATTTGTAAGGTTTTTCTCCTGTATGAAATTTCCTATGTATTCTCAGATAGGACCCACTGGCAAATGACTTCTCACATTCACTGCATTTGTAAGGTTTCTCACCTGTATGAGTCCTCTGATGCAACTGAAGAGATGAACAACTGGTAAAGGATTTCTTACACTCACTGCATTTGTAAGGATTCTCTTCTGCATGAATTTTCTTATGGCTTTTAAGATCCGAATCAACTGAAAAGCATTTGTCACATTCACTACATTTATAAGGTTTCTCTCCTGTATGAACTGTCAGGTGTCTTCTTAGCTGTTGTTTCTGGATAAAGCCTTTGCCACATTCACTACATTTGTAGGGTCTCTCACCTGTATGAATGTTCTGATGCAATTGAAGAGATGAACTACTGCTGAAGGATTTCTCACATTCACTACATTTAAAAGGCCTATTTCCTGTATGATTTGTCTGATGTCTCCTAAGTTGGTGCTTCTGAATAAAGGATTTGTCACATTCACTGCATTTGTATGGTTTCTCACCTGTATGGATTCTCTTATGCAGTCGAAGAGATGAATTACTGCTAAAGAATTTCTTACATTCACAGCATTCGTAAGGATTCTCTTCTGCATGAATTTTCTGATGGCTTCTAAGATCTGAAGCAACTGAAAAGGATTTCTCACACTCACTACATTTATAAGGCTTCTCTCCTGTATGAATTGTCAGGTGTCTTCTTAGCTGTTGCTTCTGGATAAAACCTTTTCCACATTCATTACATTTGTAAGGTCTCTCACCAGTATGAAATTTCTGATGCTGTCGAAGAGATGAACTACTACTAAAGCACTTCTTACACTCACTGCATTTGTAAGGATTCTCTTCTGCATGAATTTTCTGATGGTTTCTAAGATCTGAAGCAACTGAAAAGGATTTCTCACACTCACTACATTTATAAGGCTTCTCTCCTGTATGAATTGTCAGGTGTCTTCTTAGCTGTTGCTTCTGGATAAAACCTTTTCCACATTCACTACATTTGTAGGGTCTCTCACCTTTATGGATGTTCTGATGCAATTTAAGATATGAACTACTGGTAAAGAATTTGTCACATTCACTACATTTATAAGGTTTCTCACCTGTATGGATGTTCTGATGCAATCGAAGAGATGAACTACTAGTAAAGCATTTGCCACATTCAACACATTTGTATGGTTTCACACCTGTATGAATGTTCTGATGCAATCTAAGGTATGAAGTACGGGCAAAGGCTTTCCCACATTCAGGGCATTTATAAGGCCTCTCTCCAGTATGAATTGTCAGGTGTCTCCTAAGATGGTCTTTCTGGGAAAAGGATTTGTCACATTCACTGCATTTGTAATTCTTCTCCCCTGTATGAAGTTTCTGATGGGTTTTTAGATGTGTCTGCTGGGTAAAGCATTTGCCACATTCCCTACATTTGTAAGGTTTCTCTCCTGTATGAATTCTTTGATGTGCTTTAAGTTTAGCTTTCTGAATAAATGCTTTATCACACTCAGTACATTTGTAAGGTTTCTCTCTTGTGTGAACCCTCTGATTTGTTTTAACACCTGAGGCAGTGGAAAGGGATCCGTCACATTCATTAAATCGGTCAAGTCTCTCTCCACTGTGGCTTCTACCATGGTGTTCAAGGTGTGGCAATGTGTAAAAATTACTACACTGCTTGCATTCATGAGACTTATCTCCTCTATGAATTTTCTGATGTTTTTCAAGATCTGAACAGCAAATGAAGCAATTATCATAATCAGCAAATTTGAAAGTTTCCTCTCCAGTGTGGATTCGGTAATATCTTTTAAACTCTGATGAATTATAAAAGCACTTACTATTTTCAATACAATTGTAGGGTTTGTCTCCATAATGGATATGGTTATGTACTTTGAGTTGTGGTAAATGCAGAAAGATATTGCTATATTCTGTACATTTATAAGGTTTCTCCTCTGTATGAGAACCTTGATATCTACTGAGAATTGAGTATGTCTTGAAGCATTTCTGGCATTGCTGTGGTTCCTTTCCACTGTGGATTTTTTTCAGCGTGAGTTTATGATTAGAGTCAAAAGAGTTATCATTCTCGGTATTTTTTTGTTCTTCCTTTCCAGCATAGATTTGTTGATTTTGACTGATGTTGGAACAGAAATTTAAACAGCTTACACAGTCCTCACAGTTGGAGGGTTCTTCTTCTGTGTTCTCACTTCTTTGCCTATTCACGTGATTATGGACATTATGCTTTGAGCAAAGGTGAAGGTCCTTATATTCAACACACATGTGATGGTTGTCTGGAAAATTAAAACAAGAATTACAGCAATTGATTCATGAATAACATATTCAATAACTGAAATTTTCTAAGAAAGGTAAACTAACAATTCTTAAAATTAGAGTTTCAAGCAGATGTCTTCTGCATTTAACTATCATTATTTGGAAGCTCAGAAGAACCTCCACTCAAACCGCAAGGAAGGCTAATAACTTTCTCACTCTTTTCTAAACCTTCCACAAGGTTTCTAAACTTTGTAGAAAAAAATGAGCAATAATAAACTCTGAGAAAGGAGCTCTCTGAAGGATCACATAAGATCCCTATGTTCTTGCTGTGTATGTTTCTGAGACACAGTCACATCATGTGCCTTCTCTGGTTAGGAATTCACTTTGTAACCCAGGGTAGAATAAAACTCACCTCTTGTTTCTTCCTCCCTATTGCTATGAATAAAACCATGTCAAGACTAAATATAGAGACCACATCTCAAACAACAAATAAATAAACAAAAACAACAACAAGTTCACCTCCAAAAACCTTTAATTTAAAATCTCTCTTTTTAAGGGATCTAAGTGGGATGCATGGATTTCCTTGGGAAGGGGAAAGAGAATGGATACCGAGAGTGGAATGCAAACAGGAGAGATCAGTTTGGAGGGAAGAACAAAGGGAAGAGAATACGGGGAGAGAAAACTGGAATTGTAGGACACTGGCATGTGTGATGTGTATGTGTAAGTCGAGTACAGTAGTAGCTCCCAAGATTGTATGAGGGTGACCCCAGAGAGAACTCCTAGAAACAGAGGATTCAGAGTTTGAACTAGCCATCCTCTGTAACCAGGTAAGGCTTAAAATGATGGGACTGGGACACTGGATCAGATACAAAACCTTCCACCTACAATCTATCCCACCTGTAAGATGTGCTGGGGTAATGGAGGAGCAGAATTTGTGGGCGGGGCCAACCGATGACTGGTCAAATTTGAGGCCCTCACCATGAAAGGAAGCCCATGCCCAATACTGCCTGGATAATCAGTAACCTGAGGCTAGATAGTCAAAAGACCTATGATAGAAAAAATTCAAATTAGTTATTTCTAATGATATTCTTATACAGTCATACATTGGTGCCTAGTCCAACTGTCATCAAAGCAGCTACCAGCAGCATCTGACAGGAGCAGACGAAGAACCCATACTAAACATTACACAGAGTTCAAATTGGAGATCTCCATTAGGTCTGTCCCCCTGGAGCTAGCGAACTCCAAGGAATAAGAGCGAGAAGTGGGGGAGTCAGAGAGGTTGAAGACACCAGGAAAACACAGCCTACAGATATCAACTAGGCAGGGCTGACAGGTGCTCAGAGACTGAAAGGGCAACCATGGAGACAGAATGGGTCTGTTCTAGGTCCTCTACATATATGTTACAGTTGTTAGCTTGGTGTTTTTGTGGGGCTCCTACTAGTGTGAGTGGGGGCACCTCTGACTCTTTTGACTGCTTTCCTCCTACTGGACCCTTTAGGGACCCTCTCCTCTTACTTGGTTGACTCATCCAATCTTAATACGAGGAACTGTGTCTAGCCTTACTTTCTTTGTATATTTGTTTTTGTTTTCAAGACAGGGTTTCTCTGTGTAGCACTGGCTATCCTGGAACTCATTCTGTCGACCAGGCTGGCCTTGAGCTCAGAAATCTGCCAGCCTCTGCCTCCCAAGTGCTGGGATTAAAGGGGTATGAACTAATGCCCTGCTATGTATAATCTTATTGCATCTAGTTATACTGTGTTGAGATGTCTGGAAGGCTTGCTCATTTCTGAAAAGAAGTGGAAAATGACTGGACCTGAGGGAGAAGGGAGATTGGAGGAGATGGGAGGAAGAAAAGGAGGGGAAACTGGGACTGGGATGTATTAAAAACAAACAAACAAACAAACAAAATTCTCCTTTTCTTAAAACTCAGAAATAGGAGAATAGTTTAATTCAATAATAAATAAAAAAAATTACACAGTATACTGTAATATCTGTCCTTGCCATAAATATTCAATTGTCTTTGAACTTTGAGGTTTTCATTAAAAACAAGAAAGAGAGCTGGGGAGAATCAGCAGTATCTCACATTCGTTACTCTTCCAGAGAACATAGAAAATGTAAAGGATTATATTGATAACCAGTATTTCCCTTATTTCTAAGAGTCTCTAGACAGTTCAGGGAGTTTACATACATATAAGTAGGTAAATATAAATGATAAACTAGAATTCTACAAGAAGAGCATTTTTACCTATAAAGACTAGATTGCTGTAATTCTCCAACATCACATCCACATACAAAGCCCTCTGAGCAGAGTCCAGGCATTCCCACTCCTCATGGGAGAAGTCCACAGCCACATCCTGAAATGTCAACAGACCCTGTAATGGATAATTAATTAAACATTTACCATGAACTGCGGGACAAAATGCTTTCCTAGGTAAAAGACAACTAAAAAGTTAGAGATATTTTGTGATACAGGTGAGTTATGGATATTAGTCAAACACTAGTTTTCTAGATGTGCTACAGAGATGACTTAGAAGTTAAGAGCCCCAGCTGCTCTCCCAGGGGACCATAGTTTGACTCCCAGCACCCAGACAGCACCTTTCCAGTTCCATAATATCCAATGTTCTCGGGGCTGGAGAGATGGCTCAGCGGTTAAGAGCACTGACTGCTCTTCCAAAGGTCCTGAGTTCAATTCCCAGCAACCACATGGTGGCTCACAACCATCTGTAATGAGGTCTGGTGCCCTCTTCTGGCCTGCAGGCATACACACAGACAAAATATTGTATACATAATGAATAAATAAATAAATAAATATTAAAAAAAATCCAATGTTCTCTACTAAACTATATAGGCAGGAGACACAGACAGCATTCACACATTTATTCAGCCAAATATACAAAAATGAAAGTTAATTTTAATAAAAGATACTTTCTACAATACTCATACTCTCTCTATATATTTCATAGCTCTGTAAAAACAGGATAGCATAATAGTACTACAACCAGCAAATCTATAAGTAATATAAGATACACACTTAAGGTCTAGATGCAAGAATGTACCTTTACAAATGCTGTCTTTAAATCAAAGATGTTCACACAAGGAAAAGTTAGGATGAGCAAAAGTGCTTCTAAATTCTACAACTCTCAATCTTGCTCAAATATGGATGCTGTCTCTCTGCAGTGAGGCCTCAGATGACTCTATTCTAGATTCTCAGTTCAGATCCTGAGCCCTAGTTATAAAGCTGCACGCTTTCTAGAACAAAGAGGTAGTATATGGAATGCAAAATTCAGGGATGAATTAAGTTAGAGATTTTTCTTTAAATAGTAAAGAGTATGACATCAGATGTATACATCTAACATTCCAAACAACTCATAGAATCAACTATTCTGAAGTTTTTTATGAAAATATTTGCATTCATAAAACAAATAAATCTGCCATAGACAATGTTAATATTATTCAAATATTTCTAAAAGCAGACATACCCAATACAGATAATAACAATTTCAGAAATTCAATGAGGTTTTATTATAGGATGAGAAAAATATTTACAAATAAACATTGTATGTGACAATAAATTCAGATGAAATAAAAGGTTTTCTGTGTTTGAAATGAATGTATTAAGTGTGTGAGAATTATTCTAATAATCTATTAGTTTTGACTATATTGCTCATGAGATTGGCACACTTGACAATTTCTCTTTTAAAAAATATTTATTTATTTATTATGTATAAAATATTCTGTCTGTGTGTATGTCTGCAGGCCAGAAGAGGGCACCAGACCTCATTACAGATAGTTGTGAGCCACCATGTGGTTGCTGGGAATTGAACTCAGGACCTTTGGAAGAGCAGGCAATGCTCTTAACCTCTGAGCCATCTCTCCATCCTCACACTTGACAATTACAATCTTCAAATTTCAACTCTATTCTTTTCTTCAGCGTTTGAGCTGAATTGTCTAACAGGATTCTGGGTTGCATAGATAAGAATCATTTATGATTCCTCCTTCATTTTTCCAAAAATAGAAGACACAGGGATATAAACTGGTTCTATATTGAGTGTGTACCACAAATGTAAATCTGGGGGGCTGGAAAGATGGCTCAGAAATAAAGGACTTTTGCTGTTTCTGCAGAGAAATTGTACTTCATTCTATCTACACACAGGGTATCTCAATACAGTACCTGACTCTAGTACCAAGTGTTAGGGGTCCACAGGCATCACGCAGGAAAACATGCAGATAAATACTCACATACTTAAATTAAAATATTTTTAAAGAATGAGAAGAAAACCTGTCCATTGCAACAATTCTTCAAAGCCTCTACATACCTAATATACTTATACTATAGCTCCAGGGAAAGAAAAAAACTTAGGGTTAGGGGAACAAACCTTCTTCCTCCAAAAGAAGAGAGTGAAATCAGTACAAGGGACATTCATTAACATATAAAAATTGATGGCATATACACAGCACCAAGTCAATGTTCTTTAGAAAATTCTTACTGATATATTGAACATGATGCAATATAGAGGTAGAGACAGTAGTGCTTATATCCTGTCTGAAAAATAAAATAAAAGTCAAAAATACTATTTTGTGTATTGAGAACTTTGCACTGCACATTTTTTATCAAGAGAATGATATGAACAGGATCTCTCTTGAAATGAAAAGATGTCAGGTGTCAACACCCATCATCATTGTGTGACATCAAATGTAAAAGAAAATCCAGTATATTGAAATTTGCATCTCCTCATAAAACATCAGTTTTTATGGCAAGAATAAGATACACATTCCTTCCACTATCTGTGCTTTATGAGGCGCTGAAATATTTGGTACTAGGATTCATGACAGAGTGTCTCTTTTAATTCTACATTTCCATAAATTGCTCAGTGATGTCAGTCAAAGTTTCCTGTACTTGCATGGCTATTTTCATAAACCTGGCTTTGGAAAACTGATCAAACCTGACAGGTAATCTATGCTGAACATGAAACCTTCCTTCCTCACTAATTATATAAGGACACAAGATCATCCTGTATAGGAAATGGTCCTCAACATAGTTTTTTGATCATCAATTACAATAGAATCCCTTTCAGTATTATAGGTCTTAAACCTTAAAAATAGTATGTCCTCACTGAAATAACCAAGGGAGACTGCAATGGGATAAAAATATGATACAGAGCTGAAAGATTTAAGGACTTAATCTTGACAATCAGAAAATAAAATAAAAAAAAAAAAGAACACTAGAAAATAACACTTTAGATAATTTAGTGACTTGGATAGGAATGGCCCCATAGGCTCAAAGATTTGAATGCTTTGTCATCAGGGAGCGGAACTATTAGGAGGTGTGGCTTTGCTGGAGTAGGAGCGGCCTTGTTAGAGGATATGTGTCATTGGGGGTAGGCCATGAGGTTTCTAGAAGCTCAAGTCAGGTCCTGTCTCCCTTCCTTCTACCTGCTGATCAAATGTAGAACTCTTGGCTTCTTCTCCAGCACCATGCTTACTGCCATGACAATAAAGGTCTAAACCTCTGAACCTATAAACCAGCCCTAAATTAAATGTTTTCCTTTATAAGAGGAAACCGTGGTCATGGTGTCTCCTCACAGTAAGAGAAACCCTAACACAGACGACAATATAATAGGAAAAGAGATAAAGGCTCACATGATTTCAATAATGAAAACAATTTTCAAAGAAATGCAGACATAACACTGACCTGGGGTAGATTTACAGGACAATCATCCATTCTTCCTGTTGGTCTTCTCTCAGTTTCTGTCTCTGGAACAAACACCAGAACTTTTCTTGACATTTCACATCAACATATCAAAAATAAAAAGCTAAAATTAACACAATGTTACAGATGACGCCCAAACAGGTAAGAATACCAAACCCCCAAAAGATACTAAAGGACATCACAACATTCCTACAGAGAGGGGAACATGGAAGGATATACTTTGAGTGTATCATTGCACCCAGAAACATGGGCTCTTAAAATTCACGGAGGGAAGTTCACTTGAAGAAAGTTTGAAGTAACACAGATTATGCACTCAAGAAGCACTGCAGTTGATAATTAGAGACAAAGTACACATAGAAAACTCAGAGAGAAACTATTAAGGACAACACAGGAAATAAGACATTTAACAAAGAGAATAGATAGACAGAGAAGAGCTAAAGAGTAACTACCATGTCCAAAACACAAACACAGTAAATCACTATTTCAATCTGGAGGAAAAATACTGATGATACCTGGTGATGAAATGGACCAATCCTACACTGATCCCTCATGCTCTATTTGTTTCCCTCATTGAAATAACAGGCAGCTGCAAATTTCTTATGACCAAATTTAAACAATAGTTGAAAACAAATCCATGTAAATGAAAAACCAAACTCTCAGAACCAACCACAGATATATTTGTCAATTACACTAAAGAATGACCACTAAATGAATCTAGAATATTCATGCTTTCATCAACAAAATAAGACAATAAAATGAAAATCAGCTTGTCACTCTAAAATCTACACTATGAAGCACGATTAATAAAAACTCAGAGAGAAGATTGGGATTCAACCTGAAGATCCGAAAAGCAAAGCAGCCAGACATTGGCTCTTACCTCGACCTCAGTCCAAAAGAGCACTCCTGCCTTCAGGAACATCACAATGAGACTGTCTGAGAGCTGTTTCTTCCCATTTTATAATGCTCTCTAGTTTTGGGATTAAAGGCGTGCACCTCTGGGATTAAAGGCATGCACTGCCCAGTTTCTATGGCAACTAGTGTGGCTACTGGGATTAAAGGTATATTATTACTGTCTGGCTGGAAGGCTGATCAGTGTGGCTGTCTTACTTCCCTGATCCCCAAGCAAGCTTTATTTATTAAAATACAATTGAAATGCCACAATAATATGACAGAATAGGTGAGAAATTGTCAGTTTTGACAAAGGAAATAAAAATATTTCATTAGTTTTACTAATCTTACTCAGAAGAAACCAGAGGACACATGGAGAATTCATATTTTTAAACTAACAAAAGGGGAAGAACCTGAGAACAATAATAGAAACAGTATGTGTCCTCCCTATAGGTGGTTCCATGAGAACATAAATAGAATTCACAACAGCAACATGAAATTGGACAGCAATATAGTGATGATGGTGAAATGCAACAAGAAAAAAGAACTTCCAGTGAATAGCACCACATAGGGTCAACTCTCCACAGAGAAGAATATGCATGAGCTTTAGGGACCTTAGGCTCAACTGCAAACCTTGTGATTTGTTTCTCAATGCATTCACAGATTAACCACATGAAAGAGACTGTAGGCTGTGGCTTACACCACAATTAACACTCAGGCCTTAATCCAAGTTTCCTGATGCAGATGCTGACTCCTGTTGGGCCATCATGAACCATTTAGAGAAGAAATGTGTCCTCTTTCTACAGCACATCTTACTGATTGGTGTGCAGATTTTAGAGCATTGGAATCCCATAGTAGAAATTAATGATACAGACTCAAAGAAGAATACAAGGAGTCAATGCAGACTTACTGCATTAAAAAATAAAAGCAAAAAAAAAAAAACCCACATATACAAAACATTTTTATACATTTTTCTGAATAGGAAAATGAATCCCCATGTAATAGAATTTAAAATGAGACATTGCAATGTATGTCAATGATGCCAGTGTTACCTTATGGAGTGTTGTGGAGAGTCATATACAAATAAATCAGAATAGAAAAAGAAAAGGATGTGTTCTTCTTTAGAAACAAGGAAAGAAATCAGCTTTCTGTATCATGAAACAAGAACAGTATTAAGCAAATGTTGGGCTTGATGCAGTCAGTGTTTCCTTTAACAGTGTCTGTGAATTGAACAGATTCATCACAAAATCTTCTAATTCCTATAGAAAAAAACTCTACTAATCCTCCACAGAGAATACTGCAAGAAACATAAAGAAAAGGAATGCAACAAGTTATCAGACAACGCTGCTTTATTTAGATACACAAAGCAAGCAGATGACAACAAAAAATATGAGCAAGGAAAAAAATTCAGACCACTTTCCAAGACATTATTGTCTCTCATAAATGTGGAAATGGAACGCAAGGATTTCATACAAAAAAATGCAGGACTGTTTCAACAGCCACAAACCAATCCATTCAAGGAACAAAATACATAGATTCAGTGAGAAAGGATACATGATCATGTCAATAGATCAATGGAAGATCCGTGGGAAAATGTGACATTTGTTCAGTATAAAACTAAAGAATATGAGGAGAAAAGTAACAGCTCAGCATAAAGAATACAAAAGAAAAAACCTAAACCTGACATTACACAGAATGAGGACAGATACCATCATTCTGCTCTAATCATAAAAAGGAGCAAAGATGTTCACTCCCTCCACACTAACTCAACAGAGTGCATTCAAATTCACCCAGAGCAAGGAAAGAAAATTTTCAATGCTTAAAATGAAGACACTGAGAAAGGCAAGTTGTTCCAAGTTACAAGAAATGTAATTCTGAAATTCCAAATATTTCATGTTCCAAGAGAAACCTCAGATGTGAAAAGTCTCAGGAAGCCATATAAAATCCACAAACAGCATTGCTTGGTTTTCTATATTCCAATAGAAGATGCTGAGAAATCAGCAAACAACTTATAGTGTCTAAAGATGTCTTGAAATCCTGGTGTAGCATTTAAACCACTAAATGCACTCTTCAGATTGCTGGGAGAGATGATCAGAGTTCACAGACAATGACAACCTGTACTGCAAAGTCAACTTCCCAAGCATATTATGCCATTAGTAGAATACAGCCAAGACTATTTTGTAGGTAACAGAAAGCTTTCTGGTGTGACCTAAGGCCAGTTTTACAACGGAAATATACAGATGTTATGAAAACTGGCCAAAAGACAATGAATGGAAAGGTTACAGGCCTAGGAGAGAATCTACGCCTGACATTTTGCAGGTTCTGCTCACACCACAGCCTGGTGCTGCTTTCAGACTCAGCCAAGGAACGTCATTTGAAACAGTAAACATTTATTCAGATACTGATGAATGCATATCCAGAGATGGAAAAACCCATACTACCACATCCATTACAGGTGGTGTGGAGACTATTAAATCTGGAGGATGGGGGGTGGCGCACACCATTAATCCCAGCACTTGGGAGGCAGAGGCAGGCGGATCTCACTGAGTTTGAGGCCAGCCTGGTCTACAAAACGAGTCTCAGGACAGTCAGGGTTGTTACATGGAGAAACTCTGCCTCGAGCGACCCCCCCCCCCACACACACAAAATAAAAGTCTGGAGAATGGGGTGTGAACTGGTACTATCATATGACATGGCAGTTGGAATTATGAACACATGGAGAGCCAGGCTACCTGTGTAAAACCTCACGCAAAACATACATGAAGTAAGAGGGGTAAGAATGTGAAGGAAATGTGGATAACCGTGGATAGGATAAAGAATAACGGTAATGGTGCAAGCTTGTGGGGTGGGAGTTGGGAGAAAAGGGGAGAGCCAGGTACAAAGGCCATTCTGTTTAAAATTCAAGTGAGAAATCATGGAGTTAGAAAGCATTGATGATTCTAAATTCCAGGATCATTGTAATAGCCACAATCTGTAGCACAAATAATAAAAAGCCAGAGACAGATATTGGGGTTCAAGATGAAGACCACAAAAACAAAGCAGCCAAGTTACTAGAGAGCTCTTATCTCTACCAAGTCTCAGACAAAAAAAGGGGTGATCCTGCAACGTTCCCCAACAACCTCAGACTCCACATACTCCAGTGACTCCCTCTCTCTTCCCCTTCATACTCCTCTCTCCACCCAGCCATATCACTCTTGTCGCCACCTCCCTAGTGCTGGGATTAAAGGTGTGTCACTCCCTAGTGCTGGGATCAAAGGTGTGAGCTATTACTGCCTGGCCTCTAGAGGATTAGTTTTACCCTCTGATCTTCAGGCAAGCTTATTTACTAAAACACAAATGAACTATCACTATAAAATCACAAAAACAAGCAAGCAAACAAACAACAAGAAAAAAGATACCACAAACTCTCTACCAGGATATTTTTCTGTATTAGTCTAACAACCATAATATCAATGAAAACATCAGGAAAAGCGCCAGTTGATATCAAAAATTTACCAACAACAGTAAGATAAGTACACCAGAATTCTGAGAGCCAGGAATGATTATGATGTTGTTGTGAATTTGCAATATTTAACATTCCATGCATCGGGGATTCATGGCCAGCATCAGGATGGTAAAGAAATGTGGGCATGGCAGTGCATGAATTTTGAAGATAAAAAATCAGGACATTTTCACTTGGTGCTTCACTTAGTGACCTTTACCTGTGACATTCAGCTTGAGTACTACTGTCACCTCTCTCGGAAAGAACATAAAAAATTCCTGCTCAAGTCACAGATGCTGTGCTTCAAATTCACCAATGTTTAATATGGAAGGAGAATGTGTCCCATGATTTAATTCTGTCCATGACTTCAACTTTATAACTACATTTTTCTACTTCACAGAGAATAGACGAGAAGCCATAGTGGGGTACAATAAAAAACAAATGATTTTTACATGTTCTAACATGAAGTTCCCTGTCCAGGGCTTCAACTTAAAAACCTGTGAGCTGCTATTTCCTCAAACACAGACATGCCTCTAAACAGATATATTTTTGCTCCTCAGTGACTTCTATTCAAAGGGTGCTGAGCATGTGACCCAAGCAATAAATGGGATGGGCAAGAATATCAGAGATCTTGGACACCTATAGGTCACTAGCACTTGTTTGAGCATGAACTATATACAGTACACAAATCTCAAGCTGGTTCTGTCTGGTGTTCAGAAAGTGGAAAGAAGAGCACAGTAGGGGCTGGAGAGATGGCTCATACGTTAACAGCACTGGCTGCTCTTGCTGAGGTGCTGAGTTAGACTCCCAGCACCCACATGGTGGATCACAACCATTTGTAATGAGATCTGGTGCCCTCTTCTGGCCTGCAGACATACACACAGGAGGAGCAACTGTATACAAAATAAATAAATAAATATTGAATGAAATAGAATCTGGTGAAACCAACTGAATGCCCTGTTGCTACAGTCACTTGAGCCCTTCCCTACTCCTTCCTCAGTCCCTCTAACATTCCTAGATCCTTTGCTACTGTCTCTTCTCCACATCCAGGGCTCTTTGTTCTGATTCCCAGGTGAGCAGAACTGACTGACAATGAGACTGCACAGGAGAAAGAGATTCTTCAGAAAACACCCGGAACTTTTCATGAACAAAAATAATTGATGATGCCGGGCGGTGGTGGCGCACGCCTTTAATCTCAGCACTTGGGAGGCAGAGGCAGGTGGATCTCTGAGTTCGAGACCAGCCTGGTCTACAAGAGCTAGTTGCAGGACAGGCTCCAAAACCACAGAGAAACCCTGTCTCGAAAAACCAAAAAAAAAAAAAAAAAAAAAAAAAAAATTGATGACAGATTCAACGCAATGCCCAGCAAAATCCCAGCAAAATTCTTCAAAGACCTCGAAAGAATGGTACTCAACTTCATATGGAAAAGCAAAAAACCCAGAATAGTTCTTTTCTTGTAAAAAGTTTAATATTTATTTTCTTTTTAAAATTTTTTTATTATTATTAAAAATTTCCGCATCCTCCCCACCTCGCATTTCCCTTCCCCTCTCCCTCCCTCTCCAGTCCAAAGAGCAGTCAGGGTTCCCTGCCCTGTGAGAAGTCCAAGGTCCTCCCCCAGGATAGTTCTTTTATTCTGTACAATAAAAGAACTTCTGGAGGCATCACAATCCAATCCCTGACTTCAAAATCTACTACAGAGCTACAGTACTAAAAACAGCCTGGTATTGGCATAAGAACAGACAGGAGGACCAATGGAACTGAATAGAAGACCTGGATATCAATCCACACATCTTCGAACACCTGATTTTGGACAAAGAAGCAAAAAAAATCAAATGGAAAACAGCATATTTTACAAGTGGTGTTGGCATAACTGGATATCAACATGTAGAAGAATGTAAATAGACCCATATCTATCACCATGCACAAAAAGTCCAAATGGATCAAAAGCATCAACATAAAGCCAGCCACACTGAACCTTACAGAAGAGAAAGTCGGAAGTACACTTGAATGCATTGGCACAGGGAAACACAGCACAGAAACTGAGAGAAACAATTACTAAATGGGGCCTCCTGAAACTGAAAAGCTTCTGTAAAGCAAAGGACACGGTCAACAAGACAAAACGACAGCCTACAGAATGGGAAAAGATCTTCACTAACCCCACATCAGACAGAGGTCTGCTCTCCAAAATACACAAAGAACTCAAGAAATTGAACACCAAAAGATCACATAATTCAATAAAAAAAAAAAGGAGTACAGACCTAAACAGAGAACTCTCAACAGAGGATTCTTAAAATGGCTGAGAGACACTTAAGGAAATGTTTAACATCCTTAGTCATCAGAGAAATGCAAATCAAAACAACTCTGAGATTCTATCTTACACTTGCAAGAATGGCCAAAATAAAAAACACTGATGACAACTTATGCTGGAGAGGTTGTGGGGAAAAGGGAACACTTCTGCACTGTTGGTGGGAATGCAAGCTGGTACAACCCCTTTAGATGTCAGTGTGGCGATTTCTCAGAAAATTAGGAAACAACCTTCCTCAAGACCCAGTAATACCACTTCTGGGTATATATCCAAAGGATGCTCAATCATGCCACAAGGACATGCGCTCAACTATGTTCATAGCAGCTTTGTTTGTCATAAACAGAACCTGGAAATAACCTAAATGCCCCTTGACAGAAGAATAAGAAAAATGTGGTACATTTACATAATGGAGTACTACACAGTAGAAAAAAATGACAGCTTGAATTTTGCAGGAAAATGGATGGAGCTAGAAAACATTATTTTAAGCGAGGTAAACCAGGCACAGAAAGACAATTATCACATGTATTCACTCATAGGTGGTTTTTAAACACAAAGCAAAGAAAGCCACCCCAAAAATCATAATCCCAGAGAACTTAGACAACAATGAGGACATTAAGAGAGACTTACATCGATCTAATCTACATGGGAAATAGAAAGTAGAAAAAGACAAGATCTCTTGATTAAGTTGGGAGCATGGAAACCTTGGGGGAGGATTGATTGAAAGGGGGAGGGGAGAGGCAGGGAGAAGAGCAGAGAAAAATGTAGAGCTCAATAAATATCAATAAAAATAATTGATGTGTAACACATGCCAAAGGAAGAGAAATTCTCTGTTTCTCTCACACGCACACACACATACACGTCTCTCTTTCTCTGAGCATTTCACTTTACTCTCTGAGGTGTGAGACTCATTCACACACAGTTCACACACACGCAGGGTAGTTTGCCCAGTAAGGGAGACTGCAAGAAAAAAAGATCTCAGCTAAAAGCCCTGTGAACAGGGTCTAGGCACTCCCATTTCTGCAAAAAGCCCTCAGTCACAGCACTGAATGTCAAGAAACCCCGAAATAAAATACAATAGTTTGGTCACGTGTGCATGGGCAGAGTGCTTTTCTTTAACCTAGGTTACATTTTTTGTCTGATACAGGTGAGTGATAATAATTATTCAAAAGATGCTTTCTAAAATTTTGTTTCATAAGTATGCTAACTATAAAACACTGTGGCCTGACATACTCTGACAGCATGCATACTGCCTGGGCCATGCACTTGCCTGGATCTAGGATGTAGCATGAGAACACAACATATGACGACACATTTCTAAATGCAGTATTTACATCTAGACGGCACGTATCTCGAAAGAACGATGGGCAGTAAAAACTTTACTCAGCAAATGTTAATGTTTCAGCCATAAGTGGAGACCTCGATAAAGTGTATTTGCTGATACAATCAAATCTGCACTGGATCCTCATGTGATCAACACCGACAAAGCTCAGTGGGAATGCCAACTCCTCAGGGCGGAAGTCTATTCTCTTGAATAGGCAAATGGTAAAACGGGAGTTAGAATGCACGGATGAATTTAAATTACAGGAGCTTCGGAACTGTCGCAATAGCAAGGGGAACCTTGCTTGCAAACAGCAGACAATAACACTGAATTATTTTAAAACAAAACTCTGGGAACAGTAAAGGTGGGAAAAATCATGATAAAACATCAGTTCATAGGCTCCCAAACGTACAGACAATGAAATGATATCCGCAACAGAATTTTGAAAGCTGTGTCCTTCTGAGCAGCCTCAGCAGGCACAACCCTGGCCCCTTCCCTCCTGGGTCCCAGCCCCGCAGCTCCTCTGACCTGGGAGGTTCCAGGGCCCCGGGCTGCGGTTCCCGTCACGGCGCTGCTGACTTTCCCAGGCCGCCCCGCGGCGACTGCGGCTCCGGGGAGTTTTCGGTCCCCGAACACACAGCGGAGTCTTCCTTACCCGGTTCCAGACAACCGTGCTCCCGAGTCCAACACGGAATGGTGGGATTTCCTGTTCTCGAGCCTGGTTCCTTGGTGCGGCTCCTGCTGGCCCCGCCCAGCACAAGGCGCTTCCGGTGACGTGCTTCCTCTAAACCCGTCTAAGGCGCGCTATTTTTCTTTGGTTTCTGAAGTACAGGGACTGCTTCTTTTCCCTTAAACTGCTGTGATTGACAGGTGTCCCCGCCCCATCCGGGGCCCGTCCCGCCCACTCCGTCTCAAGCTGCTTTCTGCACAGCTCCTGCTGTCAGGCTGCCCTGGACCCGCTCTGCACAGCCTCCCCACGTGCTTGCTGCCAGCCTAGAGCACAACTGGATCCAGGAGAACTCTGCACCCTGGTATCTGACCTCCAGCCTGAATTCTGAAACCTTGTGATACAAGTTATCCTGTGTCGCGAGCAAGAAAGTAGATGTCCATGGTATATGCACATAGATGCACATAGTATACTAAAGTTAGATTTTATTATGCTGAGGGTCTTCACACAAGGTTCACACGCAAGGCTGCTCACCTGTGTGGTGGGTGTATCTTAGCTGAAGGTCAGGCCCAGTCTCTAAAGCAATGGTTCACATCCTAGGGAAACTTTTTTTTTGATGCTGGGCACAAAAAAATGGACTCTCCAGATGTGCAGAGCAGAGGATTGTTCTTCGTCTCTGTTTAAATACTGTCTAGTGGGAGTCAGGGAGTTTAGGACTATGTCTGAATGAGTGATGTCCTTAAGTTGTGGTTTCAGGTGCAGCCTTGGATGTAGTGGGGATTCTTAATAAATATTTTTATAAGTCTAAAACACATTTGTTGACTATGCTTACTACATCCTGCCTAACCTCTCATCTTGGAATACCAGCCTCCCGGGTTTAAAAAACACAGCAAAATGCAACAAATAACCCTAAATTCTGTCCCATTCGCAAAACAAATTAAAACTAAGATTAAAAAGCATTTGGCGGGCTGGAGAGGTTAAGAGCATTGCCTGCTATTCCAAAGGTCCTGAGTTCAATTCCAGCAACCACATGGTGGCTCACAACCATCTGTAATGAGGTCTGGTGCCCTCTTCTGGCCTTCAATCATATACACAGACAGAATATTGTATACATAATAAATAAAAAAAAGCATTTGGCTCAAATCACAAATCATATCTATAGCCCCTAAGTAGAGCAAGTTAAATGATATTCAATATACAGTACTCAAAAACACTATGTCATGTTCAAGGTGATCAAAAATGAAAAGTGTGTTTGAAGCAATTCAAATAGGATAGGAATGAAATGATTCATGGACAAGAACACATTAGCAGATAACTGAGGAAAATGAGGACAGTGTACGATATGAAAACTGAGTTCAATAAGCAGTTAGAAACACACACACAAAACCCAAACTGAAATGAAACAAAAAATTAAAAATGCAATAAGGTTAATAATAATCCAAAGTGATCAATCTGTTAGTAGACAGAATATCAAGCTTGAAGATAAGGCAGAGGAGATGCATGGCTCACTCAAAGAAAATAATGAAAATAAAATGTTCCATGCAAGTAGGACTAGTTAACGGTAAAAGTGAAGTTCCATATGCATGTTATAACTTATTTGCAATATTTTAAATGTTTGAGACAGTAACTCACTCTGGAGACCTTTACTGGAAGCTGCATAGTCATTATCAGCACTATGCAAATGAAGAGACACTGAAAATCCATCGTTATCCTTTCCTCTCAGACCCCCACTCTTAACAGTCAAATATCCACCACTAACTATTATCAACATTGACCTGGGGAAGACATTTCAGGAACTCGGGCTTAGAAAGGAAATAGGTGTCTCTGAAAGTCAACGGTCAGTCAGGCCATTAAAGACAGTCTAGTACTGAAGTCATCCTGTGCTGGGAGATGATGATGCGGTGGATGCGCTAACTCAGAGAAACGAGATTGTTTTATGGGAAGCATTCTGTGAGTGCTTTTATGGAAAACACAGAAAATTCAATTTGAGAACTCAGTGGTGGATGTAGAAACTTGTGGCTAACCAAAATGAAGAAAATAAGCAATATATATGGACACAGCCCTAAACAGGTCAGTTACACCATGCCATCTATGGCTCTGGGAATACTGAGGAAGGTGGGAAGGAGGTAAGAAAAGAAAGATGGGAACATGGTCATGATATGTTATTCTCTAGACTCCATACAGCTGTTGTAATCGGTAACCCAGAGCAACTGTACTTACCTTCACTGGGCTCACTCAAGACCAGCCCTAGTCACATTCAGTCTAGGAAGCAGAGAGGCTCACAGAGCCCCATCCTTTACCTCTCAACTGTGGCTATGGATAGATTTTAGGGGAAGGGGAATCACTGTCTTTAGTTGTGTCTCTTCTGCTGAGCCCACCAGGCTACAGCACACAGATAAAAACCTACAGTCTCACAAGAGGTCGTGGTTAATCTTGGTGGATCAAAAAACAAAATGAACAGAAATAAACATGAAAGAGAGTTAGGGAATGTGGGATAAAGTGATGGGGAGAGAGAAGGAGGAAGATAAGAGAAGGATGTATATGGACCAGGATTGTAGGGAATAAGGGATCAGAGTGAGCCCTAAGCAAGGTGTATCATGTGAAATGGGAAAAGGATGATAATAAAAGTTAATTTTTTCATTTTGCCACTTTATCTGGTTTGATATCAGGAACTATAAACTTCATAAAGAATCTGTAAGCCTTGCTTTCATTTTACATCAAGGAATACTTTAAGTAACTTCTCTGAAATTCTGACATAATTCTGTAATGAATCAATCTGCTTCTAGGCTTTTCTTTATAATCAGTATGAATTTATTGCTGTTTCATTTTTGCTACTGCTTCTAAATCTCTTGAATTAATTCATGTTGGTGTAACTGTGGTGTATGTTATGAATCAGAAGATTTGATAAATTCTTTTGGAGTTCTTTATTTTAATTTTTAAAATTGTTTTTATTGAGCTATATATATTTTTCTCAGCTCCCCTTTCTTCCTCACCCCTCCCATTCTACCCTCGCCCATGATCCCCATGCTCCCATTTTGTGGAGGGCCCAAAAGACCAAAGGTTAGAGAGTTTGGTACTTGTTTTTAGTTCATTCAAGGTTATTGTGCTTCTAACAAAGGTCCCACTTAGTTGTACACCAGAGTTCTGCTCTCCCAAGGGTATTGTCAACAGGTATGACTAGTTGCCAGACCTCATGCTTCTGAAATAGGGAAGTAGTTGATTCCTACCTAAAACAACTAAGTTCTAGTTCCCTTTATGGAAATAACTTTGGATTCTTCCCATGGAGTGGTTTACCTACAGAGTGTTTGCTCTAGGGTGTGAGTGTGATAAATGTAGCCCGTGACTTTCAGTTGGTATGTTAATGCAGTCTTTTGTCTTAGTCCTACCTTTTGGGGTCAGGGGTATATTAAACAGCTGGAAATTAAACAAGGGGGAATTTTCAGTACTTAATGAAAAATTTCCTACCAACACTATCCTATATGTTTCTGCGTTTTATTACTTTTATTCTTGTCTTCGTATTCTTTACTATATTTATAAATTCCCATGCCTCCACTCTGGAGAAAGGTATTTTTGTCGAGGCTGACCACTGACACTAATTTATTCAGGAGATCTTGTCTTTTTCTACTTTCCATGTAGTTTAGATCCATGAATGTTTCTCTTAGGGTCCTCATTGTTGTCTAGGTTCTCTGGGATTGTAAATTATAGGCTGGTTTTTCTTTGCTTTATGTCTAAAAGCCACTTATGAGTGAGTACATATGATATTTGTCTATCTGGGTCTGGGTTACCTCACTCAGTATGATATTTTCTAGATTCATCCATTTGCATGCAAATTTTAAGATGTCATTATTTTTTTTTTCATTGTGTAAATGTATGACATTTTTCTTATCCATTCTTTGGTCAAGGGACATTTAGGTTGTTTACAGCTTCTAATTATGACAAATAATGCTGCTATGAACATAGTTGAGTACACGTCCTTGTGGTATGATTGACCTTCCTTTGGGTATATACCCCCAAAATGGTATTTCTGTGTCTTGAGTTAGGTTGTTTCCTAATTTTCTGAAAAATCTCCTTACTGATGTTTAAAGAGGCTGTACCAGTTTGCACTCCCACCAGCAATGGAGGAGAGTTCCCTTTACCCAACATCCTCTCCAGAAAATTGTCATCATTGTTTTTAATCTTAGCCATTCTTATAAGTGAAAGATGAAATTTCATAGTTGTTTTGATTTGCATTTCTCTGATGGCTAAAAATGTGGAGCATTTCCCTAAGGGTCTTTCAGCCATTATAGGTTCTCTGTTGAGAGGTCTCTGTTTAGGTCTGTGCCCCATATTTTATTGGATTATTGGGCCCTTTTCCTTTGCAGCTCTTAATATTCTTAGTTTATTTTGTATTTATAGTGTGTTTTCATTATTATGTGGCAAGGAGACTTCTTTTTTTGTTCAGTCTATTTGGTGTTCAGTATGCTTCTTGTATCTTCATATGTATATATTTTTTTAGGTTGGAAAAGTTTTCTTCTATGTTGTTGAATATATTTTCTGTCCCTTTGAGTTGGACTTCTCCTTTTCCTATCCCTATAATTCTTAGGTTTGGTCTTTTCATGGTTTCTCATATTTCCTGGATATTTTGTGTTAAGCTTTTGTTAGACTTAACATTTTCTTTGACCAATAAGACTATTTCTTCTATCATATCTTCAACATTTGAGATTTTCTCTTTCATCTCTTATATTCTGCTGTTTATGATTGCATTTGTGGTTCCTGATCATTTTACCATATTTTTTTCCAGAATTCCCTTGTTTTGTGTGGATTTTTTAATTGCCTCTATTTTGGTTTTCAAGTCTCAAATAGTTTCTTTCATCTGTTTAATTGCTTTTTCTTGGTTTCTTTAAGAAATTTATTGATTTCTTTCTGTTTTTTGTTTGTCTTTTCCCCCATTTCTTTGAGAGAATTTTTCATTTCCTCTTTAAGGGCTTCAAACATTCTCCTACAGATATTTTTTAAGTTATTTTCTTCTGTTTCAAGAAGAAACTTGGTTGTTCAAGTCTTGCTGTTGTAGGGCCACTAATTTTTATTGGTGTCATGTTGCTCTTTGTGATGTTGAGTATGTTCTTAACTTGTCTATCCATCTTTTCCTATGATTGGTGTTGTTGGGGCTGTCAGTGTCTCTGGTGATCACTCTTCTAGGTGCCAATGGATCCAAGGCTCAGATGGTTGCTCCTTATGGTAGAGTCGAGGTCACAGTTCCAATCACCATGGAGGCCACTTGGCATTCCCAGAAGTGGCTCTACAATCCCAGAGGTTATTGGGGTCTGCCCCCATGGAGATCATTTGATTGGACCTTCTCCTGTATAGGTCACTGGCTCGAGCCTGCTCCGGTAGAGGGCGCTGGTTTACGCCTGCTCTGGCAAGGTCGGGAGGTCATTGGCTCCCGTCATTTAGAGTTCTTAGTTTAGTTCCATAAGGTATTTAAAATCAGTGGATATCAGATATGCTTGTGCAATTAGCTTGGGTACCTCTCAAGTCATGTTGGACAGAAGTCTTGTATACATAGCTATCAGGGAGATGCAACTAAATCCCTTTAATATTCTATGTCATCCCAGTCAAAATGGCCATCACCAGGATTTATAACAAATTCGGACAAGTAAGGAAAGGGATGCTATTATACCCTACTTTTGGGAGTGTAAATGAGAGAAGCCACTTTGGAAAGGATTCTATACTTTTCTGAAATATACTAGAAATAAAATTATCCTACATACTATACTGTTTAGCTATTTAACCACAGATGCTCTTCTGCTTGTTGCCCACTGTTCTCTGTGTACACCCATGCCCATCTGCATAGCCTAAGGAAATGAGACTTGAGAATTATTCAAACCCCTTTAGAGATACTAGCTAAGAAGTAGCTTTGTCATGATTATAATGAGGGCAGGTTTTTATGGTATGTTCTAAGGTTTAAGCTATTTGCAATGATCATGACAGGTAAAAAGACATCCCAGCTTTGCAGAAAAGTGAGCACACAGAAAAACAAATGCAGAGTTTAGGGTCTCTTTGCAGCACAAAGTTCTGAACTCATGAGCACCTTTCAGATGACAGGACTGCTTGTTTCACCTTGGGCAAATTATATTGTTTTTCTCCATACGGAAACACATTAATGATTAATTCCATGTCACAAATAATACATCCTAGTTGAGTCAAGAAAAAGAATAAAAAGATTTTCCTTTGGAGTCATTTAACTAAGAGCAAGTCTGGATTTGAATTCTCTACTTGTGTAAATAAACATGATAAAGTAGTCCTACACTAGCTCAGAACTGAATATAATAAAGGGTTCTTTATTTAGGGGTAGACTCATAGATGAGCAGCCCTCTGTATGAACCTGGAACAGGAACCAAATCCAGCAACCAAGAGAGAGAGGCCACGAAAGCTTTACATCTGCTTTTATAGTACAAGAGACCATGCCCAAGTGGGCTGGTATCTTAAAGGTTATTTGCTGAAGGAGTTCCCACAGCACCTCCCCTGTTGTCTAAATAAGAGATTTGTAAGACTAATACAAAACTGTATATAATAAGAACAAATATCAAGTGTAAAAATTAGAATTATATCAGGCGGTGATGGCTCACACCTTTAATCCCAGCACTCGGGAGGCAGAGGCAGGTGGATCTTTGTGAGTTCAAAGGTAGCCTGGTCTACAAGAGCTAGTTCCAGGACAGGTTCCAAAGCTACAGAGAAACTCTGTCTCAAAAAAAGCCCCCCTGACCAAAAAAAAATTAGAATTACAACCAGCATAAGCGGTATCAAGCAAGAAGCATATGCTAAATGTTTTAATAGTTAAACTATCCTAAGAAGTCTAAGTCTTGTATTAGAAATGGTGTGGCTAAGTCATGAGAGAAAAGTAACTATGACTATCTATTCTTCAACCTTATCAAAGACCTGAGAAGGGAAATAATATTGCTTGAGTAAACAGCAACTTCCAAAATGTGCAATAAATGACAAAGACAACTGGCTACCTAGGCAGTCACCCAAAATCTCATTTGCAACACTGGAGAGACCAAATTTGGCTAAGGCCTAGAGTAATTGATAGACCATTTTCAGAGGCAGGAGAATTTTCAAAACCATCTTACTCTGTCTTGGAAAGTTTGGGCAGTTTTTTTTTTCTTGTATTCTTCTTGTCCTGTCTGAACACTGTGTATTTTGTCAGTGGTTGAGGAATGGACAGTTCTTTGCCAAAAGGTCAATTTTGCCAAGAAGAAAACAAGATCCAAGTGGAATGTCTTCAGTACCTAACATTCTCTGGGAAATAGATCAGTGCTGCCAAGAACAATTGTGTCTACATCAACAGATCCCTAAGTTATTTAAATGCCATATTTTACTATAGACACACACACACATGTATATTCAGGTAATAAATGTATAAGTATCTTGATTAGAGGTAGAAATGTATAGTACAATATGATAAATATATTCTAATATTGTATCAATATACAAAATGTCTTAAGCAGAGGTAGAATCATACATGCATACAATATGATAAAATAACTTTGCATAGGTATTCAAATAGTGTAAGCAGAAATAATAGTATAGTCAATATAACAAATATAATTTGTATATCAGCAATCTATACCAATGTAAATTGTCTATAATTAATAGCTCACAAGTATTCACTCTATCACTCACTATTATTATTAGTGTGAGTAAGCTCACACTAATCTACCTATTATCCCATTCAATTTTTTTTCCCAAAGGAGATCCCTGAGCCTACATAAATTCTACCACACATAGCCCTACACCAGTTATAGTCAATTATTATAAGTAGGCAATGTGAAGGCAATATTTTCTCTGTCCTTTTCTTCTAAGGGTATAGTGAAGAAACAAGCTTTTAAATCAATAACTCTCAGAGGCCATCCTTTAGGTAACAAGGAAGGCAAAGGAATTCCAGATTGTAAAGTACCTTATTGACAGCTCTTACATCTGTCATCATTCCCCATTTTCCAGATTTCTTTTTAACAACAAAAGCAGGAGAATTCCAAGGGCTAGTTGATTCTTTACTATGGTGAACATCTAGTTGCTCCTATACCAGCTGTTCTATAGCCTGCAGTTTATCTTCTATTAAAGGCCATTGTTTAGCTCATATTGATTTCTCAGTTAATCCTTTTAAAGGTAGGGCTGTTGGTACCTCTGAAGGTTTGCTAGTTGTTTTGTGTTCTTGTATGATATTAATGGCTGGTGACTGTTTTTTATAGTACATTATAATATCCTTCCCAGAAACAGGAAATTGCTTCTCCTACCCAAGCATAAGTATTATAGTCAAATATCTCTATGTTCATTGTATGCTGGAGTCATTCATCCATCAGTATTGATTTAGCCTTTAAAGACCCAAGTATCTTTTTCAATCTAAGTTGGTATTTTCAGTAGTCAGATATTCAAGAAGTACTCATTTGGCTTCTGGGTCTGTTACTCCTATTTGTACAGCCTTAGTTAATCTTGGTGTGTTCATCATAAACATCTTGATCCTATGGATCAGTATAACTGCCCTAGCCAAGAATTTGATCTTGGGAAGCCTTAAATCCTTTCACTCTTCCCCGTTGTTCTAAAAATTTTACCTCCTCCCGCTAGTAGTATTTCTACAGTAGTTGTGGCCATCTTCCAAGACTGCTGAAATTAATTGAAGCCAGTTGAATGGGGTAACCTTATTGCTTGAAGCCCATGTTTCTAGTCTTGTAGTAGCTCTAAGAGAGTGATGACTGTGGCCTTAATTTTACCCACAAAGAGAACCAAGAAAGAAGCTGAATCTTTGAGAAAGGAAAAGGATGTTTGTTGTTGTTAAAGCTACTTATTGTCAAATTGTATTATAATGAAACCTTTTAGGAACTTAAGATGTTTTATAGTGATAAAAATACCAAACATTTCCAAAAGTTGTTTTAAATATAACTTTACTATTTTTGTGATTTTAATGTAATTTTATTGTAAGATTTAAATTTTTTTTCTAAAAAAGTTTAGTATCTCTCAAAAATGAGGTACCTTTTTTACTTCAAGAGGGAAAAACCTTCAAGAGGGCACAAGGTAAAAGCAAACTGTAATACATAGACTATTTAATATTTAATAAATGGGATTTATTTACAGATGTTTGCTTTTAAGACGAGACAGGAGCTATTATACAAAAAATCATGCTAATATAAAATATCTTGGAGACCTGTTATTATCTCCTTGGTAGGCCCATTCCACATAGTCAACTTTAGTCATATGGTGATGAAGTCATATGACATTTGTCTTCTCCAACCCTAGCAAAATCTGGTGATCAGCCACATCTTATTTAGAGATGGCAGCCAGCCACATGTTGCTTATATGACAGAATGGGAATATGTCACATGATCTCTTTAAGATTACCTATTTTTACTAGTTCTAAGTTAACCTTTTTTAAAATAGATTTTTTTTTACAGATTTTTAACCAAATCCAATAAAATGGACTTACAAATCTTGAGGGGTAGAATGTTTACTAAACTGTCTATTTTTTCGGTTGTTCTATTTTACTCTCTGTGTCAGGAGCTCCGCCTTACACAAGACATAGAGCTGCTTTTAAATATGCTTGAATGTAGAGAAGGGGAAAGACAGATCTCCACTCTAGAAACTGCCTTTTAATAGAACCCTCCAAAACCATCTTTAATGTTATCTACACCAAAAGAATATATAAACTTTTGTTATTCTGTATCTGTTGGCCAGAGAGCTCAGTGTTACATTCTGAGGTCCAGCTATAAGGAGTAGCCATGAGGTGACTGTAGACACAGTAAGAGTGACAAAGTCAGTCTAACATATTTTGTCTCCATGCCATACTTAAACGACGTTTATGAACACACCAGCATAGACAAACAGACAAACTTTCTGACGACATAGCTTTCTTGAGATATAGACAAACAAAAACTTCCCATGGGAGAAATATTTTGTTACAAATTGTGTAGATGTTGAACTCTTTAAATGGGCAACCTATAGATCCTGAAATGAGTTACTAGTATAAATTTTAAGATATAGAAAAACGATCTTTAGTGGGTTTTGTAGACAGGATTGTAGTTTCTGGTAGAGGATAGGAGGCACCACTGTGGAAGTGCCTTGTGCCCAGTAGCAGCAGGTTGCCAGCTGTGGCGGGCTGGAGGGGGGCGAGGGGCGGAGTGGGTGGGTTGCGGTCCCCAGCTGATCCCATTCCTGGACCTCCCTTATAACCCTGGGATCTTACGTCTGCTGCTAGACTGTCTGTTGTCCCTGAATCATGGGGAGGGGTCAAGAGAGGAGGAGGTCAGGAGAAGGACCATTCTGCTGGAAGCCCAAGGCGCAGCCAAACGCATTCTGCGGGTTTGAATTTTTCTGGCGCATTGTGGTTGCGGGAGTGAGCAAAGGGGGTGAGCGGAGGGCCTGGTATTCGAACACGCCCTGAGTTGTGCCCTCCTGTGGTTTTGTGGGAAGAGGAGGTGAAAGGACAAGGGAAAAGGGGGAGAGCAGGAGAGGAGATTTTCATGCGGGTATAGGAGGTTGTAGGAGCTAGACCAGCATACTGGTGCCCACAAGGGAAGGAAAAGCAAGACAGAAAAAAAGCAGCTTTAGATGCTGCATGGGTGGGGGGGCATCAGTCTCTCTCTCTCTCTCTCTCTCTCTCTCTCTCTCTCTCTCTCTCTTTCTCTCTTCTCTCTCTCTCTCTCTCTCTCTCTCTCTCTCTCTCACACACACACACACACACACACACACACACACGTTGTAACAAACATAGGAATAAGAAATTTATTCAGTTTCGGGCGTGAGAGAGCAGACAGGAAGGAACAGACAGGTTTTGTAGGGAACGGGAAAGGACTAAATAGCTGAGAATTCTTTCTTATCGCCCGATCCCTTAGTTTGAGACAGAGTTGCTGACAACAGCTGCTGCTGTCATTGCCGCAGTGCAGCTTCCCGCTCTTCAGCGGTGACCTGAGCCCAGCCTATGCTGTAGCGGCGACCAGGACCCAGCCTGTGTCCCGCAGGGTTAGAGATGGGCCCGCCGGCAGGCTGTCTGCACAAAGCAGTCAGGACATGGACAGGGGCTCCGCTCCGCTGCCGCTGGCAAGACAGGGCGGGTGGGAGACAGACTCTGTCCTTGAGCTCCCTTGGCAGCCAGGACAGGCTCCGTCAGACGTGGTGGAACGCGGACTCCGCTTCACACTGCTACAATGGCAGGGCTGCTGGAAGACAGAGCTCTGTACGTCTGTACAGAGTGTGCTCGTGTGGCGGGGCAGGGTGCATCTGCCCTGGTGGAAACATTACGCCTTTAAGTAAATTATTATGAAAAATTGAGGATGATTGAGAACAGTACCTGGTGAGAATCAGAATTCTCCATTATAGAAAAGAGAGGAAATGCTGTCGGAGGTGTTCAACATTCCAGAGGCAGTTTTACCACCGGGGGATTGAAATGTCCTAACAAACACGAACTCCTCTACAGATTAAAGAAACTGGCTGCCGCCCTAGTGGCGTTTAGCTGGTTGCTGCGTTACCAGAGATTTTTAAATTGTTATTGTTTTGTTTTTTGTTTGTTTTTTGTTTGGTTTTTAGAGAGAGAGATATAAAGGTTATTGCCTACGGCCAGTCGGGCTGACTTTGACTAACATCCATATCTCACCTGCATCACAAAAAAATTCTCTAATTTCTTAGGTCTTTTGCCTAGGAAGGCATTTCGTCCAGCAGCTCACGGTAAATGTATAATTTCCATTCCAGGGTCTGTTGACATTCCAGGATGTGGCTGTGGACGTCTCCCATGAGAAGTGGTTCTCTTTGATACTGTGAAAATTACAAGGCTTCTGGAGTTCACATTCATCCGCGCTTTCTTAACTCCCTTAGTCCACTAGTTGCTTTTTCAAGAGAGTGCTCTGTGGCCTGAGGAATAAGCATCTGCAGAGAGTTTTTTAGACATTAGTAACCTCTGTAGATTCGATTGAATCAGAAAACATACATTATAAAGCACCACAGCTACGGTTGTAAATATTAACATTCACTGAGCAACGCTTTACTCCCCATTAACTTTCCATCTCAAATGTGTGCATTGATGTAAACAAAGAATTCACAAATGTGCCTTCGTAAGTTTAGTTGTTGGGTTACACCTTTGGCCTGAATGAAAAATGACATGATTGTGCCAAGGTATGGTTGAAGAGGTTTATTGTAGGAATGAGGGGGAAAATAACCAGAGGCATCTGGAAGGGTACAAAATGAACTGGTCCATGAGAAGAGAGGGGGGGGGGGAGAGAGAAAGGAAGAGAAAACAGGAGAGAGGTAGAGACCAAGAGAGGAATCTGTAGCCTAGAGGCCAAGAGAGCACCTAGCGAAAAATGTCTGCTCTGATAAAGTAATGGGCACCTCGGTCATATGTCAAGAGTTTTTTTGATACCTAACAAGGTCCAATCAAACCAGGTTTTGGTGATGGTGTACACCTTTAATGCCAGTACTCTGGGAGGCAGAGGCAGGTGGTTCTCTGTGAGTTTGAGGCCAGCCTGGTCTACAGACCAAATTCCAGGACAGGCTACAAAGCTATATAGAGAAACCCTATCTTTAAAAAATCAAAAAAAAGCAATGTCTAGGCAAACCCAGTATAATTGCTGTGAGAAGTTTTAAAGCCACATTAATTTTATAGACAGGAAATACCATTTGAATAATTATGATTACATACATATATCAGAAAAAATTTCTCCTTCCTTGGTTCAAAAAATGTACTCTGCCCGACATGTGGCCAAACTATTGTCTTTTATTTCAGGGTTTGTTGACATTCAGTGATGTGACTATGGACTTCTTGTAGGAGGAGTGGGAATGCCTAAACCCTGCTCACAGGGCTTTTTGCACAGATCTCCTCTTGGAGAAGAGCAGTAGTCTGGATTCCAAGGGTCCGAATAATTTTCTTGCAGTCTCCCTTGTCACTCCCCTCTGGTTTCCCAGACAGACTACTCTGCATGTGTGTGAGCTGTGTGTGAATGAAAATTCATATCTCATAAAATGAAATCCTCAAAGAGACATTTTTGTGGTATTTTCTTCCTTTGTATTTATCCTTCCTGTAGATGTTGACATCTTTCATTTGTATTTCATGAAAAATCCCAGGTGCTTTCTGAAGAATCTCTTTCCCGTGTGCAAGTCTCACATTGCTCAGTCAGTCCTGCTCACCTGTGAAGCAGATCAAAGAGCTCTGGATGGTGAAGAGAGAGGAGGCAATAGCAACGGATCCAGGTATATTAGGAGGATTTAGGAAGGGATGGGTCTCAAATAATAGTAGATACAGGACATTTGGGCAAATGGGTGGATCTAGAAAACATCATATTGAATGAGGTAACTCAGACCCAGAAAGACAAATATCATATGTACTCACCCATAAGTGAATTTTAGACATAAAGCAAAGAAAAACCAGCCTACAATTCATAATCCCAGAGAATTTAGACAACAATGAGGACTCTGAGACATTAATTGATATAAACTACATAGGAAGTATAAAAAGACAAGATTTCCTGAGTAGATTGGGAGCATGGGTATCATCGGAGAGGGAAGAAAGGGAGGGGAGAGTAAGGAAGGGGAACAGATAAAAATATAAAGCTCAATAAAACAATAAAATATTAAAATGATAGACAAAAAAACAAATACATAAATAAATAAGAAAGGCAAAAGCCACAGACTCATGAGGTTCTGCTCCTAGCTAAATGGCGCTGACAGTAGGTTGCACCACATGACCTGCTTTAACTCATTACCTATGCTTTTAAAAATTACTTTTATGCTCTGTTACATATGGTATGTTTGCGTGATGGTACACCTTGTCAGGGTCCGCTAAGAAGTCCATCACTTGCAGAGACCCACCTCCTCAGTACGTATGTTTCCCCCTCACGATGATTCTACATTCCTGTTACTGGCGACTTTGATTCTCCAGTTACTTTCTTTTTCTCTATCACTTTATATTCCTGCCTGCTTGTTACACAATGTCAATCGAAATAAAAAAGCCTGTTTTCTCTCGTTCACTTTTCATTAACTTTATGTGTAACTTAAATACAACTGTGTGTATATGTAAATGTACTTACTGTTCAAAAAATGTTTTAAGCAATTCTAATAAACTCTGTTCATTTTATCTCCCTCCAGACTAAAAAAGCAATAAGTCTCAAATATTTTAAATTTGTATGTACTTTTAAGTAATAATAAATTTATGGTTAAATCTGTTGCAACATACTATATATGTAATTCAACTCTGCTTTAAAATATATTCTATATAATGATAAAAACTTAAGGTTATAAAGATCTGTTTCAAATTAACTCTAACTCAGTAGACCAGGCTGTCATCTGAATCACAGAGATCCACCTTACTCTTTCTCTATCTCTACCTCTCAGTCTTTACCTTGGGTTGTGAGCTCTGCCTGAATCCCCTTCTTGAACTACTGCCAAACTAGGTAACTACCATGAAATCCAGACAGGCATTTACTATTTTATGCAGCAGCAATAAGTCTCACATCTTCATCAGTATCATTAGTAGATTTGGTAAGACAATTGGGAATTCTTAAAGGGAGGAACTAGTTAAAAAGAGAGTTTCTCCCACATCCAAAAAAGAAAACACTATTGCAATGGAGGGATTTGGTCTCTGTATGATAGCGTACCAGGCACTTTGGAAATGGAATGATCAAATTTAAATGGGATTTATATAATGTTAATTTTAAAACATTATCAACCTTATCATTTTTGTTTTAACACTAAAAAGTGTTAAACTCAGTGCTAAGATATAAGGCTCAGAATAACTTAATAAAACACATCGGAAACATATTCAAATTTAGACAATGAAATTTAACGGAGAGCAAATTCCAGCATTGCATTATAAGATTACAGAGGAACAGTCTAAAGCTTTCTTTTCTTTTTTTTTTTAATTCTTCTTTAGTTTTTGATTTCTTTTTAGCTTTGGAGCCTGTCCTGGAACTCACTCTGTAGACCAGGCTGGCCTCTAAATCACAAAGATTCTCCTGACTCTGCCTACTGAGTGCAGGGATTAAAGGTGGGCACCACCACTGCCTGGCCTGCCTAAGGTTTTCAAATATCCAACTTTAGTATATCCAGCAACCTTTATGGAATTGCCAAATTTCAGAGTCTCTGTTACAGCTAATTTGACTTCTATGCCAATGTTACATTTAAAGAGATTCAAGAAAGCAATAGTCTCATATAGTATGCATTCACCTTTTGTAAAGCAAATGTTAAACTCATGGTCATTTTGTAATAGAATTACCCTAATGACTGGATAGACTGGTTAAAGGTATTTTAGAGCCTGGTTCACAATTACAACGGAGTACCTAGTTCAGAGAGGAGGGTAAGATTATTGAACAACAAAGTAAATATAGAGGAAGGGAAAGTTCCCAAGATAACTTTTTTTTGTTGTTTTTGTTTTTTTTTTTTTTTTTTTTTTTTTTTTTTTTTTTGGTTTTTCAAGACAGGGTTTTTCTCTGTAGCTTTAGTGCTTGTCCTGGAACTAGCTCTTGTAAACTAGGTTGGCCTTGACCTCACAGAGATCTGCCTGCCTCTGCCTTCCAAGGGTTGGGATTAAAGTTGTGTGCCTGGCAATAAAATTCTTACAGAAGGAGATGATGCTACTGTGGAAAGACAAGCTATATATGATGATCACAGCCTGGATTTCTGCTGCACAGAAGCTTTGAATACTTGGGACAGAATTGGGGACATAGAAAAAAAAGTTGTGTCAGTTACTAAACTTATGCAGGGCTCAAAGGAAGCCTTTATGGATTTCTTACAAAAATTGACTTCAGCAGTAAAAAGAATGATACCAATTTCAGAAACTAGACAAATTATAATTGACTTTTGAAAATGCCAGTTCTCTATGCAAAAGAATAATTGATTCATTAAAGGCAAGGTCAGCACCTTTGGAGGAATGGATCTGAGATACAATTAATATTGAATCTCATGACCATGATGATGCGTGTATAGGAGAGGTGATTTCCAGAGGTTGGAAAGAAAAATGAAATGTCAAATGTTATAATTGTAGTAAACAAGGTCATCTTAAGAGCGATTGCAGACAGGGTGTTCCTAGAAACAATGTTTTTTTTTTTTCTAAGAATAATCCATTTAGAATGCCCATCCCTTATGGATTATACAGAAAGTGTGGCAAAGGCAGGTATTGGACTAATGAATGAAGTTCAATGAGGAATATTCATGATATTCCTTTGCTGTTGGGAAACTTCTTAAAGGACCTCTCACAGACCCCTATGCCAAATCCAGTTCACTAGTTCCCTACCATCATAAAGGAAATTCATTCCCAAAGCAATTAAAGAACCTAATGCCTATTATAAGAAATCATACTGCACTGGAAAACAGAACATCTATAGAAGAGAGAACAAAAAATTCAGGAGAAACCATAAAGCAAGTATTTTGGCAAACTTCTATAAATAAACAAAGACCAAAATTAAAAATACGAATAAGTGACACTGTCATTAAAGGTTTGGTAGACACAGACATGGATGTAACAATAATTTTACCAAAATCTTGACATTCAAATTGGCCCCTTCAGGATGTAAATGCTCAGATTTCAGCGATTAGACCTTTATCAGAGTGCAAGATGGGTCAAATGTATATGGCTCAAAGAAAAATATTAGATCCACATGTGGCTAACATAGCAATAAATTTGTGGAGATGTGATTTGTTACAGCAATGGAATACTCAGATTCACATTCCCCCAATCTTAGAAACAAACCATAAATTAACGTATGTTTCAAGAAAGATATTGTAAAGTATAAAGAACAGTCACTGACTATTCAGGTTGTACAAGAACAGGGCACAACAGCTTCTGATATTTCAAAGGTACCAACAGTCCAACCTTTAAAATGGTTGACAGACATAACTATATGCGTTAAGCAATGGCCTTTAACAATAGAGAAACTGCAGGCTTTAGAACAGCTGGTTAAGCAGCAACTAGAGGTTCAGCATATTGAAGAATCAGTCAGTCTGATTCTTCTGTATTTGTTATTAAAAAGAAATCTGGAAAGTAGAGAATGATAAGAGAACTAAGAACTGGTAATGAGGTGATTCAGCCAATGGACTCTCTACAGTCTGCAATTGCTTTGCCTTCTCTATTGCCTAAAGGATAGCTTCTTATTGTTACTGATTTAAATGTTGTTTCTTCACTATACCTTTACAAGCAAAGGACAGAGAAAATTTGCTTCACAGCACCTACTTATAATAATTCTCAGTCTGCTAAAAGAAATCAATAAATCAATGGAAGGTTCTCCTAGAGGGAATGTTAAATATCACTACCCTTTAAATATTTTGTAAATCAGCAATTGATTGAAAATAATGCATAAGCTTTTTCCTGAATCTATAGTTTACCATTACATGGGCAACATTTTGCTATCTGATTCAAGTGAAGATACTTTAAAATGAATATTTGAAGAAGTAAAGAAAATTTTGTCTTGTTGGGAATTACAGATTGCTCCTGAAAAAAATACAAAGAGGAGAATCTACTGATTATTTAGGTTACAAAATAGATTTATAAAAAATTAGGTCCCAAGAGTTGCAAATTAGGAAAGATCAAAGAAGGCCAGAGTGACTTCCAGGATCAGGCGAACAAGGTCTGTACCACCTCTGCAAACAGGCAGGAAGGACTGAGTAACCTCTGGGAGCACCAAATGACCCTGGGAGTCCCGCGTGACTAGAACTGTAGCCCTGACTACACCTTGAGGAGTGACCACATGATTCTTGGATCCATTGGCATTGGGAGGAGTGATCACTGGAGAAACAACCTCAGCTATACCAATTAGAGGAAAAGATGTGTAGACAACAAAGTCAGAACAAACTGAATAACAAAAAGAACAACACAACACTACCAAAAATAGTGGATCTATAACAGGATAACTTGAACACCCCAACACAGATGAAGCAGAAGAAAATGACCTTAAAAATAACTTTAGGAAATGTTTGAGACCCTCAAAGAGGAAATGAAAAATTCCATCAAAAAAGTAAAATAAAGAGATTAATTGCAGACACTTAATGACTTCCAAAGATTAGAAGGAGATATTTCTCATCTACAGTGTACTATCGGGATAAAACTTGATGAAGAGATTAATTTAAACAAAAACTTAGATGGTGACAAGAATGTTGACTGGACTGTTCGTTCCCAGCTGCCCAGAGCCAAATAATTACACAGAAATTGTATTTATTACAACACTGTTTGGCCAATATTTTAGGCATTTTCCTAGCTAGCTCTTATATCATAAATTAACTCATTCCTATTAATCTATATATTGCCATGAGGCTGTGGCCAACTGGTAAGATTTTCAGGTGTCTGTCTCAAATAGCCAAAGTTTGACTTCTTCCTTTCCAATTTAAATTTCCTTGATCTCCTTTTGTTGTCTTATTGCTCTAGCTAGAACTTCAAGAACTGTGTTAAATAGATATGGAGAGATGGGACAGACTTGTCTTTTTCCTGATGTTAGTGGGATTGCTTTGAGTTTCTCTCCATTTAATTTGATGTTGGCTGTCATCTTGCTGTATATTGCTTTTATTATGTTTAGATATGATCTCTGATCTCTCCAAGACCTTCATCATAAAGGGGTGTTGATTTTGTCAAATGCTTTTTTTTAGCATCTAATGAAATGATTATATGTTTTTTATTTCATCTTATTTATATGGTGGATTACATTGATGTTGAACCAGCCCTGCATCTCTGGGATGAAGCCTACTTGATCGTGGTAACTGGTTTTTTTTTATGTGTTCTTGGTTTAATTTACATGTATTTAATTGAATATATTTGCATCTATGTTCATGAGTGAGACTGGTCTGTAATTCTCTTTCTTGGTTGAGTCTTTGTGTGGTTTTGGTATCAGGGTAACTGTAGCCTTATGAAAAAGAGTTTGGCAATGTCCCTTCTGTTTCTCTTCTGTGGAGCATTTTTAGGAGTATACATATTAGCTCTTCTTTGAAGTTCTGGCAGAATTCTGCACTGAAACCATCTGACCCTGGGCTTTTTTTTTTTTTTTTTTTTTGGTCGGGAGGCTTTTGAAGATTGCTTCCATTTCCTTGCAGGTTTTAGACTTATTTAAATTGTTCACCTGGTCTTGATTCCATTTTGGTATGTGGTACCTTCTCAGACTATTGCCCATTTCTTTTACATTTTCTAATTTTGTGGCATATAGTCTTTTGTATTATGACCTAATGATTATCTGGATTTCTTCAGTATCTTTTTTATGTCCCCCTTTTATGTCTGATTTTGTTAATTTGGATGTTCTTTTCTGCCTTTAGAGTGGTTTGGATAAGGGTTTGTATATCCTGTTGATTTTCTCAAAGAACCAGCTCTTTGTTTCATTGATTCCTTGTATTGTTTTCTTTGTTTCTATTTTGTTGATTTCTGTTCTTAATTTGATTATTTCCTGTCACCCACTCCGTCTAGTTTTGTTCTAGAGCTTTCAGGTGTGCTGTTAAGTCACTACTGTGAGCTTTTTCCACTTTGTGTAGGCATTTAGTGCTATGAACTTTTCTCTTAGCAATGCTTTCATAGTGTCCTCCATAGATTTGAGTATATTGTGCCTCATTTTCATTGAATTCTAGGAAGTCTTTAATTTCTTTTTGTATTTCTTCCTTGAACCAGGGGTTGTTCAATTGAGCACTGTTCAGTTTCCTTGAGTTTGTAGGCTTTCTGCAAGTAGTTTTATTGTTAAATTCTAACTTGAAACCTTGGCGATTCAATAAGATACAGGGGGTTATTCCTATTTTTTTTTTGAATCTGTGGAGTTTTGCTTTGTTACCGAATAGGTGATCAATTTTAAATAAGGTTCCATGAGGTGTTGAGGAGACCGTATATTCTTTTATGTTTGGGTGAAATGTTCTATAGATATCTGTTAAATCCATGTGAGTCATGACATCTGTTAGTTCTCTTATTTCTTTATTAAGTGTCTGTCTGGGTGACCTGTCCATTGTGGAGAGTGGGGTGTTGAAATCTCCTGCTATTAGTGTGTGGGATTTAATGTGCAATTTATGTTTTAGTAATCTTTCTTTTACATTTGTGGGTACTCTTATATTTGGGACATACATGTTCAGGATTGAGACTTCATCTTTAAAGATTGTTCTTGTTATGAATATAAAGTGTCCTTCTCCATCTCTTCTGCTTGATTTTAGTTTGAAGTCTATTTTGTTAGATATTAGAATAGCTACACCCACTTGTTTCTTAGGTCCATTTGTTTGGAATATCTTTTCCCAACCCTTTTCTCTGAGGTAGTGTCTGTCTTTGAGGTTGAGGTGTGTTTCTTGTATATAGCAGAAAGATGGATCCTGCTTTTTTATCCATTTTTTTATTTTGTGTCTTTTTATAGGTGAATTGAGTCCATTGATATATAAGAGATATCAGTAATCAGTGATTGTTATATTTTGTTATATTTCTGTTATTTTTTGTTGTTAGTGTTTGTGTGTTTCCCTTTTTGGAGGTTTGATGATGTGAGGTTATCTGTTGCCTGTGTTTTTGTGGGTTCAGTTAGTTTTCTTTTTATAGGGCCAGATTTATGGATATGCATTGCTTTAACCTGGTTTTGTCGTGGAATATCTTGTTTTCTCCATTGATGGTGATTGAAAGCTTTGCTGGGTATAGTAGTCTATGATTGCATCCATGGTCCCTTAATGTCTGCATCTGTGGTCTCTTAGTGTCTGCAGCACATCTGCCCAGGACCTTCTGGCTTTCATAGTTTCCATTGAGAAGTCAAGTGTAATTTTGATTGATCTGCCTTCATGTGTTACTTGATGTTTTTATTTGCAGCTCTTAATATTCTTTTTTATTCTGTATGTTTTTCATTTTCATTATTATATGGCGAAGAAACATTTTTTGGTTCAGTCTATTGGGTGTTGTGTAAGTTTTCTGTATCTTCATAGGGATATCCTTTTTTAAGTTGGGAAAGTTTTCTTCTATGATTTTGTTGAAATATATTTTCTGTTCCCTTGAGCTGGAGTTCTCCTTCTTCCATTCCTATTATTCTAAAGTTTGGTGTTTTCGTGGTGTGCCAGATTTCCTGTGTGTTTTGTGTTAAGAATTTGTGGATTCAGTGTTTTCTTTGACTGATGAATTTATTTACTCTACAGTATCTTCAACACCTAAGATTTTCTCTTCCATTTCTTGTTTTTTTGTTGGTTATGCTTGCTTCTATATTTATGCTTTGTTTTCCCAGATTTTCCATATCCAGAATTCTCTCAAACAGAGGTGTTTCTTTATTACATCTATTTCAGTCTTTAATTCTTTTTTCTTTATTTTATTCTTTTCAAATTAAAATTTCCGCCTCCTCCCCGTTTCCCATTTCCCTCCCCCTCTCTCCACTCCCCTCCCCCTCTCCCCACTCCTCTCCCCCTCCCCCCACTCCCCTCCCCCTAGCCCCACTCCCCTCCCCCTATCCCCACTCCTCTTCTCCTCCCCCCACTCCATTCCCCCTCCCCCTCGATACTGAAGAGCAGTCCAAATTCCCTGCCCTGCGGGAAGTCCAAGGTCCTCACACTTCTATCTAGGTCCAGGAAGGTGAGCATCCAAACAGGCTAGGCTCCCACAAAGCCAGTTCATGTATTAGGATCGAAACCTAGTGCCATTGTCCTTGGCTTCTCATCAGCCTTCATTGTCCGCCATGTTCAGAGTGTTCAGTTTCAACCCATGCTTATTCAGTCCCAGTCCAGCTGGCCTTGGAGAGCTCCCAATAGATCAGTTCCACTGTCACAGTGGGTGGGTGCACGCCTCGTGGTCCTGATTTCCTTGCTCATGTTCTCCCTCCTTCTGCTCCTCATTTGGACCTTAAGAACTCAGTCCGTTGCTCCAAATTGGGTCTCTGTCTCTATCTCGATCCATCGCCAGATGAAGGTTCTAAGGTGATATGCAAGATATTCATCAGTATAGGATAGGGTCATTTCAGGTTCCCTTTCCTCAGTTGCCCAAGGTACTAGCTGGGGTCAGTCTTTAATTCTTGAACAGTTTGAACTGTTTGATTCACCTGCTTGATTGTTTTTTCTTGGTTTTCTTGTGGGTTTTTTTTTTTGAGAGATTTATTGATTTCTTCCAATTGTTTGTTGCTGTTTTCCTCCATTTCTTTAAGGGAAATTTTCACTTTCTCTTTAAATGTCTCCATCATCCTCATAAAGTTACAATTAAAATCGTTTTCTTCTGCTTCTTCTGGGTTAGGATGATCAAGTCTTCTTGTTTTATGACCATTGGGTTCTGGTGTTGCCATGCTGGTTTTTAGGTTTCTAAATGAATTTTTGCATTTGCACCTACCCATCTCTTTCTCCAATTGTTCTGGCAGTGTCTTTGCCTCTTGGTCCAATCCTTGCAGTGGCTGTCTATGTCTTTGGGAACTGTTCTTGGTCTACTGTGTACTGTCACTGTCTGTTTCTCAGGAAGCCACTGAGGTCTCTCTTGACTTGGTCTCTTGGTTAACTCTCTTGGTCAGTTCTGTTTAGTCACAGCCTGTATTTCTGAATTCCTCTCTTGGTCCTCTCTATGTAGTCTCAGCCTGTGCTTTAGGGTTACTCTTTTGGTCCTTTTGTGTAGTTCCAGCTTGTGTTGCAGATATCTTTTGCGGTTTCCGGGGGATAGCAGGGTTTGGGGGCACAGTGGACTTGTAGCTTGCAGGGTCTGATCCATAGGGTGGGGGCCTTTCAACAGCCTCCTGGTAGGAATTTGCCTGCTGGTTGGCTAGAGAAGCTGAGGCAGGTAGGGGAGGGCCTGGGTTTTTTCTCTCAGTATGGAGGTCCTAGAGAGTGGGCGTGTCCTGCCAGGTGGGTGCTCACTTACTTCGTGGTCTTTTCTGTGAAACTGTAGCCTGTGTTTCAGAGTTCCTCTGAGGCTGTGTTTGGGGGTGGAGTGGGGCTTGTAGCTTACAGGGTCCATCAACAGGATGTGGGTATTGGAGCAGCCTACCTGCAGGTAACTTGCCTGCTGGCTGGCTACAGAAGCTGAAGCAGGTCGGGGAGAACACAGGGTTTTGCCCCAGTATGGAAGGCCTAGAGAGTGGGGTGTCCCAGTGGGTGGGTGATCCCTCACAACTTTGTCATCTTTGTGAATTTGCAGCCTGTGTTTCTGTAGTTTTCAATAATAATTCATACACTTATCACATCTAAGGTTTTCCCATCAAATCCGTGGAGAGTTTTGTGACTACTTCATCATTAAAAAGGAATTTGAAATCTTGCTTTCCTACTCTGTATCTCCTTTTTATTCTTCGTCTTATTAAGATTTCTGAACCTCACTCTTACGGATTTGATTCACTAACAAAGAAGAAAGCATGTCTTCTCACACTTTTCTTGCTAATGTTGTTTTATTTTCTGCACTGTACTTTTTGTCCAGGTTTATGAACCAAAAATCCATTTCTTCCACGATCCATTAGGAGTTTATCACAAAAGCTTTTTGAAGTTTTCCTTATGACATTTCCATTGCTAATGAGATTTTTATTACAGGACTTCTATTCATTATATGATTTTTTTTCTTTTAAAAATTCTGCTTTGTAAAATTACTAGTAGAATTTTTATACTTTTTAGTTAGAAATAGCAGTTTGATATTTTTGTTTGTTGGACATGGTCTATTCGTCTATTTCTTATATAACGTGTCTTATTCACATGTTTTCTCTTGGATAAATTCTCTCTGATTTTTCTATGTATATTTCCCTCTAATTATAAGTTGCAGTATTGCTTGAGTGGGTGACCTGTGCTATTTTATAACTTTTCTTCCAGTGTACTTCTTTCAATTTTATGAGCCAATGATTCTGGATGCAAGGTTCATAGTTGATTTCATTTCTATTCCACATATACCCTTCTATGCTCCCTGTCTATAGAAATGTTGACAATACAACAGGAATCATTTGGGGATTTGGGGTTTTGCTATGTGCTTTTCCATTTTCTGTAACAGAGTTGTATTAATTTTAGCATTTCAGATTTGACACCTTAGTGTGAAATGTCAAGAAGAGTTCCAATCTTTGTGCCTAAGACAAAAACTCAGAGAAGAGCATCAGGAAAATGTCTGTTTCTCCAATAAATGCTCCCCAGGTAAGTGTCGTGTATCCCCCTCACCCTTTTTTTAATTGAAACAATACAAACCTTAAATTTTTTGCCTCTGGTACAGTTAGCTAAAGTATGTATTTCCTGTACTTTTTTCCTTTTTCCTCTCTGATAATCAAGAGTAAGCTTCTAAATCGTGTCACATGCATAGCACAGCTTTTTCATGGAGTAAAGGCCTGTAATCCTGAAGGAGATGCCATTGTCAATGATGACCAAAGAAATATATGTGGAATTTCTGAAGCTGTTTTTATCTGTATTAGTTATGTCACTTTTAGGAAGATTGAGATAATAGTAATGCTGCCTAATATTGATTTTTCTATTTACTTCATGTTCATCAAAATATTCTCATAAATAACAAAGAATTTGGTTCTATGTGTTGTTTGGAACATTGTACAAATGTAATGTTATACTCTTTACTCTTAAGAAAAAACAATGTCTTTTTATTCATCCATGAGTTCTTCATTCCATATACTACCTCTTTGTTCTAGAAAGGGTGCAGCATTGGACCTAGGCTTCAGGATCTAAACTGAAAACCTTAGAGTCAGATCAGGCCCAGCTGCAGACAGGATTAATCCAGTGTCCATATATTAACAAGTCTGGCAGTTGTCGAATTTGCAAGCACGATTTTACTCCCCATAACTCTACCATCTGAAATGTGACACTGGGATCCTGTTTGGTAACATTGTTCTTAAACATAGTCTCCTGAATCTAGACCTTAAATGTGTATCTTATAATTCTTAAAAGTTTGATGATTGTAAAACTATTATGTCACACTGTTTACACAGAGAAATAAAATATAATATATAATCATTTTAGAAAGTATCTTTTATTAATTTTTTGACACAGAATTTCTCTGTATAACAGTTCTAGCTGTCCTGGAACCAGCTCTTGTAGACTAGGCTGGCTATGAACTCACTGAGATTTATTACCTCTGCCTCCTGAGTGCTGGGATTAAAGTGTGAGTCATCACTGCCCATAGAAAGTATCTTTTATTGAAATTAAATTTTACCTTCATTTTATGTGTGTGAGTATATTTGCCTAAATGGATACCCGTGTATTCTGTATGCTACATTGGATCCAATTGAACTAGAGTTAAAATCTGTTGTGTAGTGCCATGAGGATGCAGGAACTGAGCAGCATTTTAACAGACATTACAGAATCTGAACCTAGGGGAAGACATGCAAATGTAGTGACTGTGTCAAATAACAGCAGCCTTAAAGTTCCAGTCTATAAGACTTCCTTTCTATGCTCAATTAAAGATGCCATGATAAGCTAAAGGGGTCTAAAATAATCTGAGGGTTAAGATCTCAGGGGTAAGAAATCTACTCAAAACAGCTTCCATCTATCCCTATTTCTTTATTCTTCTTTCTCATTTCTTTAAGTTCTCCCTTATTCTGTCTTGTTCTCCTTTGTTCTCTCTTGTTGCTCCTTGTTTTATCTGTTACAAGTGTTTCCAGTCATATATATCCTTAAAACCCAGCCCTCCAGGTTTCAAGTCTGAAATTTTTTTGCCCCATAAAAAATCAGATAAGAGTTCTCTCTCTCTCTCTCTCTCTCTCTCTCTCTCTCTCTCTCTCTCTCACACACACACACACACACACACACACACAGAGAGAGAGACAGAGACAGAGAGACAGAGAGACAGAGAGACAGAGAGAAAGAAAGAGAGATCAACACATGTCTAGTGAACTCCTTAATGGAGAAAGTTAGGTAAGAAAGGAATTAAATCATCAGGGGATCCTAGAGGGGGAAGTTAGTGCACATTTTTAGGTGGTAGACAAAAGGATTTTGTTCAGTAAAATTATGAATAGGGTGCATATTTTTTAAATCCGTGCACCAGTTTTTTCCTCTTACAACATGCATAGAATCAGGTAACCAAGCAACCTACATAAACAGTTAGGGAGAGGCCATGTCTCTTGGTCTGATTAGCACATATATCAGAAGCTGCAATTTCTATGGGCCTAGGTCTGGAGTTAGACTTACTGCTCTAAGCAAATAAGAGACAAAGTTCTGGGTCTAAATGATCAGTTCTGGGCTATGCTGTTATCAGTCATTCTAATTGGCGGTGTTGTGTGTCTTTCTCTGGGTTGCAGTTAATTATTTCTTCTGCTGTCCTGGAGAGTAAAATATGAGTGGTAAATTTCCTGAACTAAAATCATCAGTAAACTGAGGTGAAAGTGAGCATAAGAAGTTAGGAATCTTTTGAGTAAAATAAAAGCAAAGCAACAGCATGGGCAGTAATTCTATGTCCTTGGAGTTCTGTGAATATCTTAAATAAAATGCTCTTTCCTGGTCCCTAAGCACTGACCAAATGCCTGCTTATAAAGATAATTGCAGGAAGGCAGATATCTGCATTTACCTAGGAGATAAGAATGAAGGCCTAGGAGTGTGAAACTGGTCTCTATGTTTAGTCTTTGAGCAGCATGATTTTAATCCTAGCAGTAGGGAGGATGAAGCAAGAGAATATGGTGAGTTCCATGTCAGTCTGGGTTAGTTCCAAGCTGACTAGGACTACACAGTATAACTCTCAAGAACATGAATAAGAAAATAGAGAACTATTCTTCATATGATCCTTCGGAGAGGACCTTTCGTTATTGCTCCATCACCTATTGGCCTACCTTATGCAAGGTACATTGTTTACATAAAAATGAGAAGGATATTATTGGTCCCTGAGGTTTGGTATAGATCAAATTGGGGGTTCCTCTGAGAATCCAATTAATGATTGTGCAACAGAAAAGGCCTCCACTAAGTCTACTATTCTGAGAATTTATAACTTATTTGTCTAATTAAATTTAAGAAAATATCAGTTATTGAATCTTTTACTTGTGCGATGTTCCCTGAATTCTCTGAAATTTTCAGAGAACCACCTCATGTATGATAAATATGAGAAGATCTTAGATCAAGGCACAAAGCATATTCTGCACAATCATAAGAATATCCAAGAGAAGTATTATAAATGTAATGTGTTTGGTAAAGTGACTCACAAATCCCCCCAGTGTACACTTCCCAACACAAGTGATACTGTAGAAAACAGATCTGATAATGCCAGAGATACGTATATTGAATCACTAAACCTAAACAGATATAAAAGTGGGAATACTGGAGAAGAACCTTGCAAATATAATGGCTATGTAAGCAGTTTCAATTTGTGTTCCATAATTAGTCAACATCAAAGAATCCACACAGGAAAGAAAGAACACAAAAATATGGAGTATGATTTTGAACATAAACTCAAGCTAAAACAAACCAATAGTGGAAGGAAATCACACCAATGGAGGAAATGTGGAAAATGTTTCAAGATTGTCTCAAACCTAAATAGACATCAGTTTGTGGTTCTTCCTGCAACCAGGTATTGCTTCAGGGTAAACTACTGAGATTTATTAAATTTATTGATGGTTGAATCCTACTTTTGCAGGTGATAATGGTTGGAAGTAAAGAACTTGCTTTGGGTGATCTGTTCGTATTTAGCTTATCATGGCTGGCTCCTACAGTTAGTACAATTTTGAATAAATTCAGGCTCTTCTTTCCAAATGTTCAAAGCTCTTTCTGTCAGTTGGTGCTGTATCAGGGATGTTCCGCCTGAGAGAGCAGACAATGGAGAGTTCAGTTTCAGTTTTTTCCTTAACCATCTGGGTTTGCAGCTGGCTGGATAGACTCTGGAGATTCCAATTTTAGGTGTTCAATGGATAGGGACCTCTGCTTGATGATCTTGAAATCATTATTCTACATCTCTATAGATTGTCAGTATCATGGTAAAATTTTAAACTTATGCACAATGAAAAGACATCTCATATTGTACCCCATCACAACATTGTTTTCTTTACTTGGTAATTATGTATAAACATAGTTCTTATCTTCGGTGGTAGCAAGCATGTGGCAGGGCTGAATAAAGCCAGTCAAGGTACCCTGACAGCCTGGAGCTTTGTGGAAGTGAGCGTGGACTGAGAGGGTCATATGCAAATCAGCGGGGCAGGGACAATACCATATACGAAAGGTGATGCCAAATGAAGCAGTCTGTGGGTTTGGAAGCAGCATTTGTTGGAAGAGCATGGTAAGAGCCAGATCACAGGAGACTGATGGGAATTCCCAGAGGGATATCCAGGGCCTACATTTTTAGGTACAAAACAGAACTTAGATGGAATTTTACAGGTCCTGGAAAACTCCATCAGCTGCAGCACACCCTGTGGGACAATGAGGTGAAATTATGAGTACTCTGTGCTTTTGGGAACTACAAACCCAGTGGAGGAAAAACAGGACTGTGAAACAGACTGGACCAGAGGGGCGATCAGTTTCTATGTTTCTGAGGAGGAGGACACAGGCTCTCAGATTTCTGTTGTGGATACGTCTTCGCCGTCAGTAAACTTTAATTAATACCGACCGGAGCTTATCAGGGTTCCTTTCATTTGTCTTGTAGTTGCCAGGATATTCACAGAACTATCTGGAAGAGCATTTGCTGTCTCTATTGTAGCATTAATCTAACTGGCCTTAATAAAAGCCTGGAGTCATACATATATCATGGTAAATGGCAAAATATCAAAGAAATAAAGGAACCAGCATAATAAAACGTAACTTTTGTTATACTAACTACGTGCATCTGCCTTCTTAATGGCGACATATCCAAAAGTTTCAGAACTCAGGGTTGGGGTCAGATACCACGGTGCAGTGTCCTCCTAGATCCGGTTCTGCCCTCTAGGCTGGCAGCAAGCGTGAGGGGAGGCTGTGGGGAGCGGGTCCAGGGCAGCCTGACACCCAGTAGAGGGACGAGTGTCCGGCGGGGTGGGGACACCTGCGTATTTAGCGTAATTTAGGGGTAAAGAAAGAGTGAGGTGGACTTGGAAAACTAAAAAAATAGAGCTTCTGGCAGACGGCTTTAGAGGAATCGCGTAACCGGAAGCGTGGTGTAGTGGGCGGGGCCAGGAGGAACCACTCCGAGAACCTGGCTGAAGGGATCCCGCTAGACCCTGTTGGATTTGGGAAGTCGCATTGTCCGGAACTGGGCGAGGAAGACCCGGCTCGGGACCTGAAAACTCCCTGGAGCCGCGGTCGCCGCTGGGCGCCCTGGGAAAGTCAGCAGTGGGGGAACCGCAGCCCGGCGGCCCTGGAACCTCCCAGGTCAGAGGAGCTGCGGGGCTGGGACCCAGGAGGGGAGGGACCAGGGGTTGTGCTCGCTGAGGCGGCCCAGAAGGACACAGCTTTCAAAATTTGTTGTGGATATCTTTCCGTTGTCGGTAAATTTCAGATCCTATGTAGTGGGTCTTAATATTAGTATTTTTCTTCACTTGCCTTATGAACCATAAAATAAGACTATTTTCTCATAAAATACTTCCTAGAATAATCTGGAAGAACATTTGCATTCTTTTTTTGTTTGCAAACAGGGTTTTCTTTGCTATTGTGGCCATTTCAACGCTCCTGAAATTTAAAATCATCCATGATTTCTAACTTCCCTGTTTTACCACTTGCTTATTTAAGAGAGTATCCTTTGCCCTTTAGACTAGCCAAAGATGTATATAGATAATAATCACACTAGGAACCAATGCACATATGATTATATTTTATGGAGAACATGTATTTTATGGAGTTCCACAGATATGGTTGTAAACCCTTTACTCCCTATTAATTTTCCGTGTGAGATATATGCACTGTGGGATGTAAATACAGCATTCAGAATTGCGTCCTCATATGCTGTGTTCTTGTGTTACACCTTAGGTCCAGGCAAGCCCAACATACATGCTGTTAGAGTATATCAGACCACACTGATATACTGTTTCATAGTTAGCAAAGTCACTTTAGATTAAAAGAAAATTAGAAAGCATCTTTTGAATAATTATGACTACACACCTGTATCAGAAATATACCTCCTTGGTTGAAGAAAAGCTCTCTGCCCATGTGCATACACGTGGCGAAACTGTTTTGTTTGTTTGTTTCAGGGTTTGTTGACATTCATCTCTGTGACTGTGGACTTCTTGCAGGAGGCATGGAATGCCTATAGCCTGCTCACAGGGCGTTTTGCAGAGATCTTCTATTGGAGAAGTATAGCAGCGTGGATTCGTAGGGTGAGAATAGTTTTCATGCAGTCTCCCTTGCTCTTCCTCAGCGTTCCTGAGAAAACTGCACATGTGTGAGATGTGTGTGAATGAGTCTCACATCTTCGAGAATAAAGTGAAATCCAAAGAGAAGGAGACTGTGTTCTTTATATTTTCTCTCTCTTTCATGGTTAGCATATGTTAACACCTTTTGTTGTTGCTCCATGAAAAGGTTCAGGTGCTTTCTGAGGAATCTCTTTCCCATATGCAGATCTCACATTGTCAATAAGTCCTGCTCACCTGTGAGTCAGAACAGAGAGCCCTGGATGTGAAGAGAGAGGATCCAGGTATGTTACAGCGATTGAGGAAGGTGTGAAGGGATGGAAAGGGCTCAAGTGACAGTATAAAGAGGACATGAGGTTGGATTTGCCTCATTCTATTTATTTTAATTACTATTATCATTTATTATTCATTTTATTAGAAATGATTCTAGAGAATTCTTCAGGATTGCCCAATTCTCGGTGTTTGACACTCTTTATTAAGTATTAAACCTTAGAGTTAAATTTATTTTTCTTTGCATGAGAATGATACTGTCCTTCCTCTATTTTCATCACTGATTATGTTTTTATACCAATATTATATGAGTTTATTACTATAATTTTAATACCATGGTTAGTTAGAGCCATTGAAGCCTCTTTGTCCTGGATGCTGGGTTTTGTAACATTTTTGCATTCCTTCAGGTTTCGTGTCTATATATAATTCCCAGCAAGATTTTGATAAGATTTGTTTAATATCTCTGCCAAGTAATAGACTCTCTCTACATTGTCTGCGTCTTGATATGCTCTTATTGTCTTCAACACTCCAGTTTGCATTGCTATAATTTTTATGTTTTGAGATTACCTTTTGATTTGATCCTGCTCTCATAATTTTTTAGATCTTAGGAACGTTTTCTCCATTTACATAAAAATGCCTGTGTGATCTGGGTACAAATTACTTAGAATCTTTGCAGAGCACAAATATCCTTTTATATTTCTTCACATGTTTGCATGAGAACATGTTGTAGGATGAGCGCTGGGCTGTGTCCCGCCGCCCGGCTAGCTTAGCCCCGAAATAATTATACAAAAACTGTATTCATTTAAACACAGCCTGGCCCGTTATTTCTAGCCTGTTATTGGCTAACTCTCACATCTTGATTTAACCCATTTCTAATAATCTGTGTTCACCACGAGGTCGTGTCTTACTGGGAAAGATTCAGCATGTCTGACCTGGTGGCTGGCTCCATGGCGGCAATCCCTGACCCTGCTTTCTTCCTCCCAGAATTCAGTTCTGTCTACTCTGGCTACCTGATTTCTGCCCTATCAAAAAGCCAAGGCAGTTTCTTTATTCAACCAATGAAAGCAACACATAAACAGAAAGACCTCCTACACCAAGAACATGCTGTCCATGGGTCAGTATTTACATGTCTCTTATGTATTCTTTTGGTTTATATCTATTGGGAAATGGACCATTTGATCACTTGTTGATATTTCTTTTGTATTTTTATAGATTCAGCATTTCTTTTACTCACCATAATTATTACCAACCCTCTTCACAGAAATAAAAGAATTCCTCCACTCTTAGCACTTTGTATCCTTACATTTGAAGGAAATACTTTTGATAGATAAAAAGTATATATTTTGATTTAAGGGTGTCTTTTCTCTCTTTTTTAGTCTGTATCCTATCTTCATGTTTGAGTTGGGGAGTATTATACGTTACCAAACATCACTGAAGGAAAATATTCATAGGCCATTTTATTAATTTTTCTCTATTGTGTTTATTTTCCTTTTTCTGCTGCTCTTATTGCTTTAGGTATCTGCTCTTCTGCCATTGTCATGGTGCTGTTGTTCCTGTCAGTCTGTGGTGTCATCTTGAAATCACAGCTGGGATGACTCAAGCTTTGCTCTGTGTGTCTTGGTTTGCTCTGCACTCTGAGGATTTTTGTGTTTGGGTTTTCCTTCTAGTACTTTCTGTAGGGTTAAGTTTCTCAATAGGTATTGTTTAAATCTGCTTTTGTCATGGAATATTTTGTTTATCTATCGATGGTGATCGAAAGCTTTGCTAGGTATAATAGTTGGACTTGCATCCGTGATCTCTTAGTGTCTGTAGTACACCTGTCCAGGACCTTCTGATTTTCATGGTTTCCATTGAGAAGTTGGTATAGTTTTGATTGGTCTGCCTTTATATGCTATTTGACCTCTTTCTTTTGTAGCTCTTAATATTCTTTCTTTATTCTGTATGTTTTGCATTTTGATTATTATATGGCAAGGGGACTTTTTTATTTTTATTGTAATTTTTATCCAGTCTATTTGGCCTTCTGTAAGTTTCTTGTACCTTCATAGGGATATCCTTCTTTAAGTTGGAAAAGTTTTTGTCTTTTTTTTTAAATATATTTTCTGTGCCTTTGAGCTGGAGTTCTTCTCTTTCTGCTATCCCTATTATTTTTATGTTTGGTCTTTATGGTGTCCTAGATTTCTTGGATGTTATGTGTTAAGAATTTGTTGGAGCCGAGCGGTGGTGGTGCACGCCTTTAATCTCAGCACTTGGGAGGCAGAGGCAGGCGGATCTCTGTGAGTTCGAGACCAGCCTGGTCTACAAGAGCTAGTTCCAGGACAGGCTCCAAAACCACAGAGAAACCCTGTCTTGAAAAATCAAAAAAAAAAAAAAAAGTGTTGGATTTAATGCTTTCTTTGACCAAGGAATCAATTTCCTCTATAACATCTTTAATTCCTGAGATTCTCTCTTTCATCCCTTGTATTTTGTTTGCTATGCTTGCCTCTGTAGTTCCTGTTTGTTTACCCAAATTTTCCACATCCAAAATTCCCTTGGTTTGTGTTTTCTCTATTGCCTCTATTTCATTCTTCAGGTCTTGAACTGTTTGCTTTACTTGTTTGTTTTTTCTTGGTTCTCTTGGGTTTCTTTGAGGGATTTATTAATTTTCCCCAAACTTTTGTTTGTCTTTTCTACAATATCTTTAAAGGAGTTTTTCATTTTCTTTTTAAAAGTCTCCATCATCTTCATAAAGTTATGTATAAAATTGTTTTCTTCTGCTTCTTCTGGGTTAGGATGATCAAGTCTTCCTGTTGTATGACCCCTGGGTTCTGTTGTTACCATTTTGCTTTTTAGGTTGTTGGATGAATTCTTGTATTGGCACTTACCCATGTCTTTCTTCAATTGATGCTGATGCCAGCAGTGTCTTTATGTCTTGGTTCAATCCTTGCAGTGGCTGTCAGCATCTTTTGGAACTGTTCTTGTTCTGCTCTGTACTGTCAATGTCTGTCTCTCATGGAGGCACTGAGGTCTCTCTTAGCCTGCTCTCTTGGTCTGTTCTGCTGCTGCGCTCTCTTGCTCCATTCTGTGCAGTTCCTGCTTGTGCTTTAGAGTTACTCTTTTGGTCTTCTCTCGTGGTCCTCTCTTTGTAGTTGCTGCTTGTGTTTCAGTCTTCCTCTGAGCTTGTGAGGATTTCGGTGCAGAGTGGGATTTGTAGCTTGCAGGGTCTGGTGAATGTGGGTGTACTGGGGCAGCCTATCTGCAGGAAACTCTCCTTCTGTCTAACTGGAATTGGCCCTGGGTTGTGCCCTACTGTGGAAGGCCTAGAGAGTGGTATGTCCTGCCAGGTGACTGGTCACTCACCTCTTGGTCCTCTCTGTATTTTAGCAAGCTGTGTTTCACAGTTCTACCGAGGTTGCAGGAGGATAGGATAGGCAAGTTTGGGTGCATGGTGGGGCTTGTAGCTTACAGAATTTGATGGATGGTGTGGGTTATTGGGATAGCCTACCTGGAGAAAACTCTCCTCCTGCCTGGCTTGAGAAGCTTGCTTAGGTAGTTGGGGGAGGGGCCCAGGGTTTTGTCCCTGTGTTGAGGACCTAGAGAGCAGGTATCCTGCTGGGTGGCTGGTCACTCATCTCTTGATCCTCTCTGTATTGTAGCAGGCTGTTTTTTCTGAGTTCCACTCTTGGTCCTCCCTTTGTAGTAGCAGGTTGTTCGGAAAATATTTTTATGAGTAAAATTAGGGATAGTAATTTTCTTCCTCCTAGTTAAAAATGGTATTTTGCTGATAACTGTATTGAAAATAATCTGACTCCCCAGCTTTCCTATTCATGTGTTACTTTTTAAAATATCATATTTTCTGGGTTTTTATGGCTAAAATCTCTGATTGTTCTGTTATTCTTCTTCCTAATTATGATCTGCAGTGCATTTTGAATGGATGACTTCTATCGTTTATAACCTTCTTCATATGCCTTTCCTTCTCCATGAATTTTAAGAGCCCATGTTTCTGGTTGCAGTGATCAGGCTCACAGCCATTTTCTTTCATCACTCTAAATATATCCCTTCATGCTTTCCTTTCTGTAGGAATGTTGACAAAATTTTTGGTATCATTTTGGGTTTTTTTTTTAGTCTTTTTTATGTGGATTGGCACTAATCCTAATTTAGTTGTATTAATTTTAGTTTTGTATTTTTGACACCTTGATGGAAATTTCAACAAGAATTCCAGTCTTTGTTTTCTGAGAGAGAATCTCTGAAGAGCAAGAAGAAGAATGAATGCGTCTGTGGTAAATGCTCCCCAGGTCAGTGCCATGTTCACATTTCTTTGAAAATTGTTTTTATTATTGAAACCATTTAATTTCTAAATTCCCTATCAATGGCAATGTTACTGAAAGTGTTTCTTTTGACTAATTTATTTGTCTTTTTCTTCTTTTACATTCAAGTTTATGTCTTTATATACTTTATAGCAGAAACTGGTCCCATTAAATTTTCACTTGGTTTTACACTGTGAGGCCATGAATTTCCGTGGACTTAAAACTTGAAGCTCTAAAACATAAGCTATTGTAAATGACACTCAAAGAAATATGTTGATGGCCATTTTCCACATAGAATGGACTTGTATCCTTTTATATTAGTAAGGATCGTCTCATGTGCCACATAGTTGTATATCTGTAATGGTCAGTTTTCCAGGAACAGACTTATGAACATGGACATGCCATTACATGGACCTTTTTACTGATATCCCTGAGCAACTTACAGAAAAGTAGCGCTAGAAGAGACTCATTGTCTTGAACCTTAATAGTAAATATTTTAGCACCATAGGGAGTATAGATGATAGAAGTAATATATGGCTTGCTCTTACCAGAAAGTTGATATGTCTGTGAAGATATGAAGGTTATAGTATTCTGGTTTGTCTTTTTGCCATATTATGTCACACAGTGATATGCGTTGACACCTGAAATATACTTATCTCAGGAAAAATTCTCTTCAAAGTTCAGCAGTTAATTCTCTTAAGAAAAATCTTATTTTCTCTATGTTTAATTTCATTTTTCAGAAGGGGCATGAGCACTGCTGTCCCACCTTTTGTATGTCATTATGTAGAATATATTAGTAAGAATTTTCTATAGAGGACTGACTGTGTGCTTCACATAAGTCATCAGTTTGGAAGCATAAACTACTGTCTCTATTAATGACTTTACTCTGTTCTTTTCTTTTGGTCAGAGAAGGCCCTCTCCAGCCTATGTTTTGTTTTGTTTTTTCTCTCCCTGGAGATTTGTATTACATAGGGTGAAAATTCTGAAGAATTATCTTAATGTTTCTATTTCTTTTTTTACAATAATATTTTATTTAAGTATATGAGGGTTTACTGCATATGTTTATGTACACTATATGATGAATTATGCCTCTGGATCCCTGAAGTCAGACATTGTAGTTAGTTGCCATGTGTTTAGAAAGAATTAAAATAGGTTTTTCTGCAGGAACAAAAAGTATCTTTACCTCTGAGCCATATTTTCAGGCTCTGGATTAACATTTCTGGTGCACACTTGTGACAGTATATGACCCTGTGTATTCTAGTTTTTGTAAAATGAAGGCGTAATCATAAATAATACTTTTGTATGGTAAAATCCTGTTAGATGAATGAATTAAAATTCATCTAGAATTTTATAGAATATAATAGAATATTACATCAAAATGTTCACAGAGATTGGAAATACAATCAAGACAATAAATATTTGATAAAGTATTTTTTTAAAAATAAAATTCCAATTATACATACATACATACATACATACAGTAGAAGGCTGCTTGTTTGTGCCTGGCTGCTCAGACTCAAAATAACCACACAGAAACTATATTATTTGCAATACTGTTTGGCCAATAGCTTAAGTGTATTTCTGGCTAACTCTTATATCCTAAACTAACCCATCTCCATTAAGCTGTGTATCACCACATCGCTGTGGCTTACCAGCAAGCTTCTGGCATGTCTGTCTCTGGTGGCGGCTCCAATATTTATGGTTCAGCAGAGAACATTGGATTTCAAGGATCTAAGATTAAGTTATGTTTTGTATTGTCCTAAGTGTGCTGAGAATCAAACCTCATTTTCAAGAACTTCAAGAAATAGACTGTAAACTCAAGACAAATTGTTCAAATTTAGTGATTGTGGGAAATCTCTTATTTGCTACTCAGATCTTAGAAATCACCAGTAAATTCATGGAGGTGAGAGACCTAATGGATATAAGCAGTGTACATCAGTCTATATATTGTCTCTGAAAGTAGCAATATAGAACTTCTAGAAAACTCTTTTCCTTTAAAAATTGCCATGACTCATTTATATCATGAACATGTCTCTAAATCTGTAGGTCTTTTTTAACCAAGAAATCATTTGTCAAGCAGTGCATGGTAAATGGGTAATTTCTCATTGCAGGGTCTGTTAACATTCAGGGATGTGACGGTGGACCTCTCACAGGAGGAATGGGAATGTCTAGACTGTGCTCAGAGAGCTTTGTACATGGATGTGATGTGGGAGAATTACAACAATCTACTCTTTGTGGGTAAGAATGTTCTTCTTATAGAATTACTTATTCATTCTTTTTATTTACCTACTTTGTATCTATGTAAACTCTCTGAACCTAGAGAATTCCAGACATGAGGGAAATTCTGGTTATCAACATAACTATTTAATGGTGCTTCACTGTCAACTTTCTGTATTCTCTGGAAGAGTAACCAATGTTATATTCACTGTGATATCTTCAGCCCTCCTATCTAATATATAAAGAAAATTTAAATATTCAAAGAATATTGACTATTCAAAGCAAGGAAGTATATTACAGTACTCTTGATAATGAGAATATTTTAATTTTGTTTTGGCTTAAACTCTCCACCTATTTCTGATTATAAACAATGCAAAAGGTTTAAAGAGAAAGAGCTGTTGCTTGTAAGAATGTTTTTGTTTTGTTTTTTGATGTGGAGTTGCTATGTTTCATACTGGCACAGCATGAGTTTAATATTTGCACTTTGGAGGCTGAATCAGAAGAACATATTGAGTTCCCTGCTGAACTATTTTATGAGTTTCTAGTTGATGAAAGCTGTACTGTGTGACTCTGTTTCAAAAACATAAGAAATAGGGAAACATTCTTCATATGATCCTTCACAGAGCTTCTTTCTCAAAGTTCTTTACTGCTCAATCACCTGTTTGTCTTATGGGCTCAAAGTACAGTGTTTAGATAGGAATGAGAAGGCTATATATGGGACTGACCTAAGATGTCTACATATATATTACAGTTGTTAGCTTGGGCTATTTGTGGAACTCCTAACATCACTGCCTTTACCTGAATTTTTGGCTTGCTATTGGGAACTTATTCTTCATAGTGGGTTGCTTTGCCCAGCCTTAATATAACGGAAGGAATTTAATCCTACCTCAATTTAATATGCCATGCTTTCTTGACATCCATGGGAGGCCTGCCATTTTCAGAACAGAAACTGAAGAAAAATTGATAGGAGGGCAGAGGGGAGGGGAGCAGAAGAAACAGGAGAGAAGAGAGGGTGGAGAAACTGCCGTTAGAATGTCAAATAAATGAAAAAAAATAAAAGGAAAAAATGGGTAGGCTATTATTGGTCCCCATAGTTTGATATAGATCAGATTGGAGATTCTTTGAGCATCCATTTAATGATTGTGAAACAGAAAATTCCTTGGTTAAGAATTCTGTTTCTGATTACTAGTTTATATGTCATACCTAAGAAAACATCAAGTATTGAATCTTTTATTTGTGCATTAATTGCTATTATCAATAACTGTACTTATTTTTCAGAAAAGCATCATTTATGTGATAAATGTGAGAAGGTCCTGCACCAAGGCACAAAGACTTTTATCCATGATCATGAAAATATTCAAGAGAAATCTTACAAATGTTATGAGCTCGGCCAAGTGATTCATGAATCCTGCCAATGTACACCTTATGATACGAGGAATACTGCAGAAAATTACAAGTACAGTTTTGGTAACCACATACCTGCCTGTGTTGAAACCACAATCCTCAATAGACACAAAAGTGGAAACGCTGGAGATGAACTTTGCAAATATGAAGACTATGTAAGTTGTTTAAATTTGTGTTTCATCATTAGCCAAAATCAAAGTAGTCACAAAAGAAAGAAAGAACAGAAAAGTACAAAGTATGGTCCATCTTTTCACTCTAATAGAGAAATTATATTGAAACAAACTGATAATGGGAAGAAACCACACCATTGCAGGAAATGTGGAAAATTCTTCAAGACTTACTCAAGCCTCGTTAGCCATCAGAGAGCCCATACTAAAGAAAAAAACTATAAATGTACAAAATGTAGTAATTCTTTTTTGCATTTTTCACAACTCAATGTCCATTATAAAACCAACTGTCTGGAAAAACCTTACAAATGTTCAGAATGTGGTAAATGCTTCTGTCACACATCAGACTTTGAAAGACATTACAGGATCCACATTCGAGGGAAACCTTACAAATGTAGTGAATGTGACAAATCATTTTCCGCAAAACAAAATCTTAGAACTCATCAGAGAATCCACACAGGAGAGAAACCATACAAATGTAATGAATGTGGCAAATCTTTTAGAAGTGACCCCAATCTTAGAAATCATATGAAAAGACATAGAGGTGAGAAACCTTACAAATGTAGCGAATGTGAAAAATCCTTTACCACAAAAGACAATCTTAGAACTCATCAGAGAATCCACACAGGAGAGAAACCTTACAAATGCAATGAATGTGAGAAATCCTTTACCTCAAAAGACTATCTTAGAATTCATCAGAGACTCCACACAGGAGAGAAACCTTACAAATGTAGTAAATGTGGCAAATCTTTTAGAGGTAGCCCAAGTCTTAGAAATCATCTGAAAAGTCATATAGGTGCAAAACCTTACAGGTGTAGTGAATGTGAGAAATTCTTTACCACAAAAAGCAGTCTTAGAACTCATCAGAGACTCCACACAGGGGAGAAACCTTACAAATGTAGTGAATGTGGCAAATCCTTTTCAAGTAGCTCAAATCTTAAAACACATCTGAAAAGTCATTCAGATGAGAAACCTTACCAATGTAGTGAATGTGACAAATCATTTTCATATGGCTCAAATCTTAGAACACATCTGAAAACTCATACAGGTGAGAAACCTTTCAAATGTAGTGAATGTGATAAATCCTTTACCACAAAAGATGGTCTTAGAACTCATCAGAGAATCCACACAGGAGAGAAACCTTACAAATGTAGTGATTGTGACAAATCTTTTGCCCAGAAAGTCCAGCTTATGACTCACCAGAGAACTCATACAGGAGAGAAACCTTATAAATGTAGTGAGTGTAACAAATCCTTTACCAGAAAAGCCAATCTTAGAGGTCATCAGAGAATACATACATTAGAGAAACTTTAGAATGTAGCAAATGTGAGAAATTCTTTACTGTTGGTTCAACTCTTAGAATACATTCCAGGATATTTGATTACACTGTGAAGCCCGAGTTTTAATAATATTAATCTTGGATCAGGGACTGAAATCCAGAACTATTTAACAGGAATTAGCAATTGAAAGTAAGATGCAGAAATGAACAATAATGAATAGATGAACAATTTGGAATTTCACAGTCTTTTTAGTTGGATATGGTTGGGGAGACCCTCTCTTGCTGAGTCTCTAGGCCTCTCTGAACCAGCATGTTTGGTGTGGGAAGTCCTTCTGTACATGTATTGCTTTTATTGGTTAATGAATAAAGTATCTGTCTTGGGCCTGGCAGGGCAGAATAGAGGTAGGTGGGAAAAACAAAACTGAATGCTGGGAGAACAGACAAGTCAGAACCTTGCTGGTAAGCCACTGCCACGTGGCTATATGCAAATTAGTAGAAACTGGTTAAATTAAGAAATTAATTAAATTAATTAAATAATTAAATTAAGATGTAGAAAAAAGCTAGCTAATAAGAAGCTAGAGCTAATAGACCATGCAGTGATTTAATCAATACAATCTCTGTGTGGTTATTTCGGGGCTGAGCAGCCAGGAACAAACAAGCGGCCTCCTCCAACACATGTTTTCACCCCAATGTCTGAGTCCTGAGCCTTTATTGGTAAATAGAACAATAGAGACTTAGGTAAAAGCTACATATGTTGGCTATGCCACAGCCAGTACTAGCAGAGTCAGAAATCCCACCAAACCACAGCCCAAGCAACAGTGTATTTAATGCAGGGCCGTAGGACCATGGTCAGGTGTAACTGCTTTGCTGACAGGAAAACAATTTGAACACATCAGAATAGATACTAAAGAGAAACATAAATGCAGTGAAATGTTTGCTCATTTTTTTAGAGTATATTAGAGAATTCATTCAGGAGATAAACCTTGCAAGTGTAGTTGTCTTCATCAGGCTTTTATTGCTCTGAAGCAATTCTCTTAAAGGAAAACTTTTAACTGAGGCTGGCTTACAATTTCAGAGATTTAGTCCATTGACGTCATGGTGGGAAACATAGTGACATGTATGCAGACATAGTGCAAGAGAATGAACTGAGACATCTGTGGCATGATCCTTGGGTAGCAGGAAGTAAGCTGTGTACTAGGTGTGGCTTGAGCATATGTGAGACTTCATTGCCTACCTTAACAGTGACACACTTCTTCCAACAAGTTTACCCCAACTCAAAGAAGGCCGTCCCTCCTAATAGAGCCATTCCCTATGGGCCAATCATTCACATTGGGGCCATTCCTATTCAAACCATTACAGTAGTGGATATGAGAATCCTTTTATCTATAAAATCACCCTGAGAACAGATCATAGTATTCATATGGTAGAGAAAACTTAAAAATGTAATATATATTCAAAAGTCTTTACCAGCTTCTCAGGTCTAAGAGAACATCTGAAAATGTATACCAGGAGACAAGTTACCATGGGAAATCATTTGGGATCTTCTTAAACCAAGGTCTGTTCTTAGCTACACTTGAGACTCCACACTAGAGAATCATTGTGAACATGAGATATTTGGGAAAGCCTTTAATTTCAAATCTTAGAAAACATCCGGAGTTAATGCAGAGAAAAATGGGAAAATGTAGAACAAGTTTCATCAAAACCTTTTACTTGTTCAACCTCAAATGTTTCATAATAAAGACCAAATGGAGAAATGTTAATTATATGTAGTTGTGTAACAAATTTCTGGAGATCGGAATGATCCATTCTGGAGGGAAGCTGATTAAGGCAAGAAATACACCACTCAAAACAACGTCAATACATATCTGAAACTGATAGGATTCAGTGTTCTTAACTCAAATGAAGAAACTCAGGGAAGTCATGTCCCTTTGAAGAGGATTTTAGTCATTAAGATAGGGTGCTCTTTAACTTGTAGGTTTGCCTACTGATGTGTAGTGTGCTCCAGGTGTGCAGTGTGCTCCAGGTGTGCAGTGTGCTCCAGGTGTGCAGTGTGCTCCAGGTGTGCAGTGTGCTCCAGTGTAGTGTGCTCCAGGTCTGCATTATGCATAAGCTGTGTCACATGCAGCTTTTGAGTTTCATCATAGGAACTGTGTTTGAGTCTCTCATGATCCTGTAATTAACTGCTTCCCCATATTTCTGTAAGCAATTCCAATAAAACTGTTTGATTAAAAAGGTTGGACTTGGTTGGGTTTTTAGTTTCCAGTTAGGGTGAGTAGATGCATATGCATGTTGCATCTCCCCACAAAATGTGTCTCATAAACATGTGCTTAACTCACTACTTGTTCCTCTGAACTTATAAACAGGAACTTGATACTAGAGTTCTCAATCTGTAGGCCATGACTCCTTTGAATTAAAAGACCATTTCACAGGGGTTGCCTAAGATATAGGAAAATACATTTTCAATAGTCTTGCTGCTTCGGGGACCAGCCCCTAGGCAGCTCAGTATTTGGGGGGTAGCTATGTGACTGGTGAAGCTAAGAGCTTTTCAATCTGGGGGGGTGTTGTAATATAAGCGGCGGGGCTGCGTCCCCGGCACCCGGCCACCCGCATGGCTTAGCTTATGCCCCGAAATAATTACACGGAAACTGTATTCTTTTAATCACTGCCTGGCCCATTAGTTCCGGCCTCTTATTGGCTAGCTCTTACATATTGATCTAACCCATTTCTAATATTCTGTGTAGCCCCACAAGCTGGCTTACCAGGGAGATCTTAACCTGCGTCTGTCTGGAGTGGGAGAATCATGGCGACTCACTGGCTCGGCTTCTTTCGCCCAGCATTCTGTTCTGTTTACTCCACCCACCTAAAGGCTGGCCAATCAAATGGGCTAAGGCAGTTTTCTTTATTAGTTAACCAATGAAAGCAACAGATAAAATACAAGAACCACCTCCATCATTTCCCCTTTTTCTGTTTAAACAAAAAAGAAAGGCTTTCACTTTAACATAGTAAGATTACATGTAGCAAAACAGTTATCAAGCAAGAATTACAGTTATAATATTTATATCTATTTTATCATAACTAAGGAAAACTATAACTATCTATCCATTCTTCAACTCCATCAAAGACTCCAGAAAGATATAATATTACCTAAGCAAACAAGAGATAAGAAACTTCAAACTCTAGAAATGACAGAGACATCTTGCTGCCTGGACAGTCACCCAAAGTTCTTTTGTACCGTTGGGGCATCCATCTTCGGCCTACAGGCCCATAGTATCCAGCAGACATTTTCATCAAGCAGGAAATTCCAAAGACAGTTCAGTCACTTTCTGCTGTGTCCTGCAGAATGTCTCGCAGACTCTTTCATGAATCAGGAACCCCGAAAGACCATCTCACCTTTAGGCAAGTTCAGTAGTCCTCTCTCTGCTGGTTCTCTGTGTCGTTTATGCATCAGTCCAGGCAAGAGCAGTTTCTTGCCCAAATGTCTATCAAACTCCATAAGGAGCCTCTTCGATGCCCATCTTCCTCTTGAAGTAGATTGGTGCTGCCAGGAGCAGATGTGTCTCATTGTCATAAAAAGCCCTAAATTATTAAAACACTTAAATGCCATGTTCTGTAGTCTTTGAAAGATATGAAGAATGCCTAATTGAAATATATCTCTATATATCTAGAAAATCTAACGTGACTACAAGCTTGACTATTATTTATGATTATCCATTAGCAACCTATATTCATTACATTTTTAAATGAACTCTACAATCACAATACCTTAATCAAGATTAGAAATACATATACATATAACAAAATTGACCTTAAAATCTATACCAATGCAAATTATTCATATCTATATCATTTCCCCCTTTAAATGTAAAAGAACATTTATAAACAATATTTGGGAATATGGGCGCAGTTATTTCTCTCCAAACTGCTTCCTGCTGAATGGGGGCGCTGTATTTAGATCTTTCGTGGTGTAACCTGTGTGTCAGGGTCATCTCGGTTGGCAGTTGAGTGAAGTAATTTTCTGAAGGTGTTCACAGCAACCTTTCAGGAGGGCGTGGTCTATCATACCATATCGGGATAGACGTAATCCACAGAGTCTCATCCTCTGTGAAAACAAAAGAAGACCCTCTCCAAAGCATCATATCCTTAGACCCATATTCTGAAATCATAATACCCTTATATCCATTCTGGTTTAGCTTGGCAGCCCATATAATGAAATGTCTCTCTGTACTTAGCTCCTTTACAGTCAAAAATTTTAAAGAAAACACAATGTACATAATCCAGACTCTCTGTGAATTTTCCATTGTTACGTGGCTTATTTTTCTTTATTTCTTTTAATCTATAACTATCTGTACTCTGTCTCTTTAAAGACTTTACCCTTTTTTTTAAACCATTAACTTTATTCTCTATATTTGTTTCTTCTCTCTCTAGCCTACGTACATTCATCCAACAGTGTCTGAATCAGTTCTATTGTGAATCTGTAATTTTTTTAGTATCCAGGAGCACTTTGTTTTGTGCTTTTAAATCGCTAAGCGCTTAAGAATCTAAGCTGTGACATTCTTAGGTCAAAAACAGGTACTGCTTGCTTGCCCCACCCAGTCCAACATGGCGGAGCCGCTCGTGCCTCTGATCCTTGCACATTGCACCAGTAGCATGGTGGAGCTGCTTGTGCCTCTGAGCTGCAGCACAAAATGACTTCCTTTTAGGCACACAGTGAGTCTAGTTGTCATCAAACAAATCGTAGCACTTTATTCCAAATGCTCCGTTTAAAAGCTCTGTCTCCCGCAGGAGCCAGACAGAGATCGCAATGGCGGCACAGCCCAGAAAGCCGGCATTTTAAAACAGCCAGTTTTTTTCTGTTGCTGAGTCAGGACAATTTCTTTGTGGCATGCAACCCACAAACAGCAAAAAGCTGTCTTAAATTCTCTCTGTCTCCTTTTCAAGCCCTCTCAGGTTTGACGTGGAGTTCATTATCACGCTGGGCGCCACTCTGTTGTAATACGAGCGGCGGGGCTGCGTCCCCGGCACCCGGCCACCCGCATGGCTTAGCTTATGCCCCGAAATAATTACACGGAAACTGTATTCTTTTAATCACTGCCTGGCCCATTAGTTCCGGCCTCTTATTGGCTAGCTCTTACATATTGATCTAACCCATTTCTAATATTCTGTGTAGCCCCACAAGCTGGCTTACCAGGGAGATCTTAACCTGCGTCTGTCTGGAGTGGGAGAATCATGGCGACTCACTGGCTCGGCTTCTTTCGCCCAGCATTCTGTTCTGTTTACTCCACCCACCTAAAGGCTGGCCAATCAAATGGGCTAAGGCAGTTTTCTTTATTAGTTAACCAATGAAAGCAACAGATAAAATACAAGAACCACCTCCATCAGGGGGGTAGGAAAAAGACATTCACACATTCTTCTGATTGTATCATTTATTCATCAGCCTTTTCTGATGGACTGGCTGGGTTGCCTCTGGCTGTATGCTCACAGCCATACATATTGATCAGTTTTACATAAAGTATTTCCTCATTCCAAAGCTTCCAGCATTAATCTATGTTTTACTGAAGGGGAACATCACATGCCTCCCTGACTCTAGCCTTTTATTAAGCATTTTGTGAAATGTGTATGTAGAGTATTTTCAGTGGTTGTGTAATGAAAGGCAGATAATAATAGTTATCCTCATGGAATGAGATTTAGAGGAAGGATAGCCTCAAAAGCGCGATGCAACCTTGAGAAAGGAGTCCATAATGAATGAACAACTCAGCACTATGTTCTTCATATGCCATCATGAGGTAAGAGTGAATTTTTAAATGATAGTCTCACAAACTCACAGCTCAGGAAAAGGATTGCCTCAATACTGATAGAAGAAGGCGGCAAGGGAAGGTATTTTTATTAAATAAAGAGAAAAGTATCTCCAGTATCAGCATAGTCACACTCCCAGATCAGTCACTTCCTGAGAAAAGGTTTGAGGGACTCCAGAATTTTTCATCATTGCAAATTGCAATCAGCAGTTGTAGGTTAGTAGAAAATATCTAGTGTTATGGAGTTTATGATCCCTGCGAAAAGACCACAGACTCAATCCAAGTTACTTAAAGGATCTATTGATTAGTTGCTAGCAAGATGCACAGTCTCTGAGCCAAATTTGAAATTGCTATGCAGGAAGGACTTTGTAGTTAGACTTTCACTGGACCACCAGCTCCCAAATAATGCCTCAGCCTTAGCTTAGGCATATAAAATTAACCGGTTGTGGGATATTTTGATCACGTTGTGATACTCCCAAGATGGCCAATAAAGCTAACTTTGTATCAATGTAGAGTTAGTGATTGGCTGACTAGAATTAGCCATAGAGGTTTTGTTAGACCCAGATTGTGATAGAAACATAGGAAGGAACAGGGAGGGGTTTGGAAATATTTGTGGCCTTTTTCCTGTGGAAGGCATGGAGATGCAAGTTCAGTTGATTGTTTTTTCATTGCTCTGAAGTTCTATCAGTCTATTACCCCAATATCTGACTCTGGAGTTTTACTGAATAATACAGCAATAAAAGAATTCCTTCATTAATCCATTTATAATAATCTACGTTTGGTCATGTGGATCATTATATCTCCTCCATATAATGTTCCTGCCTCCTCCGTGACTCCCTGGTAAGCTATCTGTGCCTAGGATTACTCCCAGAGTTCCTTGGATTACCTGAAAATTCCACCTATCTCCTGCCTAGCTACTGTCTGTTCATCTTTGTTTTAAAACCAACACATCAAAGCAACACATATTCACACAGGGTACAAACAAATAGCAACAGGAAGATTTTTTTTTATGCTGGGAAACCACAAGAATGTCTATTTGCGCAACCCAACATTGTGGTTAAGTCAACTAAAATTAGCCGTGTGTGTGTGTGTGTGTGTGTCAGGAGAAATTTTTGGTACTAAGTAGGAAGTACAGGCAGGAGACAGCAGGTGTTGATCAAAATGAATCCCTCTTGGAATAAGGTCAGACATGAAACCAGAGAGAAGACTAACACAAATATTTCTTTAGTGGAAGACTAGATGGAATGTATTGGTAACAGAAAGAGATGGTTGGCTAATGGCTGAACTTGCAGGTTTTCAGGGTTGCCTGTGGAACCATTAGAGGAGAGTCTGGGGTGGAGCTTTTGACATCAGCTGGTCAGTATGAGCAACTTCAACATAGATGGCAACACTAGGGCCATAGACAAAGGACTGGGAATCTTACAAGAGCAGAGAAATGCAGGCGTGTGTAGATTCAGAGTGCTATCCTTACTTCTAACGGATAGCCAATATATGTAGATAGTTCACTTCTGGAAGTTCACTTCTCCTTCTCTACCTCCTCCTCTTCTTTCTACCTTTTCTGTCCCCCTCTTCTTGCTCTTCCTTTGTCTCCTCATTTTTTTCTTTTGATTTCTGAGATCACTTCTTATCTAGTCCAGCTGGCCTTGAACTTGCTATTAACTACGGTTGGCACATTCCACATGCCGAGATTACAGGTGTGTGGCAGCATGCCCCACTTAGAATCTCTCTCTCTCTCCCTCCCTCCCTCCCTCCTTCCCTCCTTCCCTCCCTCCCTCCCCCTCTCTTCTCTCTCTCTCTCTCTCTCTCTCTCTCTCTCTCTCTGGGAGGTCTTTCTCTCTTAGGTAGGGGATGATTGATTTTGGACAAGTTTCGATTTTTCTCTATGGCCTGGAGACTGATCTATGAGAATAAATGACTTTATGAAGTATATAGCAAATCAAAGATTTTATGAAGTATATAGCAAATCAAAGGAAAAGAAAGAAAAAACAAGCATTCAATAAATATAGAGAAAGTATAACATAATCAAATTGGGTGTTCAAAACATTCAACAGAAATTGACTGGAGAGGCCCTGGTGAGGCAGGCGGCTGGGATTCCTGATAGAGAGTTGTGGACACAACAGAGTTGTTCCCTTAAATGAGGCTTCCAAGTGAAAGAATAAAAAACAGATACAGAAAATGTCATCAATTGTCATCGGGCTCCCAGGAAACCCAGCAGGAACCAAATTGGGACAAAGAAGCAGTCAGCTGGAGTTCCCAGTTGAGAGGGTCTGCTCCACCCTTTCCATGGACGAGAGCCTTATGGTGGTATTCCCAGCTCCTCTTCCTATTGCAGGCATCTTATTGTACATGACAAACAGTAGCAATCCTAATGAGAAAGACTTGGTTGTTTAGCTGACCTCAAGGAAACGTCTTATCTCCTGGATTATTTTTATGTTCTTTCTCTTCTCTGTCATACAGTTAGTGAGTCCAGCCCATTTCCAGAGAAAGGGCGTTGGGGGACACTTGAGACAAACATAGCTGAGTCTGAAAGAGTAGTGGTGGGGTAACAATGCTGTAGAGCTAGCTTCTCAGCGAGCTCACACATCACAGGCCAGTTTGCCAGCAGGATAGATGTTGCCAGAGGTATGTCATCATAGTGAGAAGGCATAGAATATGTTACAGGAGGTATGGTGTCACGGCAGGGAAGGGACAGTTGTGGTATAATATACATTACTAGAAGTAAGTCATCATGGCAGGGAAGGCACAGTTGTGGGAGTTGTGGAGGTGGAAGCGCGAGGGTGCCATCCACAGATGGGTAGACCAGAAAGTCTACCTCCTCCTGCCTCCATCCAGGCTCAGGAAGGTGAGCATTCAAATAGACTAGGATCCCCAAAAGCCAGTACATGCAGTAGAGACAAATCCCAGTGCCATTATCATTGGCTTCTCAGTTGGCCCCAATTGTCAGTTACATTCAGAAAGTCCAGTTTGATCACATGCTCGTTTAGTCCCAGTCCAGCTGGATTTGGTGAGCTCCCATGAGAACAGGCACACTGTCTCAGTGGGTGGACCAACCCCTCGTGGTCGTGACTTCCTCATATTCTCCTTCCTTTTGCTCTTCAACTGGACCTTGGGGACTCTGTCCAGTACTCCGATGTGGGTCTCTGTCTCTATCTCCATCTGTCACTGGATGAAGGTTCTATGGTGGTATTCAAGATAGTTATCAGTGTAACTATGGGACAAGGCCAGTTCAGGCACCCTCTCCTCCTCTGCCCAGGGTCCTAGCTGGAGACATCCCCGTGGACACCTGGGAACCCTACAGAGCCACGCCTCTTTCCAACCCTAAAATGGCTCCCTTAATTATCTCTTTCCCTGCTCCCCACTTCCCCAAGCTCTCCCCAACTCTCTCCTTCTCCCCCCTCTTTCTCCCTCTCCCCTTCCCCCCACCTCACCCCACCGCCATGCTCCCAACTTTTGCCTGGCGATCTTGTCTGCTTCCAATTTCCAGGAGGATCTATATATGTTTTTCTTTGGGTTCACCTTATTACTTAGCTTTTCTAGGATCTCGAACTATAGACTCAATGTCCTTTGTTTATGGCTAGAGTCCACTAATGAGTGAGTACATACCACACTGGTATTTTTGGGTCTGGGTTATCTCACTCAGGATACTGTTTTCTATTTCCATCTACTTGCATGCAAAATTCAAGATGTCACTATTTTTTACCACTGGGTAGTATTCTAATGTATAGATGTGCCACACTTTCTTTATTCATTCTTCCATTGAGGGGTATCTAGGTTGTTTCCAGGTTCTGGCTATTACAAATAATGCTGCTATGAACATAGTTGAAGAAATGCTTTTGTAGTATGATTGGACATCTCTTGGGTATATTCCTAAGAGTGGTATTTCTGGATCCTGAGGTAGGTTGACTCCCAATTTTCTGAGAAACTATCACACTGATTTCCAAAGTGGTTGCATAAGTTTGCATTCCAACCAGCAATGGATGAGTTTTCCCTTTACTCCACATCCTCTCCAAAGGTTATCATTGGTGTTTTTGATTTTAGCCATTCTGACAAGAGTAAGATGGTATCTCAAAGTTGTTTTTATTTGCATTTCCCTGATAGCTAAGGAAGTTGAATATGTCCTTAAGTATCTTATGGCCATTTGAAATTCTTTTGTTGAGAATTCTCTGTTTGGTTCAGTATACCACTTTTTAATTGTGTTATTTAAAATTTTAATGTTTAATTTCTTGAGTTCTTTATATATTTTGGAGGTCAGACCTTCATCTGAAGTAGGGTTGGTGAAGATTTACTCCCATTCAGTAGGTTGCCTTTTTGTCTTATTGACAGTGTCCTTTGTTTTACAGAAGCTTCTCAGTTTCAGGAGGTCCCATTTATTTATTATTGCTCTCAGTGTCTTTGCTACTGGGGTTATATTTAGAAAGTGGTCTCTTGTGCCCATGCATTGAAGGTTACTTCCCATTTTCTCTTCTATAAGGTTCAGTGTGGTCCGATTTATATTGAGGTCTTTAGTCCATTCGGACTTGAGTTTTGTGCATGGCGACAGACATGGATCTATTTTCATTCTTCTACAGGTTGACATGAAGTTTTTCCAGCACCATTTGATGAGGATGCTTTCGTTTTTCCATTGCATCTTTTTTTTTGCCCCCCCCCCCTTTTTGGTCAAAAATCAGGTGTTCATAGGTGTGTGGATTAATATCTGTGTCTTCAATTGCATTGGTCAACATCTCTGTTTTTATGCCAATACCAAGATGCTTTCATTACTGTAGCTCTGTAATAGAGCTTTATATCAGGGATGGCAATGCCTCCAGCAGTTCCTTTATTGTACAGGATTGTTTTGGCTATCCTGAGTTTTTTTGTTTTTCCATATGAAGTTGATTATTGTTCTTTCAAGGTCTGTGAAGAATTTTGTTGGGATTTTGATGGAGATTGCATTGAGTCTATAGATTGCCTTTGGTAAGATTGCCATTTTTACTATGTTGATCCTTCCTATCCAAGAGCATGGGAGATCTTTCCATTATCTGGGATCTTCTTCAATTTCTTTCTACAAAGACTTGAAGTTCTTGTCAAATAAGTCTTTCACATCCTTTGTTAGTGTTACCCCAAGATATTTTATGTGATTTGTTGCTATTGTGAAAGGTGATGTTTCTCTGATTTCCCTCTCAGCTTCTTTATCCTTTGTGTATAGAAGGGCTGCTGATTTTTTTGAGTTGATCTTGTATCCTGCCATATCACTGAAGGTATTTATCAGCAGTAGGAGTTCTCTGGTAGAGCTTTTCGGGTCACTTATGTACACTATCAAATCGTCTGCAAATAACGAAAGTTTACTTCCTTTCTAATTTTAATCTCCTTGATCTCCTTATGTTGTCGTATTGCTATTGCTAAAACTTCAAGGCCTATGTTGAAGAGACATGGAGAGAGCAGACAGCCTTGTTTTGTTCCTGATTTTAGTGGAATCATTTTGAGTTTTTCTCCATTTAATTTGATGTTAGCCATTTGTTTGCTGTATATTGCTTTAATTATATTTAGATATGATCCTTGTATTCCTAATCTCTCCAAGACCTTTATTATGAAGGGGTGTTAAATTTTATCAAATGCTTTTTCCTCATCTAATGAAATGATCATATGGTTTTTTTTCATTAGTTTATTTATATGATGGATTACATTGATAGATTTTCATATGTTGAACCAGACTTGCATCTCTGAGATGAAGTCTACTTGGTCATGATGGATGATTTTTTTTATGTGTTCTTAGATTCGGTTTGCCAGAATTTTACTGAGAATTTTTGCATCCATGTTCATGAGTGAGATTGGTCTGTAATTCTCTTTCTTGGTTGAGTCTTTGTGCGGTTTTGGTATCAGGGTAACTGTAGCTTCACAAAAAGAGTTTGGCAGTGAGCCTTCTGTTTCTATTATGTGGAACACTTTGAGGAGTATAGGTATTAGCTCTTCTTGGAAGTTCTGGTAGAATTCCGTACTAAATCCATCCTGCCCTGGACTTTTTTTGGTTGGGAGGTTTTTGATGACAGCTTTTTATCTTCTTGTGGCTTATAGGTCTATTTAAATTGCTCACCTGGTATTGATTTAATTTTGGTAGATGGTAATTGTCCATTTCTTTTACATTTTTCAATTTTGTGGAATATAGGTTTTTGTAGTACAACCTAAAGATTCTCTGAATTTCCTCAGTGTTTGTTGTTATGTTCCCCCTTTCATTTATGAAAATGTTAACTTGGATGTTCTCTCTCTCTCTGCCTCTTAATTAGTTTAGATAAGGGTTTGTCAATTTTGTTGATTTTCCCAAAGAACAAGCTCTTTCTTTCAGTGATTCTTTGTATGGTTTTCTGTGTTTCTATTTTGTTGATTTCAGCCCTCAATTTGATTATTTGCTGTCTTGTACTCCTCCTGGGTGAGTCTGCTTCTTTTTTTCTAGAGCTTTCAGGCATGCTGCTAGGTCACTGATGTGAGCTTTCTCCATTTTCTTTATGTGGGCACTTAGTGCTATGAACTTTGCTCTTAGCACTGCTTTCATAGAATCCCATTGGTTTGAAAATGTTGTGCCTTCATTTTTGTTGAATTCAAAGAAGACTTTAATTTCTTTATTTCTTCTTTGACCCAGGGGTGGTTCAGTAGATAACTGTTCAGTTTCTATGAGTTTGTAGGCTTTCTGGGAGTAGTATTGTTGTTGAATTCTAACTTTACTCCATGGTGATCTGATAAGACACAGTGAATTACTCCAAATTTTTTGTATCTGTGGATATATGCATCGTTACCAGAATGTGATCAATTTTAGAGAATGTTCCATGAGGTACTGAGAGGGTATATTCTTTTTTGTTTGGATGGGATGTTCTATAGATGTCTGTTAAGTCCATTTGACTCATTACATCTGTTAATTCTCTTATTTCTCTATTAAGTTTCTGTCTGTTTGACCTGTCCATTGTTGAGAGTAGAGTGTTGAAATTTCCTACTATTAATGTGTGGGGTTTGATGTGCAATTTAAGTTTTAGTAATGTTTCTTTGACATATGTGGGTGTTCTTGTCTTAGGGGCATAGATATTCAGGATTAAGACTTTATCTTGGTGATTTGTTCCTGTTATGAGTATAAAATGTTTTTCACCATCTCTTCTGATTTTAGTTTGAAATCAACTTTGTTAGATATTAGGTTAGCTACACCTGCTTGTTTCTTAGGTCCATTTGATTGGAAAACCTTTTCCCAACCCCTTTACTCTGAGGTGGTGTCTGTCTTTGAGGTTGAAATGTGTTTCTTGTAAACATCAGAATGCTGGATCCTGTTTTCGTATCCATTCTCTTAGCCTGTGTCTTTTTATAGGTGAATTGAGACCATTGAAATTAAGTGATATTAATGATCAGTGATTGTTAGCTACAGTTATCTTTTGGTAGTAGTGTTTGTATGTTTCCCTTCTTTGTGTTATGCTGGTGGGGGGTTATTAGATGTCTGTGGTATTGTGGGTATAGTTAGCTTCCTTGGGTCGAGGTTTTTCTTCTAGTTCTTTCTGTAAGCCTGGGTTTATGGATACATATTATTTAAATCTGTTTTTGTCATTGAATATCTTGTTTTCTCCTTCGATGGTGAATGAAAGCTTTGCTGGGTATAATAGACTGGGCTTACACCCATGGTCTCTTAGTGCCTGCAGCACATCTATCCAGGACCTTCTGACTTTCATGGTTTCCATTGAGATGTCAGGTGTAATTCTGATAGGTTTACCTTTATATTTTACATGACTTTTTTCCTTTGCAGCTATTAATATTTTTTTTGTTCTATATGTTTTGTGTTTTGATTATTATATGGCGAGGGAATTTTTTTTTTGATCCAGTCTATTTGTTGTTCTGTAAGCTTCTCGTACCTTCATAGGGATATCTTTCTTTAGGTTGGGAAATTTTTCTTCTATAATTTTGTTGAATATATTTTCTGTGCCTTTGATCTGGAGTTCTCCTTATTCTACCCCTATTATTCTCAGGTTTGGTCCTTTCATTTTGTCCTATATTTCATGAATGTTTTGTGTTAAGAATTTGTTATAGTGTTTTCTTTGACCAATGAGTCTATTTCTTCAATAGTATATCCAGCACCTGAGATTCTTTCTTCTATCTCTTGTATTCTATTGGTTATATTTGTCTCTGTTGTTCCTGTTTGTTTACCCAGATTTTCCATATATAGCCATTCCTCGGTTTGTGGTTTTTTTTTTTTCCCTCTATTTCAATCTTCAGGTCTTGAACTGTTTCCTTCATCTGTTTGATTGCCTTTTCTTGGTTTTCTTGGGTTTCTTTGAGGGATTTATGAATTTCCTCCAGCTTTCTGTTTATCTTCTCCTCCATTTCTTTACGGGAGTTTTTCACTTCCTCTTTAAATGTCCCCATCCTTCTCATAAAGATACATTTAAAGTTGTTTTCTTCTACATCTTCTGGGTTAGGATGATCAAGTTTTCCTGTTGTGTGTCCACTATGTTCTGGTGTTACCATGTTGTTTTGTAGGATGTTGGATGAATTCTTTCATTGGCACCTTCCCATCTCTTCCTCTATTGTCCACAAAGTATTGATTTCCATGGAGCTTGCAGGGAATGACTAGTTTGGGGGCGTTGTGAATTGATGGTTAGAAAGCCAGCTCCATGCTGGCAGCTAGGAATGCCAAAGGGACCTCTAATGTTCACCAAGGATTGGTCTCCATGGAGCTCACAGGTAAAGGCGAGTTGGGGGTGGGGTGGATTGATGGCTAGCAAGCCAACTCCTTGTTGGCAGGTAGGAATGCCAAAGGATCATTTCCTATTTAGTATTGGAATTTTTGATTCATCCTCCCTGTTTATTCCATCACCCAGAACTTTTTTTTTCTTTTACAGCAGGCATTGAATTTTAAATTTTCCCTGGTGAGATATGTCCTCTGCCATAACTGGGAATGGCTGGACTGACATTTAACCTGTTGGCCTACAAGAGGCCCCTCAAGGAGTTTCCCAAAGGTATTAGGTTGCCTTGTCTGTCTTTTGTTGATCAATATTCATTGGTCCAATGTCAGCCTTTGCCACATCTTCAACAGAATCCAGCAGTTTGAGACCTTCTATTTTTTTCATTCCCAGAAAAGACATTATTTCTAGAAATTCCTTGTCTACAATCACTTCTCAGATGTCCTATTCTATGACAATTAAAACATGTGGCATTTTGATGTCTCCTCATACCTTTGAAAATTTGTTCTCTGGGGCTGGAGAGATGGCTCAGCAATTAAGAGCATTGGTTGCTTTTCTAGAAGTCCTGTGTTCGATTCCCAGCAACCACATGATGGCTCACAACCATCTATAGTGGGATCTGATGCCCACTTCTGGCCTAAAGTCGATAGAGCACTCATACATAAAATAAATAAATCTTAAAAAAAAAAAAGAAAATTCATTCTCCTACCTAAGTCTCAGTATTATAGTCAAATGTCTCAATGATCACTGTGGAATGATTCATTCATCCACTGGTTCTAATTTAACCTTTAAAGACCCAAGTACCTTTTTGTACTCTACGTTGGTATTTTCAAAAGCCAGAGATTCAGTAAATTGAAGTCAAGCTTCTGCGTCTGTTACTCCTATTTGTATAGTCTTTGTTAATCTTTGTAAAATGTCACTAAAGTGTTCTCTTTGGCATTGTTTAAGCCTAGTATGATTCAATTCTTTTTCCTATTCTTGAATCCTGTCCCAAGCATTTAAGGCTGTGTATTATAGGGACAAGATGTATTCAGCATAAAGAGCTTGTAACTGTGGATCAGAATAAGTTCCCTTGCCAAAATTTTTATCTTGGGAAGTCTCAAATCCTTTTGTTCTTCTGTGCTGTTCTAAAATTTTTGTCTCTTCTTGCTAGCAGCAGTGCCACAGTTGTTGTGGCCCATTTTCTAGGACCACTGAAATTAATTGAAGCCAGTTGTGGGGTATCCTTATTTCTTGTAGCCCACATCTCCACCATCTCTCTAACAAATGGTGAATACAAGCCATAAGATATTACTGCTTGCTTAATTTTTTTTTAGATTGTTTATATCTATAGGTTTCCATTTACATTCTTTGAATCTTTTTGGGTATTTAGTACTTGATGGTTTGTCAGAGGTGATTATGGGGTAAGTATCTAAAAACCCTTAGTATATCATCTCTGACTCTGACATGTACTGGCAATGATAAGTCCTATCCTTGTAACTTCTCTGGTTATCAGTTCTGAGAATTTCCTCAATCACTTCATGTCTTTTTACCACTGTCTTTTGTAAAGTCTGAATCCCATGACCTGTGACTCTTTCTAATCATGACTCAGACAGCATCAGATATTAATGGAAAGACGATGTAGACTGAGTTTAAGTACTATAGAGATATTAAGTAATTTTTAATAAAAAAATCTGTTGGCATTGTTAGAGAAAGTAGAACAATTAACCCTAAAAGAAACAGAATCTGAAAGAACCACAACATTCTAGAAAATTCCGATATGAGGAAATAACATGGAGGCATCAATTTCCCCAATTTCACAGTTTATATAGTGAAATTATTTGATACTGAAATGAAGACAGGAACATCAATGTGAATGGAATGCAGTATCACACACATGCATTCAGGACAATAGTAGCTCCTTCTATTAACTCTTAATGTGAATTACTGCTAAATATCTCATAATTCTGAGATGTTTATTAGTAAAATTCTCCTGAATCATTTCTATTGAAACAAGGTAATAAAACTGGTATCATGTCCTGTTTCTACTGTCACTTAAAACACCCACAAAATCTACCTCAACAGCCCCTTTCCCAGCCAACATATCTAGTTCCTTTGTTACTGTTTCCTCTCTTCACTTTCCAGAGCTCCTTCTCTGATTCTGAGGTGGGCAGGTCTGGCATATGTGCAGTTTGAGTCCTGCACATAAGAAAGACATTCTTCAAAAAGCATCTGGATTTCTAACACTGTTCTCAGTAGACAAAGAAAAAACAAAATAGAGGAGTCTAAACTATCTTTTACCAGTCGAACAGATTGAGAATACTGGTACTGAAGGAGCATTTTCACATTGTGTAATTTGAGTCCCAATTCTAATCAAAGCTTCATCAAAACTCAAGGTTGAAAATGGAATTGTAAGATTGTGGTGACAATATTATGCACTACTGTGTTTCTGAATAAATAGTGGAACAAAAATGAGAAAAGCCCAACACCTCCCAAAAGAATACTTATGACAAAGACATGAAAGCCCTTTTCCTTTGAGAATTCTACTGAACTGTATGAGATATGAGACTTACACGTGGCTCAAACACATGTGCAGTAGTTTAAAAGGAATCTGGAGGATGAATACAAAAGCTGGGCATGTTCACTCAGGCTTTTCATCCCAGCATTCTCGAGGCTGGCAAATTTCTGCGAGTTCCAGGATAGGCTGCTCTATATAGTGAGTTCCAGCACAGGCAAGGAACTGTCTGAATAAATGAGAAATAAAATAAAAGTGAGCACTTCATTTACCTCACAGAGTGTATACATCTCAAATGGAAAGTTAAGGGAAAAATTTTACACAGTAAATGTTAATGCTGACAGCCATACCTGTGGAGCTTGCACAAAAGTATCTTCAGCTGATCATTATTAGATTAATATCTAACAAACTCAGAGAAAGTGAAGAAAACACAAGCAAATGGTGAGTGAATTAATGGGACAATGCAGGATGTGAACATTGCATTATATGGTAACAGGAAACTCAGGAAATCTCAATCTGATATGATGTGAGAAAGGAAAGAGTAAGTTAAATAGTAACTCAAGGGAAAGCCTGTGCTCCAGGATAGGGGAGGGAGAAGGCTTAAAGACAAAGCAATGAAACTGATCAGTCAATCAAAGAAATGACAGATGAAAGAAATGAACAAGAGTCTAGCTGCATTCTGGCAGCAATATTAAAAGACAAAAGTGAAATTCAAGTCTGGAAAGGTGGGGCAAGGCAGGTCTCTAATGTCAGCACTCAGATCTATGTGAGGTGGAAGCTAGCCTGGTCTCCTTATCATGTTATAGGATCAGGCAGGGCACATAAACTGCCTCAGAAACAAACACACAAGAAAGAAGTTCAAGTTATATTTTCTACATTGATGTTAAATTTCTCTAAAATATGCCCTTTGATAAAATGGTGGCATGAGTATCAGGAGGCTGACAATCATGGTTTGAATAAGAAGGTCCCCCACAGACATGTATTTGAACTCTAACTCCCAGTTATTTAAAATATTTTGGGAAATTTTGTTGTTGGAACATTATCAAATAAAATATGTCACTGTGGAAATGCTCTGTGAAATAAAAAAAAGTGCCCAGGCCACCCTTTTTTCTGTCTCTCTCCTTAAAGATTGTGGTTGAGGACATCATCTCTCTGCTTTCTATTCCAACCACATGGCTGCTTGCTGTCAGCCCTTCCTGCCATTATCTACTCTTATCCTTCTAGGAGAATTAACCAAAACAAGCTCTTTCTTATGTAAGTTATTGTGGTTATGGTGCTGTATGAAACTAACAGATGAGTAATTCCTATAGTCAACCATTGTCTGCCTGGATTTAAGGCTTCTTTCAGAGAAAACATTCATATCAGGTTCTGAAACCTGATGAGAGGAACACAGTGTGGTAGGTCATGGACACCATGTGGGACACAAAGCTGTAATTTTCCTAAAAAGTCCCAATATCTTTGTCTCTGATGCATACATCTGAGATACTGAGTGCTCCCCTTGTTCAATATGAACTGACATGATAATCATTATTTCATCTCATTATATGATAGGCTTTGAGGACACTCCCAGTTTTCCTTTTATGAAAAACTGTGTATAGTATGCTATACTTCTTAATAAACTTTCTTGGCAAAAGACATAGATCATGCAAAAACCCTTAGCCAATCCTTTCTATCTTCTTTATGCTTGTACCCTGTACTTTCCTCCTTACAACCCTGTTCAGGTCACAGGAACATTCTGAAAGAAATAGTTGGAAAAATGGAAGAGCAAGAGTCAGAGTATAGAGAAGAATACAGTGAAGAAATATCTGGAACTGTCCCCCTACCCTCTTAATTGGCACAATGCTTCAGGAGACTCAGGGGCCAACAACAATTCATCCTGGCTAAGAGATGGGTGCCTGAGGTTGGGACCGTCCCTGAATATCTATTTACAGTTAATAACAGGTGTTGGAAGGGTACCTCTTTTTCAGAAGTGGAACCAGTTATGAGCTGCACAGGATCCAGTAAGTAACCTGCCACCCATGCTCAGACAGGTTAAATTCATAGAGTTCTACGCAAAATAAAGACGTGAATGAAGGTCTGATGCTTTCAATTTTGCAATAACCTTCTGCATTATCTCTATAGAAACTGTCAATGAGACGGGTTCAGGTCTAGCACCACAGGGTCACTACTTTACCCTCTCTGTACGTGGCTCCCTGATACTGTTCCATAGAGTTAACACTCCACACATTCACCCTCCTAATCACAGATGGAAAATTCTTTCAAGTGTTTAATGCATATACTACCACTTCTGCTGAATAACCATTTCTGACTTACTCTTTACAGGAAACAGTGAAACAAAAGATGCCTAACACTCAGGGCACCCATTATAGCTGATCAGGGAGCAGCACTCATGATAGGTGACACACATCTTGTATTTCCCACTGATTTATCTTGAAACCAATCTTCTGTCTGGAATCTTCATGCTACACACACTTAGTCATCAACAAAATTCTCAACTAATAAGAAATGAGATTTCGTCTCTGCCTAATCAGTGTTCACACTCAAGGCCTTCAACAGTAACAAACCCTGCAGACAATGCAACAAAAAGAACATAGAGACACATTATCAGTGGGAATTAAACTTACTGCAGCCACCATGCAAGTAAGTCAATGTGCAACTTCTTCAACAAATAAATTCACATAAGATTTAAATATATCGTACACATGGTTTTGTATGAAATAATCAATTATAGTAATTCATGCAATAATGAATAATTGCTCACTGATAAACATGTGTAATGGGCATCAACAAAAATGGAAAACAGAAAAATACATACGACATGTGAGCACTGATACATTTCTACGTTGTTCTCATTCAATCATGATAAGACAGTGAGAAGTTTCACACCCCTAAAGATTCTAAGGAAATTGTTGGAAGAGGAATGTACAATTTCTGCAAAACAAATGATGTACTGCAGATATGAAATCTGGAGAGAGCTCCAAGACTTCAAAGACCTTAGAAAATTAAACCAAAATTTCAAAATCTTATAAAATTATTGCAATAAAAACAGTTGAGTAATGGCGGGAAGACAGACAACAGGAGATGTCAATGGGAAGATAATATAGACAGAGCTTAATACTCTACAGAGATGCTAAATAATTCTTGCAAAAGTCCTGCTGACATTGTATTAGGAAATGGGGAAACTGACCACAAAGGAAATAGGATCAAAAAAAAAAAAATTCAAAACCTTCAAAGTTAGGAGATCAGGAAACAAGCTTAAAAGGAAGAATTTTTCCCAATTTTATAACTTGCTAAAATCAGAGTAATGAAATTCATAAAATTGAAAATAAACATACAAATGATAGAAATGCAATAGGGATGTCATTGTTCACAAACACAAAATAAATTATATTTTATTAGTATTAATTCTTACATAGAAATCAAACAGCATATACAAGAAAATAATCTTGAATATTACTTACAGTAGAATATTCCATAATAATTTCTAGAAAACCAAAACAATGTGGCAAACACAATTTCCTTTCCCATGTTTTTTAAAAATATTAGAGTTTTAAATTTTTGCTTATGGGTATTGATGTCTTGCACCATATATCTATGTATATTTATATTCTCTGTTTTTGTGCTTGATGCTTGCTGAGGTTGAAAGAAGGTATCAGATCTCCAGACCTGGTTTTCAGCCACAATACAGGTGCTCAGAACTGAACTATGTCCTCTTGAAAAGCTATAACCTACTGAGCCATCTCTTCGGCTTCCTCTAAGATATATCATACATTTCTTTCTACCTTTCTCTCTTGGTTCTATACCACAGGTTTGCAGGTTCATCAGTAAGCCTAGACTATGAAAAAGAGATTTTTCTGAAAGCACGTGGATTTTAAATACAGTACTGGACTCTGTAGATAAAGAGAAAACAAAATAGAGGATTCTGCAAATGATTCACAACTGCCATTGGGTCAGAATAAAGAAAATACTTAGGGACCATTTTCAGTTAATATAATGTGGATTCCACCACTTTTAATCACAGATCAGTCAAAACTCAAGGACTGACATGGAACTGAATGATTGAGATGACAATATTTTACACTAGTGAGTTACTGAATTTATCATGGAACAAAGAAGCTTTATGCCGGCCAACAGAACACACATGAAGAAATAAAATATCATGTAATGAACTTTTCTCCTCTGAGAGTTTCTTTCCTCTGAGAGATGTGAGACCTATTCAAACACACTCCTTACACTTGCAGCATCTCTCCTGAGCAAGGAAGACTACAGTAAAGTTATTTTCAACCACACAAACTAGACTACTGCAATTCTGCAACATCCAATCTCTGTACAAAGTTTGTTGAACAAGATCTAAGCATTGTCATTCCTCCTGAGAAGTACAAAGCCATAAAATAGAATGTCATTGGATCTTTAACTTAAAATAGGGAGTGTCTGAGACAGCTGTGTTGGTACACTGCTTTAATTCACTCATTAAGGGGACAGAGACAAGTAATTTTCATGTAAGACCAGTCTTGGTCTACATGGTGAGTTCTGAGCAAGATAGGGCAACAGAGTGATTGAATGAAATAAAGCAAAAGTCAAACAATACCAAGTCAATTTGTCCATGTACACATGGGAAGACTGCTTTTTACTGAACCAAAAGACAATTAGAGTCTATTTTTCTCACACACTGGGTGATCAGAATTATTTAAAAGATATTTTTCAAATTTGTCCTTATCTGTAATTTATTTTACAACTGTAAAATGTGTGGCTTGATATTTACTCACAACATCGACAATACTGCATTTTCCCACACTCTAAGGTGTAACATTAAGAAGGCATCATGAGTTCTTAAAGAAGACAATATCTGAATGCTGTATTTACATACTCTAATTCATACATCTCAGAAGGCAAATAAACAATTATTAATAATTTTTAGTAAATGTTAATGCTTTTAACTATTGGTGTAGGGCTTGGTAAAATATATTTCCTTTATTTTCAGATTCTCAGATTCTATCTAATCTACACTGGATTCTCCAGGGAATAATTTTTTTTCTTTTCTTTTCCCCTTCCTTCCCTCCTTCCCTCCCTCCCTTTTTCCCTCCCTCCCTCCTTCCTTCCCTCCTTCCCTCCCTCCCTCCCCTCTCTTTTTTTTTTTCTGTTTTCAAGATAGGCTTTCTCTGTTTAACAGCCCTAGCTGTCCTGGAACTTGCTCTGTAATCCAAGCTAGCCTCAAACTCAGATACGCCTGCATCTGTTTCCCAAATGCTTGGGATTAAAGGTATGCATAACCACCACCCAGCATCATGGGACTAATTTCTAAGCAGCCATTGGGATACTAGTCACAGGAACAAATTTCACTCTCTTGAATAGGTAATAGAATGGCAAAGTTAGAAATTATGGGTGAATTTAAATTCCAGGAGCTCTGTAATTGCCACAATAGCATGAGAACCCTGATTACAGATTATTCTTCTGTGACTATACTGGCAACCATAATATACATGAAAAGAATCCCAATAACTCCATTTCATATGGTCTAAACATTACAGACAAGGGCGGATATCCACAACAGAATTTGACAGTCTGCACAGCAGCAGAAAAACTAGTTAAACCCCTGGTTAGGTTTCCCATGCCTGTTTCCCAGTCCTTCACCTCCACTGGGCTTCAGGCTCCCCCACTGCACTCCTGACTGTAACTCTTTCAGAAGCCACACAAGGTGTCCTTCAGCTGAGGGGAGCTTTCCTGTCCCTACAAGATATGGAGATGACACCTGTGTTATTAGAGGTCCCTCTGGGAGTGCAGGGTTTTCTGGAACATCATGCCCTGGTTCAGGTAACATGGCTCCTATAGTCTAGATTTCACCATCCACTTGCACAAATGAGGTTGCTTCTGAAATTTTCATCACTCCTCAGATCAGGTGATTGTCCCAGCTTCACTGATACCTAATTTGCCCACTCTGTGCAGACTACCTTCTCCACAGCTCTGTAGCTGCCAGACCTGTTCTACCTAGCTTCCCAGGTGTTGCTCCTATCTTACACCAGAACTTTGTATTAATGAGTACAGAACAAAGAAAAAAAGATTGTATGAGGAGTACAAGGTCAGATATCTTCATTGTATACATTTATGAATTGACCCCTGGAAATCTTTGCTGAATTACATAGGAAAATAATCTAATGTCATCAAGCAGAGGCATCTTGATATAGGGAACACCCAACATTGGCATCCCAAGTGTCTGTTGAGTTGGTTGCATTCTACAGATTGCTAAAGCCAGACCAGAAGATTAAATTTTTACTGTATCCTGCATCAGATTACTCATCCCTAAAACATCAGTAATTAGTACAAATTATCACATCGTCTTTGGCCAACAAGAGCATGAATAAACTCAAGATTGTACTAAGACTGTGTTCATGTTTTACCAAACTCCAAAACTGAGAACACCAAACGTTCTTAAACAATACTTCCCTATTAGTTGAATATGAGTATCTGCTTGTAATAAAATCCATGAAAAACTTAGGCAATGGTATGGTTTTTGCTCATTGTAACATGTTACCTTGTCTAAAGTCTAAACTTTTTGAGCCTTGCTGTTTTCACCATCTTTTTCGGTACTTCAGAATGCTCTCCCAGCACACCCTTGGGGATGTCTGAGCAGTGTACGAGCATGTACATCTTTTCTTGCTTATGGGTCACTTTTTTTAAAGTTTTGTAGTCTCTTGATATTTGTATAGATGAATTCACACATAGAATTAAGCTGAATATATGTCGTTTTAAAGTACTTTCTTGGGTTTTATTTCATGTTGAATTTTCTGGTATGTCTGCAATATTGGCACTGTATAAAGAATTTAACAAATGGAATTTGATTCATTCATTGAGGCTCATGGAGTGGAATTTCAAGGTAAAACGGGATGTGATGATAGCACAATTGTGTTCAGTATTTACCCATGGACAGCAATGTACTGAGGGTTAGTTGAGACTGACTGACTTGTGGAGTCTATACATGAGTTAATGATCATGCATAAGCATAGCCCAGTTTGGATGATGTCCTTCAATAACACAGGCTTGCACTAATATTTTCATTTGTCCCATTGCAGACCACTCACTGTCCTTCGTGAATGCAAGGGAGAGTGGTCTTCTTTCTTGGGCTCCCTAATCCTCAACATTTTGTCTGTGTTGAACCCCTTTCTGTGGGACTATGTACTACCATAATAGTAAGCCTGGAGCAGTGAGGACAAACAATCTGCCCTACTTTAGTTGACCCAAATGCTTTCTCTCCAATATTTATTTTCTGATATACAAGTTTGGAGAAACAATTAAGAGTTACAGCACATGTTGTAGGAGAGACTTTTCCAGGGAAGATATAGCATTCATATGCACCCACTCAGCCAAAATGGGAACTGACAACAGAACCAAGTATGCTTGCCACTGAAATCCATCTAGTTGAACCAATGGTTTTAATGGTATTACTTACATAAATACAAGAATGGAATTGTTTACAAGAACAAAAGCGAATCGAAGACAATTGCCATCATGAAATACCAAACCAGCACAAAATACAGCTTATGAACACTGGACACCCAGAGAATACTACACACCTGTAGGCATTATCTATATGTATTGTATCTTACTGGCTCAATTATTCTATACAGCAAGACCGGTATAAGTTTCTTCAATGGAATTAAGCATAGTGATTCCTGACAGTTTCAGGGACATCTGGAAACTATTTTGAGTTTTTATTTACAATCTTAATCATCTTCCCTACAGTCTCCAGAAAACTGACAAACAACAGCACATTCTTCAGGCTTCTCCATTTTGTATTCATTATGAATTATTTGACAGTGAGAAAGTAAAACATTTTAATGAAAAATTTCCTACATTAGTCACATTTGCAGAATTTTTCTGAAATAAGTCTAGATTTTGTTTCCTAAGATTCGAACATTACTCAAAGGCTTTCACACATTTCTCATGTACATAATAATTCCCTAGGGTGGATGCTGTAGTGGTCCATAAAGACAGAGTTTGGATAAAGCATATGCCATATTACTTAGTATAGAAAGTTGTGTCTTCAGTTTGTATTTCTTGATGTTTTCTTAGACTTGAGAGACAGGTAAAGAGTTTGTTATATACATTGCATTTATAAGGTTTCTCTCCTGTATCAATTCTTTGATGAGTTCTAAGGTGGGCTTCCTGGATAAGGGATTGGCCAAATTCACTGCATTGGTAAGATTTCTTCCAGTATGAATTTTCTGGTGTTTTCTAAGAACTGAGCCACCAGCAAAACATTTGTCACATTCACTACATTTGTAAGGTTTCTCCCCTGTATGAAGCCTCTGATGTGTTCTAAGATGGTCTTTCTGGATAAAGCATTTGTCACAGTAACTACATTTGTATGGTTTCTCTCCTGTATGGATTTTCTGATGTGTTCTAAGATTGGCTTTCTGGATGAAGCATTTGTCACATTCACTGCATTTGTAAGGTTTCTCTCCTGTGTGGATTCTTTGATGTCTTCTAAGGTGGGCTTTTCGGATAAAACATTTGTTACATTCATTGCATTTGTAAGGTTTTTCTCCAGTATGACATTTCTGATGCTTCCTAAGATCTGAGCCAACGGTAAAGGATTTTCCACATTCGCTACATTTGTAAGGTTTTTCTCCTGTATGAATTCTCTGATGAGTTCTAAGATTGGCTTTCTGGATAAAGCATTTCTCACACTCACTACATTTGTAAGGCTTCTCTCCTGAATGAATTCTCTGGTGTCTTCTAAGGTTGGCTTTCCGGATAAAGCATTTGTCACAGTCACTGCATTTGTAAGGTTTCTCTCCAGTATGAATTTTCTGATGTGTTCGAAGATCTGAGCCAACAGTAAAGCATTTCTCACACTCAGCACATTTGTAAGGTTTCTCTCCTGTATGAATTCTCTGATGTTTTTTAAGCTTGGCTTTCTGTATAAAGCACTTGTCACATTCACTGCATTTGTATGGTTTCTCTCCAGTATGAATTTTCTGATGCATTCTAAGATCTGAGCCAACGGTAAAGGATTTCTCACATTCACTACATTTGTAAGGTTTCTCCCCTGTATGAGTTTTCTGATGTCTTCTAAGGTGGGCTTGCTGGATAAAGCATTTGTGACATTCACTGCATTTATAAGGTTTCTCTCCCGTGTGAATTCTTTGATGTATTCTAAGAGATGAGCCAACAGTAAAGGATTTCCCACATTCACTACATTTGTAAGTTTTTTCTCCTGTGTGAGTTTTTTGATGTGTTTTAAGCTGGGATTTCTGGATAAAGCATTTGTCACATTCACCACATATATAAGATTTCTCTCCTGTATGAATTCTTTGATGTCTTTGAAGACCCGAGGAGGTGGAAAGGGATTTGCCACATTCATTACATCTGTAAAGTTTCTTTCCACTGTGGGTTCTGCAATGGTATTCAAGGTGTGACAATGTACAGAAGGACTTACTACATTGTTTACATTCATAAGGCCTCTCTCCTCCAGGAATATTCTGATGTTCTCTAAGACCTAAGTAGCAGATGAAGGGTTTTCTACAATCATTACATTTGTAAGTCTCCTCTCCAGTATGATGTCCCAATGATTGATAAAAGCACTTACCACATTCTGTACATTTGTAGGATTTCTCTCCATAATGGATTTTGTAATGTACTTTGTGGTGTGACAAATAGAGAAAGGACTTACTACATTCTGTAAACTTGTAGTGTTTCTCTCCAGGATGAGGTCTCTGATGTCTACGGAGGCTCAAATAGGTCCTGAAACATTTCCCACATTTCCTGCATTGGTATGGTTTCTCTCCCCTATGGATTTGTTTCACCTTTAATTTATGTTTAGAGTTAAAAACTTCATGATACTCTGTATTTTTGTGTTCTTTCTTTCCAGTCTGGATTCGTTGATATTGGCTAATGATAGGGCACAAATTTAAACACTCCCCATAATCTTTATATTTATATTGTTCTTCTGCGGGGATCCCACTTTTATATCTTTTAGGGTTTGATGATTCATTAGAGGCATCACTGTGGTTACCACTTCTGTACTCCTTGCAGTTTTCTGTAGTATCACTTGTGTTATTAGGCACAACTTGGGAGGATTTATGAATCATTTCACCAAGCTTATAACATTTGTAAGAATTGTCTTGGGTATTCACATTTTGGTGGACAATATGCTTTGAACCTTGATCCAAGGCTTTCTCGTATTTACCACATACGCAATGGTTCTCTGGAAAATTAGTACAATTAGGGGTTAATAAGGATTGGAGCTCGATTAAACACATTCAATGAGTGATGCATCCTTCAGTTCTCTAAGACGAATGAATTAACAATTCTTAGGAACAGAACTCTCACCAGATACCTTTTGCATTTCAATATCATTAAATAAATACACAGAAGAACCTCCACCCTGATCACCACCAAACTACAAGGATCAATAATAGCCTTCTCATTGTTACCTAATCTGCATGCCTTGCAGACAGTTGAACAAAACAGTGATACGGCAATGATGTACTTTGAGAAAGGAGCTCTTCTACTGATCATATGGAGAATGCTTCCCTTTTTGGTTGCTGTTTATATTTTTGAAAGAGTCACACTGTGTGGCCTTCATCAGCTAGGAACTCATGTACGTAATCCAGGCTGACCTTGAACTCACAGACCCACTTGTTTCAGTCTCCCTAGCAATGGGATTAAAATCATGCAGTGCCAGGACTAGAGACCATATCTCAAAATAATTTTAAAAAAAGAACAAAACTAACCACATGCACAGCACCAATAGCTCTTTCTCTCTTCAAAAATCTCTCCATTATTTTAAAAATCAGAAATAGGTGAATAGCTTAATCCAAGAGTAAAATCAAAATATTCCAAATGAATACTCAATTATCTGTGAACACTGAACTTAGGGTTAAAAAATCATATGAGACTGTCGGAAAGATTATAGAGTATTGGTTATTTTTGCTGAGAAGACTAAAAAATATGAAGCTATGTTTACTATTATTAGAATTTTCCTAGTTTCTAGTATTCTCTAGATAAGCCAGAGAGTTTATACAACTACCAAGCAGGCAAATACAAAGGATGAGTGAAGAGTTCTACAAGTAATGCATGCTCACCTATAAAAACTAGATTGCTGTAATTCTCCCACATTACGTCCATGTAGAGAGCCCTTTGAGAAGAGTCTAAACATTCCCACTCCTCCTGGGAAAAGTCCACAGACACATTGTTGAATGTCAACAGACTCTGCAAAGGAAAATTACACATTTACCATGTGCTACTTGACAATATGCTTTCCTGGGTAAAAAGAGACCTAAGAAATTAGAGACACTTTCATGATATAAATGAGGCAGGGCATTATTCAAAGACAAAAGTTTTTAACCATGCTGTAGAGAAACCCTGTCTTGAAAAAAACCAAAACAAAAAACAAAACAAAACAAAACAAAAAACAAACAACAAAAAAACCAATGCAGATGAATTCTCATATGCATAATAAAAACTTCCCTTTATAAGTCAGAAATGGAAACCTGTCCATTGCAATCTCTGCAGAATTTCTACATATGAAAAACATAGCTTCAGGGGAAGGAACATAGAGGGTAGGATAGCCTTTTTCCTCCAAAAGAAGAGAGCAATGTAATTAAGAGGGACATTCATTTATGTTTGAAAATTTATGTCCTATGTATAGAGCCAAATCAATATGTCTAGAAAATTCTTCCTAATATATTTCACATGATATAATATAGAGGTGGAGAAAGATTGCTTAAACACTGTGTGAAAATTAAAACAAAAAACCGAGAAAATACTTATCTTTTGAGAACTTACCATTGAGCATTGTTATCAAAAGCATGATATGATCAGGACCTCTCCTGAGACAATTAGTTTTCAGATGTCAACACATCCATAGTTGTATCATCACTGTTTGATATCAAATATGAAAGAAAGTATCCACTAAACTGCAATCTGTATCTCCTCTCAGAAACATCAGTTTTACCGCAAAAGCAAGCCTCATATTTATTCTGTCATCTGTATTCTCTAGGGTGCTGAAATATTTACTACTAGAATTCAAGACTCGTGAGTCTCTTCTATTTCTACTTTTCCTAAAATTGCTCAGTGAGGGAAGCCAAAAGGTCCATGTGTTTCTAGGGCTACTTTCATAACATGGTTCTAGAAACCTTGTCATCCCTGAAATTCAACCTATGTGGCACATGAGACCTTCTTCCTCCTACTATATAAGGACAAAAGTCCACCTCAACTGGGCATCAATTCTTTGCTCATCATTTACAATGGAATCTCTTTTAGAGTTAGAAATCTTAAGTCCATGAAAAACAAATGTCCTCACAGTATTGTGGGAGGATACATTGAGGACAAGGCTGTGCTAGGTAGGTGACAAAATTTAAAGGTTTAATCTGAATTCTTGAAAAAGAAAAGGAAGAAAAAAATCAGAGAAAATAAACACTTTACCAGAGGCAGGGAATTTAAGGCTTACATGGATCCGATTAAAAAACAACTTTTGCTCTTGTCTCGTTTCTCTTGCCTCCTCTTATCTTTACTCCAATATGGCCTTTTACTCTTTTTGCTCTGCCCCTACCCCAATGAATCTCTTGCACTAACTGTTGTGTGTGGCGCATTTGCCATACATTGGCCCTGTTCTTGTGTGACGATGTACTGCCAGCCTGAGCCTACTGTATCTGTCCTCCTCTGAGTACTGGGGATGCCCGAGGCTCTCAAGATTTGGACTTCTCTCTGCAGCATCCTTGGGAACTGTCATATATCTCTTTACTTCCATTGGCATGTCCTTTGGAGACCCTGTGACCACTCCTTTCAAATCAAATCTGGGCTCAATGTACCTTAGACCAAGTGGTCAGGGAACTGAGAAAAAAAATCTATACTTTCTTTTTCTTTGTTTATGTATGGATCACTTGTCTGTGAGTGAATCTGATTGCAAATTTTAGAATCTGATTCTTCCTGCATTACTTTCCATGTGGACATGTATGCTTGTCTGGCTCCTGTAGCCAGCTACACTCATGTAGAGATCTCTCCTGCTTTCTCCCATTTGCCAGAAGCCTGGGAGATGCACAGCGTAAGCTCCAGCACACTGTATTCTCCACATGGCTCTGGTTTTGTGGCCTGCTGATCCATGGGTTCCCTTTCCTTCTGCCCCTTCCTGGTTTTCTCTCACTCTGAAGACAGACTGCAGATCCACTGTGCTATCTCTGTTTTCACCTGCAATCCTGCAGCTCATTTTCCCTCTCAACTTCCTCTTGGAACTTATAAGAACACATTTGCATAGTCTTCCATTTTGTGACCCACTCTCTCTTCCTCCACGAACTTAGATTTTATAATAATATCTTGGCCTCAGTACGAATCAATGGCCCAAATTGGCAAACTTGATTTCCAAATTCTCACAAATGATCAGCAAATGCTACGGCCATAGACAAAAGGTCTCCAAATATCTTATACTTAAACAGGCATGCTCTGCTATACTTCCAAAGTCCCTTACCTGCAAGGCTCTATCTTCTCACTCCTAAACATCATTTATCACTTTGCTCTCATGAAAATAATAATATCTGAAGATTATGCTGTAACCTTGGCCTCAGAATTTGTAAATTACTCATTGGGTATGGTTTAAAATGTATATAATTTGTAACAAAATTTGGCTTTAAACTTACAACAAAAGGCCTCTCCCACCAAAACAGTTACTGTAATGTTCTGTATCTTTAAGAGACAAGCCACGCCCACTCCCTTCCTGCTTGTAGCCTTATAGCCTTAGTTTCTCTCTTTTCTCTCCGTCTCCCTCTCCCTCTCAGAGAGGCAGCTCTCCTCCTCCTCTTCTCCCTCTTTCCCTTCTCCTCCATAACCCACCTAATAAATATCTAACCTCACTCTGAATGGTGTGCCTATCCGTTTGTCGTTTGTCACTGCAGGGGATAAGCCACCTTTGGAGACCTCCTGCTGATCTCATGCGCAGTCCTTGCCTAAGACTGGCTGCTCCCGGGACCCACTGTCTGCCACTGCAGGGATGCCGCAGCAAGCTGCTGGGGACTTGTAGCATGTGTTGCCCACGGCTGCATGTCCCCTGCGTGTCTCCCTGCCCGGGACCAACCACAGCTCAGGGACCTGCAGCCACCCCTGCCTGGGGCTGGGGGAACTCAGGGCCCACTACCACCATTTGGGAACCTGCAGCAATCTTTAATAATCATTACAGTTACATCATCACCTGTCACCAGGTGCCTTTCCACTGTCAGCTATGTGACATGTGCACCCTTTAAAAGTGCCCACCAGAGCATAGCTTGTTCTCCTGTCTCTTTTCTCTCTTGCCGCCACCTCTTGTCCCCACCCCAACAAGTCTTTCACATTTTCGCTTTCTCCCTCCCCTAATAAACCTCTTGCACAAACTCTGTTGCATGTTGTGTGTTTCCTCAATGGCCTACCTTGGCAAGTCCCACTAAAAGGTATTCACTTTGCTTTCTTTTTTTAAAAATTTATCCTTTCATTTTTATCTATATATCTTTAAAAATAAGTAAAATTTTGTTTGGGTTTGCCTATAGTTTTAAATTATGCATACCACCCTGACTGTTTTCGCAATAATAGCTTTCTTTTTAAACTTTAAAGAAACGGTCAAGTCTGTGATTATGTATGGTCCTCATAGGTTTTATCGGATGTCACTTTTCTGCCTTCTAATGCTCCATACTGCTGATCTCCTTAAAGGCATTGTTTGTGTCATCCCAGACTGCCCTGCTGTTGCTGTCTCTCTCTACACAGCTTAATGGCTGCGGGCTTGGCTCAGGGAACCTCTCTCCCTCATTCCCAGGCTTTGTTGAGATCCTGATCTTCAGGACACAGGCTCTGTCTTTCTGAAGGGTTGGATGTGGCAGCCTGGAGATAGGAGCTCTTAATGGGGTGAAACCTGACTTTGGAGAAACAGATGTAAAAAGGAAGCAGTCAGACACATCTGCAGTTCTGGTTAATTCCAATCTCCTCCCTGAGGGTGGTTTTTCTATCTTTCCAGTGTCTCCAATGGAGAGCACGGAGGAAGCCCTGAGTGTGATAAGTCCTGAGTGGGTGTGTGCTGTAGACATGTGAGTTGGCATGTCAAGGACCAATGTCTCAGCCCAGGGGGAGTGTCAAAGCTCATAGGAATGGCAAAGCCTTCCTTGGATCTCAGTATGAATGTGGACAGTTTGTACAGAAAATGCCCACCATAGCTTTCTCTCCATAATGCACGGCTTTCCCCCTGGGATATTTACTACTTGAAGACGTCCCTTAGAGAAACAGCTCCTCCTGAGATGAGGTATACTTGCCTCCTTATCCAGCTGCTTGTAATAGACACACTGAGCTTCCAGGGCTGCTGTGGCTTGTCCATTAGAGGGCCCACACCATCCAAAAACTAAAAACAATTTTCAAAGAAATGTGGACATGACACTGACCTGTGGTGCATTTCCAGGAGAACCATCCATTTTTTCGGTTGCTCTTCTCAGTCTTAGGAACAAAGACTGGCACTCTTCTTGACAATTCACATCAAGGTGTCAAAAGTAACAAGCTAAAATGAATACAATCCTGTTACAAATAGTGCTAAACAACATAAGGGAACCCCAAAGTGAAAAAGACCAGAGGTTTTATCAACATTCTTACAGACAGGAAAGCATGGAAGGATATATTTAGAGTGATGAAATAAAATAGCTGGATCTTATCACTGCACCTAGAAATGTTGGCTCTTAAAATTCATGGAGAAGGAAGTTCATTTGAAGAAAAGTTACAAAATATCACAGGTCATGCACTCAAACAACACTAAAGATCATAATTGGAGGTAACCTATATATATATATATATATATATATATATATATATATATATATCAGAGAAATTGTCCATTACATCACAGGTAATAAAGACATTTGACACAAAGAATTGAATAGAGAAGAACTGGGTGTAAGATATGAAACCCAACTCAAAAAAAAAAAAAAAAAAACCCAGCAAACCATTATTTCTAACTGGAGGAAAGAAAAATATACCAGTAATTTTAGCAACCAGAATATTATAAAAAAAATCATATCAGAAATAAAAACCCTGTACTATGAAAATCTCAACAGAAATGGGACTGTCAAGATTTTGTGATGAAGTCCTATAGAAAGCTGAGCAGAATTTTAGATGATTAAATAATTCTGCTGCTAAAACAGTAACTCAGAATCAATCCCTTACTTTCTCATCAATTATTTATCATTCTTTCCTTCCAGCTAGAAATATATGTCAACAAGGTAATGGTATTACAGAAATTCATTCATGCATAAGTTTATGCAACAATCTGTAACTCCTTATTTACAAGAAATTATAGACATAATGATGGAAATGACCCGTGTTACAGAACTCACTAATAAAGAGCCTATAGAAATCATTGTGTCGCTGGGTGGTGGTGGCACACGCCTTTAATCCCAGCACCTAGCCTATAATCAATCCAATCCCACATCCCTAAAGGGTAGCATAAAAACACGGTCAATATAGTCAGAGCAATATGTCTTTACTAGAACACAGCTATCCTACATCAACAGGCCCTGAATATCCCAACATAGTAGAAGCACAAGAAGAAAGATCTTAAAGCCGTCTGTATGAAGATGATGGAGGTCCTTAAGTGGACATGATTAAATCCCTTAAAGAAATCCAGGAAAATACAAACAGTGTAAGGAAATAATTAGAGCTCTTCAAGACTTGAAAATGGAAACAGAATCAAACAAAATACAGACTGAGGAAATTCTAAAAATAAAAAACAAACTAGGAATTCAAAAAGGACTACAGAGGAAAGCTTCATGAAAAGAACATAAGGGCTAGAGAATTTACATCGGTCAAAATGTTAAATCTAAAAAACCCCGGAAAGGAAATCTGCAACACGATGAAAAGATGAAACCTATGAAAAACGGGGAGAGAAAGAGAAGAAATGCAGCTTTTATGTTTTCAATATAATCATAGAACATAAGGTTCCTATCCTAAAGAAGGAAATGCTTACAAAAGAACAAGCATACAGAATAACAAATACATTGGGCCATAAAAGAAAGACCCTGTGTCACATAAAACCCAAAACATTAAGCATACAGATCAACAAAAGACTATTGAAAGCTGCAGGAGAAAAAGACCAAATAACATCTAACGGCAGACCTACTAGAATTACACCAGACTTCTCAATGGAAACTCTAAAACCCAGAAGGTCATGGACAGATGTATTGCAAACCCTAAGAGACCAGAGTTGTCACTCCAGACTACTTTACCCAGCAAAAATTTCAATCAATATCAAAGGAAAAGATAATATCTTCTACCGTAAAGACAAATTTAAACAACATCTATAAACAACAGATAAAACCAGCCCTACAGAAGATACCAGAATGAAAACGTCAACCTAAGGAGGGAAACCATACCCATAAAAATACAGGGAATAAACTCAGACCAGCCAAAGCAAAGGAAGGGAAACACACACATACACATACACACACAGTCACACATACACACACAGCTCACCACTACCACCATCAACAAATTAACAAAAATAAAAAACCAGTGATCATTGATATCTCTCAATTCCATAATAAAAAGACAGACTAAGAGAATGGATTCAAAAATAGCACCCATCCCTCTTCTGCATTCAAGAAACACACCATAATATCAAGCATAGTCACTACATTAGGGTAAAGGGTCAGAAAAAAGTATTCCAATCAAATAGACCTAATAAAACAAGCTGATATAGCCATTTCAAGAGGTACCAAAACAGATTTCAAACCAAAATTAATGAAAAAGGGAAACACACTACAAACTCTCAAAAGGAAAAATTCACCAAGATGACATTTCAGTTCTTGATATCTATGTATCCAACCACAAGGGCACCCAAGTTTGTAAAATAAGTACTTTTACAGCTTAAACCATGTACTGACCCTCAAACAATAATAGTGGAAGACTTAAATATCCACTCTCACCAATGGACAGGTCATCCAGACAAAAACCAAAGAGAGATGCTGGACCTAAAGACATAATAAACCAAATGGTCCTAACAAATATTTACAGAACATTTCATCCAAACACAAAACAATATACCTTCTTCTCTGAAACTCATGGAACTTTCTACAAAATTTGACCACATTTTCCAACACAAAGCAGGTCTCAACAAATCCAAGAAAACTGAACTAATTCCTACATGCCATCAGACGACCACTGGATATCAACAACAGAAGCAACAGTATCAAAATAAGAAATGAAAAAGGGACGATGTAACAACAGACACCCAGGGAAGACAGATGTAGTGAGGAGCGGCAGGCTGCGACCCGCCACCCAGCTCCTGTATGGCTAGCTTTATCCGGAATAATTACACGAAAACTCTATTTTTTTGAACACTGTCTTGATGTGGAAGTGTCATATCAATCTGTTGATTTCATTGGTTAAGTAATAAAGAAACTGCTTGGCCCTCATAGGTTAAAACATAGGTGGGTGGAGTAAACAGAACAGAATGCTGGGAGGAAGAGGAAGTGAGCTCAGACTCGACAGCTCTGCTCTCTGGAGCAGACACCATGCTCCCCTCTCCCCGGCAGATGCGATGAAGCTCTGACCCAGGATGGACGTAGGCGAGAATCTTCCTGGTAAGCGCACCTCAAGGTGCTACACACACGAATAGAAATGGGCCAGGCAGTGCTTAAAAGAATACCGCTTGTGTGTCGTTATTTTGGGGCATAAGCTAGCCAGGCAGCCATGAGCCGGGCTGTGGGAAGAGGCCCGCAGCCCCACTATAGATGGCACCCAGACATGGGGCACTGAATCTACAGAAAGCCTGAGAAAGCTTGGGAAAGAATAGAGTAAAGCATGTTTTCTTGGTAGCAACAGTTTCTCGGGTCTGCTCTGCTTGCTAGAGGCAAGCAAGTACTCTCATCTAAGAGAGGCTTCCTGACTCAGCTTCAGCTGTGAAACCTTGCAGCTCATTTAAGAGGTCCTGCCACAAAACACTTAAAATGGTGTTGATGAAAAGCTGAAGGCATGCTTTTCGGTTTTCAGCCGTAGCAGGAAAAGAGTTGTGCTGTTTTAAAATGCTGGCTTTGTGGGCCATCCTGCCAGGGCAAACTCTGACTCTTTGAGGCAGGAGGTCAGCTACAGAGAGAGCATTTGAGTGTTGTAGCTTGTTTGCTGGCAAGGACCTAGAAACGCCACAGAATTGTGGTGATAAACATGGCTACAGCCAGTACCTCTGCCATGAGGCTGGAAAGCTAAGGAATGGGCTGAATCCAGCCGTCAAAGCCACGGCTTTCATCCTACTGATATTGCTTGGTAAATTAAAGACTCATGTGGTCAGAAAAAGAGAGATATACAGTAAAGAGAGATTCAAAGACAAAGAAAACTTTAAATGATTTACAGTGTGTTTAAAAATATATACAGGCTGAAAATTAAAGTTCTTAAAAGTAAAATAAGGAAGAAAGAGAGTAGTTGGGTGTGGTAGTACACACCTTTAATCCCAACACTTGGGAGGCAGAGGGAGATTTACCTCTGTGACTTCAAGGTGTGGTAGCACACACATTTAATCCCAATGCCTGGAAGGCAGAGACAGAAGGATCTCTGAGAGTTCAAGGACAGTCTGGTCTACAGAGTTATTCCAGGACAAATATATACAGAGAATATAAAACAAAAGTAAAAATAAACAAAATAGAGTTAAAATAAAGCTGCACAAAGATGGAAAATACACAGAGAATCTTGATACTGTATGCTATTATGCTCTCTTTGAATTGTTTGAATGCTGAGGAAGGAGCAACAGATGCTAAAAGATATTTGTTTATAAATGTTGCTGAACTAATCCAAGATAGATATTTTCAAAATACCTTGACTTCAGAATTTGGATCTAAGGATATGATACTCTGGAAAAGAGTTTCTTCTTTTGTTTTCACAGAGGATGAGACACTGTGGATTGCTTCTTCGATCCCAATATGGTATGATAGATCACGCCCTCCTGAAGGGTTGCTGTGAACACCCTTAAAAAATTGCGTCGCTCAACTGCCAACTGAGATGAACCTAGCAGACAGGTTATCCCATAAAAGACCCGAATAACAGCGCCCCCATTCAGCAGGAAGCAGTTTGGAGAGAAAAAACTGCGCCCATGTTCCCATATATTGTTTATAAATGTTCTTTTACATTTAAAGGGGGAGATGATATAGATATGAATAATTTGCATTGATATGAATCTTGGTTTACTGACATTAATTTAAGGTCAATTTTATTATATGTATATGTATTTCTGATATTGATTAACGTATTGTGATTGTGTAGTTCACTTAAAAATGTAATGTATATAGGTTGTAAATGGATAATTATCAATAATAGTCAAGTTTGTAGTCATGTTAGTTAGATTTTCAAGATGTGCATGCATATATTTCAGATAGGCATTCATCATATCTTTCAAAGGCTAGAGAATATGGTATTTTAAATGTTTTAATAACTTAGGGTTTTTCATGACAATGAGACACGTCTGCTCCTGGCAGCACCAATCTACTTCAAGAGGAAGATGGGCATCGAAGAGGCTCCTTATGAAGTTTGTTAGACATTTGGGTAAGAAACTGCTCTTGCCTGGACTGTTGCATAAACTGGACACAAAGAACCCGCAGAGAGAGGACTACTGAAATTGCCTAAAGGTGAGATGATCTTTCGGGGTTCCTGATTTATGAAAGAGTCTGCGAGACATTCTGCAGGACACAGCAGATAGTGACTGAACTACCTTTGAAATTTCCTGCTTCATGGAAAAGTCTCTGGATACTATGGGCCTGTAGGCCGAAGATGGATGCCCCAATGGTACAGAGAAACTTTGGGTGACTGTCCAGGCAGCGAGATGTCTCTGTCATTTCTAGAGTTTTGAAAATTGCTTACTTTTTGTTTGCTTAGGTAATACTGTATTCTTCTGGAGTCTTTGATGGAGTTGAAGAATAGATAGTTATAGTTTTCCATTGTTATGATAAAAGATAAAATAGTATGTTTTGTTATATGTAATTTTGCTATGTTAAAGTTAAAGCCTTCCTTTTTTTGTTTAAACAGAAAAAGGGGAAGTGATGTGGGAGTGCCATATCAATCTGTTGATTTCATTGGTTAAGTAATAAAGAAACTGCTTGGCCCTCATAGGTTAAAACATAGGTGGGTGGAGTAAACAGAACAGAATGCTGGGAGGAAGAGGAAGTGAGCTCAGACTCGACAGCTCTGCTCTCTGGAGCAGACACCATGCTCCCCTCTCCCCGGCAGATGCGATGAAGCTCCGACCCAGGATGGACGTAGGCTAGAATCTTCCTGGTAAGCGCATCTCAAGGTGCTACACACATGAATAGAAATGGGCCAGGCAGTGCTTAAAAGAATACCGCTTGTGTGTCGTTATTTTGGGGCATAAGCTAGCCCAGGCAGCCATGAGCCGGGCTGTGGGAAGAGGCCCACAGCCCCCACTACACTGTCTGGCCCATTAGTTTTAGCCTCTTATTGGCTAGCTCTTACATTTTGATCTAACCCATTTTTAATATTCTGTGTAGCACCATAAGCTGGCTTACCAGGAAAGATCTTAACCTGCGTCTGTCTGGAGTGAGAGAATCATGGCGACTTACTAACTTGGCTTCTTTTTCCCAGTATTCTGTTCTGTTTACTCCACCCACCTAAGGGTTGGCCTATCAAATGGGCCTAGACAGTTTCTTTATTAATTAACCAATAAAAACAACAAATTAGAAAAAAATTACTCCCACATCAGACAGAGATCATAACAGCATACTTTAAAAACCTGCACTCCATCAAATTAGAAAATATAAAAGAAATGAAGTTTCTTGACTCATACCAAGATCAGACTAGCAAGCTAAACAGACCAATCCCCCATAGTGAAATAAAAGTAACTATTAAAATTCTCAGAAAAAAAGGCCCAAGACTAGATGGTTATAGAGCATAATTCTAACAAAACTTCAAAAAAAAAAAGTCGATGCCAATACTCCATAAATTATTCCATAAAAATTAAACAAAGAGAAATTTTCCAATAACAGATGAATTTCCAATTTACCTTATGAACATGTACTCAAAAATACTCAATAAATATTTGCACAAACCCAGGAACACATTAAAAAGATCAACTACCATGATCATGTTAACTTCATTCTAGAGATGTAGGGATGGTTCATTATATGAAAATCAATAAATGTAATTTGCCATATAAACATGCTGAAAAAAAAGCACATGACCATTTCATTAGATGCAGAAAATGCCGGTTACAAAATTCAACACCCCTTCATGATACAAGTCCTCTAGAGATTAAAGATACAAGGGACATATCTAAACATAACAAAGACAGATTATAACAAACCTTTGGCCAACATCTACCAACAAAGTTTCAAGAGAAACTTGATGCAATTCCACTAAAATCAGAAACAAGGCAAGGTTGTTCACTCTTTCTGTATCTACTCAGTATAGTACTTAAAGTTTTAGCCAGAGCAATAAGACAACTGCAGGAGATCAGGAGGATAAAAACTGAAAGGGAAGAAATAAAGTATCTTTATTTGCAGATGATAGGATAGTATACATAAGTCAACATAAAAATTCCACCAGGAAATGTCTACAGCTGATGCACGCCTTCAACAAAGTAGCTGGATACAAGATTAACTCACAAAAATAAGTAACTCTTCTATATATAAGTAACAAAGGGACTGATAGGGAAATCAGGGAAACAACTTTTACAATAGCCTCAAATAATACAAAATATCTTGGGTTAACTCTAATCGAACAAGTGAAAGAATTACTATAAAACCTTTGAATCTTTAAAGAAAGAAATTGAAGGACATATAAAAATATGGAAAGATCTCCCATGCTAATACATTATTAGGATTAACATTGTAAAAATGGCCATCTGCCCTAATGTAATCTCCAGATTCAATGGAACCCACATTAAAATTCTAGCAAAATTCTTCAGAGACACTGAAAGGAAAATTCTTAGCTTCATATGGAAAAATGAAACACCTAGAATAGCTAAAACAATCCTGAACAATAAATGATCTGCTGTGCCTCACCATTCCCAATTTCAATTATACTACAGAGCCATAGTTATAAGAACTGCATGGTATTAGCATAAAAACAGACATATTGATTAATGGAATGGGATTGAACACCCAGAGATAAATCCACACACCTATGGACACTTAATTTTTGATAAAGCTGCCAGAAATATACACTGGAAAAAAAAAGAAAACATTTTCAACAAATGGTGCTGGTCAAATTAGATACCCACATGTAAATGAATGCAAATAGATCAATATTTATCACATATATAAAATTCAAGTCTAAATGGATCAAAGACATAAAATTAGACACACTGAACCTGATATAAGAAAAAGCAAGGGAATGCAAATATAAACTACATGTTTCTCAAATTTCCTTGGAAGTCAGATGAGGTTAAGCCAGAAATGCAATAAATAAAAACTAGATTATTTGAAAGTTATCACCTAAAAATATTTTTGGTACAGCCTGAGAATCTGTGACATCAGGTTGTCTACAAAAGTTAGTAAAAAGTAGAACTTTCCAGCAAGTTCTTCTTCCATGAAACTATTATGCTTTGATATTGTACATTTTTGCTTTATTTACATTATCTGCTAAATATATATTTTCAAACTTACATGGCAAAAATCAAGTGTTTTCTCTGTCATGGGTTTCTGTAATATTTCTCAGGTACTTCTGAATAACCTGCTGTCTAATAGAAGAGTCTTCTTAAGCTCAAACCTAAAAGTGTTCTAAATTTTAAGGATGTCAAATCTTAAACAAAGCCTTAGTTTTAAATTTTTAAAGGTTAGTGACCACAGACAACTGTTAATGTAAACTAGTTTGTTTATTTTTTAGTTTTATACTGGCCCTTGGTCTGATAAATGATCAGATTCTGGCAAGGGAGGTAAACAAGGCTCATGAGAGTCTACCCTCTACTATCAGCATCATTTAACACAGAATAAAGATATTATTTTATACAGCACTTGTAGGAGGGAGTTGCTTGTTCGTCCCGGCCTCCTAGCTAGTTTAGTCTTGAAAAAACCACACAGAAACTGTATTAATTAAATCACTGCTTGAACCATTAGCTCTAGCTTCTTATTGGCTAACTCCTACATCTTAGTTTAACCCATCTCCATTAATCTGTGTATCACCATGAGGTCATGACCTCCCAGCAAAGTTTCAGCACATCTACCTCTGGCCACAGATCCATGGCATCTCCTAGACTCTACCCTTCTTCCTCCCAGCATTCAGTCCAGTTCTCCCCGCCTACCTAAGTTCTGCCTTATCAACAGGCCAAGGCAGTTTCTTTATTCATTAATGGTAATCACAGCACACAGAAGGGACTCCCACATCAAGCACTCCAAGCTTCTAGTTCATAATTAGTAACAAATGGACACCAGCTTGACATCTGAAACTACAGTTGTTTGTGTCTGTGACTTTCTCTGGTGTCAAATATAGAGATCAGCGCTAGAGTACATAATGACTCTCCCTAACTAGTCAGCTACAGAGCACATCCCCAGGCCTGGCATGGGGCCCTGGTGACTCCAGGAAAATACCACTGTAACTCATCTGGAACCTGACTTAGTAAAACAGCTCTTTACAGCCTATGCTACATTTAGCTTATTTAACTTTAAATTTAAAACAAAATTATTTTCACTTTAAAGGATAATTTTTTTTCTGCTGCCCAAAAATATTTTGCTATAAAAGAGACATGGGCCACAGTACATGTTAAATGAAAAGTTCTAGCAACTAATCTACAGAAAAGACCATTTGTTCTAACATTGAGGAGAGGTTATGCTTATGTCCTTCCTGAAAATGAACGAAGTCCCTGATGACTCCAGACCTACTACATCTCACCAGGACATCCAGAGGAGAAACCCCAAGAGGGAAATTAAACTGATAACTTGAGAGATATCAGGATTCTTCAAGGTGAGACTTTGGGGAAATAACAAGGATACTATAAAACTGACCCCAAAGTGATACTGCTATGTATCTGTATTACATGTTAATGATCACCTTGCCAATGCAGAATCCAAGTGTCTTTCGGCTGGGGGGGGGGGGTTAAGTCACACTTGCGATAGGAGAAAGTATGACACTGTTTTGCTACACTAAGGATTGTTCATGAAGGTTTATGTGCGCTAGGACGTATTATACCCATTTTGCTCAGTAAGTCTTTGCAATTGATCAACAGAATTAAGAGAGCTTTTCCTTGAAAATTGTGATGATTTCTTACATCTATTGAATCCTGAAAACTACTAATATTACAGCAAAAATATTAGCAGAAATTAGTCTAGAGATGGATGAATTGAGAATCACAGTTTTATGATATAGAGCTACTATAGACTATTTGTTGCTCAAGTATAATCTTGGTTGTCAACAACTACCTGGCATGCTTTGCTTTAATGTGTCAGATTGTTTTCATACTATTGATGGTCAATTTAATGATTTATAAAATGAGATGGACAAAATCTCTCAAATGACTTTTAAATGGCCTTCATGGTTAAGATGGCTTTCCCCTTTCCTTGGTCATGTGTTAGCTATTTTTATAATTCTCTTATGCTTACCCATATCAATGAGACCAAATATAAGGGAATTCACACCCTTGGCCTCTATTACAGTCAGTGTTTTTCTTTAAAAAAAAAAATTAGAAGGGAGGAGATATTGGAAGCAAAACAGTCCTTGTGCCAAATTCCTACGAAAAACAGGAAAGTTAATCACACAGGGTTGTCTCCTCAAAGAAGGAAATGAATCCCTGTTTCACACCTAGAAGGCTGGGAGTGGATGCTATTAATGACCTGATGTCCTTTGCTACCTATAGAGCTAGACCTCACCTAAATACCCAGAATGTTCATCCCAGACTTCCCTTCCTAGAAATGTTTCTTAGCCATGTTTCTTGGTCAAAAGAACCCATCCATACAGTAGACGTCACTTGTATTTTATGGGCTTCTGAGCTCTATGCTAACGAGATGATCTGGGTGACACGATACACCAGATCCTTTCTTAGGTCCTCAAATTAATATATGTAACCCATCTCTAGAATCCACCTTTTGGGAAGAAGTGACATGTACTTTGAGTTGAGTTTTTGATATAATTATGCATCTTTGTGCACCGGGTATTGAATTACAGTAAGAAACATTTTCCTAAACTATACTATGTTTAAATAGGCTTACAGTAAATCACTTGGTAGCAGAGTCTCCAGATGTTTGAATCAGCACTGACTAAGTCAGGCTGAACCAAGTTTTCCTGCTTACTTCCCAGTTTGTTTCACTGACAGCTGTGATGTGTGCAGGAAATCCCACACTCCAGTGCTCAGGCAGTTCTTAATAACTCAAGATGACACAATATTTACTGTGTCAACTGAAATCCTTCAGTCTTTGGATACTACAATTTCTTCTGTAGAAATCAACTTTATAGTTCCATATAAAACTAGGATTGTGTGATATGTTTCTAGATTCCTGGTTTATTTAACTATGTTATCTTATGCTAATCCTGTGTCACAATGTAAACCTTAATTCTGCATGTCTAGATAATGGTTTTTGAGTTATTATAATTATGGCATACACAAACACACATTTATTATGTTTATATTATATTAATGTCATCTCCTGCAATTGTCTTGATAGTTAATGAGCATTTCCATGATTTCTTATGAAAGAATTTTAGGATAAGTATGGAGAGCAGATGCCACTTATCATTAACTTAATTCCTAACCGATAATACCTGGTCATGGGGCAGATGCACTCTATGTTTCTTCCCCATGATTTCAGAGGAATTGCTTTAATGTTTTACATAATCTGTTCAAATTTCATAAATGATCAAATGCAAGCAACAGTCAAGACAATGTTCAAAGTTCAAAATAAATAAAATAACTCAAGTAGATCTCTAACCACCAACTGTAGGTATTTATAAATTCTTTGAGGAATGTAAAAGACACTCAATGAGCTAAGCAAGAAGAATGAGGTTAGGTAATTCACAGTATCGAAAGAGAGTTAAGGCAATGCAAAGACAACGAACTTCAGCTCAGAGGGCTACAATGTGAGGAAATAGAGAAATTCTCAACTTTCATGAAGGAAAGAGACATTTCTCAACTGTTGATGAAATTACTTTGGCCAACAAAAAGCAGGAAGCAGTCTGGAGAGAACTGTGCCCAAATTCATACTGTTTATAAATGTTTCTTTACATTTAAAGGTGGATATGATATAGAGATGAGTACTTTGTATTGTTATGGATCTTGGTTTAATGCTATAAATTTAAAGTCAATTTTGTTATATGTATATTTCTGCTCTTCTTGATTATGATACTGTGTTTGTGCAGGTCATTTAAATATGTAATGTATAATTAAGAAACAAAGTTAATAGGTATTCATTTATAACAGTCAAGCTCGTAGTTATGTTAGTTTGGTTTTCTAGATGTAAAGAGATATATTTCAGTGATACCGTATGGAGCGTTGAGGAAAGTCATGTACAAATAAATCAGAATTAAAGGAGAAAAGGATGAGTTCCTAGAAACAAGTTAGACATAGAGATACAGTTTCTGAACAGCACAACAAATTAACAAGACACAAGAGCAATAAGCAACAAACAGGATTGAATGCAATTAAAATCTTGTATGGAAATGATAATAAATAAATTATGAAGTACAGTCTACAGAATGGAGAAACTTGTTAGCAAACTTTTCATAGTATAACACATAAACACACAGATTTTTATCAAGAATTAAAAAACACAAAGTAAATAAATAATACTACAATCAATAAGCAAAAAGAAAGGAGCACGTTCAAAGTAATTTTAACAGCCAAAATGCACATAATGCATGCTCCACACTTTTAGTCGTCAAACTTTTACTTCAAATATAAGGATACAAAATGTTATGAGTGAAGGAAGTTTTTAAATAGATATGCTGTGATGAGGGTTGGTTATAATTGTGGTAGGTAAAATAAAAAGCCATATTTACTATAAAAAAATTTAACAAATGATCAAATGGTCCATTTGCGAGAAAGCTATGTGATCAATATGAATACATTTCACAAAGGTTTCCAAATACACGAAGCCATCAATGACAGAACTGTAGGAAGCAAATAACCTCCTTGCAATGCAGGGAGGTTTCAACATCCTTCATTCATGCTGGAAATCTGACAGGACGTTAGTGAGAAAGATAATTTCAAACCTAGTAAAGATCAATCTTTATAAAGTGTCTTCTTCAATAACTTGCACTGCTGACATTAATAGTATATAGAAACAGAAGAATACATAAAAGACACGGGAACACTGACTCACTAGTAGCATGTTCACATTCAAACATGGGAAGAAATGTAAAAGAATGCATGTATTCTGGAAAGATTCTAAGTAATTTAGGCACTTTTCATATGAAGAGAGAAATTATGAGAAACCACAAAGACTTCAAAAACTATAAGGTAAGGATCAAATCCAGAGATGACTTTGAAATATAAAAATTATAGGAATGCAATCTGTTCAGAGTTGACATGAAGACAGACGACAGGAATCAACAGAAAGACAGCGCGGTAAGAGTTTAATACTCTGAAGAAATATTAAACAAATCTTCACAGAGTCCTGTTGGCATTATTTTAAGGAATGAAGAAAATAACTCTAAGACACAGAATCTGAAGGAATTAGAAAATGCTTCAAAAAATGAGAACAGGAATAAACCAAGAGGCATTAATGGTTCTAACTAAACATTATATTCAAATTACAGTAATGAAAACATTTACAATTGGTATGAAGGCATGATCACCAATGTGAATGAAAGAGGGACAGCATCACTCATATGCAATATCAAATAAAATTTTATCTGCTATTGAATCTTTCAAAGAGTCTTCGAATACCTACAATAGAATAATCCCAAGGTTATCCTCAGTGGAATTATCTAGAATCAGATTGAATGAAATAGAATGCGGCACAACCAACTTCCAGTTCTTTTTCTACTGTAACTCGAGTCCTTCCCCGTTCCTTCTCCTCCTCCTCCTCAGTGACTCCTGCATACCTGGATCCTTTGCCACTGTCTCCTCTCTCTACACCATCCAGGGCTCGTTGTTCTAATTGAAAGGTGAGCAGGACTGGTTGAGCAGTGGAAGACCTGCATAAGGGAAAGCGATTCTTCAAAAAGAACCTGGAACTTTCCATGGAACAAACATGAAAGATGCTGACACCCTGCAAAAGGAGAGAGAATACCAGGTAAAATGTCTTTCTCTGAGGGTTTCACTTTACTCTCTGAGATGCGAGACTCATTCACACACAGCTCCCATACATGCAGAGTAGTGTTCCCAGGAACCCTGAGCAGGAGAAAGGAGACTGCAAAAAAACAATTTTCACCCACAGAAACCAGACTCTTGTGTTTCTTCAAAAGGAGATCTCTGTATAGAGCCTTGTGAGCAGGGTCTAGGCATTTCCACTCCTCCTGCAAGAAAGAAGTCCGCAGTTACAGCGCAGAATGTCAACAAACTGTGAAATAAAAAACAACTATTTAGTCACACTTGCATGGACAGAGTGCTTTTCTTGAACCATGGGGCCATTTTTCTGATCTAAGTGAGTGAGCATAAATATTCAAAAAATGCTTTCTACTTTTGTTTTCACCTGTATTGAGTTTTCTAACTATAAAATAGTGTGGGCTGATATTAACTCACAACATCCATAGAGGGCTTGCTTATAACATTAATATCTAATCACATGAAGATACATTTGTGGATGCAGCATGTACATCATAGAGTGCATACCCTTCAGACGTTAAATTAGTAGCAGTTAAAGTTTGTCTCGTAAAAGTTAATGTTCACAATCATTATTGCAGAACTTGATAAAGTATTGTTATGAGTAGCCCACCAGAGATTAGCACTCAAACAGTTTGTAGCCAACCCAAAATAGACTCAATTTATTCCAGTCATCTGAGACCATACCCAAGTGTTCAGGGTCCTAGGCGAGGCTCCAAGTATCCAGAACATGGGATTTTTAAGGGCAGAGACCTAGGTGTAGGTGTCTTGCTTGGCAGTTACAGGGAAACTTCTGCAGTATCCACAGTTTGAAGCAAGCAGTTTCTAACAGGAGCTAGGATAGGACGTTACCCTCCCTAAGGAGGGTTCCTGCACACACAGGCAGCTAGGGTGAAAGGTGCGATGGTGGCGCACGCCTTTAATCCCAGCACTTGGGAGGCAGAGGCAGGTGGATCTCTGTGAGTTCGAAACCAGCCTGGTCTACAAGAGCTAGTTCCAGGACAGGCTCCAAAGCCACAGAGAAACCCTGTCTCGAAAAACCAAAAAGATGTAAAAACAAGATGGAAGAACCTCTGCTCTGTCTTAATCCTGCCACAGTGTATTTTCTGATTCAATCAAACCTGCACTGGTTCCTCATGTGACTAAAATCTACAAAGCTCTATGGGTGCCTAGTCCTAGGGAATGCATGCATGAATTTAAATTTCAAGAGCTTTGTAACTGCTACAATAATAGCAACTGTAACTGCTACCCTGTTTGGTAGGCAGCATATAATGCAAACGCTCTACCAGGTTATGTTATGAAAATATTCTGACAACAATAAGATAAATCAAAAAATCAGGATGAGTCCTAGTTCATAGGATCCCAAACTTCCAGACAATGGTAAGATTTCCACGACAGAAGTGTGAGAGTGGCGTCCGTAAGAGCAGCCTCAGCGAGCACAACCCTGCTCGGTTCTCGCAGTTCCCAGCCCCGCAGCTCCTCTGACCTGGGAGGTTCCAGCGCCGCCGGGCTGCGGTTCCCGCCACTCCGCTGCTGACAGGTGACTTTCCCAGGACACCCCACGTGGCACCTGTGGCTACGGAGAATTTTCAGGCTCGCCTACAGAAGCCAGTGTCCTCCGCCCCGGAATCGGGAGCACGGAACTCCCAGGTCCCACAGTGAATGGTGGATTTTCCTGTCACTCTGTCACGGCTCCTTGGAGCGCCTTTCTGGCCCCGCCCACCACACACCGGTTCCGGTTACGTGGTTCCTCTACGTCCGCGTACGCAGACACTTTCTCTTTCTTAATTAGTTTCCCAAATCCATCTAAGTTTTTTCCTTTTGCCGTCTCTCATCTGATCAGGCGAACGTCCCCGCCCACGAAGACCCTCCCCACTCACTCCATCTCAGGCCGCCTTCCACACAGCGCCCGCCGTCGGGCTGCCCTGGACCCGGTCTGCACAGCCTCCCCTCACGCTTGCTCCAGCCTAGACCAGAACTGGGTCTAGGAGGACGCTGCACCCAATTGTCTGACCCTGTGATCTGACCCCTTCAGATACAAGTTTCCCGCCTAGATTCTCATCTTGGAATAATGGCCTCCTAGGTTAAGAAGGCACAACAACAGACAATCGGCATCCTAAATTCTTATTATCAAGTCCCATTCCAGAACAAATTAAAGACAAATTGTTTTTTGACTCAAATCTCAAACCATAGCTCTGTCCCTTAAGGAAAGCACTTTGAATGATATCCAAGATACAGAACTCAAAAAACCAGAATCGTGTTTAAGGAGGTCAAAGCACATAAAGCACGTAAGTGAGCTCGAGGAGGTTAAGTATAAAATTATTTATGGGCAAGAAAACGAAGCAAATTCCTAAAGGAAATGAAGACAATGCAGGATTTGAAAACCAAATTCAATAAATAGTTAGAAACATCGAAAAACCCAATTGAAATGAAACAGGAAATAGAAAAGGCAATAAGCCTAATAATAAAATAAATCACGTAGGAGACAGAATTTGAAGACAAAATAGAGGAGCTGGATTTCTCAATCAAAGAAAATGAAGAATTAAAATAAAATGCTCCATGCCAGTACCTCTGTTGAAGGTAAAAGTGAAATCTAGCTGCACAGAAACTCACCATGGAAATCTTAACTGGGAAACAGGATAATCATTTTGCCATTATGCAAATGAAGTGGCCCTAAAAAGCCATCTTTATTTTTCCCTCATAGACCTCCGTAATCACAAGATAAGTATCTCTAGTTACAATATTAGCAATATTGACTTGGGGGAAGACATTTCAGGAACTTAGGATTTTGAAAGGAAATAGGTGTCTTAGGAGCCAGTGGTCAGCCAGTCCATTAATAGCCCAGGGCTGAATTCAATATGTGCTGCACTGCTTTAACTGCTACATGGCAGCATTGCCATTTTGCTGGCTCTCAAGAATCTTTGTCTTCCAAAAACCATTTAAAAGGTGTTTTTAGAGAAAACATAGAAAATTTAGTTTTTAAAAAATGCAGTGGTAAATGCAGAAACTTGTTGTTCCTAATGAAGAAAATAAGCAATGTATATTGTAACAGTCTTAAAAAAATAAGCTATACCATGCCATCTATGGCTCTGGGAATATTGAGGAAAAGGATGTGGGAAGGCAATAAGAATGGAAAGAGGGGACATGGCCATGACATGCCATTCTCCAGACTCCACACAACTATAGTAATCAGTAACCCAGAGCAACTATATTCACCTGCACTGGCCTCACTCAAGATTAGCTCTAGCCCAATCAGTCTAGGAAGGGGAGAGTCTCACAGGGCCTGACTCTTTACCTTTCAACTGTGGCTATGGAAAGATTTTAGGAGAAGGGAATTCACTGTCTTTAGTTGTATCTTTTCTGTTGAGCCTACAGAGTGCCGGGGCTTATGTAGCTGGAAACACCAAGGTTAAAAAGAAGAAAAAAAAAAAAAAGGAGAAAGTCCTTGCTACTGTCACAAAACCAGTTGGTGGTGACAAGAATGGTGGTACCCGGGTGGTTAAGCTTCAAAAAATGCCCAGGTATTATATTACTGAAGATGTGCCTCAGAAGCTGCTGAGCCATGGCAAAAAGCCCCCAGTCAGCACGTGAGACGCCTGCGTGCCAGCATCACTCCTGGGACTGTCCCCATCATCCTTACTGGGCGCCACAGGGGCAAGAGAGTGGTTTTCCTGAAGCAGCTGGGCAGTGGTTTACTGCTGTGACAGGACCTCTTGCCCTCAACAGATTCCTCTGAGAAGAACACACCAGAAGTTTGTCATCGCCACCTCTACAAAAGTTGATATCAGCACAGTTAAAATCCCCAAACACCTGACTGATGCTTACTTCAAGAAAAAGGAGCTGCGTAAGCCCAGGCATCAGGAGGGCAAGATCTTTGACACAGAGAAGGAGAAATATGAGATCACAGAGCAGCGCAAGGCTGATCATAGAGCCGTGGACTCTCAGATTCTGCCAAAGATCAAAGCTGTTCCTCAGCTGCAGGGCTACCTGTGCTCTCAGTTCTCTCTGACAAACGGAATGTATCCTCACAAACTGGTTTCCTAAATCGCTAACAACCTAATTAAACAGCTTCATGTGTCAAAAAGGGTAATAGTGGGTAAGAGAGTGAATACTTGAGAGCTATTATTTATGAATAATTTACATTGGTATAGTTTTTGTATATTGATACAACTTCAAATAATATTTGTTACTTTTGTTTACATTATTTGTACATGTATACAAAATTATTTTGTCAGATTGTGTATATATACACACTTCTACCTTGGTTTAGGACATTTTGTATATTGATACAGCTTTTAGGGTATATTTTCATATTATTATTTTTTTTATTAAATTTTTTTAATTGAAAATTTCTGCCTCCTCCCTGCCTCCCTTTTCCCTCCCCCTCCCCCCACTCCCCACACACCACTTTCCTCCCCCTCCCTCTCCTGTCCAAAGAGCAGTCAGGGTTCCCTGCCCCTGTGGGAAGTCCAAAGTCCTCCCCGCTCCATCCAGGTCTAGGAAGGTGAGCATCCAAACAGCCTAGGCTCCACAAAGCCAGTACGTGCAGTAGGATCAAAACCCAGTGCCATTGTCCTTGGCTTCTCAGCATCCCTCATTGTCCACCATATTCAGTGAGTCCGGTTTTATCCCATGCTTATTCAGTCCCAGTCCAGCTGGCCTTGGTGAGCTTCCATTAGATCAGCCCCCCCATCTCAGTGGGTAGGTGCCCCTCTTGCCGTCTTGACTTCCTTGCTCATGTTCTCCCTCCTTCTGTTCCTCATTTGGACCTTGGGAGTATAGGAGGGCAACTGATTTTTTGGAGTTGATCTTGTATCCTGTCACATTACCAAAGGTGTTTATCAGCTGTAGGAGTTCTTTGGTAGAGTTTTTGGGTCGCTTATGTATACTATCATATCATCTGCAAATAACGACAGTTTAACTTCTTCCTTTCCAGTTTGAATCCCCTTGATCCCCTTATGTTGTCTTATTGCTATTGATAGAACTTCAAGCACTATATTGAAGAGGTATGGAGAGAGTGGACAGCCTTGTCGTGTTCCTGATTTTAGTGGGATGGCTTTGAATATCTCTCCATTTAATTTGATGTTAGCTGTCGGCTTGCTGTAAATAGCTTTTATTATATTTAGATATGACCCTTGTATCCCTACTTTCTCAAGACCTTTATCATAAAGGGATGTTGAATTTTGTCAAATGCTTTTTCAGCATCTAATGAAATGATCATATGGTTTTTTCTTTCAGTTTATTTATATGATGGATTACATTGATAGATTTGCGTATGTTGAACCAGCCCTGCATCTCTGGGACGAAGCCTACTTGATCATAATGGATAATTTTTCTAATATGTTCTTGGATTCGGTTTGCCAGTATTTTTTTTCTTCCGATGAATATGTATTAAACAACATGCATATGTAAACCACAAAAACCGAACAATGACATGATCAGATTAGCATTTGGAAAAAAAAACTTTTGTCTGCTTTCTAGGGAATGGACTAAAAAGGCTCAGCAAAGGCCCATCATGATTATGTTCTATTTTTTATTTATTTATTTATTTATTTATTTATTTATTTATTTATTTATTTATTAAAGATTTCTGCCTCCTCCCCACCACCGCCTTCCATTTCCCCCCCCAGTAAAGTCCCCCTCCCTTGTCAGCCCGAAGAGCAATCAGGGTTCCCTGCCCTGTGGGAAGTCCAAGGACCACCCACTTCCATCCAGGTCTATTAAGGTGAGCATCCAAACTGCCTAGGCTCCCACAAAGCCAGTACGTGCAGTAGGATCAAAAAACCCATTGCCATTGTTCTTGAGTTCTCAGTAGTCCTCATTGTCCGCTATGTTCAGCAAGTCCGGTTTTATCCCATGCTTTATCAGACGCAGGCCAGCTGACCTTGGTGAGTTCCCAATAGAATATCCCCATTGTCTCAGTGTGTGGGTGCACCCCTCGCGGTCCTGAATTCCTTGCTCTTGCTCTCTCTTCTGCTCCTGATTTGGACCTTGCGATTTCTGTCCGGTGCTCCAATGTGGGTCTCTGCCTCTGTCTCCTTTCATCGCCTGATGAAGGTTAATATTCAGGAGGATGCCTATATGTTTTTCTTTGGGTTCACCTTCTTATTTAGTTTTTCTAGGATCACGAATTATAGGCTCAATGTCCTTTATTTATGGCCAGAAACCAAATATGAGTGAGTACATCCCATGTTCCTATTTTTGGGTCTGGCTTATCTCACTCAGGATAGTGTTTTCTATTTCCATCCATTTGCATGCAAAACTCAAGAAGTCATTGTTTTTTACTGCTGAGTAGTACTCTAATATGTATATATTCCATACTTTCTTCATCTATTCTCCCATTGAAGGGCATCTAGGTTGTTTCCAGGTTCTGACTATTACAAACAATGCTACTATGAACATAGTTGAGCATATACTTTTGTTGTATGATAGGGCATCCCTTGGGTATATTCCCAAGAGTGGTATTGCTGGGTCCAGGGGTAGGTTGATCCCGAATTTCCTGAGAAACCGCCACACTGCTTTCCAGAGTGGTTGCACAAGTTTGCATTCCCACCACAAATGGTTTGCCAGTATTTTATTGAGAATTTTTGCGTTGATGTTCATGAGTGAGATAGGCCTGTAGTTCTCTTTCTTGGTTGGGTCTTTGTGTGGTTTTGGTATCAGGGTAACTGTAGCTTCATAAATGGAATTTGGCAACGACTCTTCAGTTTCTATACTGTGAAATACATTAAGAAGTATAGGTATTAGCTCTTCTTGGAAGTTCTGGTAGAATTCTGCATTGATCCATCTGGTCCTGGGCTGTTTTTGGAAGGGAGGTTTTTGATAACAGTTTCTAATTCTTCGCGACTAACAGGTCTATTTAGATTGTTCATCTGGTCTTGGTTTAACTTTGGTATATAGTACTTATCTAAAAAGATGTCCATTTCTTTTGCATTTTCCAGTTTTGTGGCATACAGGGTTTTTTTAGTAAGATCTAAAGATTCTCTGAATTTCCTCTGTGTCTGTGGTTATGTCCCCCTTTTCATTTCTGATCTTATTTATTTGCAAATTCTCTCTCTGCCGTTTGATTAGTTTGGATAGGGGTTTGTCGATCTTGTTGATTTTCTCTAAGAACCAACTTTTTGTTTCATTGATTCTTTGGATTGTTTTCTGTGTTTCTATTTTGTTGATTTCAACCCTTAGTTTGATTATTTCCAGTCTTCTACTCCTCCTGGGTGAGTCTGCTTCTTTTTTTTTTCTTGAGCTTTTAGGTTTGCTGTTAAGTCTCCAATGTATGCTTTCTCCGTTTTCTTTAAGTGGGCACTTAGTGTTATGAACTTTCCTTTTAGCACTGCTTTCATCATGTCCCATAGGTTTGAGTATGTTGTCTCTTTATTTTCATTAAAGGAAGACTTTAATTTCTTTTTTTATTTCTTCCTTGACCCAGGTGTGGTTCAGCAGTTGACTGTTCAGTTTCCATGAGTTTGTCGGCTTTCTGAGGGTAGCCTCATTGTTGAATTCTAACTTTAATCCATGGTGATCCGATAAAACACATGTGGTCACTAAAATTCTTTTGTATCTGTGGAGGTTTGCTTTGTTACTGAGTATGTGGTCAATTTTCGAGAAGGTTCCATGAGCTGCAGAGAAGAAGGTGTATTCTTTCCTATTTGGGTGGAATGTCCTATACATGTCTGTTAAGTCCATTTGCTTCATTACCACCATTAATTCTCTTATTTCTCTATTAGGTTTCTGTCTGATTGACCTGTCCATTGGTGAGAGAGGTGTGTTGTAGTCTCCTAATATTAGTGTGTGAGGTTTGATGTCTGCCTTGAGTTCTAGTAATGTTTCTTTTACATAAGTGGGATGAGACTTCATCTTGGTGAATTGTTCCTGTTATGAGTATAAAATGACCATCTCTATCTCTTCTGATTAATTTTAGTTTGAAGTCAGATTTGTTAGAAATTAGTATGGCCACCCCGCTTGTTTCTTAGGTCCATTTGCTTGAAAAACCTTTTCCCAGCCCTTTACTCTGAGTAGATGTCTATCTTTGTGGTTGAGGTGTGTTTCTTTTAAACAGCAGAATGTTGGATCCTGTTTTCGTATCCAATCTCTTAGCCTGTACCTTTTTATAGGTGAATTGAGTCCATTGATATTAAGTGATATTAATGACCAGTGGTTGTTGACTCTGGTTATTATTTTTTTGGTAGTTGAATTTGTGTGTTTCCCTTCTTTGAGTTGTGCTGGTAAAGGGTTGTTAGTTGTCTGAGTTATTATAGGCAGTATTTGCAATGTTGGATTCCTTCGGTTGTGATTTCCCTTCTATTACTTTCTGTAAGGCTGGGTTTGTGGCTACATATTTTTAAAATTTGTTCTTATCCTGGAATATTTTGTTTTCTCCATTGATAGTGAATGATAGCTTGGCTGGGTATAGTAGTCTGGGCTTGTATCCATGGTCTCTTAGTTTCTGCAGTGCATCTATCTGGGACCTTCTGGCTTTCATAGTTTCCATAGAGAAGTCAGGTGTAAGTCTGATAGGTTTACCTTTATAAGTAACTTGACCTTTTTCCTTTGCAGCTCTTAATATTTTTTCTTTAATCTGTATGTTTTGTGTTTTGATTATTATATGGCGAGGGGATATTTTTTTTGATCCAGTCTATTTGGTGTTCTGTATGCTTCTTGAATATTCATAATAATATCTTTCTTTATGTTGGGAAAGTTTTCTTTCATAATTTTGTTAAATAAATTTTCTGGGCCTTTGAGCTGTAATTCTTCTCCTTTTTCTATCCCTATTATTCTTAGGTTTGGTCTTTTTATGGTGTCCCATATTTCCTGAATGTTTTGTGATGAGAATTTGTTGGATTTGCTGTTTTCTTTGATCAGTGTATTTATTTTCTCAATGGTGTCTTCAGAGTCTGACATTCTTTCTTCTATCTCTTGTATTCTGTTAGTTATGCTTGTTTCTATAGTCTCTGTTATCTCTTGTATTCTGTTAGTTATGCTTGTTTCTATAGTCTCTGTTTGTTGCCCTAGATTTTCCATATCCAGTCAGCCCTCGGTTTGTGTTTTCTTCCTTGCCTCCATTTCAGTTTTCAATTCTTGAACTGTTTCCATTACCTGTTTGATTGTTTTTTCTTGGTTTCCCAGGGTATCATTTACGTATTTATTCATTTCTTCAAACTTTTTGTTATACTTCTCATCCATTTCTATAAGGGTGTTTTTTTTTCATGCTGTTTAAGGGACTCTATCACTTTCATAATGTCAATTTTTTCCCCTTCTTCTGGATTAGGGTGTTCAAGACCTGTTGTCTGATCACTGGGTTCTGGTATTTTCATGTTGTTTTTCAGATTGATGGAGGAATTCTAGCCTTGGCGCCTGCCCATCTCTTCCTTCAAATGCTATCCTATGGATCTTATGGAACAGGATCAGGTTCCTTTGGTGACCAGGAACCTTGCTAAGGTAGAGCCTACCTTGCTGCAGACAGGCTATTGAAGCAAAGCAATTCCCTCTGGCCCCTTTGCCCTCAGCACCCCATCCCAGCGCCCAAACAGGCTGAGCTGGTGGATCCCTTGGCCCCGCAGAAGGGAGGAAGAAGGGAAGGGATTCCTGGGTGCAAACTGGGATGGGTTAGGGAGAGATAGGCCCCAGCAGAGGGTAGCAGCCCCTGTTGAATGACTGGGGAGTGAAGAGGGTCGCGGAGTGTCCCTGCTCTGTTCCCTGGCTATATTTTCATATTATTATAGGTCAATAGTTGTTCATGTTTGTTGTACATACAGTTATATCAATTAGGCTCTTTAGATAAATAGAGATGGTATTCTGCCTAGATAGGTATTCTTCAACCACTTCAAGGATCTGTGGAACACGGCATTTAAATAACTCAGGGTTCTGTTGACATGAGACATGATTGCTCCTGACAGCACCAATCTATTCCCCAGAGAATGTTGAGCACTGAAGACGCTCCACTTGGACCTTGTTTTCTTCTTGACAAAACTGGTCTTTGGGCAAGGAACTGACAATGCCTCAACCACTGACAAGTTACATAGTATCCAGAAATGGATAAGCAGAACTGTCAAATAGTGCCAAAACAGGGTAAAATGGTTTTGAAAAATTCCCTGCCTCTGAAAATGGCGTGTTAGTTACACCAGGCCTTAGCCAAAATTGGTTGCTTCAATATTGCACAATGAGACTTTGGACAGTTGCTCAGGTAGCCAATTGTCTCCATCATATATTGCTCATTTTGGAAGCTACTTGATTGTACTTCTTGCCTGCTCAAGTAATATTATCTCCCTTTTCAGATATTTGATGGGGTTGAAGATTGGATAGTCATAGTTACTGTACTCTTATGATTTCCTATACAAGACTTAGACTCCATAGGATGGAATGTTTATTAAAACTTTTAGCATATGTTCCTTGCTTAATATTGTTTATACTGGATCTAATTCTAATTATACTTGATATCTGTTCCTAGTGTATATAGTTTTGTATTGGGTTTGGAACTCTCTTATTTAAACAAAAAGGGGGGGTGCTGTGGGAGCTCATTCTGCTCCTTCAGTCAATAACCTTTAATACCAGCCCGCTGGGTTGTGGTCTCTTATACTTTAAAAAGCAGTGAGAACCATGTGCATTTCTCTCTCTTGCTTCCAGCTCCTATTCCAGCTGCCAGACTCTCTGTTTCCTGTTTGTGATGAGAGGACTGTTGTTTGGGACGGTGATCTGTAAATTTTTCCCCCGTCAAATAAATAACCCTTTTTATTATCCACAATTCTTAGCTGGTGTGGGATTGTTTTGTGGTTTCATAACACACAGCTCCAAACCCACATTCTCACAGATGGCCCTAGTTAACCTTGGTGGACCAAAAAAAAAAATTAAATAGAAATGAACAAAGAGACAATGAACAAATAGAAATGAACAAATAAAAATGAACAGAGAGAGGTAGGGAAGGGCACATACACACAGGTAGGGAGAGAGAGAGAGAGAGAGAGAGAGAGAGAGAGAGAGAGAGAGAGAGAGAATATTATTAGAAAAATGGTTCAGGATTTTAGGGGTTCAGGGGATGAGAATGCACTATACTAAGTGAGGTATATCATGTGAAAGGAAAAAATTAATAAAAATCAAAATGACCATATATGTCTTTACTTTCATTTTTGTGTCTTCATCTAGATGACTCACTTTCTTTTCATATCAAGAATTACTTTAAATAGTTTCAGTATCAGTTTTTCTCTGAAGTTTTTACAGAATTCTATGATGAATTAATCTTCTGTGATTCTTTTTCTATTCTTTCTTCCTTCCTTTTAATTTTTGAATCAAGTTGCATAATTTATTACTGCCTCATTGTTGTTCTGTAATTATCAGTTTATTTATTTCATGTTGGTATAATTTTGGTATATAGTATGAATCAGGATATCTGTCCATTTCCTTTGGAATTGCCAATGTAGCTGCCTGGAGGTCTTTGAAGTCAGTAGGCACCAGATATGTTTATACACTCATGGTTTCTGGTTAGGGAATGAAGTTAGCTTGGGTACTTTTCAAGGCATGTTGACAAAAAGTTCTGTATACACAGCTATCAGGGAGCTATAGATCTCCTTAGTATTCCATCAGAATGGCCATCACCAGAAGGAAAAGTTCTGTATACACAGCTATCAGGGAGCTACAGATCTCCTTAGTATTCCATCAGAATGGCCGTCACCAGAAGGAAAAGTTCTGTATACACAGCTATCAGGGAGCTACAGATCTCCTTAGTATTCCATCAGAATGGCCATCACCAGAAGAAAAAAGTTCTGACATGAACGTGAGGAAAGGAACAATATTATCCACTGTTTGTGGGAGTGTAATTCAGAATAGCAACTTTGGAAAACAGTCTAGAATTTTCTCAAAAAACTAGAAGTAGGACTACCATATATACTACACTGTTTAGCCATTTCTTCCTGATTGCTACCTACAATTCTCCGTGCACACTCATGCCTATCTGCATAGACTGAGGAAAAGAGATTTCAGAATTTGGCAAGTTTCTTTAGAGATCTGCAGGAGAAGGGCATCACTTGTAGGTTCTGGTTGCCCAGCTATCTTAGACCCCACATAATTATACAGAAACTGTATTAATTAAATCACTGCTTGGCCCATTCCCTCTAGCTTATTATTGGCTACATCTTACATATTAATTTAGCCCATTTCTATTAATCTGTGTATCACTATCAGGCCGTAGCCTACCAGCAAAGTTTCAGCATCTCTATCTCTGGCAGCAAATCCATGGCATCTCTCTGACTCCACTTTCCTCTTCTCATGCTATAGGCTAAGCCAGTTCTTTATTCATTAACCAATAAAAGCAACACATAGACAGAAGGACCTCCCACACTATTTTCCCTTTTTTTGTTTAAACAAAAAGGAAGGCTTTAACTTCAACATAGTAAAATTACATATAACAGACATCAAACAAGAATTACAGTTACAATATTTATATCTACTTTATCTTTTATCATATCTATATCTTTTGTCACAACTATAATTACAACTATCTATCTATTCTTCAACCCCGTCAAAGACTCCAGAAGGATATAATATTACCTAAATAAACAGGAAGGACATTGTAAGCAACTTCCAAAATTCTAGAATTGACAGAGACATCTCACTGCCTAGACAGTCACCCAAAGTTCTTCTGTACCATTGCGGCATCGATCTTCAGCCTACAGGCCCATAGTTTTCAGCAGATTTTTTTCATGAAGCAGGAAATTTCAGACTATACCTATACTGGCAGTTTGCCAGTCACTTTCTTCTGTGTCCTGCAGAATGTCTAGCAGACTCTTTTATATAGCAGGAACCCAGAAGGAGCATCTCACCTTTATGATGTGGGACAATGGTCTTTTAATCTGTCACTTGTATTATTTTTAATAAAACAGTGATTAGATTGTAGCCAGGCAGAAAGTATAGGTGGGATGACAAGGCAGGAAGTAGAAGTGGGGCCATGAGAATTCTGGGAAGAGGGAAGTTTCAGTTGGCAGTTGTGACCCAGCCTCAGAAGAAGCAACATGTGACTGCCTCGCCAAAATGGTACCAAGCCATGTGGCTAACTCATAAAAGAATTATGTGCTAATGTAAGTTACAATAATTAGTTAATAAGAAGTCTGAGGTAATGGGCCAATCAGTTTATAACTAATAAAATAGTTATAGTGATTTCTTTGGGACTTAATGATGGAAAGAACCAGGAAGGACAGAGGCCCCGGGGGCTGGACTGGCAGATGGCATAGCCAGAAGCCACAGCTGAAGGAAGCCATGGGAGCCAGGACTCAGTTGTTCCCAGATTTAGAAGCCAAGAACTCAGAGCTGTGGATGCTCATGCTGGAGGCTCATTACCCTGGGCTTTAGCCCCCAGTGGGCCTGGCATTGGGCAGCTATTTTAACGCTAGCGATGATTAGCGCCAGCAAGCGGTTGCATGCTAGTGTCCCGGCTCCTGGACGGGTCTCAGGTACCGGGCGCCTCAGCTCCTGGAGTGACTGATGTTACATCTCGAGCTTCGGGTTTCCCTAGATAATCTCAGTAGCGGCAAATGTTAGGGCGTCTGAGACCCTTAGCCCTGGAGGCTTAGCAGCACCTGGACTCTCCCAGCGATGGAAACCACAGCTTCCACCTTTGCCTGGAATCTCTGCCTTTTTACAGCATCCGTTTCCACTCTAGCTCATCCCTAGCTGTTTGGCTCCAGCCACTCTGAATTCCTCAGCAGCCTGCGTGATTGGGGAAGTAACACAGACTGCCTTTGGTGAATTCACTCAGATCTCACCAAAGACCAAAGTGTGTGTGTGTGTGTGTGTGTGTGTGTGTGTGTGTGTGTGTCCCACTCCGCCCCACATTATCCTGGAACACGCTCCAAGATCCCCAGTAGGCACCTAAAATGGCAGATGGCCCCCGAGTCCCATGGGTCTTGTGTTTTTCTTTTATATGCATACCTACGATCGTTCATTTTATCAATGAGGCCTGGTGAGACATGACAGAAATAGCACAAGGCAGCAACAACACAAAGATCAGATGCTGTGGTGTGCTGTAACAAAGGCTATCTAACTTCTCTCTCCCCCTCCTCCCTACCCCACTTCCCTTCACTCAGAGAAAACATTTCCTCCTCCTGTGAGGGAGTACTCACTTCCCGTCACCTGCGGAGAGCACATCTGGCTCCTGTCCCCTTGAGGAGAGCATGCCCAGATCCTCTTCCCACGAGGGGATGTACCGGTCACCTTTCTGCTGTTGTGGTAAAAACACCATGACCAAGGCAACTTCTAAAAGAAAGGGTTTACTGGCTTATGGTTTCAGAAGGATGAGGGTCCATTGTGGTGGGAAAATATGGCAGCACTCAACAGGTATGGAGACAGGAGCGGGAAGCTGAGTGGTCCCATTTTCAACAAGATGCACAGAGCAGAGCCGGTGGACTTGGGACGCTGGGAGAAGCTGCATCCTCTCAGCTCTCCCTCAGTGCTGCACTTCCTCCAGCAAGGCCTAAACCTCTCCCGGACAGAGTCACCAACTAGGGACCAAGTCTTTAAGTTAGCCTCTGGGGACATTTCCCAGCAAACACCACAGCCCCAGACAGGAAGCACTCACGGCTTCTCTTCAGCACATCTGGGTTGCCAGCATCACTACTCTGGAGTCTAGGCAAAACAAGGGCCACTTTCCTGGGCACCATGGCCATACCTGCAACCCTAACACTTGGGAAGTGAACACAGAAAGATCAAGAGTTCAAGGCCAGTCCCAGCCACCCAGTGAGTTCAAGGTCAGCCTGAGCCACAGGAGACCTTTTCTCAAAACAACAAGGAATTTAAACTTAAAAAGTAAAACAAAAGAGTCATTTGAAGACAGTAGATTCTACAACCAAGATGACAGTAACAGACAGTCGGAACGGCAGGGCAACTCACACCCTGAACGTAACAGAGTGTGAAAGCAAGACAGTGTGTCATTCAGTGTGGGAGAGGTCAAAGCCAGAGAATTGTGAATTACTTATTTTAAATTTTTGTTATTTTTTAAATCAATTTTCATTTTATGCATATGAATGTTTACATACCATATGTATGCCGGGTGTCACTAGAGGCCAGAAAATCTCCTGCACCAGAGTTGTGAACCACTGTGTGGGTATTGGAAACTGAGCCGTCTTCACTTGAGTGTCCGGAGCGCTTACCGATTCTCTTCACCTGAAGGACCTCTGCAAGTACAGCAAGCGCTCTTACCCACTGAGCCATCTCAAGAGCCCCCACATTTATTAGTCCTGTGTGTGCATACGTGTGTGTGTGTGTGTGTGTGTGTGTGTGTGGATGGGTGCCACCTGTGGAGGTCAGAGGTTAACCTGGTAAAGTCAGCTCTCTCCTTCCACCTTCTGGGATCAAACTCAGGCCACTTGGCAAGGGCCTTCACCCACTGAACCGTCTCACCAATTCCTGGCTTGTTTCTGGAACTTCCGCTTTGATGTTTTTTGGGTGGCTAACTGAAAGGCAAAATCTCACACAAGAGGCTGTAGCAGCTGGGTCTCACTGGCGGCTCCGTAGTGACAAACAGGACATACTTTCACGTGCATATCAGCCGTCTGCGCACATGCGTGGTCTCACCGAGAGGTCTGTTCTGTGTTGGGTTTGTGTCATCTACTGTGTTCGGAGTCCCTTGTATGCGTGACAGTTATCCGTTTTCAGCTTTGCGTTTGCAATTATTTTCTGTCAGCCTTTGGTTTCTCTTTTTTGCCTGGCTTTGGCCAACCTCACAACGTGTGAATCCTTATATGGCCCTTGGTAAGCCCATGCCAAACGCTGCCTAGGCTGTGGTGTGTGAGGCGAGACTTGAGCCCCCAGCACGGAGCTTGAAATACGGGGCTGCATCTCTGGGTGGAGTGTGTTGCCCACAGACCAGGAAAGTCCCAGGCCTTCACAGGGGTTGTTTTCCGGGAAGACTCTTGCATGTCGGGATCCATTAGTCCTAGGTAGAGCAGGGAAGTTGACTCTAGGGTGACTATGGGCCCAGACACATGGTTTAAGGAAGGACAGCTAGCTCTGCTGGTCCCAAGGCCCATTCCCAGGCATCCCACTTAATCTCCAACTGCCCACGTAGACCTCTGGCGTCAAATCACACTAAAACTTTTCCAGAGCCACTTCGGGCCACAGTGTGAGGCCATGGCACTGAATTCTGCCCAAATCCACTTTTGCCGTTACTTGTTGACTGGGTTGGGATGCAGCCACGAGGGGGCGCCCTTGCTCCACTGTGAGACAGAACACTGTTGGAATCCGGCCGGAGACCTCCTCTCCTGTGAGCCCCACTTAGAGTCCCCCACTGCCCTGCCCACAGCAGGATGGCTCTGTATATACACAAAGAGATTTGAGGTGGCTCTGGGCCATCCTGTCTAAACCGTGTGATCTCAAGAGGTCATCAAATTAGAAACTTTCAAGAGAATAGCTTGACTTAAGAAACTCAGGAGAAAAAGGAAGCCCGGAGCTTTCAGAGAAGTTCAAGGCCTAAAGCCATTTGTACATTTTCTCACTATTTATATGGTGCTCCAAACTTCTCTAAATGTCATGCCAAGAAGTCAGGGGCCATCTGCTGCCTCTGCTGCAGGACGAACTCTGGTTAATAGTGTATCCGAGAGGCTTAGTTAAACACCCCAGGTATTCACGTGCCATGGACACCCCCCTCTGCCCACCCAGACCATCAGCAAGTTAGCTGTGTGTCCCCTTAGCATTTGAGAAGCACATTGCCAGCATCTGCGTACCACTGTTATTGGAACAACCCTGCAAGGACAGCGTGGAGCTTTGACACCTGCAGACAGCATGCCCTCCTGCACGTGTGTCCTCTATAGAGGAATCCTCACACAGGTACCATGCTCTGCAGCAGAGTCTGCTGGTGGCATCTGGGAGAGCCCAGGTAGCTTCAAGAGGGCCAAGGGGGGTAGGGTGCCACTCAGAGGACTTGCAGTCAATAGCATTGGCCTGGATACACATTCATTGCAAGCTTTAAATACTGAGTGCCTAACTTTTCAAAAGCCAACTATCCACTGGGGCCAGAGAGATGTCTCGACAGTTAAGAACACTGATCTTCCAGGGGACCCAGGTTTAATCCCCAGCACCTAATGACTTCTCACAATTAACTGTAACTCCAGTCCTAGGAGATCTGACAGCCTCTCTGGCCTCTCTAGACACAAGGCATGCCCACAATGCACAGATATACAAGCAGACAAAACACCCATGCACACAAATTGAAAACTTAATTAACTGAAAAAACTACTAACCGCAATTCAGGCCGTGTGCTTTCTCCTGTCTACTCTTAGATCAATCAAGACCTCCAAGCTTAAGGTCTCAGCTCCTTAAGTACCCCTACCATGATGCCACTTACAAGCCTCTGGTTGCTTTAACTGAGCTTCTGATCGAGTGACTGTCACTCCACTATAAATATGTGACAACAAAGGATGATGGGGAATCGTGATTTGAATTAGAAATGTCCCCAAAGGCTCATGTATTTAAGAGCTTGCTCTCATTTGGTGGCACTGCTTGGGGAGGTTGTGGAACCTTTAGGAGGTGGCACCTTTGCAAGGGGTGGGAGGAAGAGTACATCACTGGTATGTCACTGGGGGCAGGGCTTTAAGGTTTTATAGCCTGGTCCTGCTTCTGGCTCTCTCTGTCTACCTCCTGATGACCAGGCTGTCCACACTCCTGGTGCCCTACCTTCCTCATCATGACAGACAGTTTCCTTAGGAACTGGAAGCCAAAGTTTTTTTTCTCTTCAAAGTTGTTTTTGGTCTTGGCATTTTATCACAGCAACAGAAAGGAACTGATAGGGTGGAGAAAAAGAGAAAGAACCTGACGGTGAGAAACTTGACTAGCAGACTTCAGCCATGCAGTCAAGGTGAGTGACCACGTGACAGCCTGTGTCCATGGCCTTCCTACTGAGGACCCCACAGCTCCAGCCCAATTATGAGGATGACTCCTGACCCAACAGGAGGCATCCTCTGATTTATTCCCAGTCCTCAAAGCTGCTGAGATTCAGCCAAGATCCTGCAGGGTCAGGTATGGTACCCTGGGAGGAATCTGTGATGTTTTATAACAGGCACGTGGTCTTCATCAATGTTCCCCAGCATAAGAGATCTGAGCTAGCCTTGAACTCACTCTAGTTGAAGGTGTCTTTAATCCTGATTCTTCTGCCTTCATCTCCCAAGTACTGAGATTATTGTGTGTAACACCTGATCACCATTCCCAATGGAGTTAGGGACCAATTCAATTCAACTCTTAAGGAGTTGACTTCATGGAGTAGAAGGAAACAGGAAGTAGTGAAAATCAAACTCAAAATCCTCTGGCAGGAGTTTGGTTGGTGAGGGCTAATTCCCTAACCTCAGATTGCTTCCACAGAGGGAGAACAGCTTCTGCCCTTGGAGCCTCAGTTGCCCCCGACCAGAAAAAAAAAAAAAAAATGTCTGTTGCCACACAGCGAAGTTCACCATCAGAGTGGGCAAACCTAGAGGTGAGATGGAGAAAAGGAAGGGGTCACAATCCAATGGGGGACATTTTTAAATCCATGCAGAGGGGATGAATTGGTGCAGTACCCTCTGAGGTGACCTAGTAGAGGTCCAGCTGCTCTCCAAACCGGAGGGCCTCAGACAGCTGCACTTTACTCCCAGTGTAGAGGACAGTCAAGTCAGGGATGGGAGAGAAGAAGCATGCAATCTTCCTCATAAGTGGAGTCCTTGAAAGTTGACCTCACAGAGAAGCTGAGAGTAAGACCCCAGAGGGCAGAGGAAGAACAGTCAAAGAGGGGGGCCATGTGATTGAGGGGAGGGGTTCTGGTGTATCATGGCACAGCACACAGGGGGGCACGGGGCAGGATATCTAATATGGTGCATTGAATGTCTCATAGTAGCCTCAAGAATCAGAATGCAGTCAGCTTGGAAGAACAATGAAAATCTAAGGTTGTAGATACCGTAGCACCCCTGTGTTTATCACTCCCGGATGTAGTTTAAATAAGATGTCTCCATCGACTCAGCACTGAACACTTGGTCCCCAATTGGTCCCACTGTTTGGGTAGGATTAGGAGGTGTGGTCTTGCTGGAGGAAGTGTGTCACAGAAGGCAGGCTTTGGGAGCTGAAAGCATAAGTGCCGCTTTTTGATTTGCTTTCTCTTAGGGTTTGCAGTTCAAAGTGTGAGCCTGCAGTCTGCTGTGCAGGCCGCCATGCCTACTGCTTGCTGTCACACTTCCCACCATGATGGACTGCTGTCTCTCAGGAACTGCAATCCCAAAGAAACCTCCCGTTTGTAAGAAGTCGCCTTGCTCATGGTGTTATAACAACAACAGAAAAGTTACAAACACAAACCAAACCATCACACTGCTGTCCGGGGATGGAGCTGGGAAACAGAGTGCTTCCCGCACCTCCAGGGCCCTGGCTCTCCATTCCAGCACTGGAAAGAGTAACTCACAACAGGACAAATATTATTCCAATCCTAGCTATTGAGGAGGCTGCGACAGAAGGATGTCAAGTCCAAAGCTGTCTAGGCCACTTAGTGAATCCTGATCTGAGCATAAAAAAAGCAGCAATAGTCTAATGTAGAATACTGGCCTTGCATGCACACGGCCCTAGATTCAACTCCACTTCTGCCTAAATAAAGTGAAAAGCATGTGTGTGTGTATTTTTTCTTTCTTTCCTTTCTTTCTTTATTGGTTTTTTGAGACAAGGTTTCTTGTTGTAGCCTCGCACCAGCTATATGAAAGTCAAGATGATCCCATGAGGCTCCTTGGGACCAGGGAGAGTTAGCCATACCTGGAAGATGGGAGTCAGGAGAACAATTCAGTGGGGACTGGAGATCTTGAACCACTATGAACGGTGGGAAAATGGCTTCTCCTGGAATGTAGTGGAGCAGGGGTATTTGACCAGCGTAGGTAAATGCTTCCACAAAGGGAGCTGCGGAATGGAAGCCACAGAGACTGCCCAGCAGCACAACTGAGACCAGTTGCTGGCCAGTTTGCGAACACTGCTAGGGCTCATGTTCCCAATTGGAAATACTGATGGATGTAGCTGAGACATTGCCCCAAAAGAGTTCAGGGACTCTAATGCAGATCCAGGGGAAGTAGCCATGAGCTGGCAGGATGCCCCAGAGAACAGGGGCAGGTGCTGCCAGCTGGGGAGTGACCTATATCCGGGTGTCACTGATGTGCTTGTCAATGGAGCCCCATCTAGTCCTTTGTCTTGCAGATGGTGTCACAGCCGAGCTGTGAGCTCTGGGACTCTGAACTGAGAAGAACTGAGAAGGGAGATAAGTCAGTAGCAGAGCAGCAACTTCCGCTACACTCCCAGGGAGAAGGGCAGTGAAAGGGAGAACAGAGGAAAAGTCTCTGGGTGATGACCTCCGCGAGAGCTGTGACCGTAGGATTTGCTTGGCTTATTCTCGTTTTGTTAAGATTTATTTATTCTTTCTTATGTGTATGAGTGTTTTATGAAGCACAATTAATAAAAACTACGAGAAATTGGGGTTCAACCTGAAGATCTGAAAAGCAAAGCCGACAGTCACTGACTCTTACCTCCACCTCAATCTGAAATGGCGATCCTGCCTCCAGGAATCTCAGAATGAGACTGTGTCTGAGAGCTGTTTCTTCCCGTTTAATAATCCTCTCTAGGGCTGGGATTGATTAAAGGCATGTACCACTGGGATTAAAGGCATGCATGCCCAGTTTCTGTGGCAACTAGTGTAGCTACTGGGATTAAAGGTGTGTGTCACCACTGCCTGGTCTGTAAGGCTGACCAGTGGGGCTGTTTAACTCTCTGTTAAAACTTGCCTGAAGATCAGAGTTAATAAAAATAAAATGCCGCTATACTGCTTTACCTGCATGTGTGCTTGTGTGCATGTGTGTCTGGTGCCCACAGGGACAAGAGGGCACCAGATCCCCTGGAATTAGAGTTGCAGATAATTGTGAGCTGCCGTGTGAATCTCTTACCCACTAGGCCACCTCCCCAGCTCCCATGTTTACTGCTTTCCTTTAAAAAAAATGTATTTAGAAAGTGAGTGTGTGCGCTCACATGTGTGCATGTGTGTGTGTGAGCGCGTGTGCACGCACATGCCACAGCACGAGTGCAGAGGTCAGAGGACAGCTTGTGGAAGTCAGTTCTCTCCTTCCACCATGTGAGTTCTGGGAACCCAACTCGGATCTATCAGGTTCTTTTACCCACTGAGCCATTTGCTGGCCCTCATGCCCAATTTTTGTTTTTAAAGTTTCAACCACAGCTTAAAACCAGGAGAATTTATACCAAGATGTGTTTTTTAAAAACATCTTTAAAAAGAATGCCAGCCACTGGGAGTTATGTGCCACCATTCCCACGGGCCACTTCTCCAGGTTCTACCCACCACTCCCAGTAAGAAAGTATTTTCTACACCCAGCCAGAGCTGGTGTCCCAAGCACATGTGTGCGCGGACACCCACACTGCTGTTACTACCTGTGAAGCGCTCAGCCATGTCTGTGCTCTCCCCACCATTTGGTTTTCCTGTGTGGTACTGGGGAGTGAACCAACCAAGTGCTCTACCGCTACACCACATCCTCAGCCCCCCACCCGATCTTTTTAACGCTTTGGGACAGGGCTACCACTGTCAGTCCTCCTGCCTCAGTGTCCCAAGTACTTGGGATTACAGATCTGCTTGACCCAACTCAGTTTCCATCCCATAGTTAATACCGACTGCCGCTCTAGACTGCTCACAGAAAGAAACCCCGTCTCAGGGCCACACAGTGGAGTTGGCACGCCCACTCTGACCTCGCAGTAGACCTCAGGCACCGCCCCTCCGCTCTCAGGGCCCTGGTTTCCCACGCTTTCATAGGGGCCTCCTTGGCTGAAGCCTAACCGAGCTGAAATCACACAGGCTCAAAGAAATACGTGTTTTAGCCCCACCCAAGTCCACTCCACCCCTGCCGCCATCTTATCCAAGCTGACAAGACAAGCAGCTAGGGTCCACATCTGAGGAGGAGGGGGCAGCAGGAGCGAGCAAGAGTGGGCAGGAGGAGAGGACTTGTAATGGAAAGGGTCAGCTAGTTGACCTTCGGATCTCTCTCTAAGCTCATCACTAGGTTAGGGACCCTGTGATGTCAAACTTCAACAGTTTTACAAAAGAAAGGAGACAAAGAGGCTAAATAACCTTTTTGTGCTATTTGATCAATTTTAATAATGTATACATACTATTCTTATAATTAAACTATAGCAAAAAAAAACTTGAGATGAATTTTTTTTTTCTTTTTCCCTTTTTTCTTTTTTTTGGACACAGGATTTCTCTATGCAGCCCCAGCTGGTGGAACTCCTAATATAGACCAGGCTGGCCTGGAACTCAGAGATCTTTCTGCCTTTGCCTCCCCACTGCTGGGATTAAAGGCTTGTGCCACTAGATGGGTTTGTTTGTTGTTTTTTGAATTGAAAAAACACAATGGAAAAAAAAAAAAAAAAAAAGAAAAAACACAATGGGACCAGGAATGGAATATCAGCTTTAGCCAGAATCAGGGAGTGGAGTTCTGAAGCTCCTTGCGGCTGTTTCCAGTCTGTTGGCGATCATCCAGTCTTGGGTGACCTTGACCTGTACCCATTGCCAGCTGGGGAACGTCTCCCTCCTTCCAGGGCAAAGACGGGAGACCAACATATCAGCACGATTATGTTAGGTCACAAAGTCACAGTAAAGGCCACTCAGCGGTGGCACAGCTGCCCAGATGCCACCGGAGGAACTGGCTCACAGGGCACCTCATGGGGCAAAGGTGGTGAAGAAGATGTACATCTTGACCAGGAAGGTAGTGACAGAGCCCTGACGCCACAGCTTCATCTCGACATCCAGGGCAAAGTCTGGGGGCTCTAGGACAGACCTCTGTAGGGATAACACACCAGTGTAGGCATTGGGTCTGCTTGTGACGAAGTAGCCCTCCTCATTCCCCTTGGTGATGGTCAGAGAGATGGTGTCCCCAGCAAAGGCAGGAGCAGGGCCAATGCGGAAGATGTGAGCGGGTACCGGTAGGCCAGTTTGGAAATTGAGCTGGTAATACGTGATGCGGGCTGGCGAGGTCTGGCACTCAGTGATATCCTGGCATGTGGTGCGCTCACACTTCCTGTGAGGGGAGGATGCTTGGTCAGTGGCTGGGGATCCTCACTCCCATCCCAGAGATGGGACAGAACCCGGAATCTGGGTCAGGAACCAGAGGACCAGAGGTCAAATGTGAGCTCTACCCATAGGAGTCCAGATATCACTTTACCTCTGGGTCTCAGTTCCCACTAAGAGATGGTCTCCCAGGGGTGTGTGGTTGGCAGTGCTCGGCAAGGGTCCCAGCAGGCCTGTCAGCAGCTCTTTTTCATACATGTTTGCTTCTTCCTTTCTTCCCCTCCCATCACACCCCACTTCCTGATAAAACCTGAGTGCTGCCTGCTGGCAGCCACAACACACTCTCCTGCCTCCTCTTGCAGGGATGGGTGTTGTCACCTCCAAGTTAATAAATTCTGCATCTCCCTCACCCGGTGGCCTGCACTAAGGAGGGCAGATCCCAGGCAGCCCTTGAGAGGCTGAGGGGCGAGGAACTGAGGCCTCAGTCTACAACCTGGTAAGTGCCTGGCAGGATGCTACAAATGCAGGCCAGCAGCCAGATGACAGGGTAGGGACAGGACAGCTTGATGGTGTGCTCAGGAGGCCTCCACTGGGGGTTGTCTCATGAAGCTGCACCATGAGGCTGCTCTGGCTGCAGGTCCCCAGAACCCCCCGGGAGGTAATGAGAAGATCTATAGCAAGGGGATTACACAGTAGGTGAGGTACGAGGGGTGTATGCATGTGTGTGTGTGTGTCTGTGTGTGTGTGTGTGTAGGGAGGTGAGGTTGAGAACTGAAGTTATGTCTGTGTTAAGGATTCTATAAGGTTGATTAACTGATTGATTTCATTAAACTGCTCCCATGAGCATGTTATTTGAGGCAACCTTAATTCACGTTCCTGGGCTGTGGTCATTCATACCTGGCTCCAGATTAACTTTACTGTCTTGGAGGTGACAGCCCTCTACGTGCCTGGACAGCTCTCTATTCTCTTCATAGTGCACAGGGGCCATGAAGGGCGCTGGGTCACACCAGAGCTGAAGGCACTCACGTTTCCGAGACACGGACATAGTTTGGTGGGACTCAAAGCGCAGGCAGCGGAAACCGCCCTGGAGGTTATGGCACGTCTCAGATTCAGAGCAGTTGTGGGTGCCCAGTGCACACTCATCCAGGTCTGGGAGGGAAAAGTAGGGCTGTTAAGAGAGTCCTCGTGATGTAGGAATCCAGCCTGAACCACTCCCACCAGGCTGGAGGCCTGGGTCCCAGACACCATGAGGTCTAAGAGCATGATTCACTGTCCAGCCCCATCTCACCATCACACAGCAACAGCGGGCCCTGACCATGCTGGCTTCTCAGGTTCTCATAACAAAGTGCAAGGTGCCCACTGAACACCAAGTGCCACCACTAACGGGGATGCAACCTGGTGCTGGACTAACTCGCCGGACCCACAGCCACCAACCTGAATGCAGAGCTGCCCACCCCATGCCTAAGGCACTCTTTCCCTCGGGACACACAGGGCCACCGAGCCCCACTGATCTGTTCACTCACAAGGCCACCCAGGCTTCAACTCCAAAGCTTCTCTTGAGGGGGATTCAGGGCCCCTCCCATGGCCACCTTGCCTTGCTATCTTGGCAGACCCAAAATTTTGTGGTCAGTGGCACTGATTAGAATCATAGCGCAGGGATGCAGCTCGGAGGGAGAGTCAAAGTCACAGGTCTGGTCCATCCCAGAACTATCTCCTCTGTAGCAAATCTGATAAACTGCTAAAGCTGGGGCTTTCTGTGTCCCCAGTGGCAGAGCCACCTCCCCTATCTCCTGACTCGCACTGTGGTGACAGGGGGCTGTCAACCTGCACTAGACTAGACAGTGCTGACCTCCCTGGGACTCCTTCTCTACATCCCAGCCTGTGAACCACACACTTTCCTGTTCCAACCTGCCACTAGACAGTGTGATAGAAATTTGAGGACATCAGCTTGGGTCTCTGAGGCTCGTAGACAGTTCCCTGTCTCTTCACACCAGGGCAGGGTACAGGTTCATGGCCAAGCCTGGGAGATTCTATGCTGGCATGAGTGGCTGGAAGCTCATCCTCTTCCTCATCCCAGGTCTGGACATGGGGACTATCGTCCCGAACACAGCTGTTCTGAGCACATGGGATTAGTGCAGCCCTCCAAGCACGAGGCAGTTTGCAGAGCCTGGTGCATGCACAGAGCTGTCCAAGGCCTGGCGGAGTGGAGGCTGTCACTTACCCTTGCAGGACCTCTCATTGGCCATCATAGTGTAGCCCTGCTCTGGGCATGCACACTGGTAACTCCCAGGCACGTTGACACAGGGGAAGGTGCAGAGAATGCCAGCGCCCTGTTCACACTCGTCAATGTCTACCAGAAAGGGTCAGCTGGTGAGCCTCGGCCAGCCATCCACCAGCAGAGCCGGGAATCCCAGGGGCCCATTTACAGGGAAGGCAATAAGGCACTAATGGTGTGTGTGAATTGCTCAGAGCCACATAGACGATGGGGGCTAGAACTGGAGTGCACCTCACACAACAATGTGTGTTACTGATGCCAAGGCCTATTCAGGTGCCAGCCCAACTTGGGTGATACAATCATGTTGAGATCAGGGTCATCATCTCACTTTATAGCAGAAGAACCTTAGGTAAGAGTAGAGAGACCCAAAGTCCCACAGCAGAAACACTGTAAGCTAGGATATGAACTCAGACCCATCCCAGCACATGGGAAAGGGGTCCCCTCTTCACAGAGTCCTTGGGGAAGACAGGTGCCCACCTGTGCAGCTATGCCCATCCTCTGCCAGCTAGTAGCCCTGGCGACAGTAGCACTGATAGGAGTCGTAGATGTTGGCGCATTTCTGGCTGCAGCACCGGGCCTCACACTCATTCACATCTGTGGGGATACAGTCTCCATCACGGTGGATCCTCCCAGCTCATATATTGGGCTGGGCTGGCTCACCGGTATCCTTGTTCAGACAGACATTCCTTTCAGCCACCCATTGGTGAGGGTGGGACCAGGCAAGGAACGCAGCAAGAGCAGGTCCTCTGGCCCCAGGACAAAGTCAAGGCAGAGCCTTGTGCTGTCCTGCTGGGGACACACAACTGCTGGAGCAGATGGCTCTCGAGTCACCTGGGTGCAACACAGGCCAAGAGTTGACACTGCATGAAAGTGGTGGGGGGGAGTGCAGGAGTTGGGATGGGCGAATCAGGAAGTGGGGGGGGGTGCGGGAGCTGGGATGGGCGAATCAGGAAGTGGGGGGGGTGCGGGAGCTGGGATGGGCGAATCAGCAAGGTTAGTTCATGACTTCCTCAGAGCGTCTGCCCTTGAACATTTCAGAATAGACTGTGCCAGGCCCACACTGGACTTGGGGAGACAACCATAAGCAAGGCAGAGAAAATCTTCTGGGAAAACTATCTCACCTGGACAGAGAAGAGGGGAGGAGAAAGAGTGGTAAAAATGAGACAGCTAGCATGCCTAAGTATGTCAAGTGGCAAGGGGAAAACATCAGAGAAATGGGAAGGGGTGCCTCACAGTGGTCCTGTGGTGGGCTGCAGCCTTATATAAAGTGGTCAGCCTTATATAAAGAGGATGTGATCAGCTGAACAGGGTAATGTGACCATCTGGGAAAGGGGTTCTCCAGATAGAAAGCTCAGTATGTGCAAAGCCCCTGAAGTAGGAGTTGCTGGGTGTTTTTGACGAACATCAAGGAGGCAAAGGTGGACAGAGCAGAGGGAATGTAAAAGAGGGCAAGCCACGCCTGACGGTGCCTGACTCCTGAGATCCATGCCATTCACAAAGACATGCATCAATGTGTGGTTTTGTCCACCCTGCTGGACTGAGCTTCTGGGCAGCGGAATCCATGCTCAGTTCTCCTCCACATCTCCAGCGAGCAGCAGTGGGAGCACAGAGACGAATGTAGGAGCTGTGCCTAGGCAGAATGCTGAGACAGAGGCCCTGCCCGCCCCAAGCTGTTCACACCCAACCTGGATGTGGCAGGCCCAAACTATGCCACCAGTGTCCTGCCACAGGTAAGCCCAGAGGACTGGGAGTCCCCCCAAAGTCTCAGCAGATCTGTCTCATGTGGAAGAGAGTAAGAAAGACAGTGCTAAGAAAAGGGGCCAGAGATGCCAGGACCCAGCTTCTCACTGAGCTGCCTCATGACTTCCTTCCCAGCAGACCGAGCCAGCTGCACTAGGGGCATTTGTGGGGACAGTGTGCCATCATTTCCCCAGCTACAGGCCTGTCACACTTGAGAAGACTTGAACCACAGCCATAGTCCGTGCCCACACTTGGTTTAGGTCAGTGAGTACCTCAAGGCTTATGCCATCAGCAATGAGCAAGTAGCAACTAATTCTACATTCATACTGAAATTCCTGAAAAGCCAGAAAAAAATAGATTCTCCTGGACCCTATGGATTGCTGACATCATCCCTGGGAACCATGTGGCCATTGCTCCCTCACAACTCCTGAGCTCTCATGGTTGCCTTGTGGCATCTTGGCAGCAAAACTCCCTGTGATCACAGTAGGAGCAGAGCCTGTCTGTCCACGTGGGACCATGTTTTCTGAGCCCTGGACTTGTAGCTCACTCTTTTGCCTCTGTGCAGATGGGAGGGGGTAAGATCCTGGGACTGCTTAAGCTACTTCAGACAAAACTCACCGAGGAAGCCAACCAGCAAGTGTTAGAACTACTGCTCCCACTGTACACTGTGAGTTCTAGTACACAGCGACCCAGCCGAGACAGGACCATTCATAGAGGAGGAAGCTAAGGCTCTGGCTACAAACATACACACCTTGGGCAAGAGCTATCTCACAGTTACTTGGAGAAGGCAAAAGAGGGAAAGAAGCAGCAGGTATCTAGACTAAAAAGCAGTTCCACCCCATACAGTCGACATGAAGAAAGGCACGGTGCTAGGGACACAACTAGGGCCTGGAGAGGGTCTCTGAAGCCCAAGCCCAGCTTCAGGCAGTCTTCAGAGTCCCCAGAGCTAGGAGCCTCCTCTGGTTTCTGCCAGCATCAACCCAGAGCCAGGAGGAAGAGAGTCTAGCAAGGCCACCCCTCCACTGGCAGGACAAGCCTGTGCCTGGACTGCCTACAGCTCACCTGAGCAGAAGGTGTGGGCGTCACCCTGCAGCTTGAATCCAGGGAAGCAGGCACAGTGGTAGGAGCCCACAGTGTTGATGCATAGATGCTGGCAAAGCTCCCCAGGGAGCAGCAAGCACTCATCCTGGTCATCTCCCGGCAGGCTATTGGGAAGTTCCGCTTCTGTGCCCAGTGACAGGGCCTCCTGGCTTGCCATCTTTGCCTCTGAAACTGGGGTGGTTGGTCAGCACTTGGAACATAGCAAACTTGACCCATGGGTGGCTGAGCCCACAGGATCCAGGAAAGCAACAGAGGCTCAACGGATGGTAATGATGGAGAAGTGAAGGGGGAGAGAGGCAGGATGGGGGAGGGACTGAGGGATGGAGGGATGGAGGGGGAATGGAAGGGATGGATGAGGGATGGGATGGATGGGGAATGCGATGGATGAGGGGAGGGATGGATGAGGGGAGGGGTGGAGGGATGGAGGTATGGGATGGATGGGGGATGGGACGGGATGGATGGGGGGATGGAGGAATGGGATGGATGAGGGTGGTTGGGGGGATGGGGGATGGAGGTATAGATGGAGGGATGGAGGGATGGTGGATGGATGAATGAACAATAGTGAACCCCTGTAATGGGTCTGAGTCTTCATCATCTGGGTCCCTTCAACAGGACAGACCATGCCTAATTGAGGCTCTTGCTAAAGTGCTGAACTGGAGTCATAGAAAGAGTGCTGGCCTAGGTTAAGACAAATCAGGCTATGACGTCAGCACTAGGCACTTTGTGTACCCCAAGTCCTGGGACCCACAGCCTGCTATGCAGAGGGTAGTAGTGAGAGAAAGGCAGCTGTTGCTAGGCTGTTCTGCACTGGCCTGATACCTCAGCCCTTACCATCAGCCTCAGGCATCAAGAGAACAGTGTAGTAAGAAGGCAAGCAGGCCTGCTTTTTGTCCCGCTCGGCTCCCTCATGGCTAGGTTAGCCCCAGAATCATTACATGGAAACTGTATTCATTTAAACACTGCCTGGCCCATTAGTTTCAGCCTCTTATTGGCTAATTCTCACATCTTGCTTAACCCATTTCTAATAATCTGTGTAGCACCACAAGGTGGCCACTTACCGGGAAAGATTCAGCATGTCTGACCTGGTGTCTGGATCCATGGCGTCTGACTAACTATGCTTTTTTTCTCCCAGAATTCTGTTCTGTATACTCCACCTATCTAAATCCTGCCCTATCAAAAAGCCAAGGCAGTTTCTTTATTAACCAATGAGAATAACACATAGACAGATGACCCTCCTCCATCAATGCTTATATTGCCTCTTTTAGGTCTTAAACATTTTTATTCACTTCTTTCAACTCAATGTTTTCTTTGCTTTCCTTAAAGAATTTATTTCATTTACTACATTTTTTAGTTTGCTTTTCCTCAATTTCTTTCAGGTATTTATGAATTTTCTTTTTAAGGTCCTTGATCAAATTCATGAAGTTGGTTTTAAGGTTGTTTGTTATACTTCAGCTATGCTGGAATAGTCAGGGCTTGCTGTAGTAAGATATCTGGCATTCTCACATTAGTAGTTGCATATTACCCCAGCTGTTGCTGATTCTGTACTTAATCTGGTGTCTAGGCATCTGATTTTGTGGTGAATATAGACCTAGATGTTTATTCATGAGTTCATCTTTGGATACATGCTTTAATCCTTCTATTTTTTCTTCTGTCATCTTGCACATATTGCCTGAAGATTTTAAAAGCATCTCCACTAAAGTTGGAGGATGAATGTCTGGTGGCAATATTGGCCTCTTGTCCAGCAGGAGTACACTCCCTATGCTGTGGCTGGGGCTCTTCTATGCGTGGAGGTTTGGGATTGTAGGTATGGTAGGGCACCAAAATGTGGGATTATATGAGAGTAGGCCATCAATATCAACCTCTAGTACTCTTGTATGTTTTCTGTTTGAGTAGAGACTATCTTACAGTGTTGAAGGAGAAGCACTCTCGTCTGGAGACTTGTAGATGGGCAATCACATTTGAGGGATGTGGACAGTGGGGGGCATTCAGGGTGAGTGGACTATCTGAAATTCTGGTGGTCACCGAGGTCTCTGATAGAGCTGAGAGATTCTGCTCCTGTTGCAGACTGGGGTAAAGTAGAAAGGGAGATGGAAGACATGAGATATGGTGAACAGGCAATGAGAGAGTGAGGGACTTGGTGAGTTCAACATCCAAGTTGCCTACATGGATTTATATTGGCAACCATGTTTGCAGGTAAAGATTTAATAAACCAATGCAGGATTGTGTTGAATCATTGACTTGCTCTGTCATTGATGCTTTATCTGTGGTGAATAGTCATCTGTTCAACTGCCTAGGGAAAGTTTACACAAGGTTCAAAACGCTTGTGGGAACAGTAAAACATTTCTGAACAGGAAATTAACAAAAAGCATGTAATAATTAAAAGTAAAAGTACTGAGATTATTCCTACAGTGCCTCACAAGATGCATCATGACACAGTAATGCAGAGATAAGCACACACCAAGCATAATCTGTGCCTTGCGTTCCATCAAACCATGCAGGTTATTAGACTAACTGCAGATCATTGCCATCCTCTCCCCTCTAACAAATCCAACCTTAAAGTCTATTCCCCTGCTTAGTAGTAGATTACCTGCTGTAAAATTATGTCTATACACTGACCCTTTTGACAATGGAACACAGAGATCTTCTCTCCTAACTTTCTCCCTATCACTTATTGCTTTAAAAAGGCCCAGGAGACATTTTCTGAGTATTCACATCCAACTCCAGCCAGGGAAACATAAAACCTTACTGGAAAATGTTCACTTTTTCTTCATTTCCTCAAAAAATAAACAATGTCATGTACTCAACATTGTAGCAGATCCCCTGCTTCAGCCAGCAACATCAGCTTCTCCAGTTGGTCACATAAATCTTCCACACCAAACTTCCTTCTCCATACCCTATGTTTTATCCCAGTCATACAACGTAAGTGACAATAACCAGGGAACACTCAGTACACTATGGTCAGAGAAGAAATTGGCTATCCACAGATATTAACCTGTCCTTCCATTCTTCTCAGTCTAATCCATAATTACCATATCAAAACTAGTCCAAAGTGTTAAGAAGGCCACTGCATATTCACCAAAGGAAAAATCCACAGAAATAAAAAAAAAAAAATAACATATATGCCTTCAAGACAAATAACCCAGGGAAGTAAAAGAAACATCAATACTCCTTTACAACAAAACATTGATAGTGGAAGATTTTGATACCAATTATCACTAATAGACAGTTAATACAGACAAAAACTAAACAGAGGAATACTGGCACTAACAGATGTTGTAAACCATATGGACCTAAAAGATATTTACAGAACATTTCACTCAAACACCAAAGAATATACCTTCTTCTCTGTGCAGCAAGAAACTTCTTTAAAAGTGACCAAATTCTTAGAAACAATGGAAGTTTCAACAGATAAAGGAAAATTAAAATAACTTCTTGCATCAGATCAGACCTTCTTGAAATAAGTAAGATATGAACAACAACAACACAATCATATAAAATCATAGAAACTGAACAACTCTCAAGTGACTAAAAAGAAGGATGGGACAGAAATAAAAGAAAATAGGGACACCATAATCATCAAAGAACATGAATACACTGCATATCCAGAATTGTACAGAAGAAATATTGTTTTAATAGGCAATTTCAGAGCATCAACTATCTCCATAAAAATCCTGGAAATATCTCACATGACATCTACAGTGCACCTGAAGTCTCTTGCAAAAAAAAAAATAATGTCACCCCAGAGGAGCATACACAATGATATAATTAAAAACATCAATAAAATAAAAAATAAACAAAACAAAGAATCATTAAAACGAAGAGCTGATTCTTACGTAAATTTAGCAAGATATAAAAATCCTTATCCATCCTAACTAAAAGAAGCAGAAAGAATAATTATATTGAAAAATGCAAGAGAAAAGAAAAGGGTGCAAGCAACAGACACTGAGGGAATCCAGAGAATCTTAAAAACACAGTTTTATAACCTATACTCCACAATATTTGATAATCTAAAATAAATGGATAATTTTCTTGATAGATCTCCCTATCTGCTGTGGAACAATGGTTTTATATCCTGTCACTCATATTACTTTTCATAAAATGCGAATTGGCCACTAGCCAGGCAGGAAGTATAGGCGGGGCGACCAGGCAGGAAGTAGAGGTGGAGCAATGAGAATTCTGGGAAGCAGGAAGTCAGTCTATAATCATGACCCAGCTACTGAGGAAGCAAGATGTGTCTGCCTTGATGAAAAAGGTACTAAGCCCCGTGGCTAACAGAGACAAGAATTATGGGCTAATAAAAGTTATAAGAATTAGTCAATAAGAAGAGCCTGAGATACTGGGCCAATCAGTTTATAATTGATGTAGACCTCTGTTTTTTGGGACTGCATGCCTGCAGGACCAGGTGGGCAGAAATCTCGGTCATCAGAATGGCACCAACATGGACAACTAAATCCACTTATAACCTGAGAGAATTTGGGAAATAACTCTAGACAAAAATAAATAGAGTTAAGCATGGCTTCTTGGTAGCATTTTATCAGGTGGACTCTGCTTGGTAGAGGCACATGCTCTCATTTAAGAAAGGTTTCCTGACTCAGCTTTAGCTGTAGAACCTTGCAGCTCTTTTAAGAGGTCCTGCCACAAAACACTTAAATGATATTGGTGAAAAGCTGACCTCATGATTTTTGGTGGTGGTAGGGACCTTGAAATGCCATAAAATTTGTGACAATAAACATAGCTCTGGCTGGTACCTCTCCCATGAGGTTAGTCTCTCAGAAAGCTAAGGAAGCGGGTTGATCCAGGTGTCAAAGCCATGGCTTTAATCCTACCCATATCGCTTAGCAAATTAAAGACTCATGTGGTCAGAAAAAGAGAGATATACAGTAAAGATAGATTCAAAGACAAAGAAAACCTCTAAACAGTTTACAGTGTGTTTAAAAGTATATGTAGGCTTGGTAGAAAAAGAAAAAAAGGATATAGTTTTTAAAATAAAAAAAGAAAGTAGTTGGGTATGGTGGCATACACCTTTAATCCTAACACTTGGGAGACAGAGACAGGCAGACCTCTGTGAGTTTAAGGAAGAAGCAACATCTGTTTAAAGATATTTGAATATAAATACTGCTGAATTAATAAAACATAAATATTTTATAAATGCCTTGACTTCATGAAAAAGATATGTTACTTTGGAGAAGAGGTTTGCTTTTGTTTCCACAGTAAATGTGAAGCTGTGTGTTTATTCTGAGTTATGGAAAATCAAGTTTGACCAAGGAAGACCCCCTGAGAAAATGCTTATAAGAGGAATGGCCCAGATGTTTGGGTTCTACATCCAGAACTGTTCAAAGACTGCTGCCTGAGATGATCAAGCCTCACAGGATACTCTAGTCAGGACTCAAGCATAATTCTAAAATTTCTTTAGGTCCCCATAAGATTATTAGTACCCCCAATCAGCATGAAGTAACCTGGAAAACTATGCCAACATTCCCAAAATATGGACTATTAATATTTTCCTTTGTTTAGAATATTGGTTACAAGTCATTATGGATAATGATCAGAAGAAAAGTGTTAGGTTGGGAGCACAGATCCCAGTATCTGGCAACTATCCCAGCCCCCAGGCCTAGTCTGGACTTCAAATCCCAGCAGGCCAGGTCCTGACCCCTCCCTGGGTCAGGACCACTCCCCAGGGTACTTAAGTGATCCCCCCACCCAAAAGAAAGAAAAACACATGGTCTCCCTTTCTTCCTCCCCTGAGTCGCGTTCCTGCGGCTTGTTTTGATTTGGCTTGATTGGGAATTTTTGCGTCGTCAGAGAGCTCGCTTAGGAAATATTCCTAACATTTGGAGGTTCCCGCCGAGCTAGGGCAGGTCCTTTCTATGTGGCAGGCCTCATGTTGAAACCCTAGTCTGCAGTTCGAGCTCTCTATGCCACGCTTAAAACCCGCTTCTGGGCCACAGCGGCTGCGTCTTGGTGAGTCCCTTTTCTTGTCTATGCTATAGGGTTTGGGGGACCCATTCGTACTTATTTTTGGCTTTTTCGGATTTTCATTGAAGTCGTGAGCTCACGCTGGGAATTTGAATCAGGTGCAGGATCGGGCTTGGCTGAGGCGGAGATCTGTGTGTACTGGTATGCCAGGCATCCAATCTCCGTGACCCCTTGGGACCTAAGAGCCATCTTGATGGACCCACTAAGGTGGGCTTAGGTCATATAGGTGGGCATAGACTCTAAAATGGGCACTTACAGTTCAGCCAGGTCTGTTGTTGCCCCTGTAAGTCTCTTACAAAAATCTTTTACATTGAGCCTGCCTGACACAGATAAACAAAACTTACATATATATGTTTTTCCCCATGGTTTTCTTGGCCTCTGCGCTCTCGCCCCTTCCCCTTTAGCCAGCCTCACAGCACCATGCTGCCTGAGGCACTGGCCCCTCCCCCACTCCCTCAAGCCCACACTCCCAACCCCTCCTGTGGGAGTAACATTCTTTCCCCTCTCTTTCCCAATTCAGAGGTTCAAGGTTAACTTCCACCTTCCTTCTCCCCCTCCTACCTCACTGCTCCACTCCTGGACCCCCTCTGTGCACTGGGCTAGTCCCTCCCCTGCTTCATTTTTTCTTCCAAATCTCTCTCAGGTAAAAAGTGGCTAGCTTCCTTTTCTACTAATCATTCTTCCTCAGTCAGTACCAGATATTAGAAAAAAGTTTAAAAAAAGGTTGAGGATGGTCCCCAAACTCCTATACAGGAATCGGTGAAAATGGCCTTTAAAGTTTTTAATGCCTGAAAAAAATCAGCTGAGTCTTCCCGACAGACAAAGTTACAACAATCTACAGGCCCAGGCCTTACCAGCTGCCCTAAGGTCACAGGAAGGAGACAAGGGAAGCCAATCACAGGGTTCTATAAAGTGGCCTAATGGCCTAAATGGTCATGTGGCACGATTTTGCACTACACCTGCTCTGAGGTTGTGCCCTATCTGCCAGCAACTTGAACACTGGAAATCACAATGCCCCTGTGCGGGCTTGTACTCTATGCCAAGCCACAGAGGTCTGGCCTCATCACCATCAGCAAGTGAAACTGTGCCAGCCTTCAAATGTCTCAGCCTTGCAGATTAATGCTGCCCAGACTTGGTAAATCCCGTAACCCTCTCCTAGCCTAGGGTCATGCTACAAGTGGCAGGTAAATCCATTACTTTTATTTTCACTCAGGCCTTAAGTTTCCCTCACCATATTTAGCTATGGGGGTAGACGGGACCTGTTCATCCCCACTTAAAAATTTGCCACTGCCCTACATTCTTTTTTTTTTTTAATTTATTTATTATGCACCAGATCTCATTATAGATGGCTGTGAGTCATCATGTGGTTGCTGGGAATTGAACTCAGGACCTCTGAAACAGCAGTCAGTTCTCTTAACCTCTGAGCTATCTCTCCAGCCCTGCCCTACATTCTTGTAGGACAATTATTTTCTCTCATTCTTTCTTAGTGATACCAGCTTGCCCAGCACACTTACTGGGTGGAGATATTCTTAGCGGCTTCCCCAAAGCTTTGTTCCGCTTTTTTGAGCCCCTTTTAACCCTGCCCATCTCCAAGATTCTATTTTACAGGTTCACTCCTCCTGCCAGATGTGTGCACAGGCCAACCCACAAGGAGTTCTCCACATACACCAGCTTCATGGACACCAACCGGACAAAGATTGGCAGGTTAATTTCACCCATACGCCTACTCATAAAAGACTCTGTTGTCTCTTAACACTTGTGGCCGCTTTTACAGGATGGATAGAAGTATTTCCAGTCTCCAGGGAAACAGCAGATGCGGTGCTCAGAGTCATGGAGCTCGTGTCAGAAGCTCTCAACATCTTCTGGACAATGGGACTCATCAAACAACTAACCAAGCTCTTCACTGAATTCAGGTTGTCTTGGCCCTCGCCTCAGGGCCACCCCATGTTCCCCTATGGGCCTGAGCCCTTTTGAGTTGCTTTATGGCAAGCCCTTTCTCCTTAACCATCATCTCCCAGTTCAAACTCCTCCACTGGCAGGATACCTACCCTACCTCTCCCTTTTAAGGTACCTTCTCTGCTCACACGCTGACAATTGTCTCCCTGCCCTCACACCAGTGGGCCTAAACCTGCCCTGCTCTCCCCAGGGGACAGAGTACTCCTCAAACAGTTAACTCCTAGGTCTCTTGAGCCTCCATGGACAGGACCTCACACGGTAATCCTCACCACCCCCTCAGCTGCCAAGCTCTTGGGACACCCATGCTGGTACCATCTCTCCAGGCTCAAGCAGACACCTATTCAAGACACTTGGTCTATCTGGCAGACAGGACCTTCCTTCCACCCTCCAGTTTTCAAGGATGCCGCAATGAAGGGCCTACCTGCTTCTCATTCTGACACACTCATCTTTATCAATAACAACTTTTTTTTCCCTAGACACCTGCCTTCTCATCTCCCCCAAGGAACAGATGCCTGTCTTCTCTGGGATGACAGTTCATGGGATTCCTTTCCAGCCACACCTCTCGCTAAGCATAGATAACCTGGCTCTCCCCTTCCCTACGCCACCCCGTGCCCATGGAAAGTAGACGGATTTGAGTCTACGCCCTTTGTTCCCAATAGAGCCTAAGTGTTTGTCATAATTACCATTCCAATTTTTTGTCAGCCCTATAGCCAAAGAGTCTGGAATGTTAGGTTGGGAACACAGATCCCAGTCCCTCGCATCTATCCCAGCCCCCAGGCCTGGTCTGGACTTCAAATCCCAGCAGACCAAGGTACCCAAGACCACTCCCCAGGGTACTTAAGTGGTCCCCCAAAAGCTAAACAAAGGATATTCAATTCAGAGCTCTTGATTAAAAAGGGGAAAGTGCTATGGGAAAGTGGTCTTTTATCCTGTCACTTAGATTATTTTTAATAAAATGCTAATTGGCCAGTAGCCAGGAGGAAGTATTGGTGGGGTAACCAGGCAGGAAGTAGAGGCAGGGCAATGAGAATTCTGGGAAGACAGAAATCAGTTTAAAGTCATGACTCAGCTACTGAGGAAGCAAGATGTGTCTACCTTGATGAAAAGGGTACTAAGCCCCATGGCTAACATAAACAAAAAATTATGGGCTAACCAAAGTTATAAGAATTAGTTAATAATAAGAGCCTAAGATATTGCATCAATCAATTTATAATTGATGTAGATCTCTGTGTGTTTCTTTGGGACTGAATGACTGCAGGCCTGGGAGTGACAGAAATCTCAGTCAACACCTATCAAACTTAACTCAATATCAGATATACAATGCAAGTTGGCCTATAATCCCTCATGAAACAGAAGCAGTCATTATAAATCTCCCAAGGGGAGGAAGAAGGCAGTAGTCATACAGTTTTTATACAGAATAGAACTACACTTTTTAAGATGATTCAACACAAATTCTTTTTTTTCTTTTTTTTTAAATTTATTTATTTATTTCTTAAAGATTTCTGCATCTTCCCTGCCACCACCTCGCATTTCCCCCCCCTCCCCCAATCAAGTCCCCCTCCCTCATCAGCCCTAAGAGCAATCAGGGTTCCCTGCCCTGTGGGAAGTCCAAGAACCACCCACCTCCATCCAGGTCTAGTAAGGTGAGCATCCACACTGCCTGGGCTCCCACAAAGCCAGTACGTGCAATAGGATCAAAAACCCATTGCCATTGTACTTGAGTTCTCAGTAGTCCTCATTGTCCACTATGTTCAGCGAATCCGGTTTTATCCCATGATTTTTCAGACCCGGGCCAGCTGGCCTTGGTGAGTTCTCGATAGAACATCCCCATTGTCTCAGTGTGTGGGTGCACCCCTTGCGTTCCTGGGTTCCTTGCTCGTGCTCTCTCTCCTTTTGCTCCTGATTTGGACCTTGAGGTTTCAGTCCGGTGCTCCAATGTGGGTCTCTGTCTCTGTCTCCTTTCATCGCCTGATGAAGGTTAATATTCAGGAGGATGCCTATATGTTTTTCTTTGGGTTCACCTTCTTATTTAGCTTCTCTAGGATCATGAATTATATGATCAATGTCCTTTATTTATGGCTAGAAACCAAATATGAGTGAGTATATCCCATGTTCCTCTTTTTGGGACTGACTTACCTCACTCAGGATAGTGTTTTCTATTTCCGTCCATTTGTATGCAAAATTCAAGAAGTCATTGTTTTTTACTGCTGAGTAGTACTCTAATATGTATATATTCCATACTTTCTTCATCCATTCTTCCATTGAAGGGCATCTAGGTTGTTTCCAGGTTCTAGCTATTACAAACAATGCTACTATGAACATAGTTGAGCATATACTTTTGTTGTATGATAGGGCATCTCTTGGGTATATTCCCAAGAGTGGTATTGCTGGGTCCAGGGGTAGGTTGATCACGAATTTCCTGAGAAACCGTCACACTGCTTTCCAGAGTGGTTGCACAAGTTTGCATTCCCACCAGCAATGGATGAGTGTACCCCTTTCTCCACAACCTCTCCAGCAGATGCTATCATTGGTGTTTTTTATTTTAGCCATTCTGACAGGTGTAAGATGGTATCTTAATATTGTCTTGATTTGCATTTCCCTGATCTCTAAGGAAGTTGAGCATGATCTTCAGTGTCTTTTGGCCATTTAAACTTCTTCTGTTGAGAATTCTCTGTTCAGTTCAGTGCCCCATTTTATAATTGGGTTGATTAGCCTTTTACAGTCTAGTTTCTTGAGTTCTTTATATATTTTGGAGATCAGACCTTTGTCTGTTGCGGGGTTGGTGAAGATCTTCTCCCGGTCAATGGGTTGCCTTTTTGTTTTAGTAACAGTGTCCTTTGCTTTACAGAAGCTTCTCAGTCTCAGGAGGTCCCATTTATTCAATGATGCCCTTAGTGTCTGTGCTGCTGGGGTTATACATAGGAAGCGATCTCCTGTGTCCATATGTTGTAGAGTACTTCTCACTTTCTCTTCTATCAGGTTCAGTGTGTTCAGACTGATATTGAGGTCTTTAATCCATTTGGACTTGAGTTTTGTGCATGGTGATAGATATGGATCTATTTTCATTCTTCTACAGATTGACATCCAGTTTTGCCAGCACAATTTGTTGAAGATGCTCTCTTTTTTCCATTGTATACTTTTAGCTCCTTTATTGAAAATCAGGTGTTCATAGGTTTGTGGGCTAAAGTCAGGGTCTTCTATTTGATTCCATTGGTCAACTTCTCTGTTTTTATGCCAGTATCAAGCTGTTTTCAATACTGTAGCTCTGTAATAGAGTTTGAAGTCAGGGATGGTAATGCCTCCAGACAATCCTTTATTATATAAGATTGTTTTGGCTATCCTGGGTTTTTTGTTTTTCCATATAAAGTTGATTATTGTCTTCTCCAGATCTGTGAAGAATGTTGATGGGATTTTGATGAGGATTGCATTGAATCTATAGATTGCTTTTGGTAGAATTGCCATTTTTACTATGTTACTCCCAATCCAAGAGCAAGGGAGATCCTTCCATTTTCTGGTATCCTCTTCAATTTCTTTCTTCAAAGACTTAAAGTTCTTGTCAAATAGATCTTTCACTTCCTTGGTCAAAGTTACCCCAAGATATTTAATGCTATTTGTGGCTATCGTGAAAGGTGATGCTTCTCTGATTTCCCTCTTTGCTTCCTTATCCTTAGTCTATAGGAAGGCAATTGATTTTTTGGAGTTGATCTTGTATCCTGCCATGCTACTAAAGGTATTTATCAGCTGTAGGAGTTCTTTGGCAGAGTTTTTGGGGTTGCTTATGTACACTATCATATCATCTGCAAATAACAAAAGCTTAACTTCTTCCTTTCCAATACGAATCCCCTTGATCCCCTTATGTTGTCTTATTGCTATTGCTAGAACTTCAAGCACTATATTGAAGAGGTATGGAGAGAGTGGACATCCTTGTTGTGTTCCTGATTTTAGTGGGATGGCTTTGAGTTTTTCTCCGTTTAATTTAATGTTAGCTGTCAGCTTGCTGTAAATAGCTTTTATTATATGTAGGTATGACCCTTGTATCCCTAATCTCTCCAAGACCTTTATCATAAAGGGGTGTTGAATTTTGTCGAATGCTTTTTCAGCATCTAATGAAATGATCATATGGTCTTTTTCTTTCAGTTTATTTATATGGTGGATTACATTGATAGATTTACGTATGTTGAACCAGCCCTGCATCTCTGGGATGAAGCCTACTTGATCATAATGGATAATTTTTCTAATGTGTTCTTGGATTCAGTTTGCCAGTATTTTATTGAGAATTTTTGCGTCGATGTTCATGAGTGATATAGGCTTGTAATTCTCTTTCTTGTCAACACAAATTCTTAAGTTATTCCAAGGACAGAAACAAAATTAATATTGCCTAATTCTTTTTATAAGGTATAGTTTCTCTAATAACCATACCACACATGAGCAAAATAAAGAGGGAATGACAGATCAGTTTCCTTTGTGAGCATCAATGCAGAAATGCTCAGTAAAATACTTGGTAATTGTAATCCAATATCTCATCAAAATGTTCATCACTGACGTGTGATGGATCAATATATAAAAATCAACTAATGTTTCAATGATATAGGCAAAAAACATGTGGTCATCTCATTAGATGACAAAATTTAACACCACTTCATTGTAAAAGTACTGAAGATAATAATTGTACAAAGAACAGACATCAACCAGCTAAATGCAGTCTAGAGAAAGGCTATGATCAGCATGAAAATTTAGTAATGCTATCTTCTTTGCACCCAGTATTTTTACTTCCCATTTTTTATTATTTTAGACATCATGAGTGAAAATATATACAAATATTTTAGTTCTAATAATGGAAACTCTATTAAGACAGGTTTCCCACATCACAATAAGTATGAAAAACCAAAATTGGACAAATAAATTAGTATGTAGAAGTTATGGGAATTGCTGTCAATTTTTTTTGTGAAACTAAATTTAGAAACTAAGGATCCTACTGTGGTAAACACATACAGCTAATTCAGTCATTAAATGTAGGAATGTAGGAGTATCTTCTGATCCATCCATACCTCCTATAGATCTTTCTGAAAGTAGATAAGTTGTTAAAACATGCACTCTTGTCTACCCATATTTATTGAAGAATTATTGAAATAGTCAAGATTAAAAATCAACCTTGATGTCTCTCAACAGAAGAGGAGATATAAAAAATATTTATATAAAATTTTGTGATTTCTAGTGTTCATTCTGGATTTTGTTGAATATTTAAAATCACAATTTAATACTTAAAGTGTGGTTCTATGATCAGCTGGGTAGTTTTGGAATATTGGAATTTAGAAATTTTCTGTAGGTAGTTTGATAATTAGTTCTCAAGACAATGGAAGCACAAGATTTGGTTAAATATTCTGTACCTGCCACAGATGAAGCATAAGTCCAACTTTCATGCTGTTTGGAATTCAATTGTTCTAAGCATGAAGTTGGTTGTCCTAACATGAACTTTGTAATACTATGTTCTGTGTATAACCATGAATTTTGAATTTGTGAGTGCTCTTGAAACAATAATACATGTCTCACTGTGAGTCACCTAATAAATTTCCTGACAACATTTCTAAAGACATTAGTATAAACAGATTGATAGAATGTCATCTGACCTTTTTTTTTTTTTTTTCAAAAATGGCATCCACCCAAGGGCTTTAATTTTTACAAAGATGATTGATGTCATGAAACAACCTGAACTTGCATCATATTTGTTCATAACATGGACTTTAGACATCAGATGCAAAGCCTCTGAGAAGAGTGTTAAAGATCACAATGTGTGAGAAAATGCTTTCAAATAAGAAATCAGGAATGTACAAGTATCTATCTTTGTCCAAAGATTTAAAAGCACTTGGGAATACATGGATACCCATATGCTAAGCAGATATGAAAGGCATTTCACAATTACACTGCCCAGACATACAGATGGACAAATATTATTTTCCTCTTTTTGCTCCCAATAATTCCACTTTTTTTGGGGTCATTTTCATCTTATCCAAGAGATTTTGGAGAAGAAAGCAAAATGAAGACTAAGAGGGAGTCTTGTTAGCAGTTTGCCCCTTCTCACTTTCATTGTAGTAGTGCATTGGCCTGTGGAAAAAGCATTTAAACAGTATTTTGAATATATAGTAAGTTACTTTCTATGTTGTATGAAGTGTCATCATGAATATTTCATTAGGGCTAGACGATGAGTATCAGAACAATGGTATGGATTTTCTGCCCTGTTGTCACAGCCTGCACATCAATAGGCAACTCCAATTCTTTTAGAGACTGGAAGCTGACAAGAAAGGACTCTCTACAGTGTTCCATCATATGTAGCCATCTGCTTCTCAGTTTCTATAGCACTGTTGCAGGACAGGACTTATTAAATGAAACCCCATTTTATTTCAATTAGTATCATCCTAAGTGGTCCCAAGCAAATGGCCATAGAGTAAAATCAACTGATGGACATTCATCAATGTGTAGGTTCTAAAGCATGTGCGAGGGCAACCAATACTTGTGACACCTAGCTGTGAACAGTTTTCACATAGACATACAGTTACTCTCTTGAATGATCTTTATGTGGTCCCATTATCCTCAAACTGCATCAAGACTGGAAGTAAGAGACCTGTCCATTGTGAATATCATATGTGTTCATATTTCTCCATTCCTCATTTACATACATGTAAAATCACTGACATTTAATTTCAAAGTCCACTTGTTCATTCTAGTTTCGTTCAAAAAGGAATTATGAACTATGAATGATATGCTGGAATTCTTTTAAAAGTGCAATTGTCACTTCCCTTGTCACTTACTTGAGTGACAGCCCTGGTGTGTAATAATTAGAAAAACATTAGAATGGGAATAGAGCAGCTACATACTAGCTCCTCTTTGCCATTATTTTAAAAACAAATGTCTTCTCTCTTTGTATCTAAATTGTTTATTTTCTGACTTGTATTTCACTTAAACCTCTTATATTTTCTTTCAGTAAATTTGATAAGTAAATACATAAAGACATCAGAGTAGTACAATATCTAAGTAGGAAACAGATTTATACTCTGAGTGAATAAATTAGAATGAAGAAGCATGATTGATGTTTATTGGTCAGATGATATGAAATGACTAAGAAAAGACAGAAGTTACTGCTCTTCCCAAAAACATAAACACAAATTGGTATTATTGCTTCCCAACTTGCTTGTTACCTATTTTTATTACAAAAAAACCTCATGAACATTTTCCTCACATTTTATACTTTATTGTTTTCTATTTTACAAAGATGTTAGACTGGCATATACAAATTTATGTAGGATGCTATTGTTGTGTTAGTATAACTGGAAAGGTAGTCAAAACGATTTTCTAGCATAAAAATGGATTGGTGAGATATTCCCAGTGTGAATATATGACATTTTCTGTAAATATAAAGTGGGTGAAGAGTACATAGAAGGTAGTACAAGGCCTTAATCTCTGCACTAAGAACCCGGGTCGTGTGTATCTATGTACATTTGATGCCAGTCTAATCTCTAGAAAATTATTGTCCAAAACCTTGGAATCAATTCTCTATTTATGACCTACATAAGCATTAATACTGTCCACATACATTGGTTGACACATATATACAGCTTTATAAAATACATCTCTGATATTTTAATTCATTTAAATATAGATCTTTAAAAAGGTTTTACACCTCCATTAGATAAACCAGAAAGAAAAAACAAGAACACAGAGATCAAAGTTGTATGTTAACTATAATGCCCACTGATTATAAAGAATTGAAACCACAAGAACCAAACATTGTCCAGACTATTGGGCATTCACCGGGCATTATTTGAGAGTCTTATCCAATTCAGTTAATTTAAAAAAAAATATGATAAACTCATAGGCTCACATGTCACATAAATTTTTCACACACATTGCTCAGCAATTTCAACGTGAGTACATGAATAGGTTTATTGTTTGGTTAAAGCCTCTGCCATTGTCTTTATCTTTAAAGTAAGCACTCAAACTAGAAATTGAAAACACACTCTTTGAAAGGTGCTGATGGCTCATCTTATTTATGGAAGATGCACTCTAATGAATTTTTGAAGCTTTTTCAAGCTTCCAGATACTTATATTATTCTAATCTCAAAGCATAGGTCATTTGTATCAGTATTGGCAGTGGTTGGGAATACTTACAGCTCAGAATAGTACATCCATTGACTACATAGAATCATCTGTAGATCTCTGTAAGTATTAATTCCCATACCCCTTTACAGAACAACTACACATCCAGTCTGCATTGGCCTTAGCTTTTTCCATGGTTGAAGTCAACAGAAACCTTGATCTTTTACCAAATTCATCATTCGTATTTGAATGCCCAGAAGGTGGTTGTGCAACTGGGACAAAATTGTATAGTCACTTACAATTTTCTGAAGAATTTCGTGATTCTCCCTTTAATTATATCTGTGATGAACAGACTATGTGTATAGTGGTGCTTACAGGACCAAATTTAGCAACATCTGTGATGGCTGGGACTATGCTCAACCTCTTCACACCTCAACAGGTGAGGTTTTATTTTGTGAGTTTGCAAGAAATTCTGATACTGCTGTTATAAGTCGTAGATGCTAAAAAGATTGTGAGGAGTATACTACCTTCAAATTTGTGTTAAACAGTGTAGTTCATGGCTACTATTCAGTCTTGTTAGAGCTTCATTTTCTTTTTGTGAAACTGACATGAGGGATGAACTAACAGATAACAAGTTTTTAAGAAACTCTTGGCTGAAAGTGTGTTTACAAGTTCTTATGACTCTGTGCTACCTCATGCTGCTCCCTGTGTTGTAGATCTTTCAGATTACCTATGGACCTTTCCATCCCATCCTGAGCAATCATGAACAATTTCCCTCTCTGCATCAGATGGCTGCCAAGGACACATCTTTAGCCCTGGCCATGAAATCTTTGATGTTTTACTTCAACTGGAACTGGATTGGACTGGCCATTTCAGACAATTGAGAGGAGAGATGGAAAAAAATACAGTCTGCTTTGCCTTTGTGAGTATGATCCCAGTCAAGATGCATTTATTCTTGACACAAGCTGAAGTTTATTATAACCAAATCATGACATCATCCACAAATGGAATTGTCATTTATGGTGACCCAGAGAGTTCTCTAGCTTTAGAAGGTGGCAATCTCTAGGTTTACAGAGAATATGGGTCACCACCTCACAGTGGGATGGCACTACAACTAAGAATGACTTCCCACTTAATTCATTCAATGGAAAAATAACTTTTGCACACCACCATTCTGAGATTTCTAATTTTAAAACTTTTGTCCAGACATTGAACCCTCTCAAATACACTGGTGAATTCCTGGCCAGGCTGGAGTGAATGAACTTGAACCGAAATGTCTCAGCTTCTATGTGTAAGACCCTGAAGAATTGCTTATCCAATGCCTCATTGCAATGGCTCAAGGCACAGACTTTTGATATGGCCTTTAGTGATGAGAGTTATGACATATACAATGCAGTGTATACTGTGTCCCATGCCCTTCATGAAACGCTTCTTCAGCATGTATATAATCAACCAATGGATAATGGAAAAGGATGTTATACTGTTGAAGGAGCTGTGGGCTGCGTTCCTGCCACCCAGCTCCTGGCCGCCTGGCTAGCTTATGCCCCAAAATAACAACACACAAACTGTATTCTTTTAAACACTGCCTGGCCCATTATATCTAGCCTTTTCTAGGCTAATTCTCATGAATTAATTTAGCCCATTTCTAATAATCTGCATAGCACCACTAGGTGCGCTTACCGGGAAAGATTTAGCATGTCTGACCTGGCGGCTGGCTGCATTGCATCTGGCTCTGAGAGGAGCTACCCTGCATCTGAGCTCACTTTCTCTTCCTCCAAGCATTCTGTTCTGTTTACTCCACCCACCTATGTTCCAACCTACCAGAGCCAAGCAGTTTCTTTCTTAATTAACCAATGACCTTCCTCCATCATTATGCTCACTGCTTGAAGGTAGTGTTTCCTCTTTTTTTTTTTTTTTTTTTGGTTTTTCGAGACAGGGTTTCTCTGTGGTTTTGGAGCCTGTCCTGGAACTAGCTCTGTAGATCAGGCTGGTCTCGAACTCACAGAGATCCGCCTGCCTCTGCCTCCCGAGTGCTGGGATTAAAGGCGTGCACCACCATCACCCGGCTGTGTTTCCTCTTTTGAATGAAATTTGATGTCATCAAGATCAAAGTCTTTAAGTGTCTCTCAAATGTCCCAATTTAATGGATTGTGGAGTATTTCATAAAATAGTAAGATTTCTGGAAATTTTTCCCAGTAGTTATATAAATCTTGAAGTTGTATAAATCTTAATGCAAAAGCAATGGTGTGGATGGCACAATTTGAAAAAGAATCATACTAATTTTGTTACAGAGTACATGACTATCACCACACCTATTCTAATACTGTAGGCCAAGTCCTTCCTCCTTAATCCTCTTCCTAAAGAGAAGATGAATCCTTGTATATTTATTGTCAAATGTGTGATTATCAGTTTATGAGATGATTTCTCACACTGTTGTAAAAAGATTCTACTCACACTGTAGGCTCTTATAACCTCATTTCTCATCCTGAGTGAAAGTAATTACACAGTAAACAGTGTCATTATTCAGTTAAGGACATGCATTTGTGTTCATATGTGTGAATGCATGGTTCTTCCGGTGTATTGTTGAATGTTTGTGTGGCTGGGCATCTCTATTCATATCTGTATTGCTGTGTATATATGTGTTTCTGTATATCTGCATATCTATATGTATGCAGAACTAAACATAAATTTGTCTTCTACCAATGTCTTTCTGAATAGGAGTTTGTTTCTGTGAAAAACTTTCTGTGTATTTTTTCAGTGCATGTGTTTATATGTGTTGATCTGCATGTTGTATATTACTTGCACATATGTATATCTTTGTTTTTCTGTGTCTGTCTGTCTGTCTGCCTCTCTCAATCTGTCTTTGTATGTGAACACAAATCCCTCTATGCCAATACCTCTCTGTGTAGGTGTTTTTATCTGTGAATGTCTCCCTGTCTGTAATTGTAAATTAAAGTGTGCATGTATTTTTGGGCCTTGTATGTATTTTGCAGGTTTCTGTTTTTGTGTGTCTGTTTTGGTGCATATTTCTCCTTGTGTGTAGCTTTGTTTTGGGGTGTGAGTGTTGGCATCTATGTGTATGTCTGTATAAAATGTATGTAGCTGCATTATGTATGTCTGTATGGATTTGACTTTCTCTTTCTCTCACTGTGTCTGTTTTTCATATCTGTGCTTGATATCTGCATATATGTCTGTGTTGCTGTTTAGGGTTTTTTTTTAAAGAACTTAAATTCTAGGAAAATCATGATAATTTTATTAGTCCACTTAATCTATTGTTATATCTCCCCTGGACACCTTCAATAATACTGCCTTTAAAATGAAATAAAATGCATTTTGTGGATTCAACAAAGGACATACACATTATGGAATGGTGTGTCACTTTCAGCTGCACTCCTTTCTGAGGAAAACACATTTCACTAATCCAGTTGGAGATAGAGTGTTTATGAAACAGAAAGAAAAACTTCAGGAAGAGTATGACATTTCCCAGATTTGGAATTCCCCATATGGTCTTGGACTTAAGGTGAAAATAGGAGAGTTTAGCTCATATTTTCCATATGGTCAACAGCTGCATATATATGAAGACATGATAGAGCATGCAACAGGAAGTAGACAGGTGGGTCTGACTTAACTGCATTATTTTGCATCACACAGCAGTAACAGGGACAATGGGATCGATTTGTGATGTCCTGTAAATTACTGCAAATAAATAGTCACATTACAGAATATTTTCTGGCTTTCTATTTTATGTTTTTACATTTCCATTTTCAATGTGACAGTTCATTCGTACTTTGAGGATTTTACATATGCATACAGTGAATTTTTTCATTTCCGAATATCTTTCTGATTTTTAATATACAATGTATAATGAGTGTCACCATTGTTCTATATTGTGTCTAGTAAAGAGAGCCACTTTTTCTTCATACAGTTATGATGACTACACAGTGATTGTCATCCTTTCTGCGGAATTTGACACAGGTGTTGAAAGACTGAAGGTAACTCTAAGGGAAGAGAAAAGTATCACATACAAATCACTAATATTTATTAGATAATTTTTATTAAGCCTTTTTTTACCAACAGTTCCTAAACTGCCAACATATTGAACCATATATTAAGGTAATATTTTCATAACTCTATGAATTATAACTTTATTCATTTTTCTTTCTTTTTGGTTTTAAGTAGATATGGATATTTTGTATATATGTCTATGTAAGACTGATATGTATGATGTCAATGGATACATATCTGTTAAAGAAATTGCTACCTAGAGAAACTTTGCTGGGTCCTGTATATTCATTCATATTTTACTCAAACCAAAGAGTGTTTGTCTAGTTACCTTATCTGTGTGGGGAGAAAATATTGGTAGTAAAAGAAATGGCTTTTGGATGTTTATAAATGATGAATTCCATTATTGGTCTAAAGTATGCTATAAGTGTGAATTCTGATGTGGATGGTTTTAAGATATCCAATTCATACTACTCCAGTATTATGTGGCTTGAAATTTGAAGTAGTTAATTTCAGTAAAGTTGTCAAGCTAGATTTGAAGTTGTATCAGATAGCCCAGATAGTATAAAATCTACAAAATAATATTCAATCTCAGAGTGATGAGCAGAGTTACTATCAGGGAATAAAACATATGGACTGAAATTATAGTCAATGACTGACATATACATCCAGGGAAGAACAATGATTTTACAAGTATAATCTTTCCAAGACAAACTGAGCATGGAAAAATACCCACTGAAAGAATACAGATTACCTGGGGACATTTCTGTGAATACTTGGGGACCCTTTAGAGCCAAGCCTCTTGCCAACCCCAAAATGGCTCCTTAATTAAGATATCTTCTTCCCTGCTATGATATCCATCCTTCCTCCATCTCAACCATCCCACTCCCCCAAGCTCTCCCCACCCTCCCCTTCTCCCTTCTCTCTCCCCCTCTCCCTTTCCCTCCATCCCAACCCGACCCTCATGTTCCCAACTTTGGCCTGGCAATCTTGTCTGCTTCCAACTTCCAGGAGGATCAATATATGTTTTTCTTTGGGTTCACCTTATTACTTAGGTTCTCTAGGATTGCAAACTACAGGCTCAATGTCCTTTGTTTATAGCTAAAATCCACTAATGAGTGAGTACATATCATATTAATATTTTTGTGTCTGGGTTATCTCACTGAGGATAGTGTTTTCTACTTCCATCCATGTGCATGCAAAATTCAGGATGTCTTTTTTTTTTTTTTTTGTCTGCTGAGTAGTACTCTAATGTGTAGATGTGCCACACTGTCTTTATCCATTCTTCCATTGAGGGGCATCTAGGTCGTTTTCAGATTCTGGCTATTACAAATAATGCTGTGATGAACATAGCTGAACAAATGCTTTTGTAGTATCATTGGGCATCTCTTGGGTATATTCCCAAGAGTGGTATTGCTGGATCCTGGGGTAGGTTGATCCCGAATTTCCTGAGAAACCACCACACTGATCCAACATGGTTGCACAAGTTTGCACTGGGTTAGTGTTCCCCTTACTCCACATCCTCTCCAGCATAGGCTATCATTGGTGTTTTTGATTTTAGCCATTCTGACAGGTGTAAGAACCATCAAAGTTGTTTTGATTTGCATTTACTTGATAGCTAAGAAGTTGAACATGTCCTTAAGTGTCTTTTGGCCATTTAAAATTCTTCTGTTGAGAATTCTCAGTTCAGTTCAGTAGCCCATTTTTTTTGTCAGGGTTCATAATAATCTGTTTACTGTTTTTTATGATTTTTTTTTACTTTATAAACAATACCATTTAAAATTTCCATTTCCTCCCCTCCTCCCACTTCCCTACTGCTCCCCCACAACCCTCCCTTCCTCTCCCTCCAGTCCTAAGAGAGGGCAGGAAAATTTTAGCCAATTTTAATGTCAGGGTGCCAGAACTGGCCTTGTCCCATAATCAGACTGATGACTATCTTGAATATCACCATAGAGCCTTTGTTCGGTGACTAATGGAGATAGAGACAGAGACCCACATCGGAGCACTGGACTGAGCTCCTAAGGCCCAGTTAAAGAACAGAAGGAGGGCCGGGCGGTGGTGGCGCACGCCTTTAATCCCAGCACTCAACTCGGGAGGCAGAGGCAGGCGGATCTCTGTGAGTTCGAGACCAGCCTGGTCTACAGAGCTAGTTCCAGGACAGGCTCCAAAACCACAGAGAAACCTTGTCTCGAAAAACCAAAAAAAAAAAAAAAAAAAAAAAAAAAAAGAACAGAAGGAGGGAGAATAATATGAATAAGGAAGTCAGGACCACAAGGGGTTCGTCCACCCACTGAGACAGTGTTCCTGATCTAATGGGAGCTCACCAAATCCAACTGGACTGGGACTGAACAAGCATGTGATCAAACAACCCTCTGAATGTGGCTGACAATTGGGGCTGACTGAGAGGCCAATGATAATGGCACTGGGATTTGTCTCTACTGCATGTATTGGCCTTTGGGGATCCTAGTCTATTTGTATGCATACCTTCCTAAGTCTGGATATAGGGGGGAGGGCCTTGGACTTCCCACAGGGCAGGGTACCCTGCTCTCTCTTAGGACTGGAGAGAGAAGGAGGGAGGGTTGTGGGGGAGCAGTAGGGAAGTGGGAGGAGGGGAGGAAATGGAAATTTTAAATGGTATTGTTTATAAAATAAAAAAATTCATAAAAAAACAAGTAAACAGAAGATTATGAACCCTGCAACCAGTGCTCATCTCCCATATAGGCGAATTTCAATGCAAAAAAAATGAACAAAATGTGAGTCTTCAAGCAAACACAACTACAAATATTACAGTCATAGGCTGAAATGAGAATATATTCAATGACATTGTTGAAGCATTCAAAAAATGATGATAACAAAATTCCAGGACATCAAACATTACACAAATCACTTCTAGCAGAAGGCAATGAAATCATAAAACCTTGCATACCATAACTGAGTGAGCATGTGACAGATACTTTCCAAATGGTACAAAATGATAAAAATAATCAAACTAAAATATGTAAAGTAAACAAAAAAGCAATCCAATAAATATCACAAAATTTTTTTCTCATAAGGGAAAACTTCAAGTTGAATACAGGATAGCAAGACTCAAAGACAAGCAGAAGAATTAGAAACTGAAACCATGACAGGTAAAAATAAGAACAATTGAAATATATATGAGACAAAAGGGATGTGATTAAATAATCAAAGTTACTAAAACTGGAAAGAAGAAGAAAGATTAATGAAGACATCAACAATATATTCAATAAAATTCAATAACAATTTCCCAAAGTGCAATGAGTTATGTGGTCATCTGGAGACAGGAGGAATTTAAATACTAAACTCATAATATCAGAGAATAAAAACCTTCCTATGATGTATTTTACTTAAAATTTGTATTATACTTGTGAAGAATGAAAATTGAAGGATGCAGGAGAGAAAACCTATTCATAGAAAGACCCCTTAAAAATAACAGAAGTTTTCTTTAAAAACCCTCCTAAAAGGGGAGAGTATCAATGATGCAATTCAAGGAGTTAGAGATATATTTGTAAAATCCTGTTACCCAACAAAGTACCCTTTAAAAACAAAAGAATCTATGAAGGTTCTTCATGGATATAAATTTGACTTCATCTAGAATTTATTAAACTAAAAAATGGAGAGCATACTTGTGAGTTATTTTTGTTTAATTTGAAGTAAGAAGATACACTTGAGACCCAGATCTTTGAGATAGAAAGATATGCCTTACATCACGTAGTGGTAATACATGTCTTTAATCCCAGAACTCAGGGGGCAGAGCAAGGTGGACCCTTGGGTTTGAAAGAAACTCTTCTATATAGCAAGTTCCAGGACAGCCAGGGGTAGAAAGAAAAATAAGTCTCTAAAATAAAACCAAAAAATGAAAGTGAGAAAGAAAGAAAGAAAGAGAAAGAAAGAAAGAAAGAAAGAAAGAAAGAAAGAAAGAAAGAAAGAAAGAAAAGGCAGTCATGCCTTAAATCACAACTTCTAATCTGGGAAAGAAGAATTGTGTATCAGAATCTTAAATTGGGAAGACAATCTTTAATCATTTAGTTCATTTTACCTGTAAAATTATTCTATAATCTGTGCTACACCCTGTGCTGGAAGCACAGTTAGATAATTTGATCTTGAAAATCCCCTACAGTATGTGCTATACACTCTGCTGGATACCTATACAAGAGCAAAGAGAAAGGAAACTTGTTTTCTGTCTGCTGTCTCTCACCTTGCTAGAAAGTCCATTCCTTCATTGGCATTATAATGAACCAACATGTTTGGGATTCAAGTGTTTACTGAAGATCAACTGAGACATTCAGCATCATAGACTGAGTAGTTTCTGTATTCTTCGAGTTCCCATTTTTATCTAGCAGTTATTGGATCAGATAGACAACAAACTAAATGGCTATATATATAAAACCATAACTAATAATGAAAGAGATGAATATTCATTGATGCATTTAATTTATAAAAAATTTTGACCACAATGGAAGACACTGGAAGAACTCCTACACACTGGAAACTAAGATAAATACATGGTCAGGCAAGACAATGAAAGCATTAGAAAACTAGACAGAAAAACAACCATTAGAAAAGTATTATATATAGCTATAACAAAATGAACGACAATTAGCCAATTATTCTCAAGGGCAAATATTTTCACATTATCCTATCATACAAACAACACAATTCTGGTTTGTAAAACAAACATTCATTTCTGCATCCAAAAACAAACTGCAGTTATAAACATGAAGAGATCCCTTCTGTAAACATGGAGAAAAGGAATGTTATGGAAATGAGACATAATAAAGAACATCAGACACTACAGATTTTCTTGGACTTGAATAAAATGTTTACAACTAAATACTGAGTAATATAAATAAACAACACAACAGAAAGACCTGTCTCTGTGACAAACATTACTTTATTCCAAGGTTACAATCTGAGACTCTGTTTCAAGAAAGCCACAAGAAAAAACGAAGATCATCTTGTGGAGAACATGAAAGAACCAATGCGTAGAAAACACTCTGTTTTTGACACATAACTCAGTTCTAAACGGAGGAAGTAGAGTGAGCACACAACAATCAGCAGTTTGTATAGATCCCAATTGAGAGCTTTTTGTTTATACAAAGCTCTTTTAAACTTTAAGAAGCACTTCAATGAAAATTTTACAAAATCAAACTTTTATTCAGATTCCCCAAATATTTGCAGGCTTTTAAAGCATTTAAACCTCGGGAAACACCATTCCTTACAGCTCAATGCATATCTATTAAGCTCACTCTGCCTATTTAGCTGCTTTTTTTTTCTCTTTACACTATGTCATGCTTTGCAGTGCTGTTTTTGGAGTTTTGTGTGCCATCTGAAATTTAAAGAGATATTCCCGTTTCAGATGTTCATTCATCTTAGCTTTCTTTGATGTTGCTGTGATTAAATACTAACCAAAATCATATTGAGTGGGGGAGGTGTTGATTGGGCTCTTGAACTACAGCAAAGAAATGACAAGGCAGGCAGGCATATGGAGACTGCAACTAAATTGTAGACCCCGGAGAAACATAGCTTACTGGCTGTCTCTGAATTCTCATACAGACCTACTAGGAACAGCACTGCCCAAAGAGGGCAGAACAGTCCTAAATCAATTACCCATTAATAAAATGCTTAAATAATTCGACAGCAGGCTAATTAAATGGAGAGAAATATTTTAGTTAAGGTCCCCTCTAACTTATTAATGGACTTTGTGTCACTGTGATGAAAATTAAGTAGAAAAACCACTTTGTAAGCTCCATAGTGAAAGAGCCCCGGTAGGGACCTTCCCTCAGGTGGAGACCCCGGACCCACAGACCAGGCCGAGACCACGAGTCGGATGCAAACTGCAAGAGGTTTATTAGGTAGGCACAGGTACCTGCGGGCGGCAAAGTCTTTTGGAGGACTTGTGCACCTGCAGACTGGGAGGAGGACTTTTTATAGGAAAGAGGGCAGCAAAAAGCAATTTACAGAAGCAGAAGCTTGGTTATCGGAATGAGGCGGGGGGCATGAATGGTTTTCCTCTCCCAGCATGGATGTCTGGCAGCAGACATCCTGCTCTTATCTTATAGATATCCTACTTTGCAGCCATCTTGCTTTGTAGATGTCCTGTCTTATAGATATCCTGTTTTCTTCTCACGAGAGCAGGCTAGCTGCTGATCTTGAGAATTTTTCAAGCAAACAGGACGTTCTCCCGGGGAGCCTGCTGGCTGTGGGTTCTGAGGAGGGGGTCTGTAGGGTCTTTCATTCCCCCCTTTTCTTTTATCATAGAGTTAAATCTTTTACTCTAAGCAGTTATGGAACCTCGGTTTCTTGTTGTTGTACCATATGATACTGATGGGTCAGTGCTAGGGCCTGAATAACTGACAGCCTGTCTTTCATAAACTGGACCAAGCAGTTTAAGATGCAGGGCCCAAACAGGAGTGTCAGAAGGAGGATAATCAATCAAGGGACCCATCAGAGGAGACAATAGAGTCGTAAACCAGGGAGACTTATTAAACCACCCTTCGAACCATCCCTGTTGTGATTCGAGCAGCTTTTGTGTCTGTCTTTACCTCTCTCTAAGCTTTGTCGTAGTGTGGTTCGCATAGAAACAACTTTTCTCTTTGAGTGCTGCGCATAACCCTCCCTCTTGTAAAAACAACATGTCTAGCCCCCTCCTGTTTTGTAGGGCTACCTCTGAGAGGGAGGTTAATGACTCTCCAAGTGCGCTAACTGATTCTTCCAGCGCCTTGATATCGGTATGCATGGCTGCCTGAAGTTGTCTAAATTGGCTGGTCTCCATAATCTAGGACTAAGGGTGGCGCCCTGGACATTGGTAGCGGTAGTGATCTCATAGCAGGGGCCACAAGCTTTTCCCCCACAAGTCCAGGGTCCCCTTCCTGAGTACCCAGGCATGGTTCCTCGTCTGAGCATGATTAGATCCCAGGTGGAGGAGGGTTTCCAGTAAGCCTCCCCCATCGTTTCACAACCCCATTGGGCACAGTAACCGTCCCCCGGCCCTCCACGTCCCTTTTGTGTGTTTTGTCTTGGACAAACATAGAAGTCTTTGTTCCTGGTCCCATGTCATCCCCCTCCATCTCCCGGGTGATGGCAGTCATATCCCGGGAATGTCGCCATCCCCAGTCTTAGTAGGGCCCATATAATGATCCAAGGGCCCCACGGGTAAGCCTTATCTTTAAGGGGTTTTGAGTGCGTTGGGCTCTCCATGCTGGGGTTGCGGCAGGCTCCATTTTGTCAGCTGTATGGGCGGCCTTAACGTGTGAGGCGTGGATCCAGGCTGCGATGCCATCAACCTTTAGTGCCATTGGGGGTCAGAAGGACAGTGTAAGGGCCTTTCCACCGAGGTTCCAAGTTTTAGGTCTGGTGTCTGCGGACCCAAACAGTATCTCCTATCTGGAAGGGATGCGGTTCCACCGGCTGGTTCAGTTGGTCGCGGTAAGCAGCAGCGAGTGGCTTCCAAACCTCTCTCTGTACAATCTGTAGACACCTGTAAATGAGCTTCCAGAGAAGGACTGTTAGCAAAATCGGCAATGTTTGAATCAAAGAAATTTATAAATGGGGGAGGAGCCCCATATAGGATTTCAAAAGGAGTCAGTCCATGAGGCCCCAGGGTGTTGTGGGCCCTGTACAGGGCCAGTGGTAAGAGGAGCACCCAGTCTCTAGTGCCAGTTGCAAGCGTTAATTTGGATAAGGTCTCCTTAATTGTTCTATTCATGCGTTCTACCTGTCCTGAACTTTGGGATCTACACGCACAATGTAATTTCCATTCGACCCCTAGGAGTTTGGCCACCTACTGACTTACCTGGGAGACGAAGGCGGGCCCATTATCAGTGCCAAGACTTGAGGCATTCCGTACCTGGGAAATATTTCTTCCAAGAGCTTTTTGGTCACCACCTTTGTGGTTTCGTTTTTGGTGGGAAAGGCTTCTACCCATCCTGAAAAAGTGTCTATGAACACCAAGAGGTATCTGTACCCCTAGAGACCTGGCTTAACCTCCATAAAGTCGATCTCCCAATGTACTCCGGGACGATGTCTCTGTGCCCAAACTCCAGGACCAAGCTTGGTTCTGCCTGCATTTACCTGAGCGCAGACTTGGCATTCATCAGTCACTTTTTGCAGGGCTCCGTCCCTGTTCAGGAGGTATTGGCCTGACTCCTGTCTGTCCAACAAGGTTTTCATCTTCTTTGGCCCCAAATGAGTCAATTTATGCAAGTAGTCTATTATTTTATAAGTATGTTTTGTTGGCATACCAATCTTTTCCTTGAAAACCCAATGTTGCTTTTCGGGGTCATATGTGGCCCCCATTTTCTTTAGAAGATCAATGGCCTCTTTACTATAGGGTAGCGAACTGGAGGCTTGGGCCTCTTCCGGGTTCGTCAAGGGGAGAGCTTGGGAGGTCATGGTTGATTTTATAGCAATCTCTCGGGCAGTGTGATCTGCCAGTCTATTTCCCTTTGCCTCAGGGCTATGGACTTTTTGATGCCCAGGACAGTGCATAATACTTAATTTTTGGGGCAAAAATAAGGCTTTCAGGAGTGCCAGTATCTCAAGTTTGTTTTTAATTTCCTTTCCTTCTGAGGTCAGCAGCCCTCGTCTTCAATAAATTTCCCCATGTATGTGAGTCGTGGCGAATGCATATCGGCTATCCGTATAAACATTCAGTCTCTTACCTTCTGCCATCCGGAGTACCTAGGTCAGAGTGATGAGTTCAGCCCTCTGGGCGGAGGTGCCTGCTGGTAGGGCTTCTGCCCAAACTACCTCAGTCTCTGTTGTCATTGCTGCCCCCGCCTTTCATTTCCCATTTGCCAGGAAACTGCTGCCATCTGTATACCAAGTATAGTCAGCATCTCGGAGGGGTTGATTCGTCAGGTCCGGTCTGGTCCTATGTGTTTCTGCGAGGATCTGGAGGCAGTCGTGGTGTTCCGGGTCCTCCGGCAGGGGGAGCAAGGTCGCGGGATTAAGAGCGACCACAGGTCCGAATTGCACCCGGTCCGCATTCAGGAGCAGGGCTTGGTAGTAAGTCATGCAGGCATTGGAGAGCCAGCGGTCTGGAGGCTGCTTGACCAAGGCTTCCACCGCATGGGGTGCCAGGATAGTCAGTGGCTGGCCCAGGGTTAGTTTACCCGCGTCTTTAGTGAGGACTGCAATAGCTGCTACCATTCGCAGACAGGGCGGCCACCCTGAAGAAACTGGGTCGAGTTTCTTTGAGAGATAGGCTACAGGACGCCTCCAAGGGCCCAGTTTTGGAGTTAGGACCCCTTTGGCGTAACCCTGTCTCTCATCCAGGAACAAGTCAAAGGGTTTGGTAATGTCAGGGAGGCCTAAAGCAGGGGAGGCTGGTAAGGCTTTCTTAATGTTTTTGAAAACCCTCTGCTGTTCCTCTCCCCAATCAAACATTGTCCCCTGTTTAGTTAGAGGATACAAGGGTGCAGCCATTTCGGCAAACCCTGGGATCCAGAGGCGGCAGAATCCCGCTGTTCCCAGAAACTCTTGCAGCTGGCGGGGGTTCCGGGGGGCAGGGATGTTAGTGATAGTCTGTTTGTGCACCTCGGTCAGCCATCTCTGTCCATCTTTTAATTGATAACCTAGGTAAATGACTTGCTTCTGGCACATCTGAGCCTTCCTGGCTGATGCCCGATATCCTAATTGTCCCAATGTCTGTAGGAGGGACTTTGTGCCCTCCTGACATTCTTTCTCCGAAGCGGCCGCCAGAAGGAGGTCATCAACATATGTGGGATGGTGGCAGAGTGCTCAATAAGTTATAGGAGTTGGGGACCGTGGGGTGCATGTCCTCCACCCTTTTGTAATTTCCTTCAAATCCTGCACTGGCCGGTAGTTCCCAGTCCCTGGTTTCTTTACTGGTAAAAGGGGGGGTATTCCATGGTGACCGGCAGGGGATGAGGATGCCCTGGTCCAAGAGCCTCTTTTTTTTGCAATAAGCACATTGGTCCCTGTCCATTTTGGCCCCCTTCCTTTCTCCCAGCCTACCTCCCTTTCTTTCTTGTCCTTGAACTACAGTGGCCAGCAGCCTGCTTAATTCTTTATTCTGTTTCATGTCTCTTTCCTCATTTATTGGTTGCTCCTCTGAATATACTTGTAAATTCTCCTTTCCTTCTCTCTTTCTTTGCCTCCTTCAGCAGATCCTGTATTGTATATCCCTGCAGACCTTCCATCCTCTGTAATTTACTTCTGATATCCGGACTGGACTGCCAAATAAAGGACATTGAAATGCTAGTGGCCTGCCCCGGTTCCCCCGGGTCATAGGGAGTATACATCCTATAAGCATCCTTGAGCCTCTCTAAGAAGGCTGCGGGCGTCTCTTCATTTCCCTGTATTACTTGCCTAACCTGGGCCAAATTGGTGGGGTGGTGTGCCGCCCCTCGGAGACCCGCTATAAGCAGCTGGTGATAGAGGCGTAGGTGTCCCTTACCTGCAGCTGTGGTGAAGTCCCAATCAGGTCGCGTCAGAGGGAAGGCCTCGTCAATTTCGTTAGGCAAAAGGGTTGGGCGACCGTTGTCGCCTGGAACGTTTCTCCGAGCCTCCAAAAAGACTCTTTGCTTTTCCTCTGAGGTGAGCAGGGCTTGCAAGAGTTGCTGGCAATCATTCCAGGTGGGCTGGTGGGTGACTAAAATAGACTCGATTAGATTAGTCAGCGCCACTGGGTTTTTGGAAAAGGAAGGGTTATGCTGTTTCCAGTTATAGAGATCAGAAGCTGAGAATGGCCAGTACTGTTGCTGCCCATTCGGACCCTCTCGGAGGGGAAGGGCGTGGGAGGTGGAATCAGGCGGCGGCTCGCGTCTGTCCCTCTGTTGGCCAGCCATAGGTGAGAGGGCCGGGGATTCTTGTGGGGGCCCCTCGGCCATGGCCGCTTCAGGTCCCTCTGGGCTATCTGATCCTGCATGTGGAGGAGGCTCAACATTTTACAGGGTGTGTCAAACTTTTCCAACTTCTATAAGCAGTTACAAATATCATCAGGTCAATTCCAGTAAGAGTACAATGACAGACATTGTTGTTATTAAATACCATCAGTTCCAGTCTCTGAGCAACAGTTAAAACCCCAATTTTCCCCCCTTCTTAAGTGAAGAGGGGTTGTTAACGATTGTCCCATGGTACCAGATTTAGACTCAAGCACAAACAGATATACAAAAACAAAGAACATATTTAAACACAAAAATCCAACAATTAGACACAAACAATATGGACGTGCAGCACGGCTTCGGCGCAAAACCGAAAGCAAAAATTCAGACAGAAATCAGGCTCCGGCCACCTTTGGAATGTGGCCCGTCAGATGAGCACTGAAAAGGCTCCAGATTCAGACCCAAGTCAGCAAAGCAAGACTTTGGGATACAGTTGAGCTCCGGAAAAGCTGCCACCTAATTCCGGGCTCCAGACACCCTTGGAACGTCTTCCAGGGCTGCGGGGTGGAAGTCCGAGCTCGTCAGCTCCTTCCTGGGCCCGCCAGATACAGAGCACCCAGATCTGAGTGTACAGAGTTAACAAAGCACATAAACGACGCAGACACAGACTAACAAATCGGTGCTGGCCAGCTTACCTCCCGATGGTGGGTCGGTGGTCCCTGGGTGGGGGCCTTCAATTCCCGGCCAATGCACCAAATGAAAGACCTCCGGTAGGGACCTTCCCTCAGGTGGAGACCCCGGACCCACAGACCAGGCCGAGACCACGAGTCGGATGCAAACTGCAAGAGGTTTATTAGGTAGGCACAGGTACCTGCGGGCGGCAAAGTCTTTCGGAGGACTTGCGCACCTGCAGACTGGGAGGAGGACTTTTTATAGGAAAGAGGGCAGCAAAAAGCAATTTACAGAAGCAGAAGCTTGGTTATCGGAATGAGGCGGGGGGCATGAATGGTTTTCCTCTCCCAGCATGGATGTCTGGCAGCAGACATCCTGCTCTTATCTTATAGGTATCCTACTTTGTAGCCATCTTGCTTTGTAGATGTCCTATCTTATAGATATCCTGTTTTCTTCTCACGAGAGCAGGCTAGCTGCTGATCTTGAGAATCTTTCAAGCAAACAGGACGTTCTCCCGGGGAGCCTGCTAGCTGCGGGTTCTGAGGAGGGGGTCTGTAGGGTCTTTCACATAGTATTTGTTCATATCAAACAATCCATTCTTCCTCCTAAATTTCTGTGTTTAGGAAGCTACTCAAATTTACATCAGTTTGTTTCCATACATTTGTATGCGTGGTATTTTAAAAGATATTAAGCTTAATCTGATAACTCTTTTGGTGTATATAAAACTAGCTAACTGGTATATCAACATGATAAGGAAATATATTTATAGAAGTAGGTATAACTCCTGACACCAGCATGTATCTGATTTTTCACAGATGCCACCCTCTGTGTGCAGTGCTGATTGTGGTCCTGGATACAGAAAATTCTGGCAGGAGGGAATGGCAGCCTGCTGTTTTGATTGCAGCCCCTGCCCACAAAATGAAGTTTCTAATGAGACGAGCGAGTGTTTGGTAATGAGATAAACCCTTCACATCACATAGATCATCTTCTCTCAGTCATACTGGCACTATCAAATCGTCCAAAAGATAAGTGAAGAAATAAAATATATCACTTTCCTAAGTTAGTTTTTATAGGACTATGATTATTAACAAAGTCACTTTAAGTAACTTGTTATACCATTGTAGTGGCATTTCAATTAAAAACTGCATGCAAATTCATTCCTGTCCATTCATTCCCCCACGTCTGTCAACTCTAACCATTTCCCGTCACAGGTGCTCAGAATGCTGGGAATTGTAGTCTTAGACACGCACATCTTGTCTCTGTTACAAAGGACTCTGGGAAATGTAGTTCTGCCATTATCTCTAGCATCTGTCAGGGTAACTTCTGGTCACCAAACTATGGAACGCTGGGAAATGTAGTCTTAGACAGCTACTCACCAGGGAACCCCAACCCCCAGGTGGGATGACTTCATCCGGAATCCCTGACACCCAGGTGGGATGATGTCATAGGGAACCACAACCACAGGGTAGGATAATATCATGGGGAACCCCCAACCCCAGGTAGGATGACATCATTGGGAATCACCAATTGGGAGGCCCCGCCCCCTCCTGAAATTGATCCTGACTTACAGCTATGGGAGGGTGACGTCATCTATCCCCAGGGGTGAGGGGCGGAGCCGAGCCCAGGAAGTGGGTCCCTGGAGGGCGGGGCTTGGCCTTAACGGACAGGGCCAGCCCCAGGCTGACCATGGGGGTCCTGCGTGGGCGGGGCACAGACCAGAAACTGGGGGGAGGTGCTAGTTATGACGTCACTGCAGCCGGAACCGGAAGTCTCTCACCTTGTCTCCCCGCCCCCGTTGGAATTCCCACAATTCCCGTTCCCTTCCCCCCCTACCGGATGGGGAGGATATGACTGCGTATGCGATGACATCACCACTCCCGATGGCCCCGCCCCCTCTGGCCACCACTGCTAAGTCTGACATGGATGGTGAGGGGGCAGGGTCATGGTGTCAGGGTTCACGGGGGTCGTGGCCCCCAACTCTCGCGAGATCTGCACTGCTCCCCCCCCTCGTGGCAGTGACTAAGGCTTCGGATCCCAGTGCGCCCCGGGTTGAGCAACTTCTGGAGCTGACGCTGGGGACGCGAGGCATGATGGGAGTGAGTGGGTGGGGGATGTGGTCAGAGCAGGGGTGACGTCATCGGGGGCCAGGGTCGGGAGGCATGCTGGGAGTGAGGCAGGGGAGCTCGGGTCTGAGAAGGGGGTCGTGCAGATGTCACTGACTCGGGGTGACTTTATCACCCCCCTCCTGGACCGGAAGTGTGGAGTGACTGACAGCCATGCGGGCCCCGCCTCCGCCGGAAGTTCCCGGGAATCCTGGGCCTGAGAGTGGTGGGCGCCAAACCGGGTCATGGGGATCAGGGCGACTGCAGGGAGTCAGTCACCGGGCAGGAGGCGGGACTTTCGGGAGACTGGCAATCAGGGGGCTAGGGCGGGACTTCCAGGAGTTAATCAGTTCATCCCACGGGTTTGGCTTCCGTGTGATTGACAGCAGCAGAGGAGCCGATGACATCATGGACTTTTTTCCCCTTTCTAGGAATCCAGAGCAGAGTGTGCGGATCCCGGAAATCCCGCCTCCCCTGGGGTGATTGACAGGTGATTTTACACGTGACACGGACGTCATTGCCAGGCTCAGGTTTATTTATTAAAAAACGCCAGAAAGGATGAATCACTTCCAGGTCTGCGGGGGTGAGGTTTCATCTGTGTTCCAGGTCCCCGGGAGCGGGAATTCCTATGCGGCCAGGTCCTTCCTGAGGGTCTGGTGGGGTGGGGTGGGGTCAGTAGGGGGTCACGGACAGGCCCGGCCCCACTCTGCAATCCCTGACCTCTGACCTGGGGATTGACCGAAGCGTTGTCGTTGACTTTGTCCTGGATGTCGGGGATGCGGGGGAGGAGGCGGTGCCAGATGAACCTGGGGTCGGGGGTCAAGGTGGCCAATGTGAGGCCACCGGAGACATCTTGGGTCAGGGCAGCCATGACAGTCATGTTGGGCCAGGGTGGTCAATGTGAGGCCATGGCAGCCATCTTGGCTCAGGGCAGCTATGTTGATGCCTGAGCGGCCATGTTGGGTCATGGAAGTCCATGTGAGGCTGGGTTGGAAGCCATGTTGGGTAAGGGCAGCCATGTTGAGGCCATGTCAGCCATGTTAGATCAGGGCAGCTATATTGGGCCAGGGCAGCCATGACAGTCATGGTGGGTCAGGCTGGCAATGTTGAGGCCACAGTGGCCATCTTGGGCCAGGGTGGTGCCCACTCACCTCCTCCAGGCGAGTGCCAGGCCCAGGGCGCAGGTCAGGGTCACGGCCATCACGATGATGTAGACAGGCAGGCGGGGGACGGCTGGGCGGGCAGCACCTGCAGGGGTGGGGCATGGAGAGGTGGTGGCTGGGTCGAAGGCAGGAGGGACCGAAGTCATATAGGAAGGGGCGGGGCTTAATCGGGAAGGATGGGAATGGGGCAGGAAAAGGCGGGGCTCATGCTCAAAAAGGGGCGGGACCCGAACAGGAAGGGGCGGGACCCACCGAACTTCACCCACTGACTCCACGCACTCCACCGCTTGCTGCGCACATCGCCCGCACGCACCCTGACCATGTGACCCTCGCGCGGCTCCGGGCTTGGGAACTCGAATCGGTTCTCGGGGCGGCTGGAGACGGTGACCTGGGAGAGGGTTTCAGGTCAGGGGCGGGACTTCTGGGGTGGGTGGGGGCTGAGGGGGTCAATGCGGGGTCGGCTCACCGTGTCATCAGGGTCCGTGTCCTAGGAGACAGGAAGTGGGGTTACAACGACAGGAAGTGTGACCGGAACAACAGGAAGTCTCACCCCCAGGAAACAGGAAGTGGGGTCAAAGCAAAAGTCCTACCCCCCATCATTTCCCAGCATCCCCTGGGGCGCACGCACTGTGTGGCGCAGATCGAGCTCGTAGCGGAAGTCGGCGAAAACCATGGTGGCCCAGGTGCGGGGTGGAGCCCAGGAGACAGCGCAGTGCGAGGCGTTGCAGCTTCCGGTGATGTTGTGGGGTGCGGACAGGCGCTCTGGGGGCGGGGCCAGTGGTAAGGGAGGCCCCGCCCACGGGCAGGAAGTCCCGCCCCTCAGCTGTCAGTCAAAGCTAATCCTAATACCAAACAGGAAGTCCTCCCTCTCAGCTGTCACTCAAACTTAATGCCAAACAGAAAGTCTCGCCCCTCACCTGTCAGTTAATTCAGGTCCCAAACAGGAAATCCCGCCCCTCAGACGCCAATCACACCCAGCCCTACCCACACACCAGGAAGCTCCGCCCCAAGCCATGACGTCACCCACCGATGGCCTTGGTCTTCAGGATGACGTCGTAGGCCCTCAAGGCGCCGCCAGACTGGCTAGATCCGGCCACGGTCACGTGAAGCAGGTCCGGCAGGCCTGTGAGGTCATCGATGCGGCAGCCGAAGGGGGCGGGGCCACTGCGACATCCGGGAAGCTCGTGGCCCCTGGGGGGAGGGACAAGGGTTATTGGGGGTGATGTCACCCTCCCCTACCTATGATGTCATTGTGCGGAAACCTATGTTGTCGCCGTGCCTGATCTATGATGTCACCAAGGCCCGCGGGGCTCCCCCCACCTGTGACATCACCCCAGGCTCACGTGGCGTTGCGCAGGACCAGGAAGTAGTTAGCGTCAGGAGGCGCTAAGGGCCCTGCCTCCCAGGCGCACATCATGGCAGTAGCATCGCGGATCTCGCAGGAGACGTTGACGGCTTCGGACCCTGGGGGCCCTGGGGGGGTGTTTGACGTCATTGTGCATAGGGGAGGAAGCCCCGCCCTGGCCAGAAGTCCCGCCCCCAGGGACACACAGGAGGAGCTGGAAACGGGGTGACTGGCGCGCCCCGCCCACACCCGGAAGTCCCACCCCCGCACCGGGGACGATGTAGTCCAGCCTCTCGTGGAGGGTGACGTTGCCTGCGGTGGCGTTGACCCCCAGCGTGACCCCGAGGTGCAGGGTCAGGGGGCTGAACTGGCAGCGGCACCCAAGAGTATTCTGGGGGAGGAGATGACGTTATAGGAGACCCCCCCCCACCGCCCCGGAGGCTGACGTCAACGATGATGTCATTGGGTGTTCCCAAACCCACGTAGGGGTGACGTCATCAGAAACCCCTAACCCCGGGTAGGGATGACGTCATCGGGAATCCCCAAAGCTCCGGAGAGGGATGATGTCACTGGTGGCACTGCCCCTTCCCTGAACGGATGACGTCACCACGAGCCCTGACCCCCACCTGCATCCTGCGCCTCCTCGGCCTCCCCTGCAGAGTGAAGTTCACGTAGCATGACGTCACCGTGATGTCATGGGAGCAGAGCCAGGTCAGCGTCCAGGTGCCAGGGTCGAAGGTCAGGTTCAGGGCAGAGGACGTGGGAGGCGGCGGGACTTCCGGGGCAGGACCGTCCGTCACTGGGTGCCACGTCAGCTTGGAGTCAACCAGAAGTCCCGCCTCCGCCGGTGGAGAAGCGAGGGTCAGGGCGGTGAAGAGTGGGAGCAACATGGCGGCTAGGGGCGGGGCCTCGTGGGATAGGCGGGGCCGGGAGGTCACCTGTCAATCAAAAGACAGAAGCATGATGGTGTCAGCTGTCAATCACCGGGGCACTCAGCGCAGCCCGCTGCCCCCAGGAGTGCAGACCACAGAGAACTCAGCATAGCACCTTGAGAGACAGCACAGGACTCTACCTAGCACCCAGAAGGGCTCAGCCAAGGATCCAGGAAGCACTCAGCACTCGGAAGGCCTGAACACAGCACCCAGCACCCGGGAAGACTCAGCACAGCACTCAGCACCCAGGAAGACTTAGCACAGCACCCAGGATAACTCAGCCCACCACCCCACCCAGCATTCGGAAAGACTCAGCCAAGCACCCGGGATAACAGCCCAGCACCCAGCATTCAGGAGGACTTAGTCAAGCACCAGGGAGGACTCACTCAGCATAGAACCCAGCACTTGGGAGAACTCAGCCCAGTACCCAGCATCTTGAGAGACAGCACAGCATCTGGGGACTCAACCTAGCACCTGGGAGGACTCAGCCAAGGATCCAGGAGGACTCAGCTCAGTACCCAGCACCCAGGAGGACTCAGCCCAGCACCCGAGAGAAATCAGCCCAGCACCCCCCAGCTCCCTGCTCCTCACCCGGTCGCCATCGACTGCACTTCCTATTCTGGAAGAGGAACTGAGTGATTGACAGGTGGGTGATGGACAGCTGGAAATGGGGAAGTGGGCAGGGCATAGGGTGATTGACAGCTGGGGGCGGGTACCTGGCTTGATTGACAGTGGAGTCTGATGACGTCATCGTGGACGGTCTCTGGTGCAGACAAGAAGTGGCCATGGCGCAGTCCCGCCTCCTGTCAATCACTGGGAATATCTGACATCACTGGGGTCACGTGGTTGGAGGCTGTGGATGACGTCATGGACACAGCACCTGTCAATCATGGGGGGGAGCTGCTGTGAGGCCTGGGATTCATGATCACGGCACCTAGCACCCAGCATCCGGATCACCCAACACCCATATGACCCGGATCACCCAGCACTCAGCACCCGGATCACAAGCACCCCCACCCCATATCTGACCCCCATCGCTGACTCAGCCGAGATCCCCATCGCCCCCGCGCAGGCGCACTTCCTTCCTTGACTTCCCCAAAATGCCAGGGCCGGGTGGGGAGACCGCGCTCAGTCCCCGTGGTGCTCGGTGTTTAGTACCTGGGGTGCTCGGTTGCCGCGGTGCTTGGTCTTTAATACCCGGGGTGCTCGGTCCCCGCGGTGCTCAGTGCTTAGTACCCGGGGTGCTAGGTGCTCAGTCCGCTAGGTGCTCGGTGCTGAGTCCCCGCGGTGCTAGGTACTAAGTTCCCGGGGTGCTCGGTCCCCGCGGTTCTCAGTGCTTAGGACCTGGGGTACTCGGTGCTCAGACCGCTGGGTGCCTGGTGCTGAGTCCCCGCGGTGCTAGGTGCTCAGTCTACGGGGTGCCCGGTGCTTAGTACCTGGAGTACTTGGTTCCCGCTGGGTGCTTAGTTCCATCGGTGTTCGGTGCTCGGTCACCGCCATGCCCGGCCCCGCTGCGTTCATCGCCGTCATCCTCCTGCTGCAGCTCCGGATCCGGGAGAGCGCGGGTAAGTGGGGGGGGGAAACGGGCGGGGTCCCGGGGGTCGCGGGGTCACGTGGGGCCCGGGCCCAGGAGTCGCGGTGACGTCACAGGGGTCGTGGACGCGGAGTCCCCACTTCCGGGATCGGATCAGCGCGGGTGGCGGGCAAGGCCGGGAACCGGAAGTCCCGCCCCCGGGCCCAGATTGACAGGCGGAGTTTACAGATAGGAAGTCCCGCCCCGGGCACCCAGACTGACAGGCCGGGAGCGCAGCCTCGGGGCGCTCAGTCGTTCCCGCGCGGCTCCGCCCCGTCGCTGACGTCACCCGTCCCCGCCCCCCAGAAGACGTCACCGTCGTCTGCCGCGACCTGCGCGACGTGGAGGTCACGTGGGAACCGGCCGAGCATGCGGGGGCGAACCTGAGCCTGACATGGAGGTGTGACCTCGGCCGAGGCCCCGCCCCCTCCCCGACTACGCCCATTTCTCAGGCCACGCCCATTTCCTAAATCCCGCCCCACTCTCTGACCACGCCCACATCTTAAGCCTCGCCCACTAAGGCCCCGCCCCTACTCCCGTCATCCCCCGCTCTCCCCGCAGCTACACCCCAGAGCCCCTGCGGCCCTGCCCCCAGTACTTCCTGTCCGGCGGCCTCACTTCCGGCTGCGTCCTCCCCGCGCGCCTCGGACGCCCCCTAGAGATTGACGTGCGTCGGGGGGCGGAACCTGTGTTCCACCGGAAGGGGCTGGCCTCGGCCTTCCGTGAGTGACAGGGAGGGGGCGGGGCCTTTGTTCGTGAATGACAGGGGAGGGGGCGGGGCCTGTCTCTTGGGGGCCAGGGCTTGTGATCGTGAGTGGCACGGAGGGGGCGGAGTCTATATCCGTGAGTGACAGGGGAGGGGCGGGGCCTGGTTCTTGAGTAATGATTGACAGCTCTCTCTCTCTCGCGCGCGCGCGCGCGCGCGTGTGTGTGTGTGTGTGTGTGTGTGTGTGTGTGTGTGAGAGCTCTATCGCTGTCTCTCGCTCCCCCCACAGTGAAGCCCCGCCCTCCCGACAAACTCACTCTCCATTGGCTGGAGGACGCCATCCGTGTCACATGTCCTGCCCTCCCCCATGTCGGGCTCGATTACGTCATCCAGCACCGCGGGATGGGGGACACGGACTGGGTGGTGAGCAGCGACATCATTGGGTCCCAGCATCCACTGGGGCAGGAGTGACATCATCAGGTCCCAGCTTACAACGGGGAAGGGGTTGGGTGACGTCATGGTCCCAGCATTAGGTCCCAGTATGCCATGGGTGTGGTGGGCGTTATGCCATCGACCCAGCATCCACTGGGGCTGGGGTGACATTGTCCGGTCCAAGCATGCAACGGGTGGGGGAGGGATGATGTCATAGGTTCCAGCATGCACTGGTGATGGAGGTGACATCATCTGGGTCCTATGCACAGACTTCCAGTGACGTTTCTGGATTGTTGCCCATGTATTTCCTGCTTCCGTATGTCACCAGGGTCACGCCCAAAGACTTCCTGTCCCCGCCTTGCAGGCCTCGGCCCCGGTGCCCTCCTGTGATGTCATCGTGGGTGGAGTCGACCCCAGCGCCTGCCTCGCCTTCAGGGTCCGGGCGTTCCCGAGAGAATCGGTCTATGGCCGCGAAGTGAAGCCTAGCGATTGGAGCTCCGTGACACAATGGAGGGCGGGTGACGTCATGGGTGCGGGGAATGGTGGGTGACGTCATGGGTCGGGGCCTGGCTGTTAATGTCAAGGGTTTTGGGCTGGACGTGGGTGACGGCATGGGGCGGGCCCTGGCAACTGAGGACACCCATCCCGTGACCCTGAGGCCCCGCCCCCAGATTCCTGCCAGGCCCCGCCCTCTTCCGGGTTCCCAAAGCTACAGGTTGCCTGTGGCCTCGTGACCCTGGTGACATCATTGCTGCTGCTGCTGGCATTGTGGAGGTGAGGGCAGGGACAGGACAGGGACACAAAAACTCAGGCTCCCTGCTGGAGGGCACGATGACGTCACTTCCGGCTCCGCCCCCAGGGTCAAGTGCGGCCTCCTCCCCTGGGTCCCTGACCCCAGGGGTGGCTTCCGAGGACTGTTTGAGCGACATGGCGGGAACTTCCAGGTACCGCCCACCCACTTCCTGTCAGTCAGGGTCCCGTTTCCTGTCCCTCACCCTTCCACTTCCTCTGACTTGGGACCAACATTGGTTCCCGCCACTCTCTTCCGGCCCCGCTCCTCACTCCAGGCCCCGCCCTCAACCCCCAATCTTGCTCTTGCCACGCCCCAAACTCCCGACCGCGCCCCTCACCCCGCCCCTCCAGTCCCGGCCCCAAACCGACCCCACCCTGGCCTTGAGCCATGCTCAGGCTAAGTCCCGGCCCCGCCCCTCACTTCTGGCCCCGCCCCCAGGCCTGGATTGCGCAGGACGTGTCTCCGCCCCCGAATCCCGAAGCCATTGACCCCGCTGACCCTGCTGAGGTGGCCCTGGTCCTGGAGCATTATGGGAAGGGTGAAGCACCCGACCCAGCCTTGGGGTTTCCCGGGCTCCCCTGCCAGGGCCCGAGGGACAGGGACCTGGTGAGGGTGGGCGGGGCCACCTTCGTGATGGATGGAGGCTCATACATGACCCTGTGACCCCGACGTCACCCTGCTTTGACCCCGACGCGACCCTGCTGTGACCCCGGCGGCCATGATGAAAGAAGGCGCTCATAGTGCATGCTGGGAAGAGGGAAAATTTCTGGGTCTGTGCATTTCTAGTAAAACGTCACATGCGAGTCTCAAGTATTATGATGTCACATGTGAGTTTCTGGTATGCGAGTGTCACATTACTGTGGGGTTCTGAGGCACAGCATGACGCCTCGCAGACTGAACTACATCTCCCAGCATTCACTGCGGCTCCCGACTCATTACTTCTGGCTGTCAAGCAATTTTTTTCCTGATTCCCAGTATAAGCCATTAGGGCTCTCAGAGAAATTGCGGGTGCTCTGAGTTGAACTACATCTCCCAGGATGCACTGTGATCTCGTTATCCCATTTCCGGCGGGGATTCACATACTTCTGATTCCCAGTATGAAGCAGGGCTGTGGATCTCACGTTGAACTACATCTCCCAGCATGCACAACGGGGCTATTCCTCACTTCCGGCTGTCAAAGCGTCCTGATTCCCAGTATAAACCAGTGCAGTCCAGGAATGCAGTCTGGAGACCCAATTTGGGCCTCCCAGAGCAAACTACATCTCCCAGTATGCACTGCGTCGCCAGGAATTTCACTTCCACCAGTCAAGCACATTTATCCGATTCCCAGTATAAATCAGTGCTGTGCAGGACGGCAGCCGGTGTGGGGCTCCCAGGGAGAACTACATCTCCTAGCATGCACTACGGCCCCGGGATCTCACTTCTGGTCACCCTGCCTCCTCGTTCACGGCGTCTGTGACCATCGTAAGGGTCCCATTGTGAACTACATCTCCCAGCATGCCCGGCGGCTCTTCCTTTACCCATTTCCGGTGTCATTAGCTGTCACTCCGACCGCCGGTACAGCCGAAAAAAGTGTTCACCGCTGTGCCGGTTTCGCGGGCGCGCCGTGTCCGTTGACCCAGGTGAACTACATCCTCCCGAAGCTTCGGCGGTGTTCTACAAAACTTCCGGTACATACCGAAAACGCCCGTGGCTACCTTATTAACAAATCCCCGCCGTGGTCGACCGGTGGGCGGGGTTTCGCGGTAAACTACATCTCCCAGAATGCTCGGCGGTTCTGCCGAGTTTGTAAAGTTCCGCCGTGACCGTAAACAGGGCTCCCAAGTGAGCTACGTCTCCCAGAAGGCTCGACGGTTTGCCCAACTACTTTCTGGTATAAACCGGAAACGTCTTTGACCGGTTTCCTAGGCCCCACCGTGCTCGGTAAGCGGTAATCTCTGTTGAACTACAACTCCCCGAATGCTCGGCGCTTTGAACCTAACTTCCGCTACAAACCGGAAACGGCCTTGACTTCCCCATTTTTGATGCCCCACCTTGGTCGCGGATGGTTCGCGCGGCGGGAACTACAAGTCCCAGAATGCTTCTCTATGCTTATCTTGCGGTGTTTCCCGGAACATTACGGAATAGAACGGGGTCACGCCTTGATGGACCGGAAGTAAACGAGAGCTCTCCGTCCTACACCGGATGTGACCAAGGACAACCGGAGGGGCCCGAAAACGACTGGAATCCTACCGTGCTTGACCGGAAGTACTCCGTCCTCCATTCAAAACCCCATTCGCGGTGCTCGTCACTCTGAATTCCGCCGAAAGTCCCTCTCCTACCCGGAAGTCCCGCCCCACCCCTATCGCCAAGGCTTCCTTCTCTGCCATTGGCCGCGGCAATTTATTGCGCTTTTTAAAAATATTCTTTTCTTCCGGATTTTTGTTCGGTTTTTCTCGGGTTCGGGTCCCGGATGGGCACGCGGCGTGCGAAGCCGCAGGTACGGGGCGGGGGACGGGGTCTCAAATTTCAGATCTAAATTCAAATTTCCGTTGTTTTGTTTTAATTTCGATGATTCTGTAAAAATCATTTTTTTAAATGTTGTTTTAATTTCCTCCCCCTCCGCGCGCGGCCGCCGCAATCTTGCTCCGCTGCCGCGGGACCGGGAGATGGAGGCGCCGCGCGCGGGGTCCGCGTTCGATCTGAGTTCAATTTCCGTTTAATTCCGTTTCAATCCAAATTTAAATTTTATTTTATTTTTTTCATTGTCATCTGGGCTTTTTTTGTGTTTATTTTTTTATTTAATTTTATTTTCATCCTGTTTTCGTTATTTTTTTTCCTCCCGGTTTCTATTTTTCCCTTTCCCCCCAAATCTTTTAATTTCGTTTCCTTTCTTTCTTTCTTTTTTTTTTTTTTTTTAATTTAAATTTTTCTTTTTGGCTTCCATGCAGCCAAGTGCGCAGTCCGCGGGGGGTGGAGGGGGGCGGGGGGGGGAAGAAGGGTCCTCCGGGAGCTGCTGCATTCATTCATTCACCTCCTTCATTCGTTCAATTCGTTCATCCCCACTCAGCTTCTTTTTATTTATTTTTTGCAGCTGAATTTTTAATTTTCCTTCCTCTCTAGGATTTGGCACAGTGCGCAGGGCGGGGGTTGGGGGTGCGGTGGGGGAGCGGGGGGGGGGGAGGGGGGGTGTCCAAGGAGCTGTCAATCACCCTGGGGTCCCCCCCTCGTCCCGCCCCCGGGCAGGGAGCGTAGTTATTTTGAGTCCTTGTTATTTTTTTTAATTTCCATTTTATGATTTAATTTTAATAATTAATTTTCATGCTTAATTTTATTAATTTTCCCGTTTTAAATTTTCGTTATTTATTCCTGATAAAATCCCTTACAGTTTTACTTCGCTGGGTTGTCTGCTGTAACGTGTTCAAGTGTTCCATGTAGCATGATGTCCGACACGTGTGATCATGAATCATCACATCCTAAATGTGTGGTTTCTTAAATAGAATTTCATACAAAATATAAAGTTTTCATACCAACAATAATCTATTAGGGAACCATGTTTCCTATCACATGTGTCACATATGTTCCGTGAAGGGCCATATGTGGTCCTTGGTAGACATTGCAGTGCACACACGCGTGTGCGCACCTACAGGATGTAAGGATTTGTATTTCATATTTTATATTTTTGTTTATTTTTTTAAGGATTGAAATCTGGTTCCTTGTTGAGGATCCGCGACCTTCTTCTCGTGTGCGTGAAATCCCTCCGGGGAAAATTCATTCTGCATCCCATGCCTGTGCGTGTGTGCTATGGCGTGTGTGCCCGTGCTGTCACTACACACGTGTGAGATTCACATCTGTCGCAAATTCTTTACATTGAAATGTTCATTTTTCACTGATACTAGATCCTTGAGAGCTCACGTGTGTCTGCATGTCATCAACACAGATGAAATTCTGATTGTACATGTTAAATTGTGTGTACACGTATGCATGAAATTGCTGCTTAAACATTAGATTATTATTCATGTCACATTCCTACATACATGTCTATCAGATTATGACACAAAAACATCCATGTGTCTAACTTACGTGTCATGCACACAGCTCTGGGCCTTACGTGTGTTTAAGGATATATGTTCCTGGCTCATGTCTGATCGTGATATAAATGCAGCGTGTGCCCGTGCTGAAAATAATCCGTGTCACATGCATATCACACGCATTGCTCCAGGCCTGCATCTTTATACGGATTCACATTGTCTATATCACATGCGTGACCCTGCGCCTGGGTGTGCAGCTATTTAGTTATGGTACTCACGTATGTAACATGTTTTCACATGTATGAAGTAGACGGTTATGCATAGAACATGTGAAAAGCGTGTTTTTATTTTTGAAGTGCAGTGTACACAGGAAACACAAAGGGCCAGGCTTGCACATATAACACATATGCGGATGCACGTATAACGTGTGTGCACAGGTCTGCGCTCATGTCTCTGCCACTCCGCATAATCATGACATAAATGTGTTTTATATGTAAGAAGCATCCAGGCCCACAGTCACGCATGTCATGTCTGAAGAGCATGTTTTTGTATGTGAACATGGAGTGTGCCTATGGAGACAAAGACTAGGATGTATACACATAACATATATGCATATGTGTGTTTGAGACTCTAGCATTTTACAGACCCATTTTCTGCATAACCGTGGGCCTGTGTCACACGTGTGCATATAACCTTATCTTTGCATGTGAGCAAGGGAGTGGTGTTTTCCATACACGTCTATCATCACCCATATCTACGTAAAGCACATTTACATACGTGTGTGCACAGCGCTGTGCCCGTGTCTGTTTATTCATGGTATAAATGTAACGTGTGCGATATGTGCTTAACATAAAATGTCACACGCCTGATACCACACGCATGGCTGCGGCCTGAATCTTTATGTAGCATCCACGTGTAAGCGCCTGTTCCATATGTGACTCCAGCCCGTGGCCTCTAGTTTTCTGTGTGTGCATTTTACATGCATATTCCATGCATAACCCAGAGCCCATAGGCATATAGCTGTGTAACTGTGACATAAGCATGTGGTAAGTTTCATATGTGCACAGAGATATGGGCCTGGAACTATGCGTGTAACATATTAAAAATGTTTTTAGGTATGAATGTGAGAGTGTTCATGGGAAAAGACACTTGTATACATAAGCTTACATGTGTGACTCTAGACCCACGTCTGTAACTACACAGAACTGGTGTGCATATAACATCCACATCATATGTGCTCACTAACATACATGCTAAGAACTTCACGGATCCTCAACACCAATCCTTAAAAAGTAAATAAAAAATAAAATATGAAACATGGATTACTCTCAGCCTTTATCTTTACACATGTGTGTGTCACTTTACACGCATGTTGCATGAATAGCTCTGAGGCTGTATGAACATCACATTTGTGATCTTGGCAGACATATGTATTTCTGTATGGCTACATCATGCAGATCTAGAGTTGTATGTATAACACATGAAATGTGTACTTTTGTGTTGTGCACGCATGCACAGGCAAAGGATTGGCCTGTACACGTAACGTGTGTAATTGTGAGAACAGCTCTGGGCTGGATCTTTACAGCCGTGCGTAAATATGTCATCTTCATATCCATATGTGATCAGGATATAAACGTGTGTTTTATGTGTATGGAGAGGTACACGCCTGGAGTCAGGCACAGAACATGGGAAAAACAGGACTAGAGTGAAATACACCATTTTATTTATGAACATAGAGTCTACATGTGAAAAGGATATTGACTTAGGCCACACCTAATGTGTTAGCGTGTGTATGTGTCTGCCTGGGCCATCTTTATAAATACACATACACTGCGGTCACACGCATGTACCTGCAACCAGGCACACACAGTTCACCATCACCTGTGTCTACCCTGCTCATATTCTCGTGTCCACATGTGTAGAGCATATGTATGTGTTTGCATGTCCACACCCACTCCCGGTTTTATTTTCCACACATGTACATGTACATCTGGGTGCGCACATATCTGTTCACCAGGAGCCCACGTGCACGCGTGTGTACACAGATACTGTGCCGTGACATCTACTCTGTCCCGTACATGTGTGTGTAATGTGTGTGTGTGCGTATGCATTTGTGTTCTACATAGTCCTAAGCCTACCTTGCCTATGTCTGTGCACATATAACTTCATATGCATGCACGCACACACGTGTATTTGCAGAAACATGCATGCTCTTCCTTGACCAGTAGTCCTCTTGACTCCATATCTGCACACACATTCCCTCACATGTGTTTACATGTCATTTACACACATACACATGCTCCCTTGACCCACACTCATTCATATACATATATGTGGCATTCACACCTGTGTGTACACACTCTTGGTTCTATCATGCACCATCTGTCTGTTATGTTTGCTTGCTGTGACCCCCTCACCTTGCACACGTGTACACACACAGCACGCTGTGACGTTTACTCTGTCCCATACGTGTATGTATACAGGTGCATGGACGTATGTGTGGCCCATCAAGCACACATGCTTGTGTGTACTGGTTGACTCATATTTCTTTTCCATGCATATATACAACACCTATATTTGTACACGCAAATGATATGCATGTAGCAAACACGCACCTACCTGCAGATAAATCACATATACACGTTTACAGCCGTGGCAGGGTTACACTGAAAACACATGTAGCACACATGTGCACATGGATAGATTGCATGTGCACATGTGCAGTCTCCAGTCTGTCAGGCTGGGATTCGAACTCACGTCCTCCCTTCCCAGTGACACCACAACCATTAGTATTTCCATTACCATCGTTCACATGATGTGTGCCATCACTGTGACCACGTGTGTGTGACTGTACACGCGATTGCATCTTCCTCGTCATGCTAACATGAACGTGTTCTCTCTCTCCAGGCCTCGCACCCGAGTCCCCTGCATGGGGCGGGATGGCGCCTGACATGGTGACAGACACGCGGGACCCAGACATGACCCCAAGGGTCTCGGTGCCAGTGTCATCGTAGCATCACCTGTGGCATGTGCTGACATGTGTTGTCTGTGAAAGGTGACCGCCGGGTGTTCATTCACACGGGCTGTGCTTGTGCTGTCATCGGGCAACATCGCCATCTCGACATCATCACAATCATTGTGTGACATCACCGTGACCATGGCATGACATCACTGCATGTTATGTCGGTCATTCTTCCACATAGGTGACGTAGGTTCCCATGTTCCACATGTGTCACTGTCTGTTTTTTCACATTTCACAGATTCACACATTTTCTCATGTGTTTTACACACTCATCCTGGTTTATCGTTTATTTCCACATACAGACCGGTGTGCAAGTCGCGCTTTAGCCTGGTTGTTATGCTTGTGGACCTTCATCATGCGTGTACGTGGCTGTTTCCGTTTTTTTCCCCACAATTTAGAGATGCAAAACAATTTATGTGTTCGTATGTTTTATGTGTTCATCATGGGTGATTTTGATTTTCCGGATCTCATCCATTCCATGTGTGTTTGCATGGAGCCGCCTTCTGATGGTCTGCACCCATTCATTTACTTTCCGTGTGTTTTCTACACGCGTCGTTAGCTCCTGGTTTGTAATAATTCCCTATCACAGGTACATCTGTATGTTCTGCCGTGTTTATTCAGTTCATGTATTAAAATCGCTCGATTCTCTGTTTTTGTTTCCCGCATGTTTTCATGACACGCAACCGATCGCTCGACCTTGCTCATGTGTTCTCTCCGTGTAAAGCACTTATTTCCATTTCCTGCGTGTCCATCAGTTTTTTCCCCTGCATTTCACGTGTGTACAGTGGTGAGGTTGTTTTCCATGTACCGAATGTGCTCTGTGTGTGGCTCGTGTTTGTATCGCGTTTGCACGCGTGTGAGCATGGGAAGTCCCCACGTGGACTCAAGTGAGTTCTGCTCACATGTGTTGACCTGGGATCCACTGTGCCATAAGCTCACGGGCATGGACACAGGCTCTGATGTCACACGTTTGCTGGTGGGGTGGGGCACCATGTGACATCATTCCTTGTGTTCTGTGATGCCACTCCTGTTTCTATGGCTCCCATGACTTCCTTTCCCGTGTCCCGTGTCATTCCCAATCCCGTGTTCCCCGCAGGCTACCGTGCCATGACATGGGCAGTGCCTTAGAGCCACGCTCATGGTGATGTCGCTGAACACGGATGTCAGGGTAAGTATGTGAGTGTCTGATGCAGACACACTTGTGGGCTGGTGAGGATGAGTCTGTTTTAATCCATGCATGTACATTGTATGTGTGAGCACGTGTGTGTATGAACATGGCAGTGCACAAGTATAGTGTGTGTGATTTCCATACAGGGACAGGAGGCATCAATTTATGCACATACTTATGTGTGCAAGTCCATGTGTTTGGTTGCCTGTCTATGCATGAGCCCATGTGCATCTGTGTGCACATACCATCGTTTGGCAAACCTGTGTGGAAGAATGTGGTTTTACGTTCACATGCATGTGACAAAGTGAAAGGTTTTGCATGTGTGATATGGAGGAACGTGGCTACATGCATGCGATAGGAGGAAAAGGACAGGATCCTGAACAGTAGGCATGTGTCACGTGTGTTATGTGTCTGGTGTACATGTGTGTTTCAGTGTTTGACGCACATGTGTGTGGCGATGATGGGCTGCATCATACATGTGTGCATTGATGTTGTGGTATATTACATGCATGTGAACAGGATCCTGGTAGGCAGGTGAAACAGTCATAATTGTACATGTATGTGCGCGTGCATGCATGTGTGAGTCCAGGAGTAACTATGTGCACATGTGTGTGTGCACTGGAGATCACATGGACAGGCAAGGCAACTCGATGTGCGGCACAGGACACGTGTGGAAGTTGATGGATATATAATACATGTAATGGACATAGATACGTGCATCAATGAAATGTAAAATACACGTTATACACGTGCTGTGTTCAGCGTGTGTGCAGACACCTGTAGGTTCACATGTAACATGTAGGACACACAAGTGCACACAACTGCATATATTACGCTCTCCTTCATGTCAGGCTGGCACGTATGCACGTGTATTGCATGAGTGTGTGTGTGTCTGTGTACACATAGTTGTGTCGCGTGCAGGTGTGACCACGTGCACGTATCTACACTTCCTGAGTCTTCATGCAGTTGTGTTGGACATGGAGGTCCGCACGTTACACATACCGCCTGTACATAGGAATCAACATGTGATTATGTTATTTATGATTTCACGCAGGGAGGTCTTTCACATGTCTGTGCACATGTGTGTCTGCGTGTCACAGCGCATTGACATTTACATGCGATGTATGTACATTTGCAAGTCACATATGACAGGAACACACGAGTCTCCATACAAAGCAGCAACACACGTGCATTTTAGGTTTTCTTTCACACTGGGCTGCACACGTGTGTGTTTACAGCTAGGTGTCTGTCAGTCAGCATTCACAGATGCGTGTACACATGGGATCCTCTGCAGGTTTCTGTGTACATGTGTGGTGCATACATGTAGCATGTACAGGTTTACACATCACATATGACATGCGTGTCTGGGAATCGACCTTTCTAGGCTTGAATGATGCATGTGTGATGTGTGTAGCTGCGGATCGACTTAGTACAAGTTTACATGTCACATGTACGACACAGGAAGATATCAATCGACACGTTGTCATGCGTGTGCTCGGCTCTCACTGCCCCTATTTTTTCCCATCAGGCCAACTGGCTACCGAGGATGCTGGGAGCGAGTGGTGGGCTCGGCCATGATTGACAGCTCCGCAGACCAACCCTGTGCGGGCCCACCATGATGAGGCCCCACCCACCCGGCGGCGCCGTCATGCGTGTGCTCGCCTGCCTCTGCCCTGGATCCCACCCCTATCATGCATGATCATGTGTGTCCCCCCGTCACTGCCCCCATTGCCTTGTGACGGCTGGTGTGTTGCATGTGGGTGGTGTGTTGAGTGTGGGCATTGGCGGTGAGCATGCAGTACAGGAAGCTGCGTGGTCTGCATGCGCCCCTGCTGGGCCCCTTAAAGCAGTTCCTGGGTGTCATCAACACATAGTTAAATAGACAACATATTGTCTTATTTCATTCCCCATAATAATAATGAATATTATGAAATGAAAGTACTGCTATGCAGCAGTGTCTCTCAGCTACATCGTCAGCAAAGAATGCAGATATTGCAATGCTTATTCAACATAATTAATATAGTCTGTCAATAAATGGCCGACATTGTCCTAATCATGCTCTTTTCTGTCTGTAGCAGATGTGGATCAATGTGTGAAATGTCCAGAGGACCAGTATGCAAACAGAGAGCAGAACCAGTGCATTCCAAAAGTTGTGATCTTTCTGAACTACAAAGACACCTTAGGGATGGTTCTTACCTTTATGGCCTTGTTCTTCTCTGCATTCACAACTGTGGTTCTTGGGATTTTTGTGAAGAATCATGACACTCCCATTGTGAAGGCCAACAACCAGAATCTCAGCTACATCTTGCTAATTTCACTCATCTTCTGTTTCCTGTGTCCCTTGCTTTTCATTGGGCATCCCAACTCAGCTACCTGTGTTCTGCAACAAATCACATTTGGAGTTGTATTCACTGTGGCTGTTTCCACTGTGTTGGCCAAAACAGTGACTGTGCTGCTTGTTTTCAAAGTCACAGCCCCTGGAACAAGGATGAGGTATTTTCTGGTTTCTGGTCTACCCAACTACATCATTGCCATTTGTACGCTCATCCAAATTATTCTCTGTACAATCTGGCTGCACTTTTCTCCTCCTTTTATTGACAAAGATGTGTACTCTGAGCATGGCCAAATCATCATTGTGTGCAACAAGGGCTCAGTTACTGCATTCTACTGTGTCCTGGGATACCATGGCTCCCTTGCATTAGGGAGCTTCATTGTTGCTTTCTTGGCCAGAAATCTCCCTGACGCGTTCAATGAAGCCAAGTTGCTGACCTTCAGCATGCTGTTGTTTTGCAGTGTCTGGATCACCTTCCTCCCTGTCTACCACAGCACCAAGGGCAAGATAATGGTGGCTGTGGAGGTCTTGTCCATCTTGGCTTCCAGTGCAGGCCTACTGGGAT